>NC_086155.1:162104907-162705869 GCF_035149785.1 Candoia aspera
GTGTACGTGACCCAGTGAGTTTTGCACAGTTTGCAGTCTCTCACTCAGCGCTTGATCTTCCCAGCTTTCATTTTGGACAGGCCTGTGATGGGTGTTGTGCCAGCCATGCTTTTTTTTTTTTGCATGCATGTTCTTAGGTATTTTTTCCCACATGTAGGCTGTGCTTGTTCAACATGCTTAATCAGTTCTCTTAAAAACCAGGAGTTGCTTGCTTTTGTGTAACACTGTGTGCTTCATTGGTGGTAATTGTCCATTTGAGTGCGTGTGTGTGTGTGAGTGTGCACATTTGACTTAGTATGCTGTGCCAACACAGCCTAATTGCTTAGTTCAACATATTATGTAACCTCAGAAAATGGGATGACTCTGTTATCAGTTTAAGGGTATTGTATGATCACAGTCATGTGTGTATTCTGAGTATTTTAAATCATAAGTTCCTTTGACTGAAGATATTTGAAAACTCACATAACAAAATTCTAATGAAGCACATGATTATTAGGCAATCAATTGAATTGGCATCCTGACTCAGTTCAAGATAGATTCTGTGCATCCCCACTATGCCTATGGGTGATCTGTCTGTCCCTTTTTATGACATATAAATACATACTGGCAGAAATATCCTATTTGGTCCTAAATGCAGAACAATTGTTTTACTTACTTTGGATATAAGCAGGGTCAGGCTAAAGAACAGCATACAGCCCCTGGCAACTCAGGTGTCTTGCTCTTCCTTAAAAAAAAACAAAAAAAAAAACCCTTTAGTTATCTTTGAACAAGCGATCATGAAAACAAGCCCTATAACCCAGCTAATTAAACCATTTTCAGTTGCTGTACTTTTCTAGTATCCTTTGTTGTCACAAAGGATGCCAACATGTGCATGTCATGCTCAGGGCCTTCGTAAGTAATCCATATTTCTCTCTGCTTGCCATTATTAGATCTTTAGTGCTGACAGATGCTTCCTGAGGTGCTTTCAGGGAAAGCAATTTTGGCAGACTTGCTTTTGGCTTTAATCATGTGTATTTAAAAGCTACCATTTCCAGCCTCAATATAGCAAGCTGTGTTATTTGACAGAGGGATTAGGACTTGAAATATGGGCCCATTGTCTAAGAGGTAATACAATGTGAATGGTACATATTCTAGGATTTGGCTAGATCAGTGTTTCTCAAACTTGGCAGCTTTAAGATGTGTGGACTCCAACTCCCAGAATTCCCTAGCCAGCATGTTACCAAGTTTGCAAAACACTGGGCTAGATTAATTATATATATTTAAAACTGGCTGGGAATTCTGGGAGTTGAAGTCTGTAGTCTGTGAGTGCTGCTAAGAGGCACTGGAAGATGTATCTATTACACAGGTATAGTTGATAGACATCTTGTATTGCTGACAACTCTCTTGAGCATCTATTCATTGGCAAATTTAAGTTGGTTGCCATGAAATGGGTAAAGTTTGCTTTTCAGGAGTTTCATGGTTAAATTTAGCATTCTTTTTGTTAGAATAAAGTTACTGTAAGCAGCAAGCATTTTTGAATTTATTTACCTGAGAATAAAATAATTGTCTCTGCATTCTTGTCTAACTTTGTTTCCTGACTTTATGTGCCTAACTCTGGTACTTATATCACAGCTCCCAACATATTTCACACAACATTCATATAGAAACTATACTTTAATCTTTGCTTACAACCCAGGATTTGATCTATAAGCAAAGATTAACCACAGTTTCTCAGTTCAGATGTTGCAGGAAACTCCAGCTTTAATAAGACAAGATGTAAGCTCCAAAGCTGGGTACAGGGGAAAAATATTTATTATCTATCTATCTATCTATCTATCTATCTATCTATCTATCTATCTATCTATCTATCTATCTATCTATTCTTTTTTTGTTGTACACTGCCCAGAGTCATTCTTTGAGTGATATGGGCAGTGACTAAATTTGAAATATAAATAAAATAAAATAAAATAATAAGGCAAGATGTAAGCTTCAAAGCGGGGTACAGGGGGAAAATATTGGCACATGGATTGTTCTGTTCTTCTAAGTCACTTTATTGATCTAAGAACATTGTATCAGAATCAGGCTGCAGATTTTCCAGGGAATAGTATCAGGTGTAGAAAATGTACTCATGTCCTTTCCTTAGCCCCTTCACTGGCTGACCATCTAATTTGAATTAAGAAATGTTATTGTTGGATGAATAATCTTCAATAAATTTGATTGTTTTCCATCAGGGACTGATCAGAGCAAAGACATCTTCTTCCCATTCAGTAGAGAGCCAGCTTTTGTAACTGTTCCAGGAAAAGGTTTTGCAGATTCATTTTTATTGGGACCTGGAACCTGGATGTTTAAAATCATGGTGGAGGGTGTCCTTCTGGTAAGAAAAAGATCTATCATAATGATGCTTATATTTTGGGAAACTAATTCTCTTCTGGAGTGCTCCCAAACAAATAAAAGGGAAATGTCTGTTCAGAAAATTAAATCTCACACAGGAATAAAGAATGAGCTAGTCATGTACTTCAAGAGCTAGTACTGGAATCTGAATTATACTCGAGATTCATTCCTGTAAAGGCAGTAGGAATCTGGTGGATCCTGAATATAGGATTGTACTTTTGAACCACAATTGGACATAGGATTACTTGTGAAACTGTTTCAATATGGGGAGATTATATCTTAGTTGATACCAGTTATGTGATATGTGAATTGTATTATTAATCCTGAAAGGACTCTGGACTGAACCTTGTTTGCAAATGTATATTATAGCCTTCTCCAAGCTGAGTGTTCCCAGATGTGTGGACTTTTACTCCCAGTTCCCTAGCCAATTTCTCTATTGCTGAGAATTCTGGGGGTTGAAGTTCACATCTCTAGAGGATGCACAGGATGGAGAAAGCTCATTTATTAGCTAATTTTGTTGAAACATGTAATAGATTTTATGGGTATTAATATGCTTATGCTAATACTGTTTTGTCATCCCAGGATTACCTAGTCCTTTTACCAAGTGACTACTATGAAGCATCCATCCTGCAATTTCCAGTTGTACAGCCTTGCACATATTCAGGATATGTCACAACAGATAAGTTAGTATCTCAGGAACATTTTGGATCTTTCATTATGGTTATCTAAAATTTATGCTGATGATCCAGTTTCATCATGTTCTTCTTTTTCTTTTCAAGTTGTTTACAGTATGAATACTTGCCACTAGACAAATATCGCTGTGTTTTTGGTACAGAAGTAATATTTTTCTTGCATGGGGGAGAATACAGGAAAATAAATTTCCAACAGCCAACAGCCAAACATCCAGTGATGTCTCATATCAGTGGTCGAGAGGTAAGATATAGGATGAAATTGGCCACATAGTGCCTACCTCCTGGCAGTCTATGTAATTGAAAACACCACACAGGATGTATATTGTGTAAAAATAGAGAAAATTCTCCCTTTCTTCTTGTGGAGGTGGATATAGAAGTCATATAAAGCCCTGAAAGAAGGGCATGACAAATTGTAGCACCTATATCTCTCTACTCTGAGTGCTTAAGGGAAGGTGGACTGTAGCTTTCTTGTTTTTCAGTAACTTTGCCACAGTATGTGCCAGATTGATACATTTTAGTTTTGTGCACCTTCTTTCTGGATCCATGGGCACACTGAGAATTTTGAGGACGTATTATGGGTGTTCTCACAAAACTATGGCGAACAAGGAGCTTCTCTTATGGCTGCCATGGTACATGTGAATAATCATGAAGTGTTTTTTTACTAGAAGGCAGACAGATGTGGTTGCCCTACCTGTACTTGCTTATGCTTCAGGATACCCCACCAACCTGCTTCTCTTCTCTTTTTCTGGGCAGGTTGGTGGACAGTGGATGTAGCCATCCACCATCTTTGTTTTCTAAATATCCATACATGAGCCATGTAAGTCCTAGAGGCATTCTGAAATACTGTATGAAGATGACACTGGATGCTGGAGTTTTGTTTTACAGCACACTATTTCTCATTTAATTAAAAATCTAATTAAAAGAAAACAGATGGGGTAGGGAGACTGGCTAATGCCAGAAGAGGTATCTGCAGGGACATGGACACCATGTTGAAGAAAGTATTAACCCTGGGGGATGTAGAGGAGAATTGCCATTATTTTCCTAGCAAAAAAGCATTGACAGGTTTACTTCCCTATTACCTATGGTTTAGCCTGAGGATTCAGGTAGTATTTGCTAAAGTTAAGCAAGCATGAGTTAATACCTGGAAAGGAAACTGCCTGGGAAACTGCCATTTGTGTGGCCTCTCCTTTGCTTTAAAACCTATGTGGTTGTTTAGTGTATGAAAGAAAGATAGCATCCCCCCATTACTCTGATAATATCCAAGCATGATTTGAATCTTCTTTAGGTGAATCTACAGATCAAACTGAAGGTTCCCCAAGTTGGCCGCTATGTAATCATCTTTGAGTATGTCACAGATCATGACCAAATGTATGTTGGTAATGTAAAGATTGAGAGTCTTGGGCAAGTGATGGAGGCTAAAATTAATATATACAGCTGCAAATATAGGTGAGAAAAATGTAGTGAGTTTCTGTTTTGGACTTTCATTATCTAAGTATATTTGTCCTTTCTTACTTCTTTCCTGAAGCCCTTAGTTTCCAATGCACTCCTTTTCTTTGTCTCCTTTGCTTTACTTTATCAAAAGAGCACTCAGCTGTTAATATCAGGTATGTTCTTCAGCTTCTTTTTTTTCTAAAATCTTCTCCTCCTCTGCTTTCAAGAAAACATTTGTACTTTCTTTGTCATGCAGTTAGGTACATACTGTTAATTAAGTGATATTTTTCCTTGTATAATTGAAGTGGATATAATGGGATGATATGTAAAAAAAAACTTAAAATCATTCCTGTTACACTGAAATGAATATAGGAATATTTTTAATATCACATTAAACATCTTCAGAAAACCTAAGCTAAGAGTGGGCAGAAGATGTTTCAGATTCTACTTCTGGATATTATTATTATTATTATTATTATTATTATCATTATTATTATATTTGTATTCTGCCTTACTGGGATGGTTTCCAGTGGAATGGAAAGCATTTTGACTGCTGTGCCTATTATTGAAATATAGCAACAATTTAAACATTTTTCTGTAAGGTCATTCAAGAAGAAGACTTGGAAGTGAAACCAGGAGTGGAATTATTGGGGGTTGTTGTATAAAAGCACAATTTGTTTTTTTACCACATGTTCCAGGAATAAGTATGTGCTTAAAAGCACTTTTTTCATTAAGTTTTAACATTCATCTGCAGCACTCTTTTATACGTTGGGGTTAGTTGCTAGACTCCTGTTGCATCCCACACAGATCCCATAAATCTGTCCACCCTAGTCGAGACTGTGTTCAAGTCAATACTGTGTTAACATTTTTTTGTCATGTTTTGTAAGGGCAGTTTATTTGTAGATTAGCCTCATATATCAGCTCTTTCACAGGCAGAAAAGAACAAATGGAATGGTGGAACTGAAATCTATAATGTACACATATTGTATTGATTGAAAGTAGTGATCTTTTTCAATTCATGCTGGTCTTCTTTGTTTAATTTAAAAGTGATAAATGTAATTCATACATTTGGTGATGACTTTATAGAGAAGGAGTTCAAAAACAGAAAGAAAGGCAAAAAAACTTCTTTGGGGTTGGAGGATATCAGTACCTAGCTATTAACTACTTTTAAAACCTGTTCTAGCTTCCTGTGTCGCAGTGTTGTGATCGATGATATGGCTCGTGTTGCAGTTTATGACCTTTTGGCTGATGCAATGTTACATTTCAGATCATCAGCCATAGATTTTCTACTGGTGAGTTTCTAATATTTTCCTAAACAGAATATCAAGAAAACATACAACTATTTTATATAGGAAACATAGGATGCTATATCTAAAATGTCTGGAATTGCTTTTTGGGTTTTAAAGAGACTGCAGCAGCCTCTGAGTAGCCTCCCCACCTCCCTCCTCTTTTAAAAAGTTTTTCTCCCCATCTGCTTTGGCGACTATCCTATGGCTGTATCCAGTTGTCATGATCCTATCTAACTTTTCTCCTTTACTGCCTGCCTATCTGCTTTTACATCATTCGGTCCATCGTTAGTCCTGTTCCCAACCCAGAATCCAGCTCTTTCTACACTCCCAGCCCAAGACCCTTCCCTCCTTCCATCTTTAGTTGTTCTTGTTAGTATTATTACAGGGGACTGAATTCAGGAGGAGTGTAATGTGAAACATGAATGTAAATATAAATGTATATATGTTGGAATGTTGTATTCTGTCTGCCCATAAGAGAGTACAGGTAGTCCTCATTCAGCAACTACTCGTTCAGCGACCATTCAAAGTTACAACGGTGCTGAATGAAGACTTACGACTGGTCCCCATAGTTGCAGCTGTTGCAATGTCCCAGCAGTCATGTGATTGTGATTAGGCACTTGGCAACTGGCTTGCAATTACACCATTGCAGCATCCCACAGTCATGTGGTCGCCATTTGCAACCTTCACTGCCAGCTTCCGACAAGCAAAGTCAATAGGGAAGCTGGCAGGAGGTCACAAATGGTGATCATGTGATGTCACACCTAACAACCGCGTGGGATTCGTGTAATGATGCCAACTGGAACTGCTGGAACTGCCATTGTAATTCAGTGTGGTCATGTGATGTTGTACTTTATGACCACGTCATTTAGCAATGGAATTGCTTGTCCCAATTACTGTAGTTAACCGAGGACTACCTGTATATAGGTATGTGATTGTATGTGTGTGTGTTTAGGACTGTAGAAGACAAATCAGAGATCTGTCAGTTTCAGATCCTCACTTGACTATGTAATTCACTGAGTAGCTTTGGGCCAACTCTCTCTCTCAGCTTACCTAGAGGAGATCCCTTGTGAGCCACCTTGAGCTCTCAGAGGAAAGGCAAGCTGTAAATGCATAAATAAATATTTTTTTTCTGGTACCACACAGTACACTAGATAAAACAATCACTTTTCTAGAGTTTCCTCTCTTTAGAAGATTCAAGTATGGTACAGTTTTATTCTAAGATCTTTACTGCCACCTTTTGGGTGCATGAAGATTTAATCTTTCTGCATCTTCCTTCTCTCCTTAATAAAAGCAAATGAGCTGTCTAAGACAATACAGTGAGTAAATGTCAGCCAAGATAATCCCATGTAATGGGCAGCTCTCTACCCACCATGTCGCACTCATAGCTGACTCACAAATCCTTCCAATGAAGGCAAAAAACTCCTGTAGGCAAAGCCTTACAGCCGACAAGTCCTTTGCTCACAAGTCTCAACAAACTGTGTTACCTTTTAGCTAGAGTGCTTTCTTGCCTTCACTTTTTCTAGAAGCATAAATAGAAGTTTAAATAACATGCAGTCCCCATTTTCATATGCTGCTCTTACCTGGTAAAGGGAAAAAAATTAACAGGCACATTGTCCTTCTTTCCTAGCACAAAATTTGCATTATTCCAACTGAGGACTTTTCACTGGACTATGTGGAACCTCAAGTTCGTTGCATTGCAACATATAGCCATGGTTCAAGGTAAAGTACTTTCTTCCCTTTTGCTTTCCATAGAAGAGAACTTTAAGACTTAGCAACTTTAATACTCTGTTTGCTCAAAGTTTGGGGACTATTTATACTGCCCATCATGCAACACAGCTGTCACTCCTTTACTCTAACAAGAAACATTGATTGAAGAAGTCACACTTTTTTTTAACCTTGAGACTTCCTAAAGCTCCCTTATGTGCAGGTATTGCCATTTTGGCTATCAAAGGATTCACATTCAGGGAATAATTTTGCTATTTTAGCCTAGCATATGGTAAAACTTTTGGTTGTGCCCTAAATATTGACGGTACAGCTGAATCTTGAGTTAATCCAATTTTTCTGATTCACACAACACACTGAACTGGTAACTAACCACACAACGAGGATTAGCACAACATGCTAAGGGAAATGTTAGGCTGGTTTTCAGCTTGGTTTGTTGAGGGAACAGAGTCATTGACTTCAGAGTTCGTATTTTGTAGTGTGTCTTATTCTCTTCAGCGAGCATTTTTAAAGCATGCCATATTTGACATTTATTTGGCATTTTTCTGCCTTTAAAGTGCCTCCTGTATACCCTTGCAATATGAAATGCCTCTTGGAGCTGTGGTTTTGGATCCTCACAGGAATGGCAAAGTTGTAGAAGGGTCAAAACGTGTGGTCCCCTGGGATTCATCGAGTTCTCCTCTACCATCTCTTCACTCAGCTAATGGTGTGACTCTGGCTTCCTCACAGGTAGTTGCCTTTTGAATTAAAGGTAGAAAACATGTTAATCTTAGTTGCTATGGAGTTGAATGCTAGATGTTCTTTGGGTACTTCCCTTAACTGATTTGCAAGAAGCTGTCATCTAGTAAAGAGCTCTTTCTTGATGTAGTAGCTCAGCTGTTGCCAAGATGACTTTTGAAGTTCATACTCCATCTGACTATTTTTATAGATATTGTGATTTTTGTATATGATTAAATTTGGCCATTTTATCATGTGAGGGTGGGGATATTCTGCCTCCTAATTTTATATATCCAGTGTTCAAACTCTGTGGTGAGCTTTTGCTTATATCATTAGAAAGTGAGTGTCCATAGTGTCCATAGTGAGTGTACACACATAGTGAATGTACATAATGTACACACTATTCCCACCTTCATAACTCAGGTCAAAAGCAAACTGAGATTGATGGTCCCCACTCTGTTGTTGTTTAGAAGAGCCATGAAGACCTGACTCACCACCCAGGCCTTTGGCGAGGGAGAGTGAGACCCCTCGCTTCATCGCACTTCCTGTCTTTTATCTTTTCTTTTATCGATTTTATCGTAATTTCTTTTAAGGTGACGAGTTGCCCAGAGTCATTGAGTCAGACAACATACAATTTACTATATTATTCAC
Organism: Candoia aspera; assembly: GCF_035149785.1. Taxonomy (NCBI): domain Eukaryota; kingdom Metazoa; phylum Chordata; class Lepidosauria; order Squamata; family Candoiidae; genus Candoia; species Candoia aspera. The sequence continues at coordinate 162,113,780 of NC_086155.1, forward strand.
AACAACATGAAATCACAGCTGCCAATTCTTTAGCTGGTGTTGGCCTTCATTCGCATTGAGTTCTTCCCAAGAACATCATCATCATCATCATCATCATCATCATTATTAGATGACCTTAAATGTGTGGTATCATATTACTTTCCCACAAAATCTTGTTGGCATTATTGGGAAATTAAAATGATAGGCAACTCCCAGAAATCAGATGACCTTACAGGCTGTTGGAGATAAAGTTTTCTAGGGTGGAAAATATCAGTAAACAACTATCACATAGCACTAAGCATGAAAAGCGCAGAACAACATTTCTATTAAGCCATAAGAAGGGCAGGAGAAAAAGGTACCAAGCTGAAACTTCAGGGGGTAGAAACAAGGACTGTAGTTTTCTGTCAGAGGCCAATTGACTGTTTAATGTGGCTTTAGTCTTAGTTTACAGTGTAATAAAAATTCATTATGAGCCATACTGGGTCAAATTTCTGGGAAATTCCAGCGATGTTTAGGACAGCTAAAGGAAGAAGCTTGACATAGACAGGGCAAATGATGAGGCTTTATCAGCAATTTGAGAATGTCCTATATTGGTGTTTGATAGATTATTTTTATTTACAATAAGAACTTCTACAGTCTTATAGAGAATTGTAAAAAGAAGAATAGTGAATTGTTATGTTTTTCCTTCACAAGTTGCAACTACTTGAAGTCATTTGTAGTTTCTAAAAAAAGTTGAAGTACCACACATTTGAAGGACCACACTTGATAAGCAGGTTATTTTATTTCTGTTCCATTCTAGTTTTAAGTAGTTACCAGGGGATTAACAAAGAGAGGGTTCAAACAAAAGTGGATCCCAAACTGTTTTAATAAAGGCATCAAATGTTTTCTATGGTATATCTTCCTGCACCTTCATTTTAGTGCTAAATCGAAGCACTAGTGTGCAAACATAGTGCTCAGATGCTCCCTTTGATGGCCAATATATTAATTTCCACATACGTATGTTGACAGAACCAAATTACCCTGAATGGGAGAGTCCCACATATAGGCCGACATGTGTTTATCATACATTTCTACCAGCCAGAAAATCCAGCATTTCCAGTACGAGTTTTGGTGGATGGAGGACAACTCTGGTCAGGTAACCTTGACTTAACAATAGTTTAGATTTTTTAGGACATTTGAGTTTTCATAAATTAGATTTGTCCTCACTCTACTTCTTCTATCTGTTCTAGGTTCTTATAATGCTTCATTTTGTCCACATACTTCTGGATGTCGAAGTCTGGTAATGGCAGAAAATCATATTGAATTTGATATCCTTAAACATGACATCTCAGTCACCATGAAAATTCCTAATGGAAGAACAATGGTGTTGGTAGGTTAAAAACTACTTAACTTTTGACTGAGATAAAGACCATCTAGTTACAGTTACTTATGCTTTGGTAATCTTAAGCTTAGACAATCTTCCACATCTTGCAAAATGTGTTAAACTGCAATTCAGAGTTCCTAGCCATCATGGTCAGCGGCTCTGATAGCTGCAAAACTAGGGACTTGTAATTCCACACATCTGGAGGACACTGGGTTGGAGAAAATTGATTTTGGCTACTGCAATGTGTTGCACATGGGGTGGCCTTTGAAGATTGCTCAAAAATCGTATTTTGTTCAACCCATTACCATTAAGCTGCTAATTGGGATTAGGTGCTAATAACACATTTTGCTAGTTGCCAACAGCACCACTTGCTTCTAGTAGCTTTCAAACACAATTCAAAATGTTGATATGTATTAGGTCTTGGATATATATCAGGGAGGTCTTCTTCTCATTAGCTGTTGAAATTCTATGTACCCCTTCAGAGAACCGGCTCAGAATATCCCTACTTTCTGAGGTGTCCTGGACAGGCTTTTCTCGATTGTGCTGCTCTTCATCTGCAACTTTTTTTGACTTTTATCTTTTCATTTCTCTCACGAGGTGAAACTCTTGAAATCACTAATTGCCTCTCTACTTCTAAAGAGAACTTTAAAAAAAAACCCTGGATAAAAGATTAAAAAACACTCCAAAATAAATACCACACTGGTGAAAGATAAAGACTCTTTTGAGTCAAGTTGAGTTCTTGATTTTACACAGACCAACTGATAATTGCTGCTTTATTGGTTATAACTCCATTTTCTGTGAGCAGAAATTATTACTATCCACAGAAGAGAGTGAAGTGATTCCATTACCCTTTCAAGATTTGCCCTGGAGCAGAGGCTTCCCAATGCTGGGGGGGAAAGCGGGTGCCCAGGGAGCTGTAAGAATAAGAGAGACTAAGGCAAGCCCCATTTAGGAATGGACATTCATTCCATTCATAATTATATAATTATTAATATACTTATATATAACAGTGTATTCAACCTGTTGCTACAATGGATTATTGTAGACCACCCTTGACGTTTTTAAATGAAAGATTGATTGTTTTGCAAGGCTTATAAGCAACTCCAACTGAGGCCAATTCTTAGCAGCATACAATTCCCACTTTCATAACTCAGGTCAAAACCAAAATTGATGAAGGTACAAACATAATTAATAGCAATCCTATTGATCCATAACAACAGCACATGAACTGGGAACATCCAACAGTCAATATCCCAGTTTGAAAACAATGTTCCTTTCAAGAGGGATCAGTCATAACATTTCAACCGCTGAGGCCTGCTAGACTAGCCATGTTTTTCTAAAAGCCAGGAGTAAGGGGGCCATTTGGATGTCCAGGCAAATGGTATTCCAAAGGAAGGGGGCAGTGACTGAAAAGTGATGTTCCCACAGTCTCAGCAGACAGCTATCCCTGAGTGAGAGAATATGGAGAAAGGCTGTCCTGCTTAATATTATCAGGTGGGCAGACATTACTAGGAGAGCATGGTCCTGACGATATCTGGCCTATGAACTATGAAGGGCTTTAAAGGTGTCAACCAGCATGCGGAATTGCACCTGGAAACCAATTGGTAATCACTGTAGCTCTTCAGACACATTGAACTGAACCCATAATTACTGTAACTGCCTCATTCTGGACCAGCTGTGCCTTTTGAATATTCTTCAAGATGAACAACCTGAGAAGCATATTGCAATAGTCCAAATGGAAGGTGATCAGGGAATGAGTGATTGTGAGTAAAGCCACCTGTTCCAAAAGGACTAATTTAGAATTGTTTTTAAAAAATATTATCTTTTAAGTCTTTTACCTTTTTAGGAGTAATGCAGGTACAATGCAAGTGCTTTTCACACATGTGTGCACACACTTGAAATGAATGGAAATACTGTGCTTCAGTACTTTAACTTTCTAAAATATACAATTTAATTTTATCATTTTAAAGGAGCATATCCTAGTTGTTCCAGCACACAGCTACAGCTATACACTTCTTCATAAAGACAATGTGCGTCATTCATCGGATTTCATCAGCCAGTGTGGTGGAAACAGTTTTTACATTGAGTAAGTCACAGAGTATGTATATAGGCCAAAACAAGCCAGAATCCAAAGAAAGATGGATTATGCTAAAAACATATTAAATAAACATATATAATATAAATAAAAGAGAACGTAGCATATTTAATAGTGGAACTCAGATGCTCTCTCCTTCCATCCCTCTTTTTAACAGTCCTGGCAATTCCTCAGAATTTTGTCGCGATTCAGCTCGATCACTTGTGGCTGCCTTTAATGATGGGGCGCTGCCATGCAACTGTCACAGAAACGGTGCTACCAGTCCCACTTGCAACCCTGAGGGGGGACAGTGTAACTGCAAACCACACATCATTGGTCGCCAGTGTAGCAGGTGCCAAACGGGCTACTACGGATTTCCATTTTGCAAACGTAAGTAGCCATTCCAAATGGGAGAGGTTATCTGCTTTTTGGAAAGTTGCCCAAAGAGCTGAATATTTTATTTTAATTCATTCTCAGCTTAAGAATTTACTTCAGAGTTCATTAAAAACTTCCTGCTTTGTTTGCTGTCTTGCATGTAAAGTATGGCTAAGAAGGCTGCCTGGATGCGGAAAATGTTCATTCATATCTCAGCTTCTTAAACTGAGATATGATCATCCAGATGCAATCAAATGTTTGATATTTATCTCTGATGTATTATTATTATTAGGAAAACATAATTCCATTATGTTAAGCAGATTTTGCAGTTATTTACATAACATTGGGGGTGAGGGAAGCCATGTATTTGATGAAAGTGACTACTACTTGTTGAGCATATGTATGTTCAGATCAAGTTTTAATTTTCTGAAAAGAATTAATTTTGGAATGAGACAAAATAAGTTCCAGTAGACTTTTGTTCCAACAAGGGTAATTTACATAATCCTAATATTCCTTGAATACAAAATGGTTTGTCTTCTTGTTCCCAGCCTGCAGCTGTGGAAGGCGCCTTTGTGATGACATCACTGGGAAATGCATTTGTCCTCCACAAACTGTCAAGCCTAGATGTGAAGTATGTGTGAGGTTGCACTTTGGATACCATCCACTTACTGGCTGCAAAAAGTGCAACTGCTCAAGAAGAGGAATTATCAGTGCTACAAATCCCGAATGTAATAAAATTGATGGCCAGTGCAAGTAAGTGGGCATTAATGGGTTGTATTTCTATGATGGAATGAATTTATTTCATTTCATTTCATTTCATTTCATTTCATTTCATTTCATTTCATTTCATTTTATTTTATTTTATTTTATTTTATTTTATTTGGCACAGGAGGATGCTATAGTTAAAATATTGCACTGGTGTCATGTTCACTGATTCAATGTAGTTTATACATCGTAACGTTTCACATGCCATGGCGCTGACGGGCATTTCTGTTTGGGAGGAAGCTGCTGTGAGACCTTGTACCAAGCTCTGTATGTGAAATCAGTACGATGGAATGTGTTTGGGTTATTTTCTCTGCTCAAGGCCTTTTCCCGCAGACCATCAGAAACCATTAGGGGCATCTGGGATTGTGAACTTGAGAAGATTCCACGAGGGGAGGTATTTCATCTGCACTGAGGGTTTTTACTTTGAATTTGGCGCGCTTTAATCATTCTCAGCTTTCTCTGTGATCCTGCATACTATTCTTTAATAAATCAGATATCTTTGAATTCCTGCTCAGGAGTCTGATAGTGTTTTAGAATCGGCTATCATTACAACTGGGGAGTTGATTACTTTGGGCCAATTCCTTAGCCCATCTACCTCACAGGATTTTTGAGAGTGGCTTGCCAGGAACTTCACTTCAGAAAGGAAGGCCAGGACAAAAACTATCATTTAAAGCAATTATATTAATTAAATACAGCTAATATGATTATTTCCCATGTATTTAATCATTGAGAGCTAGTTTGATATAGTGGTTAAAGCACCAGATTAGAAATTGGGAGACTGTGAGTTCTAGTCCTGCCTTAGGCATGCAGCCAGTTGGGTGATCTTGAGCCAGTCACTCTCTCTCAGCCTTAGGAAGGAGTTAAGGGCAAACCACTTCTGAAAATGCTCCCAAGAAAACTGCAGGGACTAGTCCAGACAGTTGCTAGGAGTCAGCACTGACTCAAAGGCACACAAATACATAATGTGATCATTATTCCCAAGTATTTAATGCCTCTAGTCTCTGCTGATTGGCAGTGGCAGTCCGTGATTTCAGAGGAGAGTGTTTCTAGCCATGCTTGGGGATTGTACTTGAGACATTCTGTATGAAACATGAGCTCTGCTGCTGAGCCACAGCTCTTGAGGACTGTGGCTATTGACTGGCCAGGCAGCCCAACAGTAAAGCTATTGAGCCAGGTCTACTCCCTTTCCACTGTTCAGCAGCAAAAGTATTTTGTTTCCCAGTACCATATCAGTTACTGTTCTGCCATGCAATGAATGGGACAACACTGGAACAGTTAGCTATTTTTGCAGGACATTTTTTCAGGACACGATTAGTAGCTGTGATGGAATATGAGAGTGACTTTGGAAGATGGGGAAAAGATAGTCTATCAGATAGACTATCAGATAAATGAGAAAGGAGCCTGCAACAGACGGCCACAGAAAGTAACTTAGGAAGGACCTGCCCTAAATACTCAGGTGGTAAATAGGGAAGGTGGGAGATATACTTTGAGACTTGCAAGATTGTTGTCAGCCCTCCCAGGTAAACCAGATAGGAAACACAACTAGATGAGCTAATTCTACTTTACTGTAAGGCTACATTAACAGAACCTTGCAAGACTCAAAGTACAAATCTCCCACCCTCCTTATTTACCCCCTGAGTAATTAGGGCAGGTCCTTCCTAAGTTTCTTTCTGTGGCTGTTACTCTGTTGTGGGCTCCTTTCTCTTTTATCTGACTGTTCCTTAGGTGACATCTCTTCCCCCCATCTTCCAAGGTCACCCTCACATTCCATCGTGGTAGCTGATTCCATGTTTCATCTATCCAGCTACCTACGTGTCTGTCTATACCTACATCTCCCCACCACCAATCTCTAGTTCAGTGTTTCTCAACCTTGGCAACTTTAAGATGTCTGGACTTCAACTCCCGGAATTCCCCCCATGCTGGCTGGGGAATGCTGGGAGTTGAAGTCCAGACGTCTTAAAGCTGCCAAGGTTGAGAAGCACCGCTCTAGCTGTATCCTTCTACCTGACCTAATAGAGGCAAAACATCTGTGCTTTAGCATATTGCTATACTCTTGCTGTAAAAAGCATTGGACTCCTCTAATTCTAAAGCTGATAGTGTTCCATATGCAGTGACCCTGTTATAGTGGGGAGCTCCATGTTGACTTTGGAGCTGAAGAATAGAAGCCTTTACTCTGTACTAATTAGTAATTATTTATCAATGTGGGAAAACTTTCTCTCAGAAGCATTTGTTTTAAACTGAAGAATGGTACACAGTCTTACTGAGAACCAAATTGCTTATTTCAGTACTGGGGCAGCAAGACTGACCTAAAAAGGGGCAGGGATGCAACCCTTCTATGGAGAGTTATGCAAATTAGAACATAAATGTGATTGGCTACCACAGCAACATATTTGATTGGATATAGCAGCGTATCAGGTGTTTAGTCATTTAGGGCCAAATTATGAGATAGGGGCAGAACTACAAAGACAATGAGTAGGTCATGAATATAGTTTCTTTTTTGAGGGTTACTGCTATGGGGTTTATCTTAAACTATCTTTGGTTTCCAGAGCACTCCTAGTATATTTTCCCAGCCCATCAACATTCTTGATCTTTCTAAATGTTTTATGACTGAGCTGACAATTGATTTTCCCTGAGAAAGTGTATTTGGAAAGGAGGTGATGTACTTGTCTATTCTAATGTCATTTTCCAGGCTACCTAATTATGTATTATCTAAATCAGTGTTCTCCTGCACACCAAGCAGTTCGAAAACATGCAAATGTGAGTAGATTAATTGGTACTGCTTCGGCGGGAAGGTAACGGCGTTCCGTGAGTCATGCTGGCCACATGACCCGGAAGTGTCCTATGGACAACGCCGGCTCCAAGGCTTTGAAACGGAGATGAGCACCGCCCCCTAGAGTCGGACACGACTGGACTTTACGTCAAGGGAAACCTTTACCTTTACTAAATCAGTGTTAAGTTAGGTCTGCAGTCTTTATGTTCCCAAGTTATATTTTATTTTTGTTGCATCAAAACTTACCATCCAGTCTACCTTTATGCTTCTCACTTTCAAATGATTTAGAACAGAGAAATTGCATTGAAGTCTTTCAATACAATACAAAAATGATCTCCAGCATCATGTCTATTTTTGGTCTTTGGCACAGAAAGTAAAAGAAAATTTGCTAGCCACTGGAAAAGAAATGCAAAATGTCATATCTAACAAGATCACCTTTTAGGAATGAGGGTTTGGGATGGGTTTATCTTCTTTTCTAGCCTTAATTAGCCCTGCATCTGCTACTTTTATCATATAAAATCTGTATTATGTGCTGAACTGATCTCCTGAAATAAGACCTTTTCCAGAAATGATTTTTGGCCTTTGTTTTCTTGTTCAAGATGTCGCTCAGGAATAGCAGGGCGGCAGTGTGATCACTGTGCTCCTGGTTCTTACAGCTTTCCCAACTGCAAACCTTGTAAATGTAACAGAGGAGGAACAGAACCAGATATCTGCAATCCACAAACAGGACTTTGTCTCTGTAAGGTCAGATGTTTTCATATTTTAAAGTTCGTATGATTATTTTATGTGTTCATCCTTATTTAACTGGAAATAATTCTCATTCTCATAATTACTTTAAAAAGTAATATATCTAGTCATCTATCTCTCTGCACAAGTTTTAGTATGTACATTGTGTAGATCTATAATCAGGTGTCAGAAGGAAACATAGGAGAACATGGTTGATTTTTGAGAATGGATTGCATTTCGGTCCTTCAGCTGCATTTAATAGAAGAAGTATGGAAGACTGAATTATTAAGAAAACATTGAACAGGTTTATTTGTAGATTCTCCACTACTGAAAACAAAGTAATGCTAGGAAATCCCACAGGCACTGACCAGGCCATACCTCTACTTTTCCAGCAGTGCATGTGCCTTTCCCAACCTGTTTTGTCAGTTGAATAAAGGGAAATATGTTGCAGCATTCAATTTAGATACCTACTTCTTTGCTCAATCCAATACTGAGGGCTCAGTGAGTGTAGAATTAGGTTTCTGGGAACTGGCCAACAAATATTATTCAGTTGTGATCCCAAATTTTAATATCACTTCTGGAACATATGAATTGTTGACCTGATGCCCTAACAACTGTCAAAGTGTCATAGTGTTTCCAGAAATTCATTCCATTATTGTGAATAGTGCTTAATTTGTAGTTAGTAATATGATTAATGGTTGGGTATCAGTCAGCACTGCATTTATTTCTCCTTATCAGCATACCTTGTCTACTTGTTTTAAATCAAAAAGGCTCTTGATGGATGCAGCATCAATTTTCTTCCACTAGCAATCAATTTCTTCATCTGTGTATAATTCTAGTACAAGGCCATTTATTTTCCTTTTGGATTCCTGCAACTGTAGTGATATGATCAGAATCAAAGCAAAATGCTCAAGTGCACAATCACACAAATGCTGTGGTATTATTAATGCTCTGTGCTGTGGCTATCCAGCATGTGAGGTGGGGGGGCGTCTTCACAACAGTCTTTATAGTCTACGTTTTTGACTAGGAATGCAGGAAGGTTTCAGTCTTTGTAAATTTTCACATTAATTGAATGATCTCTCCTTCCTGAACTGAAGAGAAGAGAGAATGTAATTACTAGTTTTCATGATGTTTCAGACAGAGTTCTCAGTTCAAAAAGCATTTGAGAATGTATTTAGAAATATGTCTCTTGAGAAATATGTTAGAAGGGCTTGCAGGTGGTCTTCACTTAATGACCATTTGTTTAGTGATGGTTCAGACTTACGATGGTGCTGAAAAAAACGACTTACAACCGGTGTTCACACTTATGACCATATCAGCATTCCTGTGGTCACGTGATCACGATTTGGGTGCTTGGCATCTGGTTTGCATTTATGACTGTTGCAGCATCCTGTGGTCGCATAACTGCCATTTTTGACCTTCCTGGCCAGCTTTTGGCAAGCAAAATCAATGGGGAACCATGTGATTTGCTTAATGACCATGTGGTTTGCTTAATGACCAGCACAGAAAGGTCATAAAATTGGGTTGGATTCATTTAATGACTGCTTTGCTTAGCAACCAAAATTCTGGTTGCAATTGTGGTCGCTAAGCAAGGACTACCTGTATTTACATGCAAATGTTGTATTTTTTTTTTAAAAAAAATACTTGTTGGATAATATGGAAACAGAATAGAATAGACTTATGGATGCATACATGCCAAAGTAATGCAGATTGGAAACAGATTTTCAGTTCGTTATGATTTGATCAAGAATATTGTGTGCATTCAATGTGAATCATCTAGTGACTAATGGCAATAAAATTTGTGTCAACAGACTTCAAAAATGTCTGTCTGGAAGTCCCCTTATTTAAACTGACAGCTGCATTATGGTGGTGGCTATGGCTGTTGCGTACTGAAGAGGCAAACCACTGACTTAAAATTCTCCTTGCAAAAGGAGATAATTTCAGTCTTATGTGTGCTACTCTCTACTGAAAGACCATAGACAAACTGTCTTGTTCTTTTAGCACTCTTTTTCTCTGTATTACTGCAAAGTTTTATGTGGAAACGTTGAATGACTTATTCCAACTGACTTACAGGAGAATGTTGAAGGCGTGCAGTGTGACATGTGCCGTTCAGGATCATTTTATCTGGACCCTGCTAATCCCAAAGGTTGCACTGCTTGCTTTTGTTTTGGAGCAACCAATATTTGCCACAGTACAAATAAACGTAGAATCAAGGTATGTTTACTACATATTTTTTCTCCTTTGGAGGAGACGACTAGACCAGATAGTCCAATATCTGCGACTAGAGTTTTGCGTTGTATGTTAAAAGCAGTGATGTGGTCGAGGCTCAGCTGAGCAGCAGACCACAGATTGCATGGCAATGAAGGGATTTAACCAGCTGCACACGAGTCAGTGGTGGCCTTCCAGGCCCTAAACTGCCCTGTTCCTAGAGCGGCGATTCATCCTAAGAGAGAAGCTTCCAAGAGCATTACGTTTAACCTTTAAAAAAAGCATGGCAGAAAGGCTTTTAGCAGTCATTAATACTGTTCTCCTTTCTCTCTTTGTGCTGAGGATTTTAAGATGCATTTTTCCCTTTCTTGTGTCTGTATGTCATTGCTGTTCCTTACAAACTGTTAACGTCACTTTCTTCTTGCTGGATTTAAAGCTGTTGCTTTTTTCTTTAGCTTTCTGCAGGGCTTTGCAAAAACAGGCTGGCTTGCTTCTTTGCCATGAGCCGAAGTGTAACATCTGGTCACAGTTGCAATGCCCAGATTGTACTTCTACTTATCCCAGAAACCAACATGTCTCTGGAAATTTTCCTGCCTCCCCAGAAAAGCACCTCACTTGTGAATCCGGGCAGTTGGCTTTCCAGCTCTTACTCCATGTTGCTGGGTAACCTGCAGAAGGAGTTAGTGAAACCTATTATGTGACATTCTCCTCCTGATTAGTATGCTCTGTGCCACTGGCATTATGATATAGCTTGTGTCTTGATGAGTGGACAATTTCAGATCTGTGATGTTCGAAGCCTATCTCCATGGGTAATTGTGCACAGCTAGGATGAGATATTTTGTGATGGCAAGAAAAACTTACAGCTTTTGTTCATGGCAAAGAATCAGAAAACCTTACATAAGCCAAAGGACAAAAAGTTTCCACCAGATACCACTCCATCATGCAAATTAACTTTCCTGTTGTGGGAAGAACTGAGTTCAAAACAGAAACTCATTTTTTGTCTCTCCTCTGTTTTACTATTAGTCCACCGATATGAGGAACTGGCATCTGGAAGCAGTGGGTAATGCCATGAGTATCCCTACAACTTTCAATCCTGTTAGCAACAGTGTTGTTGCTGATGTCCAAGAATTACCTCCCTTTCTACACAATTTGTACTGGGTGGCACCATCATCTTACTTGGGGAATAAGGTATATGGTCTTTTCTATATTACCTTTTAAAATTCTCCCCTATCAGTTCCAAAGACTATTTCCTCTTGTCCTTTTTTATTCCATTTATAACATCCAGATGCAGACTGGACTCCATTTGGCAGGCATAAAGCATAGTTTATGAGTTATGGTACCTTGATTCATGCAACATACTACGCCAAATCCAAAGAAATCATAGTATCACTTAGAACAATGTGAATTCAGGCATAGTAAGTTTCTAGCAAGTAACAATCTGGTACACCAATAAAGAGACTTTTTGTGATGGTTGCCTTGCTCCCAAAGAGACACGGACTCACTTAGATAGGGCTAAGGATTTCCGGTTTAATGGGGACAGAATGCATACACGGAAAAAGACAGGAGTGGGCACATGGCATGCGGGGTATCCTGTAAATACCCGCGGTGCGGACCTGGCCCTTCTCCACCCCCCACTGTCCCACAGTCCGGATCCAGATTCTTGATGGGCGATCAGGGTGCGATACTGGGGTCTCGATGGGTGATCGGGGGGATTATCGCTGATCGCCTCTGTCTCCTTCTCGTGTCCGGCGCAGGTACGTCCCCCGGGGTAATGCAGAGATGCCCGGGAGATATGATGATGGCTTCTTTGGTCAGGGCAAAGGTATGCTTCCTTTGTCCTTTAATTGCATTTGTACCTGAGTGTTTAAAGGATTAGTATGATTCCTTCCTCCTTCCTTCCCTTATCCGGAAAGGCATGTTCCCCTGCTGTGATGCATGATTGCATTGCAACGGGGGACATGACACTTTTAATGACACAGGTTTTTCCTTTTCTTGGTCTCTCTGAACCTATATTGAAAATGCGATTGAGGATATTGTGATTTTAAGACTAAAAATCAGAATTATTTTAAACTATAATAACCAATTTCAATATTTCCTGAAATACATTATTTAGATTTCGTCGTATGGAGGACATTTGAGCTATCAGTTGAAATCCTTTGGCTTACCTAGTGAAGGCATGGCTCTCCTGGAAAAAAGACCAGATGTGCAGCTAATTGTAAGTCAAATGATACATATAAACCTGGATGCATCATTTTAGCTTTAAAGAATTTTTACTCCTTAATCATATGTAGTTGACCTTCAAGTGTATCTGAAGAGAGATTGGAAGCTGGCTTGCATTCATGTATTTTTGGAGCTTACATGCTGTACAGCCACTATGTGGAAATACGAAAGCCTGAGAGGTCTTTATCTGAATCTGCCATTTTGATGACTCTGAACTGTTCCTTAAGTTCTGCTGACTGGCATGAAGATGCCCTACTAACCATTTTTAGAGGACATGATCTCATGATAAGTGCTCGTCTCATCAGCCCACTATAGAGGCAGCTAAATTTGGTCTTTGTCCTAGTGTTTTCTGGCTTCTTCCACCACAAGCCTTGGCATATTAATAATCTCTGATGCCTCATTCATAATCTTGATGATGATGGGGTCAGGGCTAGCATCTGCTGAGTTCCTAATGGCTGATTGAGGATGCTGCATTCATGTTCCCTCCCTTCCATGGGCACTGCTGTCCATGGCCATTTTAGCTGGGCTGTAGGAGAAACTGGACATAGAGTTTTTGTGGAGACATCTGCCCATGTAAGCCTAATTCATGCTTCCCAAAGTGCTGTTAAATATCTGTATTCTTTATATGCACTGATTGATTATGTGCCCCCATGACAATCTGTCCCTAATCTGGTCCTTCAAGTCTTACATCAGTGCACCCATCACTGCTGTAACTGATTCCATCTACCTTGCCTTTTCTCATTCCTTCTGCCTTTCCCAGCATTACAGACTTCTTCAGAAATAATATGCACTGGTGTACTGGTTTCCTTGAAGACCACTAGATTTGTTTTTAAATATGTGTTCCATCTTCTATAGTCTTTCAAAAGACAGGTAGACTTGTCTGTAGAAAGAATGGACTGCCAATTGATTTAACTAGGAAAGAGCTGAGTTGCTGGTTCTGTCCAAATTAGTGGATTATAGGCTTTCTGTTGCTTTGGCTGGCAACGAGTAATGCAAGGCCATGCTTTGTATTGTTTTTATTACTTTGGTGTGGTGCCATTTTGCATACTCCATGGAATACTTCCTGGTACTGCTGACTATGGCCCCTTGCTGCTGGCACTGCTGTTCACTTGCAACGCTTCAGAATAGTTGGGAGCTGAGGTGGAGTTGACCAGAGTTCTGCCAGTTTTTCCTTTTAACCCAAATGACAGACAAGTAAACCTCTATTCAGAAATAGTCTAGTGATGTCATTGAGGTGTAGGATGGGCAGAGATGAAAGGGGAAGAGGCTCTCTTAGTGTCCCATGTGAGTTCCCTTCCTTTTTAGCTGTTTTTCTTGTCTGTGCCATCAATCTGTCACCTGGGCTATTTTTGGACACAGGTCTAATGGTCTTCCAGAAAGCTGGGACGCCCATGTTCATAAATAGCCTGAATGACAGGTTACCAATGCAGAGCACCTCCAGGCTGAAGACTTGTCACTCGGGAAATGTGTCAAAAGCCTTCATCTTCAGCACCCAAGCCTGCCCTACTTTAACAAGAGTGATCGTTGGAGGCTTATCCTGCTGGCTGGTGACGATGGGTAGGAGAGAAACAAAGATAGGGGAATCCCTTGCTCCCTTAAATTGTCTCATACTAAAACTGTACTGACAGGACCACTTGTAAGCCTGTAATAGAAGCAGATTACAGCTTGACTACAGGAACAGTGCAAATAATGCCAGCTTATTTTTCTGCTGACTCCAGGAGTGGAGGAATTATGGTTGTAAGGAAGAGCCCTTGGGGAAAATAAATGAGCTAAAAAAGTGTAGTTAGTTTCTGAGAACAAGGAGATCTATTTCACACTCAAATAAAACTGAGATTTCCACATTTGGACAACTTCTATTTCCACTGAGAGAAATGTGTGGTAAACAAAGAAATGAATGTGTGAGCTGAACGTTTCCTCTTATTCCAAGTTTCTCCAACCTGGTAGCTTCCAGATACATTGATTGGCACCTGCCGTAATTCCCAGCCAGCATGCCATGAGCTCTTTCCAAGTCCATCCCCATCTAAACAAGGCCTTCACACCATTTCTACTTTAGGTCTCCAAACTGATGTGATAATATATTTTATCGCTATGCTTTTTCCCTTATTCTTGTTTGTTGAGATTTATTAATACTGAAAGTTTTTCTAAAGTTAATTCAATACTGAGAAAGAGCAAAAAAAAAAAGTTTCTGATACCACAAAGCCTAACACAATGATTGTTGCATACGTTTCCAAGGACATGTCTCCATTATCATGCAGAAAGCATTATCCTAAGTTGCAGTTATATAGGCACATGGCTTGCTGGGAGAAAGGGAATTGTAAATAATGATGTGAGTGCACAATGAATGCAAAAGTGACACTTATTTACCTCATATACAAGCAATTACATTGTTTCAATATTTTGTTTGACATGACTATCAAACTTTTTGGCCTAACATTTAAGAAGTTTACTTTTTGAACCACGTGATAAATCCACTTGGCAAGAAGAAAGTGGGATATAGGTTTTTAAGTTAGTAACTTGAGAATCATGCTAATAATGTGGGCAGCATGGTAATTTGGTATATAGGTATGGTATTGTACTGACACTGGACTTGAACTACTTTTGCACAGGGACGGGAGATGAAAATATTCTACATAGATCCTAATAATCCTTTGCCAGACAAACAATATTCTGGATCAGTTCAATTAGTTGAGGTAAGAATGATGTTAACTCACTTGGGGTAAGCTATGTCATCAAACCTTTGCCTATTTTTAAGCCCTCTCAGAAAAAGCTAACATGTATGTTCCTGCTCTAAGGATAATTTCCAGGACTGCAGTTCTAGATATTCCATTGTCCACTGGAGAAAAACACCCTCATAAGCATGCATTAATTGTGCAGTAAATATTTATTTCTTTGACACAGTATATAATGACTCTCCACATGTGAGAAGAATCTGTACTGTAATTATACGTTCAAATCCAGAATGGTGTTATATGTGATAAACGAACAGATGGCCTATTATTCAGTAAATAATTGAGGATATTTTCTCAGTGGGAAATCAAACTACAGGGTTGATCCCAAGATTAGTCTTCATGTGCTATAGAAGAAGATAGCAATTTTATAGTTTGAATGCAGCAGAGGAGAACAGCATTTTTAATCAGCATTTGGAAAGAGGTAAAGCATCCCTGGGGTGCAGTTCCTCTTTGGGAATCTGGTGGAGGATTAACAGCTGTGCTACATACTTGCTTGGAATCCTCTTCCACTTGCTTTGCTTCTATTTTGTAAATAATCAGAGATTTTAGAGACACCATATTTACCCAGTGCTATATCAACTATTTAAGAAAATGTGCCTGATGTGTTACCACAGGACTTCTCAAAGCCAGAGCAGCCCTGTGAGAATATTGCCAGAAGCCAAATTGTGAAGATAGTTTGTTTAGTTACTTATGTGGATACATTTCTTCCTTCAAAACACAGATGAGCAGCATCAAGTTATTCTGGCATCAAATAATTCTGTAATATGGTAAACTAATGTGTTATATTATAGTTAAGCAGCTACTTGCACTGGTTGCCTGAGTAGTCAAGCTGGGTCCTTGGCTGATTCATGTTTAGACCTGAAAAGTAAAAATATTTGGCAACATACTCTACCTTCAATTACAGATGTGCTTGAAGATTGTTTGGGGCCATTCCAAACTGATTACATTTTGATGTATAAGGCTGAGTTAAGCATAAGAACTGAAGATAGGAATTGAATCTTGCTCCATAGCTCCTTAGAAACCATCTACCAAATGCCTTTTATTCTAGCATCAGTGGGAGTGAATGGCATTTAATGCCATTTGCTATTCAGAATGAGTAAGAATGGAACCTGTGGAGAACAGAGTATATGCATAGCATCATGCTGTCTAACGTTTTAATATGTTGGAAGTGGAATATTGTACAGTTTTATTTTCCAACAAATTTTTCCTTCATATACCCAACTTATTTGGTTCTCCCTGACCAATATGCTAGACAGCAACCTAATAAGATGTCAAGCATTTTTAAAAAAATCTTTTCTCTTAATGGACATTATCTTCCAAGATGGGAGCTTGATAGATTGATTGGGAGAAGGATTTATTTTTGAGAACTTAGTGATGGGTGAGTTTGTGAGTCGAATATTATCTTAGAGTGGGTGGGTGTTATGTCTTTTAATCTTTTGGAGGCTATATTGGTGGGGGAGGGATATGAGTCCAAGAAAAAGGACAGACAATTGTGGAAAGTGCTAGGGAAGGTGGAGGTATTGTGTGACAGAAGTAGCAGTACCTGTCCCACTCTGAGGCCAGGTTACCAGTCATGATGAGGCAAGGGGGACTCCCAACAATTCCCTTTCTGCTGCTCTTCACCTGGTAAATGCAAGGTATATTTCCTGGGAAATTTGATCTAGGAAAAAATTGTATTGGGCAAGCTGTGCGATGTCATCGGGGCCTCCTAGGTTCTCCTACCAGGTTTCCATGTTCAGGAGCAGAGACTTGAAGGGGCTTGCAGTTGCTGTCATTGCAGTCATGGGCCTGGCCTAGGTGCTCAGGCCTGCATAATAGCAAGGAGTACCTACTTCCAATTGTGAATGATTTATTAACTACAACCCTTTTTGGAAAGAGCCAGTCTGGTTCTTTCAGTCTATCCCACATGCTGGTTACCTCCTGAATAGATTTTTGTTATGTAGGGGAACTGGTCTTCAGTTGTGTCTATCCCAGTGGGAACATGTGCCAGCCATTCTGACAAAACTGGACACCCCCCCCCCAGTTTCTGGAGTAAAAACAAGGTGCTTGTGTTGAGATATATATCTCCAAATGGCTTGCATAAATAAAGAGCTGTTGCTGCTTGGTAACTGTTTTACGAACATTCTCAAAATAGAAATTTTTTGCTCCCAGGTTCTCTATTATTATATGTTGATTGCTAACACTGATCCTACCTACCATATCATTCTTTTAATTATCTCTTGCCTGGCTTTAATCCTTTCTTGATACAATTACTTTGCTAGCACCTTTTCCCCTTAGACTGCCAGTACCTGATCTTCATGCTGTCTTTCTTTGAAAATTGATGTCCCTTTTTTTCCTGCACTATAGGAGATTAATGCAATGTACTCCAGACCCAAATTCCATTTGTATCTTGAATGTGCAGGGGAACTTCAGGCACACCAGCAGCAATAACTTAGTATCTCGAGAGGAGCTGATGTTGGTCCTGTCTAGACTAGATGGATTACAAATCAGAGGTCTTTACTTCACGGAAACTCAGCGGTTAAGCCTGAGTGATGTTGGTCTGGAAGAAGCCACCAATACAGGAAATGGTAATATTGCTTATGCTGTAGAGGCATGTTCCTGCCCTCCTGAATATATGGGTGATTCATGTCAGGTAGGAGATTTTCTTTCTCTTTGTTCTGCATCATCCATGAGACATTGCTCAGGATAACAGTACTGATTTGGCTCTGGCAATGAGAAACTGTTGTTCACAAAGATTTGACTTAAAGGTGCAGCAGGGATGTATTTTGAACCACCTTAGCAGTTCAGTGGAAAATTGTACTGTATCCACATAATCTGCTTGTAAAAAATAATTTATTCAAAGACATTGTGATAAAAAAATGTAGGAATATGTAAAGAAAATAAAATGCAAAGCTAACATAACATAACCCAGTGAATGTAAGGCTGTAACCTAAGGTTTCTTAACCATAGTTTGTTGAAAAAACACAGTTGGCTGAATTCAAAACATTGTATTCTAAAACCAAAGAGCAATAGGATCTGTGAACCCTTCTCTGGTTCTACCTGGCTAAGATGTCGCAATGCCAGACAGTTCTACCAAGTTCTCCTTTTTTTTGCTCTCTACTTTTGTTGATACCAACCAGATAATTTGATTATTTTGCAGTAGCTTTCTTGTTTCTGTGAGTTATTTGTTAAAGGATGACAAATGCATAAGACTTTCCTATTTTTAGAGGCAACTAAAATTTAAGATGCAGTTTTTCAGGTCAGAGTGAAAAAAGCTGCACCACCTTAGCTTCTTTCTTCTTTCAGTGGCCCAGGAGCTATATCAATCTACGCCTCTGGATACCTTGCTTATTTGATATCATTTCACTACTGATTTGGTATCATTGCAACCTTTTGCAAAGCAAACATTTTTAAGATTGACCTGTAACCCTGTCAGTTTTCTTCTCAAGTTACAATACTGGGCTTGTTGAATGTTATTTTGAAAATACCTTCAGTTTTATTTTAAATGATTTTATAGTCTGTGATATGAAATATTCAATCGATTGGCACGTCGAACATGCATTTAAACCCTTACCATTGCTTTTCCTATTCCCCAAGCACACACTATCTGGTCTGTGGGCTCCTCACTTTGTTTTCTCCAGCCTGGTGAAAATGCATAGCCCAAAGGTAGACACAGACACACTCCAGCAAGGAATACACCCACCCAACGCATTTCCTCAGAGTTACTCAGCCTGTGATTTATAGGGCTGTTTCATCGTCTAATACTGTCTCACTGTGTTAGGCAGGGAAAAGGTGATGCTTGCCACACCTTAATTCAGTGATACGTTCAATTTCAGGAATTGCAAAGGCATTGCTCTGTACAGTATTGCACAACCTGACTCATGTGCAAAGTCTAAAGGAGGAGCAGATCCTGGCATACAGATAGAGCCAAAAGCAGAACAATACGAAGTAGCGTAAGGGAAAGTGCTGCTTCATAAAAAGGGCTGTGCAAGGGAGCAGCTCAGCTTCAGGCTCAGCAAAATGAGGGCTGGAGGAGGGAAGCTGTGCAGCTTTGGGTGGCTAGCCTTCTGCATGGGCCTGAGCCTCTGTTTGGGACATGTTTCGCAACAGAGGATAGCATTTCCACAGCTCCCTGGCCGAGGGCAACAGCAACAAGGTCACTGGGATTTTAAACCAAGACAGGTAACCGCTCTTCTCTTTCTCTACTCTTGCCCCACCTGTTTGAATTTTTAAAAATCCTGATATGAACGCATGTTAAGCATGGCCTTAGGGTTAAACCAGTAAAGCAAACTGATATCTTTCTTGATAGCCAGAATCTACACTGGATTCTACCCAGTGTGGGAGGTCAGTAAATGGTTAGTCTGCTCCCTTTGACACTGAAGATTGTAATCCTTGTTCCAAACATACAAAAACCAAAACAGTTTAAAGCCATTTTTCCCCTGTGGGGTTGAAATCTTGACTGCAAATATGTTAAATGGGTGTGGTGCTGCTGCTATACCTAGCAAGTTAAATACTAAGAAATATGTAAAAAAAAATAGCTCCCCAATATGGATATTTTATATGTACAGGATATTTTTCTTTCATACAAAGATGAAAAATAATTTTTATTAACATGGATACTGCTGTTTGTTTAGAACAGTTTTTGCCAATTTCACACCAGAACCACAACCACTCACTTTAAAATGATTAATTCCTACTTAGTTGTCCCTAAGAACTGAGTTGTCTCTAACAATTTCCTTTAATTGATGTCTTTATTGATAATTACTTATTCTAATTTAGCCAAATATCTTTGCAATGACCTCCATCTTAAATGTCCATTCTACTGGCTTTGCCAGCATAATTGCCTAGTATATCCATGCCCAGAGAATTATTAATTTACAAAAGCTTTGTAATGTTATTGTGTCTTGTGAGGCAGTTCATTATCCCAGTATTTACAAATTGGGAATTTGGATTGATGCATATTACTTTGTCCAGTGCTAAATGGTCATTGGGTTAACCCAGAACATGATTAGTTTGGTTTTGCCATAGCACGATGAAGCACCCAACAACTGGATGGTAGTGGATAATGGCTTAATGTGATATGTGAATCTAGTCAATCAGGCCAAGAGGGAAAATGGTGTTTAGACAAATGTCAGATCAATTCCTAATTGCAACTATTAAATGAATCACATTCACTCTCCACTGAACTTAGCATTGATTGATGAATACCAGTGGACATCTGTGGACCTCCAAATTCCACTAAATTGCAGTTTCTAGCATCATTGAGCATATTGGCTGAGGCTGTTGGGATCTGCAGTTAAGAAATGTTTGGATGGCCATAGATTCCCCACTGGTCTATTATATTTATACCCATAGATTCTATTTATTAAACATGTTACCAATAGTTAATGTACCATTAATTTAATGCACCAAGATTAATATATTCTAACCAGTTATTAGTTGAAGTCTCAATATACTAGAAGGATTAATCCTTTTTAACCAAAGAGTTCCACTAATATTCAAACCAATCTTTTAAATTAATAGTTTAAGATTCCCTTTTTGCATAAATTCACTTATGTGAATAGGTACTATATCCGTAAAGAGTTTAGTATATCCTCTTGCTCAACTTAATTCATTAGGTGATTTCCTACATAATGGCTTTGTGAAGATGGAAGTATATATTACATGTCACCATATTAATTAAACTCCAATAGCAACATATTATTGGTGAATTATTTCAGTAGAGGACGGTTTGCAGCAGAGATGTAGAAAGGTGGGGTTCTGAACAACTGTCTTTCCTGCAGCTTTCCCTATGTAATTGTCTCTGACACAGCTTTGTCGCTTTCTTTAATGTCCAGCATGGTTCCAGTTGCCTACAAAATGTGCTTGGAAACTTGCAGGGTAGAATTATTAGCAAGGCAGAGGCTGCAAAGAAAATATGTGCATCTGCTTTGTGTTAGCGATTGTGGCTTGCCTTTCTTCATAGGAGAAAAATCCAATGCGCAAAAACTATGGAGATGATGACAAAGAAATTCTTCTGAATTTTTTCTACCAGTTTTCATTCAATTTATGAAAGGCAATTAGCATTAGAAATGATCTATTATTAGATTATAATATATAAATTATCAGAGACATTTTAATTCATGGAATGTGATGTTTTTGCAGTTATATAGTCATGAGGTGACCAAGATGTGTGTGTGTGAATGACCTATCTTTCACTGGGGCAATCCTCAGTCCAGTGATCTGCAACCTTTGTGGCTTTCAGTTAAATCCCATAATTCAGACAGAGGTCAAAGGCAAGTCTAATGGTACATGACACTAAGATCTTTCTTCCATGTGTTTATGCACAGAGGGAACATGCAACAGCAGCTGCTAAGTTTGTCCAATTACAGATGGCCTTAGTGAAAATTTATTCATTTATTTAATTTTGATATAAATATATATCATTTGAAATAATGATAGATATTGAAGAGGAGATAAGCAAAGACTCAAATGTTTGGCAATGGGTGTGGTTGTGTTTCTTGTATTTTGCTGGTGTTAGCTATGGTATAAAATAGTTCAAAAGGTACCAGCTTATTGGAATTAGACATCATTTTGGAGAAATGTATTCCTATATACATGTTCTGTTCTGCAATGTTTCCATTGATTAATCTAAAAAAGGACAGCTTTTTCCTCTTCAAAGTTTCTAGCCAATGAACATTCTTCCCTGTCTTTGGGATAAGAATATAAATACTGTATATGTTTTGTAATGAAGAACACTTTTGTTTCCTAAACATTGCTTCATATGTCTCCAGTTAGGTATTTTAGCAGAAGTGACATCATCATCATCATCATCATCATTATTATTTCCATCCATCTTTTCTCCACAAGCTCCAAGCAATATACATAGTAGTGCTGCCTCCAATTTTCCCAAAAGTTACCCAACCCTACATAATAATACACTGCTTTCATAGCAATATTTTGGAAATTAATCTGTAAATGTTGGAAAGATATTAATGAATAGTGCACATATTTCTGAAAATATTCTGAATAGCACATGAAATATATGCTATCCAATCATCACTATGGTGATAGAATTCACAAAATATTTCTTGACAGACCTCTGTAATTTAAATATCTACAACTATTTTTCCAGTTTTCAGGTAGTTCATGGACTTTGAAATCAACATTGCTTGTGTTCATTTGTCTTATTATAATGAGCAGAGGTGTAAATAAGCCTCGGCTATGCATACAATCCTTTTATGAGAAAAACCAAAGTAGCCAAGAAGTCTTCCATTGATTATACGTTCTTCATTCTTTCTGAGATTGGCTTCATAGCCTGAGTTGTCCCAGGCTACTGTTTCCTCACCTGGATGAAAAGGAAAATTGTAGAAAGTAGAAGACTTCCTGACTTGTTCACCAACAAGAGAAGAAAGCAGAGTCTGTTTGCATAGCCAAAAGAAGTCTCATTATCTTGGCTTATTAAACCAAGATATTGTAATCTGTCATGGCTTGTCTGTGTTCATCATGCAGTATGTTCTAATATGTCAGTGGTTATGTACTGTAATTCAATTAAATTTCTTCTACTTTCAAATCCCCAAGAGATCTAATTTAAAAGAATGAATTTTCTAATCTTCTCAAACAATTATTCAACTTTTCCTTCCTTCTATATACACCAGGAATGCAGTCCTGGATTCTATCGTGAGAATATGGGTCTATTTACAGGAAGGTGTGTTCCGTGCAATTGTAATGGAAATGCAGAGAGATGCCTGGATGGTTCTGGAATTTGTATTGTAAGTAATTACAACAAATGCTGCTGCAAGTGCTCTTAATTTCTTTTGCTTCAGTCCAACATTCTAACAGATCTCAGCTGTTCAGCTTGCCCTGCAACTTCCTTATTTAAAACAATCTCCAGCAGAGAAGCTCAAACCACAACAGAATATGAAGCTCTGCAAACAGAGAGCAGTTCCTCCATGGAACAAGATAGGCTGCATATCTTTTGCCAAACAGTTAAGCACCTACACAGAACTTTAGTGAACTCACAAACATAGTAATAACTTTGAGATTGCTTGTGCCAGCAAAAATACAAAAGTCTTTGAGGCCCACTAAAAACTGACATATCTATTACAGCAGAAATGTCCACAGAAGCTTGTCAGGTTTGAAACATGAATTATCTTCACTTGCCATGCTTAGCAAGCATTGTGTATTTTTTTCTTTCAACAAGAGTTACCAAGTTCGCATCTGAACACAGTTAACTTTGTTTACAAGCTGAGATATAAACAATCCAGGTGCAGATGCTTCACTCCTCTCTTCATGCATTTTTGTTAATTATAGCTTTCATGGTATATCTGAACAATGAAACTACAGTTTGGGAATAAGCCAGGATGTTCAGGCCACTTTAAACAGTGGTTTCATTTCACCTGTTTGGCTTATTAAGCTGTTGATCATCCATATATGGCCATGAAATGTATTAGTATTTTTCTCCCAAGAGTAAACATTGGATGGTAAGTCTCTTGTAATAGTAGTTCTATCCAAAGAGTAAAAATTGGGTGGGATGCATTTATAAGCACAGGTAAAGGAACTGGGAGGTATAACACTGACCTGCTCATACACCTGATCTCTACACAGCCATGTTGGTTTTTGGCATTATTTCCTTTTGAAATTAGTTAATCAAAGCAATACTTCTATAGGAGCATGACTGGCAAAGATTGGAGCTTAAATAAAATTAAATAAAAGCTCTAATTCAGGGGACAAGGTTTGCATTTTGTGTGTGTGTGTATCATAAACCTGTAGAATATTTCATTACCTTTTTCTCTATAGTACTGTATATTGAAAAATTGTCCTTAGGATCTTTTTTTCTTATATAAATACATTTACTGCCAGATTCATTACACAGTCCTGGCCAATTTCCCTACCCACATTTTTTTTTTTGTGCTCATACTTACTCATTATTCATTGCCCACACAGAGTTCCTTGACATTACACAATACTTCCCTTGACTTTGTTTTTGAGAAACCCTTTTGAGTTTAAGTACAGGAGCTGTTCACCAAATCAACTTGTTCCAGAATAGGTGTGAATCATAAGGCATTTTGATTGAGGAACAGGCCACAACAAGCAAACACAACCAGTAAGATCAAGCAAGAGCTGGATAGTGTACATTGCCCTATGATGAGAGTTCTCTAAAAATTAGCCTTTTCAGCCTCATTCAAATTATCTTTAATGGCCATTACAGCTACCAGACTGGGTGGCACAAATCCAGATAACTCCTAGATGGCAGCCTAGAGTGGTGGTCTAGTAGTCATCTGGTGGTGGTGGTTTTTTGTTTTGTTTTGTTTTTTTGCAGCCCAGATCTGGTAGCCCCAATGGTTATCCATGCTGTGTAAAAAGATAAATATCATATATTTGCAATGAATGTTTACAGCTTGCATTTTATTTGGATAACTAGTTTTCATTGTTTATGAAGTCTTCCTTTCCAGTTAGAAATACTGAATAGGATTTTAAAACAGTTTATAAGGTGTTATTATATGTTCCTCTTAAAAAAAGACTGGTTGGGGAATTCTGGGAATTGAAGTCCACATATCTGAAAGTTGCCAAGGTTGAGAAACATGGAGCTAGACTAAGAGTTGTTTATATAGCTAGAAAACACATGAAGCCAGAAGACATGGAGCCATATATTTTTAAGCACCATAATGTTGCTTGCTGCCCAGTACCTAATACTGGCATATTATGACAGAGGAATGATATTAGTACCAGTAGAGCAGCATTGATAATTGATACCACAGTAGGATTTGATTTCCATGTTGGTGGGGGAGCTTATTTTCATCTTTGCAGTTCTGCTAGGCTGGAATATGTATCAACAGGGTACATAGATCAGTCTGTATAAATGTAAGAATATTTAAACCTTCTGCGACAAATTGATCTCAGTCAAATGCTCTGTCGCTGAGCTATACCCCCACTGCTTTAGGCAGTGAATCTACCCAAATAGAGATGATGATCAAAGTGTCAGACTAATTTGTTTATTAAGAGAAACTGCAAGCTAGGTGAAAGTCAACTTTATTATAACTGCTAAATCACTTCTAACCAAGAGTATCTTAACTGTGAAACATCTGCTATATTAAATTCATAATGTGTTGACCAGCTGTGTAACTGTAAAACTATTCTATCACTCCTGGAACTAAGCAGGAAAAAATTGTCCATACACCTTTGGCCATACGTTAACCGAGTCTCATTTATTTGTTCAGTCTTGCAGTAAGGTAAATATGTGATGGCTTGGAGTGCATCAGCTGTCATTTTCGCCTCTTGGTATTAATAATAAACCTGAAAAATCAGACCACTGCTAACCTTCTGGTTTCTGTATATTTTTAAAAAGAACTGTCAGCATAATACTGCTGGAGA
Organism: Candoia aspera; assembly: GCF_035149785.1. NCBI lineage: Eukaryota > Metazoa > Chordata > Lepidosauria > Squamata > Candoiidae > Candoia > Candoia aspera. The sequence goes on from NC_086155.1 coordinate 162,139,321, forward strand.
GAAGTGTGAACGATGTAAAGAAGGTTACTTTGGAGATGCCAGTCAAGGACTTTGTAAGGAATGCCGCTGCCCTTACACAAACAGGTACTGTGTTGGGTTGAGAATGGGAAGTAGTGTATTTATTGTGCTTGGCTCAAAGTTGCCCTGATGAAGATATTGTGTCATTATGATTGTGAAAACAACTATTAGATAATTCCATCATTTGCACAATAATGTTATGATTCACATGTCATTTTGATGTCATGGTGGCTTGTTATGGACACTTCTGCTGGCATGGATGGTAAGATGATGTTGGTCACCCATTTTGAACCTCTTCATATAAAATAAAATACACTGATCCCTCTAATAGTGAGCTGAAGTGGGGAATGCCAACAGGGCTACATCCAAAATGGGTCATCTGGAAGCAAAAGGGAGATTTCAGCATGTTTAGAGAAGCATTAAGGTTTGTAGAACCTTCAAATAACAACAATAATAAAAATACCTAAGCAATGATGGGGAAATCAGAAATAGTATAATTAAGAATTGAAATCTTGGATGATGGGAGGTAAATGGGCCTACTAGAACTGGCTGGAAACTTAAACTGGAAAACCTATTAGGAAATATAAATACATTACACTTACTAACATCTCAAATATCTGTGGGTGAGCTACAGAACTATGAGGAGGTCCATGCAATATGCTAGTCTAACCTTCAAAAACTCATTTATCATACAACATATACTTTTTAAAGATAGGGAGCAGCTATCTACAGTCATGTGAAAAAGTAAGTACACCCCATTGATTTTTTCAAACTTTTTTTTGCCATATTTCAACATATAGATATCTGATCTTCATTTCAACAATATTGATAGATGAAAGGTATATAATATAACAAATATCATGCACCATTTACATTTTGTAGTCCAATTTCTATTTTGTTTAAATGTTATGGTATTTTCCAGTTCTGACAATGAACAGAAAGAAGAAGTACATATGAGAGAGAGAGAGACAACATTTATTATATATTGATTAAAAATTGTAGTGGACACTGTGCTATCTTATTCTTCCTGATTAAGACAGCAATACTATCTAAAATATTTTTATTGATGCCCTTCTTGTGTCAGGGAAAAACTAGGGAAGCATATACCATTATATGCTCCTGCAGTCCTGCACTCTCTAACTGGAAGCAAGTAAGCCCTTTGCCATTATTTTTTCTCTGACTATGTCAGGGTCTGCAGAAGAACAGTGTCCAGTCAGTATATTCTAAACTTCAGTTCTTTATTGCTTTTACCATACAGACAGAATCTTGCCAGACTAAAGCCACTCTAACTAACCTAAGGGTAAATAACCTGGGAGACTCCAGGGTGGAGCTACCTTGAACCTCTTAACTTTCCCAGCAACGGTCTCTGGACTGGGAATCCTCTTATCTGCCTGGAACGTGCCCCCTCCTTCCTAGGAATCAGTGACAGCATCGAATTCCACCACAGAATGGACAGCAAAACAGTTGGTTGATCCCTCTTGCTTTGCTATCTTCCTCCTGCATACTACCAGCTAGCAGAAGAAATATCTGCCAATTACAGTGATGCAGCAGAAATGATTCAGGTCTGGAATAAATTGTTAAGAGCCATAATGCCAAAGGATTTAAAATAGTGCCAGCTGGGCTGTCTACTGCTATTACACAATTCTGATAGCCCACCAATGCAGTGCCGTTGCATCCAGCTCTTTAGGGACACAACTACAGAATAATGGCATATTAAGCTGATGGGGACCCAAAAGGGAGGGAATGTGCCCACATCAGCCTGAAAAGACCCATAAGGGCTGCTCTATACACACCCATTTCTGGTCACCTGACTCCATCTCAAACAGGATGGGTGGTGAGATGTACCAAATTTTATATGCCTTGCGGCCATCATCGAATACTGTCAACTTAAGGAGGAAAACAGGGTAATATACAACTAAGGACAATTAAAAGCTGTCACTCATGTAATGAAGACAACTGTCATGGAGACCGTGCAGAAATAACTATTGCCAGGCACATTTGTATCATGGTGAGGTGCAAATGGGGAAAGATCCTAGTCTCATCTTTCTTAAGCACTAATTTTGGCCCAGTCAGTGACTACAAATGGGCAGATGCAGGTATTTAGAGAAGGATTGTAATGAACAAGGAATAGATGCCAAATATGCAAGTCTATTTTGGGGTGGTGGTAGTTTCAGTCTAGAATCTGGGTCTATTTGTTATAATAAGCCTATGTTAGGACTTAATTTTATAATTTTCATGTTTCTTGCATAAAAAATGGCAGGTAACTGTTCCACCAATTTTGGGGGTGTGGGGTTCCACAGGGTATGAAAAAAAAAATCAAGATGGTGGCCACAACGGTGTGATTGAAGCTCCCCGTCTTTTATGTGTGCTTCATGACCACCTTCTTGACTTTTTTTAAACTATACCCTGTGGACACCCTTGTTTGGGTGATTATGTCTGGAAGAGATAGAGATGGGAAGCATTTGTCTATGCAGTTATCATGAATCTAACTCAGATGCAGAAAAGGAGTGATGGGGTGCAGGTTGTTCACCTCAACATAGAAAAGCACAAGTATTATGATGTTCATTTCTAGAATGTGTGGGGCTAGATGAAGATTACAGTAGATGTAAAGCAACAAAATAGGAATTGCTAAAACATTTGGGACTGCATGAAATAAAGACACTCTAAAAGCATTGAAATAAAAAATAAACAATAGCTAAAATGGCCATATGGATTTGCGTGGTATAAAAGCATAGGTCAGGAGAACTTTTCAGTTAGAAAAAGTTGTGATGGCTTTATTCATAACAATAGTATAACAGTACTTAAAACAAATAGCAAATATCTCCAGGTGTTTTCCTGCATCTGTTTTTAAATGATAAATAGTCACATTCTGGTTAAGGCAACGAGCTGGAAAGCAGGAGACTGAGAGTTCTAGTCCCACCTTAGGCATGAAAGCTGACCGGGTGACCTTGGGCCAGTCACTCTCTCAGCCCAACTCACCTCACAGGGTTGTTGTTGTGGGAAAAAGAGGAGGAGGAAGGAGTAATAGGTATGTTCCCCACCTTGAGTTATTTATAAAAATAATAAAGGGGGGATAGCAAATAAATAAATAAAATTCTTTAACATTCAGTACTGTTTTTTCTCTAAAATTATGTATTTCCTATGAAGAAAAAAAAATCATAAAGCAATTTCCACAAATTCTAAACTTAAGTGCATTTGAAAGAAAGAAAGAAAAGAGAAAGAGAGAAAGAAAGAAAGAAAGAAAGAAAGAAAGAGAAAGAAAGAAAGAAAGAAAGAAAGAAAGAAAGAAAGAAAGAAAGAAAGAAAGAAAGAAAGAAAGAAAGCCATTTTAAATAAGTTGTTGATGACCTGGGATAAGATCTCCTGTTAGAGTTTTTAAAAAGCTATTGCAGGGTGACTCATGACCTTAACAAACCTTTACGCTCTAGATGTGCTGGGCATCAACTCCCATAATTACCATAATTGCTAACTATCATCCTAACTGGGAATTGTGGGAATTCAAGTCTGCACTTTTGGAGGATTTTAGCTTGAGCAGTTACAGGATAGCCTGCAAGAAAAGGAGACAGAGAGAACACATTGTTTCTCTTCCCCAGCATCACAGCTCCAGTCCTTTTTAAAAGAAATTTATGATGCAAGAGACTTGGCCTGCAATTTGTCATCTAGTTTGCTCTAAGATACGTTTTATTCAGTTGATATTAATTTAAAATGTATTTAAGGCAAGTTCATTGTTTTTACTCATTTATTTTGCCAGATGCAATGGAAATTTCTTGTATGTCTTCTATTTTGAATATGCATGAGTGCATTAAAAAAGAATAGAAATAAAAAAGTTAATATTGAAACAATTTTCTGAAAGTGTGCCATATTAGTTCATTAAAAAAAACCAAAATAATATTGTGATACCTTAAAGGCTAACCACCTCATTGTTACAAGCACTTGAAAGACTTGGTTTTGTTTGCTGCAATACTGTAAGTAATGAAATAATACCTTCACTTTTTAGGGAAGACCTGTATTTGCTTGATTAGCATAGAGCACCATGTCTTTGCTGCTGAAGCTTTCACCGGTGTCATGCTCTTGATTTCAAAGAGGGGATGGAATTGAGGAAATAACGGAGCTGGCTAACTGATGACTCTCCAGATGTTGTTGAATTCTAGTTTCCAATAGCTCCAGCTAGGTATAGCTGTTGGTGACCAGTGGTGGGAATTGTAATGCAACCATTTCAGGAAAGCCACAAGGTGTCCAATATTGATAGACTGGGGAAGGTTGTAATAACTTTCTTTATTAGATACGTACAGACAACCTTTTGTGCATTGTTCAGTGATCCAGTGAACGTGGAGATTATCCTTTCAACTTATCAAATAGAGATATTTAGATTCCAGAGATACATATGCCAGACTTAACTCCTCAAGGAAGAACAGGAGTGGTTTATTCTTGTTCAGTAATAAAATACGATCCAGTGCCTTTTTTATTCCTTAATTCCTTATTGCAGAATTTGGATTTCTAGAATGTTCTCAGGAATGTAGGACTGCATTCTGATTTTGCAAGAAAAAGATGATAGGCAATGATGTAAAGAGCAAACATAGTTGCAACTTGTCTGTGACTGAAATTATTTGTGTTCTTACAGTTGTGTAACCCTTAAATTGTTTTTCTTTCCCTGTAAGCTGTCTAAATATGCCTTTAGAAGAATAAACTATTTTCAGGCCTTTCATGTTCTTGTATTTTTTTAACTTGTAGTTTCGCTTCTGGCTGTGTGGAAGATAATGGAGAAATTCAATGTTTTTGCAAAGAAGGCTATTCTGGAACGCACTGTGAAAGGTATGTGACTCGTCTCAGTACTGATTTACTATGTACAAAGTTAAAGCAGATCTTCTCAATTGATAGCATGTTGGAAAATATTGTTTTCTAAGCAGGCACCATATTTTCATGCTTGGGCTAGAGTCCAAAGTGCTGCAAGGCTCCTAAACATGTGCATGTGCACACATACCCTCTTTATGTAAATATAAGCTGCTGTCCTTGATTCAGAGTTTCAGAATAATCTGTTCATCCCAGTTAGGACTATTTAATTTCATGTTCTTTTGAATAAACTGCACCAAATGTCCAATTCTCCATTAGAAACCAGATACTATACACATTGATGTTTTTAGATCTGAATAGTTGTGTGAAGTATAGATGCAGCCCACAGAAAGCTAAGTATGCTCAGATTCTTATGATGTCAAATAAGTTAAATATTCTTTTGGACTGAGCTGTCTACAGTATATGGCATGTCAAATTAAAAAATACAATTAAAAATAGAAATAAGCAATATCTATAATATTGAAGCTTCCTAATATTTTACACTAGCCTGTCAATACAAAGACATTCCAATGACATGATCATAAGGCCACCTGAAAACTGAGTGACTAGCAAGAGCAGAGATTTAGAAAGTAGTAACCAAGTAACTTTTGGATTAGATGGATTGACCAATTCAAATCCTTACAGTAAAACGTTTGGAGTACTGATTTCTTCCACCAACTCTCCTTTCCTGCTGACCTGGCTTGCAGAACCTTGTAATTAAGCTCTTTTCTGAAACTTGTAATGTCACTATATTGTACTTTATGGATATATCTTGATATTACATGGAGACACCAAGTGAATTATATATTTAACACCAAGGAGCTATTTGCTTAGTCACTGTATGTAAATTTCTGACCTTTTTCTGTCTCTTAAAAATTAGGAAAGAAATAGGATGTAGTCTAGTTTTTTCCACAGGCTATTTCTTAACAATTATTTGCTTTATTCAGTTCTTTGAATGGTTCATAATGCATCTGTTCCATAAGTTAGCCAAATATTTTATGAATTGTGTTCTGAAATTTTACTTTACTTTGGCTGGTTAGACATCTGTAACACAAATTATTTCACTTTATGGATTTGATGCAGACTTTTAAGCAAGCAGAAACTGTTTCAGCACAAGTTCATATATGTATCTTGTGAGTTTTATTTGTCCATTAATTTATTTTGTAGCTGTGCACCTGGTTATTTTGGGAATCCGCTGAAATATGGAGGATACTGTCAAAAATGTAATTGTCTTGAGAATGGCCAGCTCACAACGTGTGATCGCTTGACTGGGGGTATGTAAAGTGACATAAATGTTTCTGAATAATATCAAACAAAGGAAGCCATAGATCAGTGTTTTTAAGATTTGTGGACTTCAACCCTAGCTGACTGGAGAATTCTGGGAGTTGAAGTCCACAAATCTTAAAGTTGCTAAGGTTGAGAAACAGTGCCATAGATGTTTATTTGAATATAGTCTACTAGGAGGTCTCTTGTGCAGATAAAAGTTATCTTTCCCCATTACTGAGTCAGTATCTAACCTTTTGCCGATTCTTAGCTTATAGCTGTTCATCCATACTACAAATGATAATATAGTATAAGGGTAAGAAAACTATGGCTCTCCAGATGTTGCTGAAGTACAAGTCCCAAGAACCATTGGCTGCTGGAGCTAGGAGCTCTAATTCCACTATATCTGAAAAGCCTGCTTTACAGATTCATGGTTTTAATGAAGTAATTAAGTCTGTTAGTTAATGTTTAAACAGCATGATACAGGTTTATGTGCCATACGTCCTACAACTTTGATTGCTGATTGCATTCAAGTAATCTGGATATCCACATGAATTATGAATTTCTTCTATACAATTTTAATGTTGGCGCTTTCAAAGTTTCAAGGATGATAAGCTTGAACAATAGGCATGGGGAATATAGGGCTCTCCAGATATTGCTGAGCTGCAACTTCTAGCTGCCTCAGCTAACATGGCCAGTAGTAAAAGATGCTGAAGGTTGTAATTTGAATCCCCAAATGTAAAATTGCCTAGCCGCTGTGGGTCTTTTTAACAACGTAACTACCTGCAGAATTAAGCAATTCTAAATGCATTCTATGAGCATGTATAGAATCACTTATAATATCCCCTTCATCCAAAAATTCCAGTTGGAAGGTGACTTCAATAATGTGTTCCTCTCTCTATAGCTTTGTTTAGCCATTTCTAAGTCAGAACAAAGTTTTATATATATATATATATATATATATATATATATATATATATATATATATATTAATGGATTATAATAGAAGAAGAGCAGCCATTTAATAATGTATATCTCAAACACTAATTAAAAAGATATATATTTTATCCAAACATTAAGCTATCAATAATACTCTTATAGTTTCACTTTAAAGTATCCCATGATGTAGGATTTGTGGATCACTTACTTGGTGCTTGCTAATTAACACATACAGTAGTTAGACAGTTTGGTGCTTTGCACTTTGATTTTTGAATTCAATTTGCCGGAATTGCTCTCTTATTTGTATATAGGATCTAGGAGAACCAGAAGTTTGCTACTCTGGTGTATCAGCATGCATTGTATGTACTCTGTACTACTCAGAGGAGAAGTCAGACTTGGAGCCAATATAATGATGCACAAGCATGCACCCTTCAGGTCTGAGTCAAAGGCAACTGTTAGAGATGAACAAGAAAGCAGAAAGCAGGGAGTTGAACCAAGGAGTCCAAGTCATGGACAAGAATATACAAGGGCTAGTAGAACTTGTTCCTCAGGAAGGTTCCCAAACAAGCAGGAATCCTTCCCCAACAGGAGCCAAAGGCCAGCCCAAGGACACATGGCCAGGCCTGAGCCTAAGAAAACTTCACTTGCCAAGGACACATACCAGACTTCTGTTTTGAAACTTGCACATATTTTCCAGTTCTACTACCCAAAATATTTGACATACACATAAAAGAAACCTGTTTTATATTAATAGATTACGATGCTGTCTCAAAGGCCATGTTGTTTTCCCAATTTCCATTTTGTAAACTACTAGGATTGTATAATTGGTACATACATTTCAAACAACGTATTTTAAAGTGCTGTTTTGCTGCTGAAATTAACAGTTGCCAGAACAAGTTCAGTCTTGATGCAGAATCCAATTTAAGTTTTGAGCTGTTTTTTTCCCCAGCCATTTGTTTCTCTACATCAGCAGTAACATCCCCTGTGATCAACAGTACAGTTGCTTTAGCAAGCCCTGATGTCACTGTGGTTTTGCAGTCATGTATTTAGCCTTGGTTTAATTGTGGTCATGCAATAGCTTATTGAAGTCTTTAATTGCGTATCTTTGGATGTTCTCATTCCTATTAGGCAACAACAAGTCATATTTAATGGGCACCCTTCTTTATGTGTCATAAGATAAAAATGGTTAAAAGTGATAGACAACTTCATTGTTCAGCCTGGCTGGGGAATTATGGGAACTGAAGTCCACACATCTTAAAGTTACTGAGGTTGAGAAACACTGGACTACTTATATGTTTAGTAGCAATATTTGCAACATAGCCTCGAGTTTTGTATTTGCTTATCTTGCAGAATTGCTTTAGATACACTTAGCAAATCAGATGGACAGTTGTTCAGCTTGGAGGTTGCAGTTAATGAGATGAGGTGATACTCAAAGAGATGTAAATCTTGTGCTTCGCATATTTTAAGTATTTTAATTCACTGTAGTCATGCTATTGCCTGAATTTTGATTTTCAAGCTGGAATGTGTGCAAAATCATGGAGTACAGAAGGGGAGCCTGTTTGATAGGAAGTCTTTTAAAGACTTGGCAGCCTGTAGTCTTTTGACAGCATGGCTCCTTTAGATGTCAGTACCACTCCTCTTATGATAATGGAATCATACTGGCAGGAGAGACAGACACAGTGTGGACACCTGCATGAACCAGAATTACTGATCAATAGGGGAAGGAGTTGTACAGGAGTAGCTCAAAACACTGCTAAAGGCAATGTCGCCAGAAGCCCTAAATGTGGGTTGTCTTGGTTGGATGTTTTGATTATATTTTACCATTTGTGTATTCTAATGCCACATCTTTTGTTTCTGGGCTCAAAAAGAGTTTAATCAGAGCACAAGTTCAGGAGCCCTTGAATTACCTTGTTTCCCTCCCTGGTTAGAGATTCAGTAAATAATGCTTTGGATTTCTGAAGGGGTTAGGGTTATAGGGTACCATATCATGGTATTTTTGTTCACATTGGCAGAAGCTGTTACTTGAGGAAAAACAATTTGTAAATTTAACTTTGAGGGGGAAAAAATGCACAAGATCCTGTAAACTTCCTCTATAAAGTAATGGTATTATGGTATTGATTCTGGGCAACTTGTGGCCTATTTGTAACCTATCTGCAACGTGCTGAGAGTTATGTGCAGTTTTCAGTGGAGTGCAGAGAGCATCAATTAATAACAGTATCAGCTTTCTGACATTTCAGAATGTCACATTTGTTAAGTGAGTTGCATCCTGTAATTCTAATTTTGCCCCTCTTTTTTTCTAATTTCCAGAATGCATAAGCCAAGAACCAAAAGACATAGATCCAAATGAAGATTGTAATTGTAAGTTATAAACCTTATACATTCTGGAAGCTTGCTTATATAGCATTAATAAAGAACTGTACGTGTTTTGAGAGATTAGAAAGAACAATTGTGGTGTTTTCCTGTGGATAATAAACATATTCAGAAACAAGTTACCTAAGCTCTCAATAGTGAGAGGGAATTTCTCTTTTAATGGTGAGGATAATGAGAGTTGTAATCTAACACATCTGGAGTTGCAGCAGGTTAGGAAAGGTTGAAACTACATACAGTAAGAGACATACAAAGAGTGGCTTGAAGGATTTGGTTACCATCTTACATGTATTTGGCTTTATTGTCTGTTATAACAGTGAAGCAGTGCAGACAAGCAATACAGTTGTATACCAAACGTGGTTTTATCATACCATTTCAAAAATTTTGTTATTTGTTATAGTAACAGATTACATTTTCTGGAAATATCTTTTTGTCCTATTATTGTTTTGAGTGGATCCGTCCTTTCTTTGAATATACTAAAAATTAACATTTTAAACTGTTCCATGCATGCTATTTTTCATTTAGCTTGTGGGAGTTGTGTAATCACATTGCTGGAGGATTTGAGTACAATGGGAAGTGAGCTCCGAGTGATTGAATTTCAAATGCAAAATGTCAACACTAGTGCCCAAGTGCTGGGACAGATGAAGAACCTGGAAGATCGTAGCAAGCAACTGGAGGTAACTTGAAAAACCTGGCTTTCCATGGGACTGGGTACACTTTCCAGGGGCTTGAGTACACTTTTGAAATGTGCTTTAGAAGCAGCTCAGTAAGAGAAATGTCATATTAAATGGTCTTATGGGGCTGGAATATGTTTTTGAATTTTGATGAGACCCATGCGATTGCTCTTTCTGATGCCACTTCAGGAGAAAGATCCTAGCAGCCAATTCAGATTAGACTATTGGAATGTATTATTCATGGATTTATCTCTGAAGCCTTCTTTAAAATTTAACTCAGCCCAACTCCTGCTCAGCTCCTGCTGACTTCATGGAGATGTATTCTTGGCAGCAGTACAGAAGTGGTTTGCCATTGCCTTCTTCTGGTTAGTTATGCAAAAGTATAGTGCTAAAATTACCACCTGGGATATCTTGTGAGACCTTAAATAGTCATACTAGTTACAAATTCATTTCCAAGCACAATTCAAAATGGCCATGCACGATTGGGACTGAAGTCCTTGATCTTCTGTATCCTTTCCTGTATGAACATCTTCTGGAAGCACTTTTATGGTACCCATGTATTCTAAAGATAGGCTGGGGAAAGAGGATCTTTTGATTGCAGCCCCTTATTTTTAGAATATCCTCCTCAGGGAGAGTCATCTAGAACCTATTCTTTTGTATGTTTTGCATTTAGCAAAGAAGGACCTTTCTAAATGTTTGAAGCTTTCTAAATAAGTTTCAATTAGAAATGTTTGATTCTGCTCCTGCTATGCTCCTATTGTTTCTGTTTTTTTCTGCTAGTTTTAAATATGTTTATTTGACATTGTTGTAATTTAAATGTTAAATATAACCTATGAGCTTCCTTGAAAATAGAAATACTATAAATATAAACAGTGAATTCCTTAACGCTTCCCCTCCTGTTCCTCCTTGCTGTCAGAGGCAATGCCTTTCAGGTCTCAGGCATCCAGGTAACGTGCTTTCTGTTAAATTCTATCCAATGGCTCAGTCATCTCTTCCTCTACTAATGACAGTAGAGCTGATTTGTGAAGTCTGACTCCAGGGCTTTTCTGTCCAATACATTTTTCCTAATTCCATATTGTATTTATGCTCAGTTTGTGGGTTCCCATTCTGTTTGGCCTTTATTTTCAGATTCTGTTGAACCGCACTCGTTCTGCTATTAAAATTCAGAGTCCAAAGGTACATGAACTGGAGGCAGACTTGTCTCACCTTAACCAAAATATTAATGCTCTGAAAGAAAAGGTAAGCTGTTTAAATCTTACACATATTGCTATCAGTCCATGAACTTTTTATAAAAGTTTGTGTTTACTAGTCATCTTTGAGATTTGAAGAGCCTTGGTGTAAAATGATAATAAATGTTAAAGGCCATGTGCTAAGGTACCTTTAATAGATGGCAAATGTTACCCTAATGTCCATATAGTGGTAAATACGTTTATGTGACAAATATTTCTGAATTTTAAGAACAACTAATATATTCTACTACAATAATTCCAATCCCAGTCAAAAGCTTATCAAAGAACAATCAATAGATTTATGTGCAGTGTGAAAAAAATCTGAGAGTAAGGTTCAAAATTTTGCAAGACTTAAAAGAAAAAGGCAGCCTTGCATTTCCCAACCTTAAAGTATATTATTGAGCAAACTGCCTGTCATGGACAACAGAAGGGATAAAATTTCCGAACAGCAGAATATCAATGCTGGCTTAGCCAATGGACTTCATAAGTATTTATGGTATAAAGAAATTAAAAAAAAGAAAAGGATTTGAAGGGATGTGTTATAAGATAAAGTTTGTTAAAAATACGGAATCCCCTAAAAACGAAGAAAAGTTTGGCAAACTCACCATTGGTATCACTGTTAAATGCCTTTTATTTCAAGGACAGCTACAGTAAGAAAAATTTAATCACGTACGCCAATATGGTACAGCCAGACTTAGAAAACAGACTAAAGTTCCAGCAAGAACTGCTCAGTGGAAATAGGAATTTACCGTGTTGATATATTTACAAATTTTTTGAAGAATCAGAAGTGACCTCAAGAAAGAAGGAAGGACCTTGAGAAAGATGACAGAATTTGAAACTTTTATACAAAGCCAAGATCATATATTAGGGGGTTATATATGCACACACACACACACACACACACAGTTATTGGAATACAATACAACGATGGAACAAATTAAAAATTGCATGATAAAGCATATGCAAAACTTCAAAGAAGTAATCATGGTAGAACAATGGGAACAGCTATGTAAAAAAATCAACAAAATTTACACCAAGCTAAATATTGTACAGATGGTATATAACTCCATCAGTGATTGCCAAGATGGACAAATCATACAACAATAAATGTTGAAAATGCCACAGCAAAGAAGGAATATTTTATCATATGTGGTAGTTATGCAAAAAGACCCCATAGTACTTGAAAGAAATGCATCAAAACAGAAAATTCTGAAAATGAAATTCAAATTAAAACCACAAATATTTTAATTAGGTATGATCCTGGAATATATACAGTAACTGAAAAGCATCACAATTTATCAAGATAATATGGTGACAGCAACAAGAATCAATCTGGCACAACATTGGAAAAGAAACCTTGCTGACAGTACAAGATTGGCATTCTAAAACTGGAGAATATGCCGCAGTGAAAAAATTGGCTGCATATATTCATAGCAGAAGTCTAACCAAATTCAAGCAGAAATGGTTCCCTTATATACAACATATCACACAGCAAGGCAAGCTAAGACATTTAGAATACGGTTTTTGAAGGAAGAGAGAAATTGTTTAAAAAATAAAAACAATCCAAATAGGAATGAGCTGTGATCATAGATGTGCAAAGCACAGTATAAAAATAATTAAGTAGCAATTAGCAGTTGTGAAAAAAAAAGGAAGAAAAAGCCGGGGGAGGGTGTACTAGAATACTTTTTCTTATAATGTTTTTTTCTTTTTTTCTTGTGTTTTGCCTTTTAAAAGTATATTTTTAATTTTTTAAATAATCATTATATTATTACTTCAACCTTTGCTCTAATGCAGGCTTTCCCACTGTCAGGTGGACCTCCCTTGGGGAGGTGCAGAGAGAGTCCAGGGGAGGTGTGAAGAACCTTTTAGCTACATTGTCACAATAAATCCACCTTTCCCAAAGTTTCATTGATTTTTTCATTGTTCATTTGCATTTATTTTGGTGTCTAGGTTTTTAGGGGAGGTGTGTACCTTAAGATTACACCATAAGGAAGGTGTGATAGCAAAGGGTTTAGGAACCCCTCCTCTAGTGTAAAGCTTGTTTTATATAAATTATGTGTGTATATGTATACCTTTCTTTTTTCTTTGTTTTTAATTTATTATTGTTTGTTTTAATTAATAAATATAAAAACATCAAGAAAAGAAAAATTTACCAAGATAGACAAATCACATGGCAATAAATGTTAGAAATGCTACAACAGAAAAGGAACATTTTTCTCCATTGGTGGTCATGCAAAAAACCCCAAAAGTTTTGGAAGGAAATGCATCAAAACATTCAGAAATTTTTAAACATAAAATTGGAATTGAAACCACAAATATTTTTATAAAACGTAAGTGAAAAGTATCACAATTTACTAAGATGACAGCTGCAAGAACGAATTCAAAATTTAAAAATTTAAAAGCTGACAGCCGCAAGTGCCTAGTACTGGGACCCTGGACTTACATAAGCCACACAGTAGACTTTCTAGGGAGGAGGAATGAAATGGTGTAAAAGGAGACTGCAGTGTAAACCATGCTGATCATGTCAGGAAGGGTCCTGCAAGTGTGAAATTCTAACGGTATGTGGGAATGACCTTGAGGGGTGAGGAGAAGAGAGGCTGCCTAGGGAATGATCTGATAGAAGAGGGAGGAGCCCGCAGCTGCTTAACTGTCAGAGAATGAAACTTAGGAGGGATCCGCCCTAATTGATCAGGCAGTAAAAAGGGATGGTGGGAGATTTGTACTTTCAGACTTGCAAGGTTCCGTTAATGCAGCCTTACAATAAAGTAGAATTAGCTCATCTGGTTGTGTTTCCTGCCTGGTTTACCTGCGAGGGCTGACAACAATCTTGCAAGTCTCAAAGTATAAATCTCCTGCCGTCTCTTTTTGTGAGTAGATTTCGCACAACAGTTACCAAAACTTATTTTTTCATAATGTTTTTACTCATTGTATTAGTGGTTGTTTATCTTCTCCTTTGCTTTTCTGTCTTTATCCTTGTATGATTTCTGTTTAAATAATTCTGATAAAGTTTATGCAATAAAAAAAGATTTTTTAAAATTCCTTTAAGAATGGCTAGTAAATGCCAAATTCATTAATTTGATCAAATTAGTCATATTATAATAGCAAATCATTCTGGCTTCTGTCAAGACATATGTTAATGAAGTAGGGTGGTACATAAACACCCAAATAAATCAGTAATATTAAATACTTTTAAATCAAACTTTTACTAACAGTATCTAATTTTTAACCCACCATCTTAGGCTGAAAGTAATTACAAGAAAGCACAGACTCTATTAAATAACTTTAGTAAAACTAATCAAAGAGGAAGAACCTTAATTTCAAAGATCCAATCTATTCTCACCAATATTAATGGTAAGAGTAATGTTTCTTCTATGTTAAGTTTGGGGAAATGATATCAGTCTGGGGACCAGAATAATTCTTGGCTAATTTTGCCAATGCCATAGCAGGCAGCTTTCAGTTTGTTTTCTTTCATGTGCACAGAGATATTTACACTTCATTTAGGGTTTAACCATTTTCTGTTTATATCCGTAGAAGCTATTTGGAAACCTTATTGCAGTACTAGTGGGGGCAGTTTTTGAAGTCAATCTCAGTGTTAGTGAAGGAAGTTTATTACTGTCCTCCCCAGCATGAACCTTCCTCCCCATCACCTGTTCCTGCAGTAACATAGTTTTGAAACAGGTGACAACAATAGGGCTATTTAAAGCCTTATGCTGGCCAAAAAAAGCATTTGTGTGCATGAGTGACCATGCATAATGCCTCCTGCCCCAGGACAGGATGCAATTGGTGCACCAGAGGGTATTGTGCAAAATTTCTCATGACCATTCCTCCACCTGCTGTTCAAGCAGGAGCTATGAGTCCAGAACTCCCAGATTGCAAACCAGCTCAGTACAGATGAGTGTGATCCCACCCGGAGATAATGTATAAGTAGAACATCTCTGGATTCAGAAGTCTTTCACATCTACACCTACTCCATTGTGGTAGGGTTCGACCTGAGTCTGTACCTCTCAATATACAGTATTTCCTAACCACTTCCGAGAACTGGGTTAAGACCTTCATCTCCTGCCAGCCCTGTTCAGAGTAGAGACATACAGTAAAGCTGAATTTATCTACCAATTGATGATAAGTCACCCTATGCTGACAAATGACATCTCCCAGCAGCTTCATGTAAATGTTAAAAAGCAAGGCGGAAACGGCTGAGCTCTGCAGTGCCCTATAATGCAATGTGCAAACGCCCAATTTCTATGCCCCACCAACTGGAACTGGTTGCTCAGAGAGAAGGAGAACCACTGCTAAACAGTGCCCTTAGCCCTTGCATCTGGCCTAAAAGGATACCACGATCAATGCTGGGTTTCATTCCCTCATCCCTGCCTTTCAAAAGGTCATCAACTAGGGTGACCATTGCAGTTTCCATCTGATACCCAGCTCTGAATCCCAGCTGATATGACTTAGATAATCCGTTTCATCCAGGGTTCTCTAGGTAGTTGCAAGCCTATCACCTTCTCTACCATTTTCCCTAGAAAGTGGATATTGGAGAACAGGTGATAGTTGTCTAAAACAGCCCAATCATCTATTTTAAGACATGAGGCAATTCCCCTCCCTCAAGGATGGACTTACCTTCATGACAGCCATAGTATCCATAGACTTTCTGCCTTTGTCATGTGGGTTGTCCTCTTAATGTGCAAAAAAGTCACACCTTGCCCATGGCAGCAGAAACAGGAGATGAAAATATCCTCCTGGGACATCTATTGAGGAAGAAATAATATTCTAGAGCCACGTATTCAGAAACAAGTCTCACTGAACTAAATTAATTTTACTTCTGATACGGTGTGGATTAGACTGCAATGTTCTGATAAGCCTCGTGTGTACATTGGCAGTTCCTATCGGCTGAGATAAATTAGGATGTCATTAATGATTTACTTATAGTGTGTTGGATGGAAAGTTCTATCTTTTAAGTTTAAAACGGGTGGGAAACTGTTTATAGGCTCTGTATTTTATTTGATCTTTGATTGGTTTGCTAGGGCTCCAGTCCAAGAAGTGGGCAGAGCACGTATGAAACCAATTATAGTTAATATAGCTACTTCTCATATATTTAACAGTTTCCCACTTCTGTCACATTAAGTACTCCAAATTGATGTGACTTCTGGAGAGACCTGGGGCTGCACTAGAGGGTACAAGTTTACACTCCTCGTTTAAAAATGTATCATGTATATCGCTGTGGCATGGTGTGGTAAAATTCTCTTATTTATTCGAATTATGTCTTTCTGTCCTAGTTCTCTTGGAACAGATAGGTGGCACTTCTGAGGAAGGAACTTCTTTGCCTACGGAACATTCTGCAAAAATGCTGGTGCAAGCTCAGCAAATGATAAATGAGATGAGAAACCGCAATTTTGGCCAACAGCTAACGGAAGCAGAAAAGGAAAAAGGGAAAGCCCAACATTGTAAGATGTAAAAACTGTAAATATTTGGGGGTAGAAATGGCTTGATTGGATTTATTAAGGTGAGAATAGATGGGGAAAGACTGTTGCCTTATCTGGAATTTCCCAGTGAGTTTTTAATGGGTGTGAAGGTAGTTATGGTCTAACAGTGAAGAAAACTGGCAATAGCCACTTTAAAATGTATTTTGTTGCTTGCTTGAAACTAGTTCAGGACTTGTGCTGAGCTTTTGCAGTCATATAATCTATATAGAACGTTTGGAAACATAAAGATCAAAAAGGATATACAGAACTGACACATTCATATCTATCTTTACACTTACTGGACCAGATGATCTGCCCAACTAACATTCATTTCTTGATGAGAAGTTGATTTACAGAAAGGCTGTAAGCCAAAAGGACTTGAAGGACCTAATGCTCATAGAATATTGGATTTACTCCTGTTCTGCTTTGTTCATTCTGCATAGTGCTAGAACGAATAAGGGGTGAACTACAAAAGCTCAAAGCAAAAAACCAAGGCCTTGCTAAAAATGTGAGAGATTCACTAAATGAATATGAATCCAGGCTCAATGATCTTCATGATTCTTTGAGAGAGGCAAAGGAACAAACCAAGCTAGCTGAAAATTTAAATGGAGAAAATAGACGCCTTTTGGAAGACATTAAGGTAACTATCTGCTTACCTACCTACTTAAGTACAGTATCCAGGGTTATGGGTCTTCATGCATGATGCATTAAATTGGGAAAATTCCATATTTTGGGAAAACTTGGCAAAAGCAAATGCAAACATTTTAATACATTTAACTGTTACCTGTATCAAGACAATTCTGTGAAAGACCAGCGGAATTAGATTTCTACTGGGTTTTTCTGCTATTTTATTTTTTAGAACACTATATAATTAACATATAATTTCTCCAAAAGAAATACTTAAATTAAAGTTTAGTCATCTGGCATGCCCTAGCCCATTCTTTTTGTCCTGCAAATACCACGAATGACCCAATCATCCTGGGACATGTAAAAAATTGTTATTTCATGTTCTGTTTCCATGCCAAATACCAAAGCTGTTCATAACTGTTCAGTAAAAGAAATAGTTCTTCAGCAGTGGTTCCAAGGTAGGTTTCATTCAGAATAGCATTTTCTCTTGGTTGCCAAGCAAAGTCTTCTCAAAGAATAATGCCAAGTGGGAGGTCTTTCCTGTTGAAAACAGGCAAGAAAGGGTGAGGAACTGGACTTGTCCAGGGGCTAAATTCAGCCCCAAAGTTGTCCTTTCAGGGCAGGAAACATTAGGCACAGGGCTTAATGGATGGAAGCTTCACCCCTGATATCCATGTCTCCATGCAGAAAGACAGAGCATAAATAAATAATGCACTAAGTGGGTGGACTTAAGAGGAGGAAAGGGACCTCACTCAAGGCCCTGAGGGCCGTATGAACCCAGATGTTTGGTAGTTCAAGCACCTAACAGCAGCATATGACTAAGGAAGAAAAATTCACAGAGATTCTCTTTAATCAGGTTTAATGCCAAGAAAAAAGGTTAGGTTACAAAATCTTCGTAACTAGAAAAATATACACAATATACTCATTTATTAGTGAGTATATTCAGATGGAGTATTTATGAATTGTTTGAACTTCTTTCTCACTGAATCCGTAACAAATAGACTGACACCTCACCTAAGAGATAAGGTTGAAATGTCTATCTTCTCTTTAGTTGCCGTGTTTTGAAAACCTCATTTTCCTTTCCCAGATTCTGAGAATTCCTCATCTCATGTAGAACAATGCCTCTATTTAATTTGGTGATTTATTTACTACAGAGGTTTCTGAGGAAATAGCCCAAAGGAAAAGCCCTTCCCTTTCACACACCATGGTCCACTGTCATTTTATACCAGATCTACATTCTACAGTTTTTAAAAAAAATGTTACTAAACATCTTATACCATACCCCCAAAGGAGATTATGAGTCAGGTATTAGCTGGATTGTGTGCCTTCCCATGCTAAGCAGAAGAATAACTGCATTTCCCCACTGGAATCTGCCCAACCGCTTTGATTCTAACCACTCCCAACCCCTGGGAGAGTAGCTGGTCCTTCATTTTCAGGAGGTTATTTTTCTATTGTTGGCTGGTCCTCTGGAATGGCCTCCTGCAAGAAGTGTGTTTGGCCCCAACTCTGGTCAAAGCTGCTTAAAACAAAGCTTTCCCACAGGGCATTTGGGAGCTGACACAAAATGCCTTTTGGAGTTTAGGGTTGTGTGTTTTGAATTTTGGCTTTATTTTATAAAATTCCTATTGTTATTGTTGTATCTTTTTATGTTTCGAGCCACCAAGAATCTGTGTACAATTGTGGCCGTGTATATAAATGATATATAAATAAATATCTAGATAGTAATTATGGGTATGCTACTTTGAGAGCTTTGTTTTGCTTTAAAAAGGGGAGTCACTCTTTATTTTTCTGTCAGAAACAGACAGAAGAGATGACTACACAACAGACTGCCATTTGGGATCTTTTGAATTCTGCTAAAGCATCAGTGTCTCAAGCAAACAGTGTATTTGGATTTCTCCAAAAGAGTAAAGAGGTAAATTTGAAAGAATTAATGTTTTTTATTAGGCTGAAAAGAGAGAAATAACATTCACATTATGATGGAAATAAGAATATACTACCAATAATGACTCGGCTTTGGTGACAGTAGTAACTGCTTGCAAAATACAGGAGCCATTACTACTTACTGTATGAAAAAAAGTCATCTCTAGCTAATCTCCTATATGTAATCCTCATGTTGTGTTCCAAAGCACCCAGGCATTGGGGTTCATACAGGAAATTAAAGCACCCAAAAGCTTCCCACTTATTTCTTATGGATATATAATGCATCTTAGTCACAGTGCATAAAATTCTCTTCTAATTCCAGGAATATGAAAGTCTAGCTGCCCATTTGGATGGAGCAAAGAAAGAGCTGGATGAGAAACTGAAGAGCCATTTTTTATCGTCCAGTAAGGAACCTTTGGTAGTGAGAGCAGAAGCGTATGCCGACTCTTTACAAGACCTGGCAAGAAAGTTGGCTGAGTATGCATTCCCTTCTATAAATGAATTGTTTCAGAATAGTTTGTTCCTTGCTTGAAGGGTATTATACATTGGACATGGTTCCTTTTAGGTGGAAAGGTAAACTATGTGCTTATGCTGGAACCAATTTAAGAGGAAGAGAGAGATTGCTGTATCGCTGGGATGAACAACATTTAAGGGGTTGGGGACGACAACTGAGTTTCCTCACAGAGCGGCCCAGAATGCTGTCTAGTGAGTGATGACGTCACCAGTATGGCTAGAGCAGAAATGTTGAGGCCAGTGTTTTGGAGAGTTGGCAAATTCTAAGAGTGGGTAGAAGATGGCTTAGTTTGTCTAAAAATAGGTTGAATCTGCTAGGGAGAAGTGGCTATGCCACCATCCTTATCTCTGTATCTTCTGAGGCTTATTAGGTAGCAGTTTTCACTGGTAGTCCCTGCCCAGTGCTGATATTACAGAAATATTCCCTCTAGGTGGGATCAATAAACTTAACTGGATGATGCATCACATTCTTTATATTTCTCTTCCCCTTGGGAAACTGCCAGAAGTCTTTTTTTAAAAAATGCCATTTGAAATGATTGTTCTCTCCTCAGGTGTGGGAAAGCACTGGTATGCTTCTTGTGAGGATAGTAGGCCTTTTTACTTACATGTTGCTAGTTTTTCAGAAAAGATAGGCAGCCCAATTTTTGACAATCTGTATGGGACAGTTTGAACTTGCTGGGCATGCTTTAAACAAAGTTAAGCATGTTTTGTACTGATTTCTTAATAAAGATAAGCATACGCTTAATTTTCTCTAGATGGGATCCTTGGGATGTATATTTTGTTTAGACCAATCGTACTTAAACTTTTTGCTCTCAGGTTCCCTTCCCACTTTTAAAAATTATAGAGGACTCCAAAAAAGCTTTTGTTTGTATGGTTTACTGATATTTACTGTATTAAAAATTAAAATTGACTCATCCATAGAATATATATTTATTGAATCATGTAAAAATAACAATTTAAAACTCATTAGATATTAACATAAATGAAATATTTTTCATGAAAAAAACTATATTCTTTAACAAATTAAAAATAATAACAAGAAGAATGACATTGTTTTAAATTTTTGCAAACATTTTCAATATCTGGCAATAATTTTGACTTTGTGGACCCCTGAGAAGGTTTGTATATGCATTTCCATTTTTAAAATCTATCTTCTGAACGGATTCATTTTTATTTCATATAGATTTCTATTGGAGTTAGTCTCTTCTCTATCTGGTAATACAGTATTTCAAATTAGCCTATTAAACAAAATGTGCTGTGTTTAATAAAGTAGCATAGTGCTAGACCCTCCCTCCCTCCCTCCCTCCGTCTTTCTTTCTTTCTTTCTTTCTTTCTTTCTTTCTTTCTTTCTTTCTTTCTTTCTTTCTTTCTTTCTTTCTTTCTTTCTTTCTCTTTCCCACATAATATAAAATTCTTGACAGTGATTAATGAAAGCCAAAAGAACAGCTAAAGTGTTTTAATGTTCTTGATAACTATATTATATTTTTTGCTTTTTTCCCCACAGACTCAAGAAGAATGCCAGCAATAATGAGCTAGTGACCTGTGCTGTGGGAGCTGCTACCACTTTTGAGAACATCACTGATATCATTAAAGCAGCAGAAGCAGCAGCCAACAGAGCATCAAGTGCAGCAGATTCAGCTTTATTAGTAAGAGTATTCTAAATGCACGTCATACAGAATTGCTTTGTTTCTTAGCACCAAGTAAATTCAGTGGAGGAAGTAGATCTTGGATGTTAGCATTGTTTAGGAAGGTTGGAAGGCCCAACCTTAGAAAGTTAGCCTGTCTGTATAAATCCTGAAGACAGGATTTTAGTTATCTTCAATGAGCACACTGCCTTCATTTAAGATGTATGCTAAGAGGCTGAGTATGCTCTACACTCTGGGAGAAGATGCTAAAGAGCAATCTTAGCAAAAACTAATTCTTTAAGAGGAGCACTGACCATTCTATAAGAAGATCCCCCAGAACCCTTCTTAATCCATGTTAATAGACCATTTTAATTGATCCTTTACCTCTGTAGAGAGGAATGGTCACTGCAAGCCTAAATCTCAACAGGAAGTAGTCTGATCATGACAAGATAATGGATGCAAAACTCCTACTTTCAGACCATCCTCCTCCTGCCCAGTAGAAAAATAAACAAATGTAAAACATAATCTACTGCACTTGTAAGGCAGTAACAGGTTGAGATAGAACAAGTTGTCACGAAAGCCATGAAGTCCTGAAGATCCTCAACCATCGCAGTAACAGCATGTATGTTGAACCCCCCAGAATGAACATTCTAGAGTTCACAAGCACTAGAATTCAAGGCCAGGTGCATCAACTCAGGTTGGTGGAATGTTGGGAAGCAGGATGTGTAGTGCATCAGCAGAACTTCAGACCTATCCTGAAATACCCAACACAAGATACAAGTGCTCTAGATTGGCACTTGAATGGACAAGTAGCCTGGAGAGGGAAATTAAATTCATAAAGACTACAGGAAAAGTGTTTGGTAACTTTTTCCTTCTGCTATATCAAAATATACAATTTGGTGGCTGTGCATCCTGAGACTACAATATTTCCTCAGTATATCCTATAATTGTGAACACTTCTTTTATAGCACAGGTGTGTAACCTGAGGCCCTAACACCCTATGTAGCCTCTAGAAACCTGGAGTGCAGTCTCCAGAGACCCCTCAAAATTGCCACTAAATTGTAATTTTTAATGTGACTCTTGGGAGGAATGATTGGAACCAAGTGTATTAGCTGGATGTAGTTGTTCTTATCATAACGCTGTTTAATTAGTTTTTGTCTTGGCCTTACCAGCTACTCAAGTGGCAGGCCCCGAAAAGAATGGTTAATCCCTGTATTCCTATACAATAAGCTCAAACCTCTTATGATTTTAATAATTTGGATCAGTGATGGGTAGAAAGGAGATTGGGATTTTCAGAGAGGTCTTTCCAGATAATTACTCTGCTTCAAATGAAATGTATTGAGGAGAGAGATAACATTAACTTCTGTTTGTAATTCCCATGTTTTATTATTGCTTCTTCTATTTTTTTTTCTTTTTACAAACAAATTCACAAAGAAAAATGATTGCTATATGATACCTTTTGATAGGAAACCCTAGAAACATCTTAGATTGCCAGGTGATTTGTGAGGGATGCACAATTTTTTTTTTAGAAAATAGCAACCATGAGAGATTCATATCAAATCAAATCAAAACCTTTATTATGACCTTTAGGCCAGAAATCACTACAATAAAAACACATAAACCTATAATTATAAAACTAAAAATTAGACATAAAATACAATAAATTCCATAAAAATAAATTAATATAGTAACAATAGTACAGATAACAGTGGCAGTCACCAAAATTTGTATTAATCTTCAGTCATAGGTAAGATGGATAGAACGAATGGTGGCACAAAATCGGGCAACCTGGAAAGACACATCAGGGTCCTGGTGAGGTAGACGTGACAGATAAGCATTGTGCTCTCTCTCAGGGTCATTCTTTAAAATGGGATAGATAGAGAAAGATTTTTGGCTTCTGAGGTAAATAAAGCTTCAAAAGAGATAGATTTTTGTATTGTAAGAGGGTCAGCTCTGTTTCTGGAGCATATTGCTCTTTTCTGACCCTTTTTCTGCCACACACCCCATTTTGCAGCAACCTCCAGTTCCAAGTCCTCTGATTTCACACAAAGCAGTTATAGCAATTCTGCCACTGCTGGTATGGATTATGAATTGGCATTCCTTCTGCTGAACAAACCTCTTACCTGGCAGTGCTTCATTTTCAGACAGTGGAGGGAAAGGATCTAACCGGAATGGCTGAAAGACTGAAAACCAACAGTGGAAAACTGTTAAACGAAGCGCGAGCAGCACAGAAGACTTTGCAAGGTATCACCAGCACACCATACATTGCAAGCAATACAAAACGTGTTAAAAAGCTTTAGGTTTTCACACTCTGCTATTGCTCCAGACTTGACCTTGTTAGAAGCTAAGTTATAAAATGGTTACCACCTCAGTTTTTGCTGAAACCCTAGTCTGAAATCAGCAGTTTTCACATCAGCCTATTTTTATAAGAACTTTATTAAATTTCAAAGTATAGTTAAAATACAAAATAGAAATTACAGAAAAGATAGAAGATAGAACTAAAGAAAAAAGAAGAAACGATAAAAGTGAAAATAGAGAACAGAAACAGAAAGTGACCTCCAACTTTCTCCAATACAGATATAGATACAATTAGAAATGTGATCTCTTACCATTGATTAAACCATATTAACCATATTAACATTATTTCTATCAAAACAAACCATTTAATCAGTAAAACCCATAATCAAAACTTAATTTTTTTCCAACCCAAGCAAGTAGTCTAAAAGTGGTTGCCAACCAGAGACAAATCTAGAAATAGTATTATCTCTTATTAAAGCTGTTAACTTAGCCATCTGAGCCAAATCCAGTTTTCACATCAGCCTAGATCACAGTCACTACATCTGATAAGAGCAGTTGGTAATGAAAGTGATTCTCTCTGTTTTACGATGGTCTTTCAATAGGATCACTTCCAAAGAAACTGGGCTTACAAAACTCAAGCTAGTAAAAGCTGCATGTGAGAGAAGAGAGGCTGCAGAATCCAGTGGTTCTACCCCCTACATCAGTGTTTTACAACCTTGGCAACTTTAGATGTGTGGATTTCTGGGAGTTGAAGTCCACACATCTTAAAGTTGCCAAGGATGAAGAACACTGCCCTACTGTAAATACTTGGACACAATATTGTGACTCATCTACAAAAAGGGTAGCACTTGTATCACAATGTCACAATGCATATTTTGTCATTTGTCCCTGGTAGATGCCCATGATGTGAGGGCTTTGGAAATGATCACATAAATTGGTTCAGAGCCTTTCCTAGCAGTGATTTGCAACTACTGGTAGCCTATGAGAAGAACCCAGTTCAAACAACCCTTTTAATAAAATATAAAAAAGATTTTATAGATACTGACTTATAAAAAAAGGAAATGATTCAATGTGTCAGAAGAATTAGAGGAGCCTGATTTGTATATATATACATAGCTGATATTCTACGATTGAAGTCAGGAATGGGGAACCCTTAGCTGTAATATGGCAGAGACTGCCTGCCCCAGCAGAGCCCTCTTTTTCTATCTCCTCAGATGCTTCCTTTTCTTACTCTATTTGGGCCACTGCCTTTACCCCCATTTTACTCCTTCCTAGGCATCCACATGAAATTAGGTGAAGAACTGTGGATAGCCTACTCCTGATAGGCCAGTAGCACCCCTATCTCTTTTGGGGCTCAATAATGCACTATATAAAACAAAATTAAACATATCCTTATCCATTCTCCGCTCACTGTAAGTAAATACAAAACCTAATTTGTTGCTTTCTTCTAAGTTTAAGTCTCACTATCTTTGGAACTTATGAAAATCTATTTTCAAAAACTATTCCTGCCATATGGAATATCCTCCCCCCAAGATCTGGCAGCCCCCCACTGTTCTAGACTTCCAGAAGGCCTTGAAGAGCTGGTTCTTCTGCCAAGCATTGGGCTAGGGTAAGGCTGGAGCCCAGTGATTGTGAATGTTTATGTGTTGGGGAGTGTTTTTTTTGGGGTGCCATGAGTTGTTTTGATGTTGGTTTTACTGTTTTGTTTTTACTGCTGTTTTTGTGAGTCACCCATGGTTACTGTATATAAGATGGGCGGCCATATAAGTCTTTTAAATAAATAAATATTTTTTTCTGGTTTTATAATGTTCACATGTTTAATACAGATTTCTAGATGTTTAAAGTAAAACCGTTGCTTATAAAAATGAAAGCCATATTTAAATGCAACCAAATTTGCCTAATGGGATTACACTGAAAATGAATTTGGCTATGATGGGTTCATTGTCTGGCCATCTGGGTGAAAGAAATACTAAATAGGAAAGCAGAGAAACCTCATCATAAAGCAACGAGTTATAGGAGCATGAACAGTAAACTACTATTAGTAGTAAAATTAGGGCAATCCATAATTATCAGGATGATATATAGTGGACTATTTTACAGATCTCAGTCCAACACTTGATGATATGAAGAGCAAACTTCAGGAGGCTGAACGGAAAAAAACTGTGATACACAGAGATCTTAGTGCTTCCCAAAATAACCTCCAAGAGATAAACAGAGGCAAGTAATATGATATGGGTTTTTACTAATGTATATTTTATTGGATTTCTTGTGCCAATTATTTTTTTTAAAAAAGCTTTAAGTGGAAGGGAAAAAAAGAAAAGAAACAAGAAACACGATTGTATAAAAATTACATGCTCATTTAGAATAGTGCAGAACCTAAGCCCATGTATTTCAACAGAGAACATATTACATTTTATCATATCTTGAAAGAAAAATAAAAGTTATCCTGAATTTATATGCCACTGTATCTGCCTGCTAGATAATACAGAGAGCATAATCACAACTGCAAATACCATAATTAAGAATGTCAACAATATTACTACAAACATACGCAGTGAACTGGACCCAATTAAAGCTGGAGTTGAGAACATAAAGCACACCTATGAAGTTGTACAGATTACTGATTTCAACAAGGCTTTGAAAGAAGCAAGCAGTTCAGGTAGACTTTTTTCTCCTACGTGAATTTCTTAATCTTTTTTAAAGTTAATGTTAGCTTTTTCTTATGTTGCCTTTTCTGAAGAAGGTCAGTTGTTCATTCATCACATAGCAGACACACCCTGTGAGTCTTATGGGACTAAACATTGTGGGGAATTTCCTGGAAAAGTCAAAACCCAAAATATTTAAGGTCCTCAATCTAGAATGATCTCTTCCAAGATGTTGCATAGCAACTCCTGTCAAAAACTAATTGGCATAGGAGTAGGGAAGGCAGCTCTAGGATATCTGATTATAGAATCTGAGACTTTGATCGGACTCAAGCATTAGCAAAGATGCTTGAATTCCCCCTTCCTCCTCCCTAATGGCAAAGTCATTGGGTTGGAGCTGTTGGGAATAGTGCTTGTAATGATTTCAGGAATCAGGTCACAGGACGGGTTGAACTTGTTATGGTCAGTGACACAGGACGGTCACTTCCTGCATCAGCCCCATTTTGTATATAGGAAGAAGTTCCACTTTCTGTTATAGAACACTGTTAGAGAGCTGTAGTGTTTTTTGGGCTTATGGTAAAATCCTAGTCATGTTTCCTCCAAAATAATAATTCTACTTCTAGTGGGTGTTCAGGTGAGTTGATTTCAACTTCCATCACCCTGAATGTTGGGTATGGGTGAATAACCTTTGTAGTTCAAGACATTTGGAGGATGTGAAAGATTGGAAAAGGTTTCCCATATGTTTAAGACTAACAGCTTAGCTATATTGCTTCTAGTCTCCATTCTTGAAAACAAAACAGGACAAGGGCTTTGGCAAGCTGGTCAATTATCATTTTCCCTTTCTGTTGCCACTTGGGGCTAATAATTAACAAATAATTAAACTAGTGTTTTGTTAATAACTAAAAATTAAGTTTCCAGTTACTTCAGCAATAATTTCATTAATTAAATATGTAGACTAGGCAATCTGTATTTTATATTGTTATATGTAATATTCTATATTTCTCCATCATTTTAAAATGCTTTCAACAGTCAGTAACTTAACAAGCATGCTCCCAGATCTGTTTAACAAGATTACAAATATCAACCAGCAATTCATACCAACAAGCAATATAACTGAGAATATAAATCGCATCAGAGAGCTCATCCAGCAAGCCAGAGATGCTGCAAATAAGGTGTGTTGCAAAACCTTTCTTGCTTTCTTTTTAAAATTTTTCTCACATACTTACCCAAATATTTTTCTCTGTCTTTTCTCAAAAGTATTTTATTTTGAATACCTACTGTACATAGGTCAGGCTGATGGGGATAGGAGTAATATTTGCATAACTGTGAAAGTCCAAGCTGGCTGAATTGTTTAAGCAAGATATGGATATGGTATGGCTTGCTGAACCTACGTAAACTGGTGCTTTGCTTTGCTTCCTACATAAGTTTGTAATGACTTACATTGTTTTAGGTTGCCATCCCTATGAAATTCAATGGCAAATCGGGAGTTGAGGTTCGACTTCCAGATATCCTGGATGATCTGAAGGGCTACACTTCCCTTTCTTTATTTCTACAAAGACCTAATGAAAAGGAGGACAGGCCACAACGACAAATACCCAACATGTTTGTCATGTACCTGGGTAACAAAGATGTAGGTATTGATTATTTCTTACTGAGCCATTTATTATTGAAAAAAACATATATCTATAACCAATATTTATTTTGTTTTACTGCATTTTATTCAATTTTTCTCCTACTCTGGTTTTAAGTCTAAATCTTTTAGGTTTGATATGACTGTTACACTGTCTTAGCTGTATTTTGTTTCTGAGAAATTTTTTTTTAACCTTGCTGGTCATTGACCATAATTAAATAAATTTAAGGTGAGGTGAGGCATTCTGTCTCTTGCAGAGGCCATCTCCTCCACCTGTGAAAAATGTCATGGGTGTAAGAATACTGCCACTGATGTTTTCACCAGCAGTAGGCCCAATCCAGAACCTTTAAGTTAATGGATTCTGCTGTCTGTAAAAGCTCTTCCTTCTCCCAAGAGGCCTCTGGACTGAGTCTTGATCATATACTAGTCTGTATTTGGATTAACCATGAAAGGGGAAAATTGAGAGCCCTTAGAAATATAAAGAAAAGTACCCTATTTTGGATAGCTGTGCTGCATATGAGCTGGAAGGACAATGGTATTTGTATCTTTGAACATGGCACTGTGTGCCTTATTCACTGATATTTAATTTAGGGTAGCATTTAAAAAAATTTATAACCTTAATATGCCAAACAACATATCCAGAATTTAAAAAATAGAGTCACTCTGTCTTGAAGTATAATCTTGTTTCTGCCATTCATCCTTGATGAATCCATAATTCTTCATATAGTGATAATAGTGGCTGCCACTATGTAGGACAGACAGGCAGAAGACTAGCAGAGTGCATCCACGAACACCAACTAGCAGTCAGAAGACACGATGAGAACTCCTTAATCTCACAACACATGGACAGACTCAACCATAGTTTCAACTGGGAAACTGAGCATCCTAAACCAAGCCAAATCCAAAAACGCCAGAGAATTCCTGGAAGCCTGGCACTCAGACAAAGCAGCCATCAACAGACACATAGAGGTAAACAACATTTACATACCATTCAAAAGAGACAATAGAAAAGCCAAAAGACCAGTACACTCCTTTGCCAGCAATCAACCCCCAGATATGCAAAAATCAACACTAGGATTAACACCAGATGAACCATCAAACAGCACAATACACCCTAATCAAGGAACTATTAACTCAGGCAATCAACCAAGCAGCAAACAACAGCCCAATCAAAGAACTCCCAAGGAGAGAACAACACCCCCACTAACACAGGCAGGGCAAGCCACAGTATATAAACTGACAGCAAGGCCCACTCCCTCTTCGCACTGAAGATGTTGCCTAGTCTGGCAATGAAACGTGTGCAAGAAAACAACAAGGCTCAGAGAGCACCAAGAACTCCACATTTCATATCACTAAGTGACCCCTCACTCATTTCACATTTGCAAACAGATTGCCAGCCAGTTGTTTTTAAATGTTCTCTGAGGTGTCCAGTACATGTGGGAGAAAACACTTTTTTGTTGAATAAGTGTCACCTTAAGATCATAAGATACATCCTAAATATCCATAGCCACCAATCTGTTAACATGGGATATTCCAACTCTTTATTCCAGAGTTCTTGTAAATAACTAATACCCACTTTATTGATACTCTTTAATACTTTTTAATGTCACTTTAATACTTGTTAGATACTCTTTAATTGAATTTTGAATGATTCTAAATCATGTGTGTGTGTGTGTATACATACATTGTGCCTTTGAGTCAGTGTTGACTCCTGGTGAATTCCTGGACTAGTCCTTGCTCAGTTGGCTTTGTGCTTAAGGCAGGGCTAGAACTCACAGTCTCCCAGTATCTAGGCTGGTGCCTTAACCACTACACCAACTGGCTCCACATACTGTATATACAGTACATGCACACATATGACTTAAAATCATACAAAACATATTCCAGTGTTGATAGTAATTTGTGAATTTTAGATGCTGATAATGCATCTGGACCAAGTGGTGAAATCAAAATACGGTTTAATTTTAAACTTGATAGGCAGTTGTCAAATTTCACCAGGCATGGCAATAAATATTGACTCTCCAGAAATTCAACCCTGGATTTAGGAACCCAGAAGCTTCAAAATGAGGCATGGCTAGATCAGTGGATTTATTGCAGACAAGAAAGAGTCATATGTATGCAAAAAGTCAGTCTACTGCAGAATGCAGAAATTAATCTCTAGGTATATCTGATAGACTCAGGCTTTAAATCCTAAGCCTTTTCCTCCACTCTTTGAATCCACATACTTACTCTGTTCTGGGCCTTGAGACATCTGTTCCATGTTTACATAAGGTTTTTCTTGGGCCTGAATATCACAGATCATGTCTCACCAGTTTTAGTCACTAAACAATAAGCTGATGAATATTGAATATTCGTAGTTGTGCATGACTTTCCCTGCCTTCCACAAATAATTTACCTGATATTTTTAAACTGGGATTTATCATGTGAATAAGGGTCAAAATTATCTTTAATGTGTCTTTAATGCAGGAAATAAATGGAGTTATGGCTAAAATAGAGCCAAGCTCCTGTCATTATGTCAAAGGAGCCACATAATTATTTTCTAAAGGCAGCAAATGTGTATTGTACTGTCATGAATTATTTCTGTTAATTCCCTGTCCTGTTATAATTCTACTAATTGATTCTTAGAATGTAGGTGTTTTAAGTGTGTGTCTGTTGTTTCATGCGAAGGTTTGGACATAGCATGTCTTCCATACATTATGAAACGTATATGAAAATTTTAGCCATATATAAATCCCATTCACCTTTTGATGGACCTTGGCTGAAATGGGCACCCCTTCACCTATTAGTCTGTTAATAAGGGTTTACTATGTGTGTACTTGTGCACTATGGGATCCTGAATTTGGGGCTAGAACTTTCTAACAGATAATTAGAGGGCGACAAACACCTGTTTAGGGTTCTTCGGAGGTTTTGTGCCATTCAATTGCCTTGAGCATCTACTGTGAATTTAGAATTATTTCTAAGGCAGCGTCCATCCCAGGGTGAACACAAGCTTAAGTAGGAAACTTTCTTTGGAATCTCAGCACCCCAAAAAAACTGAAAACAAGTACCCGCCCTGCTGATCTTGCTTGCATACCCCTCCTTCGCTGGTGCTGTTTGTTGATTTTTTTAAAGGATTATACAATATAAAGCAGTTGTCCGAAGAATTAACTTAAGCTTCCATGTTCAGAGTTCCAGCAACTACATAGGTATGGCTATTCGTGGTGGTCGTCTTATTTGCGCCTATAACCTAGGAGGCGATGAAGCTGAAATAGAAGTGACTGAAAAAGTATATGAGAAAAAGACCAGGGAAGTAGCTTTGGATCAAGTTACATTTAAGAGGTAAGGACCCTTAAAACCCTTACAATTATTTTGAACTCATACTGAAAAACCTTTCAGTTTTATGCCTTTTTTTCTTCTTCTCTAGAATTTACCAGTATGCAGAACTAGAATACAAGCGTGCTGCACCCTCTGATTTGTCAGTCAAATATGAACCTGTTCATGTCCCCAGTAGGAATAGTAACACTCTTCTTAACTTGGATCCTGACAATGTGGTCTTCTATGTGGGAGGATACCCACCAGAATTTACGGTAATGGGCTTATGTCTTATGTAAATATTAGAACAAAATGGTTAGATCATATTTTGGTTTTTTGTAAGCCAATAGATGATACTTCTCGTAATTTTATCATATTGTAGTTTCTTAGGGAAAAGTATTTGGAAATAATACCTCCACTGCAGCATATGCCTTGAGAGGTTTGTTTCTTTGTTGTTTATTTTTGGTCAGATTCTGTGTCAAGCATTATCCAGCTTTGAAAAATAGAAGCAAATTTTTGAAAATGGAAAAAAATAAGTCACTTCCCATGATTTCTTTGGCTTTTGGAGTTATAGAAAAAGGTTAAAGAGTTTATAGAGTTGTCAAGCCTAACATTTAAGCATTTGATATAAATACAGAATTAAATTGGTTTCAGAAGCAGATTCCATAAAGAACAAAATATTTCAGTTACTTTGAAGCATCTGAAGCATCTGATCAAGGCATGTTTGAGTTGATTATATTGTCACTGTGGTGTATTAGGGGAAAAACAGATCTGTCTGAAGCCATTGAAATTCCTTAAAATAATCATTACAAAGTAATTGATTTAAAGTTAGTATTCCAGACTCTGCCTATACTTTCCAATAGAATATCTTGTCGCCCACTTTTAGAGTAGAGTTCTTCCGTAAGGTTAAATAGAGACTCAGAGACTCAGCATCAGAATTCAGTCTATGTCCCAGTAGGGCCCAAATGCATCTAGCTGTCTCAAACCAGGAAATGAAAGACCCTTTTTGCCGTATGTTAATTTGAGTA
This sequence comes from Candoia aspera, assembly GCF_035149785.1. Taxonomy (NCBI): domain Eukaryota; kingdom Metazoa; phylum Chordata; class Lepidosauria; order Squamata; family Candoiidae; genus Candoia; species Candoia aspera. The sequence goes on from NC_086155.1 coordinate 162,171,671, forward strand.
ATTGCCAAGATCTTAACAGAAATAAGTAACAAATTTCCAATAGAGCCTATAAAGGTTGATATTCAGTTAAATTCTAATTCCATATAAATAATCAGGGGATAATATTCACTTAAATAATATTAATCTTACCCCACCAAATTAATGGGATGTTAATCCATCTATTAAAATTCATGGCATTCTTGTCTACTACACTTAACATACTGATTTCCATATATTTTGGAATTAAATCCTAAATAGTTAATATATTCTGTACAGATGACAAAACCCAAACTCTTATATTGATCTAATAATATAGATCCCAAAGGAAATAAATTAGATTTTTTCCTAATTAATCTTATAATATAAATATTTACCAAATTGTTGAATCACTGTATCAAGTTAGGCAGTAAAGTATTTATCCAGTATTGCAAAAATGTCATCAGTATATAAAAATAATTTATACTTAGAAACCACCCATGCAATAGCAATAATATTACAAGATTGCCTAATACAAATGGCCAATGGTTCAAGAAATATGTCAGAAAGCAACAGAGAAAGTATGCAAAACTGACGGGTGCCACACTGTAATCAAGAGTCCCTCTTTTGGGGGAGATGGGCGGTAATTAAATTTGAATAATAAATTAAATAAATAAATAAATAAATAGGTTGGGAAATTAACGGATTTTTGTTTACTCTTGCTGTTGGTTGCAAATAGTAAATTTTGTGTATGTGTGCGCCTTTGAGTCAGTCTAGACTCCTGGAGACTACACAGACAAATCTGTGGAGTTTTCTTGGCAATGTTTTTGGAAGTGGTTTGCTACTGCCTTCTTCCTAGGGCTTAGAAACAATCTCCAAGCTGGCTTCATGCCTAAGGTAGGACTACAACTCATGGCCTCCAAGTTTCTAGCCCAGTACCTTTAACCACTATACCAAACTGCCTCTCAAATAGTAAATTGTAATCCATATAATAAAAAAGGCAGAAATCCCTACCCACACATAACTTGCTTTAGAAAATTAATCTGAACAATTTCAAAGGTTTTATTCAGCTTCTAAAGATATTGATATAGCACAATCTAATCCATCTTGAGCTATATCCAAAATATCTATTAATAAATGTAAATTATCTGATACTTGTCTAGTTTTAATAAATCTGGACTGAGATGGATAAATTATGTATGGTATAACTCACTGCAATCATCTAGCCAACAAAACAGTTAATAGAATCTACCTTAATTAATGATATGGGTCTATAACTTTGCATAGAATTTAGAATCTTTATCTGGTTTTAAAATCAATGTTATATAAGTCTCATAAAAAGATAAAGGCAATTAATCATACTTAAATTATTTATTATAAACCTCTTATAATACTGGGGCAAACAATCTATAAAATATTTATACCTTTTAATAGGAAAACGATCTGGGCTGGAGGCTTTCTGTTTTTCATCAGCTGAATTGATGAATTTAATTGTCTCTAATATCTCTTTAAGTTCAAAGTTGCTTTCAAAATCCCCACACAATCCTGTGGTAACAGTTGAATATCAGTCTCACTCAAAATACTACTCTTTTGCTGTTGATCTACCATATCATCAAGGTTATAAAATTGCTTATAGAATTGAAAAAATATAAGTTAATACATAGAGTATCTGTGATTCTCTGCCCATTGTTTGTTAAAATTTCAAAGTTATATTTCAGCGTTTTAAATGACGTGCTTATAAATTACCAGCTTTTTCATTACTTTCCCAATATTTAACTTTAATCTTTTCAAAGAAAATACAGCTTGATCAACCTAAAGATTACCCATCTGCAGCTTGGATGAATTAGTTATAAGACTGTGGGATTCTTTGCATATTCCAGTAAACATTCTTTAACCACATTTTCCATAAATTTGTAATCAAGAATTCTATGTTTCCTTTTCACAGAGGCATAAGCAATAACACACCTTATATGCCTTATATGCATCCCCTACAATTGGTAAACTAATTAGAATCTCAATCACATTCCAAAAAATTCTCATGCTTGTTCAATATGATCAAAAAATTATTATCCTATCTAAAAAGAGGGGTTAAAATACCATCTACCATTAACTGGGGTACTTTCTCCATCAATGTGCTAGCAGGAATGCAACACTCAGACTAGTGGGGGGCAAGGAAGTTCTTTGCTCCCTTCCCCAAGTGACTTCATTTTGTGATTGAGGGCATGCTAGTAACTCTATTTATTTCCCTAATGTATGGAGTCAGGGGTGAGGGGATTTTGGTTATTCTGGAACACTCCCTCTCTTCCCTGTCCCCAGAAGGCATCTTCAGCATCCTGTTCCTGGTGTCTGTTTGTAGGCGTTGTTTAGGATTTCTCATCCCCTTTCTCCCACTTCATGTACCACTCTAGCCTACAACTATGGTTAAAGGCTTTGTGAGAAGCACTTGATTGAAGACTTGACATAATACCACACTACCTTTACAGGTCTCGGTGGGGCTTCCTATATTGTAGGAATGACTACTGAAGAGCCAGGGCTTTACCACCGTGAGAAATGCACCATTGTGCTTTTTTCTTTATTTTGCAACGAATGAAATGTGTACTAGGTGGAAGGAGTGCTCACAGTCTATTTTCTTTTGTTTTTGCACGATAGAGAGGATGACGGGATTTTGTTCCTCCACTAGTTACAGTAGTTTAGGGTGGGACACTGAGGAAACCATTCAGTTTGCACACCTATTGATTAGCTGAAGACAAAAAACCAGTTGTTTCATGACTTTCCCTGCCTGTTTTCTTCATTCTGAAGAATGAATATAACTGCACGGTTGACTTCAAAATAGGTTGGAGAAATAGAGGACTGCTGTGTGGAAGTGCCCCAAAGTGATCTTAATATCTGGATGGAGATTTTGAAACTGAGTCTCTCTAGCCTTCTTTGAGATTTTTAGTTATTCAGCAAATCAGTAAATCCCAAATATTCAAACTTGTCATTGCAACCTGAAAAACTAGAACCTTCATTTTTAAGTTCTTTTAATTAAAAACTGGAATTTTCATGATAAGGAGTTCTGAATGTAGTTGTCATGGTTGGGTCTGTGCAATGCAATCATGAAAATGCAGCTTGGGCTACAGAATCTCATGACTATTTTAATTTCTGTGTTTATACAGAAATTAAGTATAAACTTAATTAAGCATTATTGAAATATGCTGCTGTTTTTGCTTGAAGAATGTTCTTATTTTTACAGCCTCCAAGTACACTGGACTATCCACATTATGAAGGCTGCATTGAATTAGATAGCTTAAACAACAGAGTTTTCAGCCTGTACAATTTCAAGAAGACTTTTGATCTTAACACTACTGTGGTGCAACCATGTAGGAGGTAATGTTTTTTCACTGGACAGTATGTGCTTTAGATAAATACCAGTGTGGAATTTTATCAAACATAATCTATCACATTCTGTTTCTCCTATTCAAGTATGGATAGGCATGATCAGCGTTCAAAAACTTCAAAGCATCTTTTAAAATCATTTTTAGATCTTAAATCGGTCATATACACAGCCATTCTACTCCTTGTTCCTCTACATATTGGCATCTGATCTTCAATAAAGCACTCCTTTCCACTTAACAGGGTGTTACTAGTTATCTGTAAGGTAAAATATAGTTGGGTGAATCTTTCTGTGGCCTATTATTGTGACCTTTGAGGATCTACATGGTGAAACTGTGTGAACCCCCAAAAATGGCAAAGAACCATGTTCTGACAAGTGATCAGAAATAATGTTGAAGGAGTAGTTTGGGTACTTTAAGTACCCTGTGGAGTCCTTGGCTGAGGCATCCTCTGAGATGGCAGTTTCGGAATATCTTTCAGGGCATATTGACTCCAATGGTCATGTCTTGGAGATGGGGTCAGTGGGATCAATGTTGAGTCAAGGGAAGAAATGAAGTAGCATGGTACCAATGTGATGCAAGCCTTAGCCCTTTTGTATATGCATTGTGACAATATGTGCATGTATGAAAGAGATTGAGCTTATGGCACAGTACTGCTTTTGTCTTTTTTATGAAAGAGGTAGATCCTATGGATGCCCTGGGTGAGGTTCAGTTCTGAGGAGATCAGTGCGTGGCATGGGCTGGCCTTGGCTAGGACTTTTATTACCACTTCAAAAATGCAGTCAGTGGGAGCAGAAGGAATGAGACTAGCAACAGTTAAGCTTATTCACAACTTCTTTTCTGTATGCCAAACTTTTTCACATTTATAGATCCTATATTTCAATTCCCACTGAGCTTCCATTAAAACGTTACATGCATTGTCTGACACTTTCCTCATTCTGTGGTTGAGCTTTCACATTGTACTAAGCCATAATGTGGTTTGTGTGCTTTTGGCTTCATATGTGTCAGCCTTGCGAGGTAGTCCAGACAAGAAGCATACCCAGAAGTACTAGCTCTATCTTTATTGTAAGGATACATTAACAGAATCTTGCAAGGCTGAAAGTACATCTCTCCCCTCTTGCCTTTACAGTCCAACAAACTAGGGAGGGCTCCTTTTGAGATGTTTGCCATGCCTCTATTCCTTCTGTAGGCTCAGCTGCCTCTTATCTGACCCTTGCCTAGGCTGTGGCCCTTCTTCCTGTCTCCCACAGTCATTCCCACATACCATTACAATATGCTAGTTTGGATTTTGCAAAGGCAATTGGATCAAATCATCCCATCAAATCAACCCTTCAAATTGAGTTGCTGAATCGATTCAAAGTGACAGGTTGAGTGGGTGCCTTCAAACAGATTTAGATTTTGATGGACTTTTGGGTAGGTGCTATAAGTTTCCTGCTGAAGCAACTTGATCCACACATTTCAAATTAAAATTGAATTGCAACTTTATTTTATTTATCAGATATATATCCCACCTTTCTTCAGGAATACAGAGCACTCTTTCCTCCATCCCCCCCACCCACCCACAAGCACTGTGAGGTACTGAGAGACCATAACTGGTCCCAAGTCACCCAGTGAGCTTTAATGGCTGAAGGTAGAGAACCTGAGTTCCCCTGACCCAGTTCACTCTTTGAGCCACCATCCCATACTAGCTCTCTGAGTCATATCTTGGCTCCTTAGCATGCTCCTTATGGGAACCCACCGATCATGATTTTTAAATTATGGCTTGTGCTCAGCATGATGCTTGAATTGAGGCTTATTCAAACAATAAATATGTTTGAAACAAAACATAGCTTAGTGCAATGTGTGAAGCAAATTTTGAAACTCAAATTTGTTCATCTAAGGGTTGAAGAAAGATAGGTTAACGCTTTCAATTTCAGCTATTTTTCAGCTCAAATTATTTCTAAATTTTTTTGTGTGTGTTCATCTGTAGGAAAAAGAAACCACTATGAGGAGGCAAAAAACAAGCAAAGAGAAAAAATGAAGCAGTTTTACTTTATTTTACTCACATTTCTTCTCAGAAACAGCTCTATTTTAGATTTTAAAAAACCAAGTGTAACCTACTATTTAAACTTTGTAAGTGTGTGATTTGGCCATTAAAAATAAGGAAACAAACATCTGTGGAGGAATGATTGTAGTTTAACATATAGCTTCCTTCCTTATGAAGGAAGCATAATTTTCAGTTAGCCTTAAATATTTTCTTTGCTTAAAACATTTCTTGATATATCAGACATGGTTGGTAGGACGGTAGCATTCTCATCTGCAGATTTCCTTATTTCAGATACAGAGAACGATCTGCCGAATTCTATTTTGAAGGCATAGGTTATGCACATATCAAACCTCGTTCTTCAGACAGAGGAGGCATAAGATATGAACAAACCATTCAAACTACTTCAGATGTCGGGTTGGTGTTTTTTGCAGAAAATCAGGTAATTTTTATTCATGTACATGTTTCCAGGCAAGCTGGAAGGTAGGGGAGAAGAGGAGGGAATGAAATTAGGCACAGGGAAAGAAAGATCCATGCAAATAAATATTTCTGAAACAATGTAAATAAGTCAATACTAACCCCAAATTTCTATCTATTGACCTATAATTGAAAATAATTCGAAACACATATTCAAATAACATATTGTTTCAGATTCCAAGATATACTGTATCATATTGCTGGAAGAAGAATTCATAAATAATTTTGATAGTTTTGTAATATAAAAAAATAGACTTGGTGGAATTGCATCTCAGAGATCTTATTTTTTATTTATTGGATTTATTTTATACTTTTCAGCCCAGGGACTAAGTTTCATCCATTGAAGGATGATTACTTTTAATCCATTTAACTCTTTGTTTTCTCCTACCAAGGAATGATGCTGCCCAAAATACATCTGGGAAAAGCTTTAAAATGCCCAATTATTTTGTCCATAGTTTAAGTCTTAAAGAATCAAGAATAGCTGCTTAAATATTTTTAATGAAAACTTAACAGAAATGCCTAGCGTAGGAGTGGTCCTCACTTATCCAGATTCCTCATTTGTTCCATTATGTGGAGTTTGTTGGTGGCTGAGGCTGTCTTCTGAGGTGGGGCCAGCTGTGTGAGGAAACTGAGCTGTTGATTTGCATTTTGTGCCCAGGATCTCTTCAGTAATCTTTGATTCAAACAATAGTAAAGGCATTTAATAAACAGTTATATTAACAAGCATAATCCCAAAACAAAGGGAATAATCTGTAAAGTATTTTAAATGTAGATGCACAGATACTGAAATATTATTCTGGGCATATTGAGAATCTCAGCTGTAATTTGCATAATATCTGTTAACTGCAATAAATTTAGTTAATCGTTCAAGGATATACTTAGTATATATTTTATAGTGTAGAAGTGTACACTGCTATAAAACTACAGCAGTGCAAACAATATTCATTGTTTTTCTCAGGCAACCCAGGAATATCCAAATATGGCATGGAGAGTTATGTAGACATCCTGTAATTGTTAAAGGATTTGCCCTATCTCCATTGTAAGGCAGGGGGCAGGGGAGGAATTGTTTGCCTAGACCAGTGTGCAGTAAAAGAACCCCCCCCTACAGTAAACTGCTGAGCTGCAGAAAGTATGGGTTTAGGCTACCCATATGCAGCCTGGGTTTCACAATCTTTACCGAATCCCAGTTTTCAGGACTTAACATTATGTCAAGCAGATCAGCTTAGTAGCCCCTCCTGAGCCCTTCTGATGCCAAATGTATTGAAGAAAGTTTTTGGAACATAACCTTAACTTTCTCACAACTTCATGCTGAGTCTTTCTGGGGTTTTTTGCTAAGTAAATGGAAAATTGATCACTGTACTATCAGAATGTAGGTATAAAGATCGGACTGGGCCCTCAGATCCAGTCCCTGATGCCTCATGATCTACTGCCTCTCTTAAAGAAAATGAAGAATACAGGACTGGTAGTTGGACATGAATGTCAGTAAGCAAAATAGAGTGTTCTGCTGTTAGACACTCTGCCCTTCTAGTTCATATATTTTGCTAGGCTTGGCCAATATTCAAGTAAATGTAGGGCTATTGTTGCCTGTCTCTGTTCATGAGCATGTCTAAAGTTCCTATTTCAGGCTCCAGATCTTCTAGTTGTCTGGTGACAGAAACAAGCAGCCTAACTGACAAAGCAGAAAGATGCATTACTTCTTTAAGTAATTTCTCATAGAATAAAAATGAAAAAGTTGGATGCTGAAATGTTCCTCTTTATTGGCTTCCGTCAATCTTTGCCAGCAATGCCCTCCAATTGTTGGACTATAATTTCCATAACCTCAACCATGGAATGTTTGGAGTTGTAAATCAGCACATGTGTGGGAAAGGGTAACCCCCTTTCTCCCCACTAAGAAGGAGCAATACATCTTTTCTGTAACATATGAAAGCTGAAACAGTCAGGCTATTAGGATAAAATGTAAATATGCCTGTTTCAATTAATGCCTATGTCTGTGATACTTTGCATAAAACATTATTTCTGGATCATAGGACAAGTTTATTAGTTTGAGGATTGAAAATGGCCACCCAATATTCACATACAAAACTGATTCACAGCCTTCGAAAGAAATAACAAATGGAAGCATGAGCAGTGCAACAGAAAAACTAGTAAGTCTCTCCGCACAAAACAATTTCAGACTTGTTATCATTATGAAAATGCTCATGTGCACCCCTTTGCAATATACTAGCTATTTTCTTAACCATAGCTACATAGATGGAAAATTGTAAAGCTTATTCTTAAAACAAATCTGTGGGATCAGTGCCTTGCTCCTAAATACGTATGTCAGCATAAGGGGATACATTGTGTAGGAGATTAGGACTGTGAGTCAGTCCCACCACCAAAACTGACATACGCTGGCTTTGCCCCTCCAGACAAAAGGTTCACAGGAAGAGCTTGGATTAACATGTTTGGAAGCCTCCATATTATCAGGAATCTTGATATCAGAAGGTTCTAAGACAGTCTTGTCCAACTTTAGCATCTTCTGCATATGCGGAAGATGGTGGGTTCCAACACCTAGGCTTCTCAGCAATGGCCATGCTGGCTGAAGAATTCCAGTGGTTAAAATCTGCACTTAGGTTGGAAAAGGCTAAACATGATTTCGTATTCAGAAGGGTGTTTATGCAGCAGCCAGCAATGAAGCAACTGCCTCAGTAGCAGTTATTGGGAACAGTAGCTGCCTATTCCTCCTGAGTAAACAAAGCCATTTTGGGGTTGTTGAACCATCAACTCTCTCAGTTGTGGATGGAATGCATCATCCTATTAACTACTAGCCCAGCTGGTTTTTGAATATGAAAAAGAGAGGGGTGCTGTCTTATTGTTTGCCTTGGGCAGCAGAACATTTTCATACAGATCTGAGATGAAAGATATCATATTTGGGTTGCTGAGGGGAGCCCAGCAGATATTACCCCAGTTGCTTATACATCCTCTGCCCTCTAATATTCAAGCCTAATGCCTGACTAGCACTGTGATGATGGTGGAGTGGAACTGCCAGTCAAAGGATGGCAATGCTGAGCACTTCCTCCTAGTGAGAGTGGTTTGGGCAGTGCAGATGGAAAGGGATAGTCTCAGAGTCCAAGCCTGGGAATACCTGCCATGGAAACAGGATCAGGAATGATTTTAGGACTGCGGTGAGGTAGCAGTGATGGGATGATTTGTAGAAATCTGTAAATCTCCTTTAAAATTCCATTTTTGTTGTCATTATTTAGCAAAAGTCCATTTATTCTTTTGTTAAACATATTAACCAAGGGTCTGCACTATGTTATATCTTTCCCGCATCCTACCCAGTTACGTTGTCTTAGAGATTTAAAGAATTTTAAACCCTCATTAGGACTTAGTGGTGGTAGCAGAACAATAGCAGAAAGGAACTGCTATTTTCAAGCGACTGGCATAATGCAGAGGCTCCCGTGTTGTACAAAGGAAATGCTCTTAAGTCATTATTTGAAAGTAAAAGGGGGGAAAATGAAGAAATGCTTTGTGCTTGTTGGCCATATTTATTTATTTATCAAATTTCGTCACTGCCCATCTCCCCCAAAAGAGATTTAGAGATTTTCCTCCGTTTAGAAAAGAATTGGAAGCTAATATATGTCTGGATCACAGATAAATTTATGGTGACCAAATCTTGCAAAACATGTGCTGTTGCCTTTTTAAAACCCTCTATTTTAGAAGAACACTTCAGGTTCCCTCTCCCTTCTTGCTGGTTTTATATTTCCTGCTGACTTACTATACTTTAGGGTTCTCTTATTTTTCTGTTTTTTCCTTATGATATTAATGGTTCATTGTTTGAATTAATTATTAAATACCAATGGTTCAAAAACATAAAAAGGCACAATTTTGGAAATAATAAAGATGTACTGTTTGTAAATATAAATGTTGAAATCATCATGAAACAATGAATAACAAAAAAAGCTTTAACTCTCATTGTTTTGTTCATTTCAGGTTATTTTATCCATTTCCCAACAGCAATATATTTGGGGGATTGACAAACTTAGATTATTTGCCAGTGCGAATACATTTCATTTTGATTCATATTACTTGGGAGGAATTCCAAGCTCTCTAAGAGAACGGTGAGTGACAACCATCTTGAAGATAGGGCCTGGCCTCTGCTGCAGAGTTTTAAGGATGCATGCTAGACCTTGGGCATGCTGAATGCAGTCTTGCCTGTGGATTGTGCTTTAGCTGGAGACTGTTGCCTTTCCTGTTTGATGCCTGTTATGGATATTGTCAATCATCTAGAAGCTACATTATACAGTGACTGAGCTGTGTTTGGCTTGATAGGTCACAAGTTCTTCAGGCCTGATGCAAGTTAACAGATAGAAGATCCAGCTGGATACCAAATAATTCTCTCCATTCAATCAACCAATCAATTTTATTTTGGTCATAGACCATCATACAACTAGTAACATAACAATCATGCTAAAATAGAAATACAAATAAAAAGTCATACTGATAGCATAAAATAAGGTAAAGATGAAATTATTAAGGTAAAATTACAGAGTACAGGTGTTAAAAAGCAAAAGACTCCTATAAAATTACAATTAATTTTACAATGAATAATCTAAATACTATAAATAACTAGGGCAAATAACTATAAAAGGACGTAAGTAATACTAGAATTGGTAAAACACTACGAGAATGTAAAGCTATGCTAGCTTATATTATCAGATCAAATCAATTTTTATTTGGTTATAGACCAGCAAATAAACCAGAAGATTCACATCTGACTAGGAAAAAAAAACACTTAAAATTCTAAAAAAAATCTAAGAAAAATTAGAAGAGATATTGTGGCGTGCTGTACAAATTATAGAGCAATGTTTAGCTGTGGTCAATGAAGTAAAATCAGATTGGTCTGACAGAAACAGCTTGAGATAAAAAGAATCCGAACAACCTGGGTGTTTAGTAAAAAACTGAGATAATAATTCCCGGCGAGCATGTGCATAGAGAGGACAATATAAAATGACGTGTTCCATTGTTTCAATTACTCCTCTGCCACTTGGGCACAGTCTTTGATCGAAAGGGATATTTCAATATCTCCCTTCACTAACTGCTGTTGGAAGGGCATTGAATCTAGCCAAAGATAAGGCCCTTCTAAATTTTGGAATTGATATGCAGCTAAGATATCAGGCTGGTTGAAGAAGATGTGCAGAATGGCCCAAAAAATGTTTTAGGTAAAATTGATAAATCTGATTGTAGCTCTAAGTCAATGGCCCATTGTTTGAGATCAGCTAGTGCATGTTCATAGCCCAACAAGATGATGGCTGCCCCTGAAAAGCCATATAATTGCAGTTTGGCGTTTATTGCCTGGTACCAAGAAGACTGAAAGCTATCAGTCATAATCAAAGGGACCAAGCCAACTGGGAAGAAAGTTTAAGGCAGGACAAAAAAGTATAAATCCAAGCAGAAGTTTCTATTTTTAGTAGGCCAGCTTCATGGCGAAGCACCACGTTCGGGATGCAGAGAGGTACTTGAAGGATAGATCTTAGAAACTTGGATTGGACTCTTTCAAGAGAAAGGAATGGCCTGTAGGGGCCCAACTGAGCTCCAAAAAGCAGCTGCGCTTGGAACTTAGCTGAGAAAACTTTAATCGCTGCTGGTATATGTTGAGCTCCTGTGGAGAAATAGAAAGATTATAGTGCTGACGCTGTTTTTTGTGCATTCAGGCTGACATAGTTGGCTTGGAATTTGTGGTTACCTGTGGCATGAAAAACAATCCCCAAGTATTTAAAGGTCTTAACTTGCTCTATTAAACGATTGTTTAGCCACCAGACATGTGCCTTAGGGCGCTTGCCAAAAACCATAACCTTGGTTTTCGAGTAGTTTATTTCCAGCCATTCTTCTCGGCAGTGCTCAGCAAGCATACAGAGCGCCCACTTCAGGCCAATCTGTGTCCAAGAAAGCAACACGGCATCATCTGCGTATAAAAGAACAGAGATGTGTCTGTTTCTCAGTTTTGGGGGGTGAAGAGATGGGCTATTCAGTTTGTCTATGAAAGAGTTAATATATAAATTAAAAAGAAGGGGATAATTCTTTCCTTCTTCTAAACTGGAATGAAGAACTTTTCACCAAATCTTTTTCTTCCTCTGGAAATTGAGGTTGCCATTCAAATCATCTGGGGGGAATGTACAATCATAATACTCGTGTGTTTTTTTTCCAAAACAGCAAGCATTTTGTGGGGGGAGTTTTACAATATATATGTGGGTTCTGGAATTTCCTTTAGAACATTTTTTGTACAAAACAATGCAATAGGTATAGACATATGCAATTATAAATAATGTTAAGGGGAAAAAAACTAACTCTATTTTCTCCATACTATGTATAGTTTTAAAAATACTTTATCCTCTGAATAAATATATATTTTGAAGAGAAACACACATACATATTTTAGAGAGGAGTAGGAATCCTTTGCTCTCTCCTGTATTGTGAATTTGGCTCTCAACAGTCCAGTCATAACAAACAAATAGAATTAAAATTCCAGCAACATCTTAAGGGGACATAAATTCTTCACCCTGGCTTTAGAGCCAGTAGAAAGTTACGTCCTATTGTGACCCCTTTTATATTAGTGAGAAAAGATCTATGCAGCCACTACAATATATTAGTATAGAATATGCAATCATCCTCAATTTGGATGTTCAGTTCACAAACACAAAACCTTGTAGTAAAGATTATAAGCATATACTTTGTATAATTTTAAGTCCTGTATTTGCTAGTTGTCCACTCTTGAAGTTACATGCAGCGTTAGAGCTAGGCAACAGAAATGCCAGATTTGGGACCAGGAGATTAAGACTGCAAACCCTTTCCCCCTGTACAGTTTATGGAATTAATTCTGATAGTAGACAGTAGTTTATCTACTCCCAAAAGACAAAGATATTGATAATATCAGCTTGAAAGCGGTGGTTTGCTGGTTGTTGTTATTGTATTTATTTTTGGAAGCAGGTTTAATATATCCACACCGCCATTTCGTGGGTGCATGTTGAATATTAAAACCTCATTTGATCGTTCTATAACTTTCTCTGAGAGCTTCGGTGTCAGCACAAAATGCCCTGATGACTGGCAGGTAAATAATCACCACTTCTTTTATTACTGGGTATTATGTTCACAATTATTTAATCATAATTCCTCTTCATTCTTCTCTAAAATATTCTAAAACAGGGCTTGCAGATCTTCCTTGCAATGGGATTTGCGACCCTATATAATCCTGAAATGTAGAAATCTCATCATATAAGAGATCTGTTAATCCTATTATAAATAATAGAGAAGCAAGAAAAACGAAGATCACACACTTTCTTTCAAAAAAAAAAGAGTATTCATTATCTGCTTACATTTTTTAGCTGGTGAGAACTGCAACTTTTTTCAAAAATGGAGTTCTTGACTTAAGTGATGAACATTTTCCATTTCCTGATAATTTCCAAGTTGGATTTGGTTTTCACACATTGGCACTTGATGGAATGCTATTAAGTTATAATTTACGGGTAAGAAAGATAAATAATTTTCTGTTCCCTTTTAAAATGCAGTCAAATTGCTTTCCCACAAAATCCAAAATCTCAATATTCTAAAAAAAATGTTTCTTTTCCCTTCTTTTAGCTTGCTGATTTTACTGTTCTCCTAAGAAATGGCTATGTAATTGTAAACCTGGCTGATGAAGAAATCCAATCTAGCAAAAAATGTGAAAGTGGTTCAATACATTACATAACAGTGATAAAAGAAGATGATATGTATGTTCAAATGATTATTGCATTGAGTCATGCTTTGGTAGAAAAAACATAATTCTATTGTTTGATTTGATGCTTGGTTATAGAAGTTGTGAATGTTTAAACTGCATTAGAAGAAATACCATCAATGGAAGTGGATCCTGAGAATGATTTGTTCTTTACAGAAGCATTCTTGAATATGTCAGCATTATCAGTAACAAAAATAAAACTACTGTGCTTGGAAGGTGGTGGTTAGCTTCTAGAGCCAAATTACATAGTATTTTTGTGATGTGATATACAATGGGACCTTTGGAAATAATCGCTAAAAGGGAATATACAAATGATCTAATTAAATAAGTATTATTTATACTGAATGTCTTAACAGTTTTGCCATGAGAATTTCATTCTTATTTGCATTTTTTGTCCTTCTAGGCTGAAGTTATTGGTTGATGATATACCTAACTCAAAAACAGTTGGATTCCCTGAAGGGAAATCACTGAATCGACCAATAAAACTGGGTGGGAAGGATTTTGAAGGGTGTATATCCAATGTCTTTATAGAAAGGTAAATATATTATGTAATCATAATTTATATATGGGGTAATGTGTTTATTAGAGCAGACCATGGAATGTTCCAACATGACTTTTAAAAATATTCTTATGATGTTTTTAATGACCAAAGAGAATTATAATAGCATGCAATACTGGAAGAAGAAAAGCTATATTATGCAGAGTGTCAGTCATCCTTACTTTTTGTCAATTGTATTGCTTCTGTTTTCCTCACTGTTTCCTAGCCTCCAGGATAGATGATCCAGGGGCAAGTGTATAATATACATAGAACATGTGTTGGTAAATCCCTCTGCCTATTGCTGAATCACCTCATCAAATCCTCCAAAATATGTGGATTTACAACTATGAAACTTTGACATTTTCACAACTTGATTTGTGTTGGTAAATCCCTCTGCCTATTTCTCTCACATAAGGCTACAACCTTTCACTTGCTGTAAACATGTGTGTAACTTACCTAATGTATTAGTCTTGCAGTAGGCAAATCTTTACAAGACACAGGATGAATCTTGTGAAAGAACAGTCAAGGCTTTAGAAAACTTATTTCTCTAAGAAAACAGTTGAAATACATTAATATTTAGCTAGATTTCACCTTTGAGTGCTTTGCATGTCAGCTGACATATTAGTAGGTGGCATTTTTATTGGCACAGTTTGTATAAAATATATTCATCTTCAGAATAGCTATATCCTAATATAAGAGCTTATATCTTTGAAACTATCAAGTGTAAAATCTGTCTGATTTCTTGGAAAAATACTTTCAAGAAATACTTTTGTGGAGTCCTTGGTGCTCTCTGAGTGTGGTTATTCACTTGCAGATGTTTCATTACCCAACTAGGTAACATCATCAGTGTGAGTGAGTGTGGAGTTTGCTTCCTGTTTATATACAGTAGCTTGCCCTGCCAGTTTTGGCAGGGGTGTGGTAGTTCCTTAATTAGGGTATTGTTTTCTGCTTGATTGTTTGCCTGTGTTAATCCCTGCTTATCTTGGTACCAACACATTGCAGCAACCCAGAACACCAGAAAAAGGAAACAGAGTACCTATACAGCATCTTCCAACAAAATGGATACCCCTGCCACTTTATCAAAAAGTGCCTCACAACTCAATCCACTACAGCACAACCAACACAAGTTATGAGAAGGATAACATTTGTTGTTGTTCAGTTGTTAAGTTGTGTCTGACTCTTCGTGACCCCATGGACCATTGCATACTAGGCCTTCCTGTCCTCCACTGTCTCCCGGAGTTTACTCAAATTCATGTTCATTGCATCGGTGATGCTATCTAACCATCTCATCCTCTGCCATCCCCTTCTCCTTTTGCCTTCAGTCTTTCCTAGCATCAGGGTCTTTTCCAGTGAGTCCTCTCTTCGCATTAGGTGGTGAAAGTATTTCAGCTTCAGCTTCAGTATCTGTACTTCCAATGAGCAGTCAGGGTTGATTTCCTGTAGGATTGACTGATTTGACCTCCTTGCAGTCCAAGGGACTCTTAAGATTCTTCTCCAGCACCACAGTTCGAAAGCATCAATTCTTCAGCGCTCAGCCTTCCTTATGGTCCAACTCTCACAGCCATACATTACTACTGCCATACATCAAAAACATCTCAGAAACAACCAACAGACTATTACAACCACAGCAATCACTACATCACAGTAGCACACAAACCAAATAAAGCTCTCCAAAACATCTTAAGTAAATCAAACGACCCAGTAGCCCAAGAAATAAAAACAGGAGTCATCTACAACATACCATGTAAGAACTGAAACAGCTACTATATAGGACAGACAGGCAGAAGACTAGCAGAGCGCATCCATGAACACCAACTAGCAGTCAAAAGACACGATGAAAACTCCTTAATCCCACAGCACATGGGCAGACTCAACATAGTTTCAGCTGGGAAACTGTAAGCATCCTAACCCAAGCCAAATCCAAAAATGCCAGAGAATTTCTGGAAGCTTGGCATTCAGACAAATCAGCCATTAATACAGATAGAAAAAAACCATATACACACACCATCCAAAAGCGACAATAAAAAAGCTGAGAAGGAAACAAAAAAACCACAACACATCCTCTCCAGCAGCCTACACCCAGATAAGCAGGGATTAACACCAGACAAACAAGCAATCAGAAAACAGTATTCTAACCAAGAAACCACCAAGGAGGCAAACAAACAAGCAGACAAACAATCAAGCACACAACAATAACAGAAACAATACCCTAAACAAGGAACTACCAAGGAGAAAACCACACCCCCACCAACACTGGCAAGGCAAGCGACTGCATATAAGCAAGGAGCAAACCCCACAGTCATTCGCACCGATGATGTTGCCTAGTCGGGTAATAAAACGGCTGCAAGCAAACAACCAAGCCCAGAGAGCACCAAGGACTTCACAGTTCAACCCTGAGCTACAGATACTCTCTTCTATTGGGACCAAATAAATATTTCCTTCAGACTGATAGGTTCCTTAGGAAATTTATTTGGGACAGTGAACCACCAAGGTTTTCTTTAGCAAAATTGAGTTTACCTTTTGAGGAAGGTGGCTTTAATTTATCTGCTTTGGAAAAATATAATTGGTCTTATATTTTATCACCTATTAGTATGTAGAATGAAAATATAGTGGAATATTATCCTTTATGGGCTATGCTTGAAAGGTATTATCTAATTCCCTTGCTGTATGGTCATGGTAAGTTCTTGGAACAACACAGAGTAGAAAAGGTGTTTTATTTCTGGGAATGTGGGTAGCGAGAAATCTCTGGGCCATATTGGAGTGTAGGTTACGTTTTGATAATGAGACTCATCAATATTTAACACTTCGGAAAATTTCTACTCTGCAAATAGGTGTAAAACATTTTATTGGAAAGTTTGCGTGGAAGCCAGGAATATGACTTTAAACCAATTATTATATAATTGTTTTAAGGATTTCTTCTGACTTCAGATTGAATTTAGTCTTCCTTATTCACAACAGTGGTAGTATTTTTGACTTAAGCATGTTGGCCAGATGATCATTATAAGCCAGATGCTTTGGCTGCTTCGGAGGCACCTGAGATGCTGTCTTATTTGATAAAATTCATGACAGAAGTAAAACTCATAACATATTTCTGTGAAAAGCTCAATAATATTTTTAAAATGGACATTTCTGGGATATTCCAAACATGACTAAAGAGCTGGCATTTCTGATAATGCCCTTTCAATGGCTTAACATTCTTAAAGATGTTCAAATGATATCAACGGATTTGAGATTAAAGTTGATTCATCAAAAATTGTGTTTAAAGTGTATTAGACTCCCCAAAGAATATACTTGAAAATATTGACATCACATTTTCTTTACTGGAGGTGTAAAAATTTTTGGGGGTTCATTGACCCATATGATATGGTCCTGTGATCATTTGGGACTTTTTTGGGATGGTATTTTAATGTATATAAGGAAATTTATGGGAATATTTGTACCAAAGCTTTGGAATCTGACTGTTTATCATGAATTATGGTTGTATTGTACATGGGGGGTGGGGGTGGCTAAAAGAGCTATACTGAGGAATTGGAAAAGTGATATTATTCCAGATGTTAAGGAATGGCTTTTGGAAAGGGGTAATTTATCTGTCCTAGAAAAGGCAATATTCTCCACTAATCAAAGAATGAAGCCAAATGTACCACTTTGGCTGAGATTTTATGGTATTTTACAATACTATTTTGCATTTGATTATACTACTATATTGTTTGGTATTGTAAACCAGTAACTTTAATAAGTTTAATATATAAGGTAGGATTTTATTTATTTATTTCAGTTTGGGTTTTTTTCCCCTCCTTTTCTTTTTCCGGTTTCTATCATTTCTATCATTTAATTTTGGAGGGTTTTTTTAGTGTATCTTGGTGTTTTGTCTATAATTTGTATTTTTCTAGAATTAAATAAATATTTGAAAAAAGAAAAAAAAAACCATGTAGTCCTGGAGGTTTAAACTCAACATAGATAGGTACTCCTTGTCTCTCTCAATCTCAAGCTTCAGTCTTTTCCTTTCAGATACTGCAGCTAGTATATTATTCAGATGAACAGCTAGTTTATTTATTCTTTTCCTTTTATTCTGAATATATTGAAAGAAGCCTTTTTTGTTATTTGTAGCATCCTTCTCTATCCACATCATACTTTGCTTTCAGGGAGTTTTTTTCCTTAACTAATCTATATAAACAATAATATACAGTTTCATTACTTTTTTTTCCCCCTATACTAGATCAAAGCTGCCTGCTCAGGTTCAAAATTTAACCAATTCTATTAAGAGAGATGTGTCTCTAGGATTCTGTATGATTCAAGAACGACAACAGCCAATGCTGATGAAAGAATTACCACATGCACACCATCCAAAGGTTTTAAAGGTTAGGAGCGACGTTTTTTCAAAGAAAATTCTCCAATTTCTTCAAGTTCTGTTGTACAATTATATATAAAATTTGCTACCTGTTTTTATCATGAAAAAATAATAAAGAAAATATAGAACCACATAAAATTACAAGCAGTTAAAAAATGCAACAGCAACAGTAATGATTCAGCCAAAATTTGGATGGAATAAATCTTCAGCTGTTACTGAAAGTTTATAAGCCTAAGTACCAACTGCAACTGATAGGGGTAGAATTGCACAATTGGGGCACATGTATTCAGAATGCTGTCTGCAGCACTGGCCCATAATGAATAGCAAATTAGCAACACCAAGGCTGCATCTCCATTCGATGATCATGGGAGAGTAGCTAGAGATAATGCAGTACAGTGGGTATTCCATTTCTAAACACTGATTTTGGATGAGAAGGGAAGCATCCTCCACCACTTGTACCACTGGGTACAGGTTTTTCTTTCAGAGGGTGAAGGTGATGGATTTAATAATTAAATTAATCTGCTATGAATTGTTCCCTTTTTATAATGAAAACTCAGATTGATTAATAAAGAATAGCAGTCTGATCATAAGCTAGAATTCCAATATTACTGATGTAATTTACTGATGCTAAATGCATATTGAAATTCATTACTATTCATTTATTTATTTCAGGCATTCATATGGTCATTCATATAAATGCCTGAAATACTCTGGATGATGTATAACAAAAATGAACATTAAACAAAACAACCCACAACCATATATAATCAAAAGATATATGGATATATATTCATGATACTTAATTAGAAGCAAATGGTTTAGGAGCCTTATTGGATGGGCTTATTGGCAACAAAAGGCCCCCAAAGGTTGGGCACTCCTAGTGCAATTATAGACCCCTCTTTTTCTTTAGCTGAAAAGACATCTCAGTATTTCCATAAATGGATAGATTGCTTTCTTACAATGCTGTCATGTGCAAGTACCATCAGCTTTAATGAGATATATTCCCAAATAAGTCCATTCAGGATCATAGCATTAATCAGTTAAGTATAACCTGTTGATTGAATTATAACTGTATAGTCAGCTTATAGAATAATAAAAATGTGAAATTAAGCATATAATATAACATACAGTTCCAATTTCTAAACTGTCTTTCAGTGAAGACTCTGTTAATAAATTGCTTGCTCTAACATACTGTAGAAAAGGAAGAGAATTCTTCAGACGTGGGATAACTGTTAGAGTGAATGTCCTTCCCACCTTATAACATCAGTTAATTTGCAATCATAAAAACAATATCCATTTCTGTTGTCTTATTAGTTTCCAAATTATTGGAATATAATTCCAAAGAGCATGAGAATCTACTTTTTTAAAAAAAAAATATGAAATGTAATTTAAAGCAAGGTGCATAGAAGCTGGATGATACAATCAAAAATGCCACAGTGAAAAATTAGAAGAGAATAGGATCACATTTCTGGTAATGATTGATTTTAATACATGTCTCTAAAAATGTCTTAAGATCTGTGACAGGAACTAAGAGTTAAAGTAAAATCTGAATTTTTGATAATGTAAATAGTAATAATAGTTGTTGTTCATATTATATCCTGTCTAAAGGAGGAGTGAATTCATAGTCATTATAAGAAAAATATAATCCTGAATCCTTTTCCCTCTTAATAAACCTCTATCTTGTGTTCCTGTAGTCATCAGTTCTAAAAATTTCTATTTTATTTGCACTTCCAGAAGGGGAAAAATATTGCCTATTTGACAGATTCAGACAGACAGCAAAACAAGAATGGCTGTCCTTTGCATGCAGAGTTAAATTTTGTCCCTAGAGCTTACCACTTTGGCAATAACCCAGGAACTTACTTGTTGTTTACAGTTTCCCAAACATCAACAGACAGGTAATGGGATTAATTTTTATTTTGTTCTAAATCAAAATCAGTATCTGAAATTTAAGCCTCAGATGAAGTCCAAGCTTTTGATCCACTGGAATATATGCATATATGTATACATGATTGTATGTGTATGATCTCTCTCTCTCTCTCTCTCACACACACACACACAAACACACTTGAGTAAGTGTTTGCATAGGAGGGCTGGCAACTAGATCCTATGTTCAGCCTCACTGTGATACACAGTGTGTCTATGTTCTGCTGTGTGAGCTCATATTTTGTGTTCCCCATTATCTTATGTAGGTATTTTCAGACTAGGCCCTAAAGAACAAATTATGCCTAAAAGAAGTAATATAAAAAGAGGTGTGATGGCAGTTGATCATTTCTATGATGATCTGGCTTTGGCTTTAGGATGGCAGTCAGTTCAGATCTCTGCTTAACCAAGAACCTCAGTGGATGATTTTTCAGCAAACCCTAACCCTCATTTACAAAAAGATTCAGAATACAAACAAGATAAGAATTACAGAAGCAGAGCATTAGTAGTAACATAACAAAAAGTAAATGTGTTCTACTTCTACCTTACTTTCTCTTTTTTTGCCTTCTCTGATTCTTATTTTTTATGTTTGTATATATATTCAAGGTCCTATTTTGCTGTTGATGTTCGTACATCGTCGTCTAGGGGAATGGTCTTCTTCATGGGAGATCAGATGGAGAACAGATATGTTGCTCTTTACCTTTCAAAAGGACGTTATGTCTTTGTAGTTGCTAATGATGAAATAAAGATAAAAATCAAGAGCAAAGCCAAATACAGTGATGGACAGTGGCATACGGTGAGCATAGGTTGCTTATGCTTCTTTTTTTTAAAAAACAGCTATTGGTTACTTATTACAGCAACGTTTCTCAACCAGGGTTCCGTGGAACCCAAGGGTTCTGCGAGAGGTCACTAGGGGTTCCCTGGGAGATCACAATTTATTTAAAAAAATATTTCAAATTCAGGCAACTTCACATTAAAGATGTAAGTTGCATTCTTTAATTTAAGAACACTGTTAGTGCATATATACCGCCCAGAGTCCCCCATATGTGGGAGATGGGCGGTGATAAAAATATGATAAATAAATAAATATACAGGCCTACACATGAAATGAATATAATAATTTTGTAACCTGTGACTTATACTTGAGCCTGAATGTGCAAGGGTTCCCTGAGGTCTCAAAAATATTTCAAGGGTTCCTCCAGGGTCAAAAGGTTGAGAAAGGCTGTATTACAGTATATCGGCATAACATAATATCTAGACACTCAAGACCAGCAGTCAGCTATATTTTCAGTATCGGGCACAATTGCGTGCCTTCTCAAAAAGCTGTGAGCATCTTTTTTTAAAATTAATGTTTAATTAAAATTAGGATTTTTTCCCCAAAAACAGATCATTCAAAATTTGTCTTAGAAGTTTTGAGCTTATTTATTTTCATTGGGGTGCAAGTATCCTTCTAAAAATGTCTGTGAAAACCATGTTGCCAACCATCATTCTGTTTCCAGTTCTTTCTGCTGTCCAGTGTGCTGGGGCAGAATGGCTATGCTCCAGACCCCTTCCATCAGACACTGTCATCATGTGGGACCAAGGAAATATGTCTTCTTTGTTGCAGCCCCTGCCCTCCTTAGAGATACCTATGGGTCCCACTCTCCAAGGGTTCTGGGAGTCTCTTTAGACCTGGCACTGTTCCTAGGTGTGGTGTTAGGGGTTTGGGGAGCCCCTGTCAAATATTTCTTGAATGTTCCTGATGTGGTTCAGTCTGGGTGATCATGTTTCTTGTGTTATGTATTTTAAATATTGTAAGATGCCCAGAGTCTTTTTGGAATCAGGTGGCCTCAAAACCCAATAAATAGATAAATGCATAAATAGCTTCTGCTTCCAATACACTGCGAATATTCCACAGCATGCTGTATAGTGTATTTTACTTGTTTATTGTGTTTGTTTTTAAAATGTGCTTTTCTTTATCTAAGGTCAATTAAGTATTGCTTAATCACCATGTGATATATCAGTTTAAGATTATGTTTGTCTCCTGAAAAGGTGGCATTCAGCACTACAGAAGAGAAAATACGACTTGTAGTTGACGGTTTGAAGACTCGTGAAGGAAACATACCACCTTATCTTTATCCCCGAATTGATGCACCAATCTATCTAGGAGGCATTCCTTCTTTAAACATTAAGGTAAAAACTGAGATGTTGTCCAATATGAATTTAAATGGTTATTTTACCCCAGATTATCTATAATTGCCAAGGCAGCCAATATTTATTTTTCTCTTTCAAGTCCTTGTTATTAAGTATGATAGTCATGTCATCTTTCCAGCTTGAGTGTCACTGGGAAATGGAGATGGTAATATATAATCCCAATTCTCACTTTGAATAATCACATTCAGGTACCTTATGGCCACAACAAAGCTTCTGTAGCATCAGAATGGAAGCTAGGCTGATAAGAGAACAGTGTCATAGTTATAGTTATTTCATCCAAAGAATATTCTACAAATCTAATTTTTGCATGCTTTATTCAAGTGTGGTGTTCATAAGTCAGCAGTAGTTAATTTTGCCTGTTTGCTTGTCTGTTAATTTTTTAATATTTATTTTCACCTGATTATGATGTCATGTTTCATGTTTTCTCCACACAATGAGAAGCAGCAGATTTTGCAATTATTTTAAAATTAATATATTTAAAACATTTTAAGTGTTGGATTTTCAAATAAGATACAGTTCTCTTCAGCAGAATTATTTAAATATATAGAAACCCACACCACAAAGTACTTTATTGAATGTCTGAAAGCCAAATCTATATAAAGGATAATATTGTGATTGAGATACCTGTAGCTGTAGCTTTTATATTTTTTCAGCCTATTGTTGCTTTGAAAATTCTGTTTTCTTTCCCAGCTGAAGCTGCTGTATCCATCGTTCTCTTTGCTTTTAAACTTTCGTGTCTTCAGTTGGTTGCTCTCTTAGTGCTCCGTTTTTCTCACCTGGTTTGCTTCACTCCCTCACCTTGTTCACATCTTCTTGCATTCCCTCCTTTGTGCCTTTCCTAAAACAAGAAGCTCTGTTTTTTCTGTCCATTCCACACCACATCCCACTGCTTTCAGTCCAAGTGAAATATTACAACAGGTTCTGTCAAGCACTTTTTTCTTAAATAGTTTGGCCCTTCAATTGTTAAGAGATTAATTGTTGAGAGCCAGTTCGGTGTAGTGGTTAAGATATTGGGCTAGAAACCAGGAGGCCGTGAGTTGTGTCGCCCCTTAGGCATGAAAGCTGGCTGGGTGACTTTGGACCAATTATCTTCTCAGCGCAACCCAACTCACAGGGTTGCTGGACAAGTAGGAGGCAGAAGCATTATCTAGACCAGTGTTTTCAAGATGGGCAACTTTAAGATGTGTGGACTTCAGCTCCCAGAATTCCCCAGCCAGCATCTTAAAGTTGCCCAGCTTGAAAAACACAAATTTACACCATATATAAATAAATAAGAGGAATATATAAATAAATAATGGAACCAGTTCTGACTAAATATGCTGTGATATGAGATCTAATCCTGGATCATCTCTAAGTTTGCATGCTCCCATGCTCAGTCTAGAGCTAGCCCACACTGCCCCAGGCTGGTCCCCTTGAGATATGAGAGAGACTGCAGCATCTAGAATCGTCAGGCAACATGGATGCACCAGCTTTTTCTGGAGAAGGTTGCTCTAACCAACTCCCTCAACACTCTATTCTTGTGCACATTCCTGGTTGGTTAAAACAAATTGGGATATTTAAGGCCTGCCCAACTCATTGTGGGGAAAGGACCACACTGATAAGTTAAAAATCCTTGCGGGCTGCAAAAAAATACCTGGTGTGCTGATCAGCTATTCTGCAGCTAGTGGAGTGGTAGAAGTGCTGGAGCTGGTAGTGGTAACAAGGCTTGGAGATGCTCAGCACTATGTCTTTTGGCGACTGTAAATTTACTACTTTTTAAAAAACATCACTGGGCTGCACAAAGTTGCTTGGCATGCTGGATGCAGCCCACAGGCCATTATGTTGTGCAAACCTGCCCTTTAGTAGGGTTACCAGATATCTGAACCAGCAAAGGAGGACACAGACAATTGGAAAGGAGGACAAATGGGGGGAAAGGAGGACACACTGTTTAACTTTCTTGGATCCACAACAAAAATTACAGTGAAAAACTCCAACTTTGCTTGTGGGAAACCAGCAGGGAAGGTTTCAAATCTGTGATCTCATGACCGTGGGATGCTGCAATGGTCGGAAATGTGGTCCAGTTGCCAAGCGCCCAGATCGCAGTCACGTAACCATGGGGGCACTATGATGCCAGAACTTTGAGGACCAGTTGTAAGTCCCTCTGGTTCAGCGCTGCTGCAAGTTCAGTCATTGAATAAGTTAACATTAACCAAGGACCACCTGTATTAAATTACTTTTCCCAGCTTCAGAAAGGCTGGGTTTTCAATCACAGGAATGTGCTAGAGCCTGTTAGGAGGCAAAAGCCTTCATCATGTAATTGATTAAGGTCTAGTCAATTTCAGGCAATAACTCAAGCCAGCCCAGGGTACTAATCAACTAATTAAGGTCACAGAGCCCAGCCTGTTAGCTTGGGGTTAGCGCTTCTAGTGCTCTGCCCCTGAGAAAAGCTGCTCAGGAAAGGATACTCAAAAAGCCAGACAATATTTGATATTAAGGCTATGCCTGCTGGACAGAGGACATGAAGACAAAAAGAAGGACTGTCTTCCTTTTGCCAGACATCTGGTAACCCTACCGTTTAGGCTGTATGGGGTGATGATAGTAATATAAAGTATATAATAATATTATTCCAATCTATGTTGGGTATGTATATCTTCAGAATATTCCAAAGAAGAGTTTTGTGGGCTGCTTGAGAAACTTTAAAGTTGGAAGAAAACACATGTATACTTACCAGCAAAACAATGGTGTCCTGCCTTGCTTGGATAATATTTTGGAGAACGGTGTTTCATTTTTCAATGAAGGAGGACATATTGTGATTGGTAAGTATGATAGGAGGAGTTATTTATTCTGATTTAAAATTCTGCATTTGCTCAAATGCCTTTCATCATGTGGAGTCCTATGTTGTCTTCCTATCACATGGGCACAGTCCCATGGGCATAGGGAAAGGAACCTACAGAGCTTCCCTCTTTTATTAAATAGCTGCTCAGTGTGTGGAACTCAGTTCATACTTTTGACTTTCTTTTAAATAGAACTATTTCCTTTTTTTTTTTTTGGTATCCCAGAAAACACCTTTTTGATAAGCATGGAATATAGGATTGTATTTAACATCCGTCCAAGAAGTTTCACTGGCATTTTAATCCATGCTGGTAGCAATCAAGAAAACTATTTAACTCTTTACATGGAAGAAGGCATGGTAGGAATTTTTTTTTTCTCTTCTTTATCTCAAATGTCAGTCTGTGGTGTGGACAGGGAGGAGGGAGGGAATGATTCTGGACTTGAGCTCCTGAAATACACTACCATTTATTACTGAATCTCCTTTTGGGGGGATCTTTTATAGCTGTGATCTCCCAATATATCAATAGACACTGCTGTTGTGCCTACCATGCCCCTTGCCCCATCTGATTATTTAAAAGGATTTGAAAGTGGGAAGCTGGCATAGAGCAAAGGAAGTCCCACCATCACCTTATTTCCTAGAATGCCTCTGGATTCTAGGAAATAAAGTGATGGTGGGACTTAGGTTCTTAAAGAATGAAATGGTGCAACCTAAGGCTTATTAGAAAGTGAACTCAGAAAAAGGTAACGTGGAAGCAGTAAAAACTATCAAGAGTTTGACAAAATGGCACAGAGAATCTTCAAAGTTTGCCTCCTCATAAACAAATATTTTGTAATTAGCTTTTCCTTCCATGGAAGCCCTTTTATTTGAACACCTATTAGATGCTGTCATCATTCCAGATAAACACATCAGCCACAAAAGATAGGGATTTTACAGACATGTGGTTTTCATATTCTTCATTTTCACAAAATTGAGATATTAGGCCACAGTGCACAAATCATGCAATAGTATTTGTCTTGTGTGACAAAAGAAAAGGCAGATGAAGGGTGGTGCTCTGTAAACAGAGTCTGGATGAAATGATATGGAAAAATTACTGTTGAGTTCTGCAGTAAAAGACTGTATGCTTCTGAGATCGGTAAAATCTATCCCTTTTCCCTGTTATTGGCAGTCCTAGTTGGAGGGGTGACCGTGACTGCTTTGTTTTGCTTACTCCCCTGCATCTGCATTACTATAAGTTACCAGAGGCTACTAAAATTAGCAGTCTCAACCCAGTGAAAACCAGCTGAAAAACTCCAGATTAGTAAAAGACAGAATTAAAAAAAGCCTTCTCTGGGAATTCTCAGGAGATGGCATCCTTGTTGAAGCACCGCAATATGAAGAAGATAGGTGTCTCTAAAGGTACTGATAAAACTAGTAAAGCTCAGAAAATCTGACAAAGATGTGTTCCTTGTGTGTGTTCTTATATTTAAATGTATTCTTATTGTTAGTGGTAATTGAAAAGGCTTCTCCTTTTCACAGCTCACTGCCTCTGGAAATAATGGTGCTGGAGAGTTTTCTCTGTCGGTCACACCTCATCAGTCTCTGTGCAATGGACAGTGGCACTCTGTAGCAGGTACTGTGGAGTTTCACTCATTAATTCTTCAGGGAGAGAGCAAAGTGGAAGTCAAATGTGGAAGAACTCCACAAAATTATGTGTTTTTTCCCCCAGAGACAAATTTAACTCTTTCAGAGTAATCCTATAGACAACTAGAGGTTTGTCTAAAACTATATATTCATAACAAAGTTTTTATGAGGCTTGATAAAATCATCTTTGCTTTTTTTCGTATAATGTATCCTCAGTTTTCTGATATGTTTTGCCATTAGAATAATAGAGAAATAAATGAGTGTTGTAACTTATATTCCTATGAAAATATGCAAGCAGAAAAGTATCTGACTGAAGAGACCAAACTGACATTACACATAATCTAAATATGTTGGCCTAACAGCTATTTCTCTTTTGAAAATCATCTTTTGGGGAAGGAATATTTTACAATGGAGAAGGGGAAAAAAGGGGAGTATTCAATTTTTCTCTTTTAGCCTGCTTTCCTTGAGATTTAGTTCTCCTTAATTATCTTCTTTCTACAAAAGGTACAAGACCCAAGTTTTACAAAATAAAAAGATAAGCAACTCCATAAGAGTTGTTGTAGAGTTGGGTGGGCAGGCAGCCTTATACATTTCTTAAATAAATGAATAGGGAAGAGCAACTTGGATATAGGTACTAATGGAAAATTTAAACATAAGACTTATTTCATATGAAGTTTCCTCTTAGATATATTTTATGATTATTGCATTTGCCCAGAACTGAAGGGAGTGAATTAGAATGTTATAAAGCAAAATATTTTCAGATACATTGTGAAGAAGAAACAGGATTCAATGAAAAGCATTTATTTATTTATGTATTGGTTTGGGTGGGAGATGGAACTGATTTATTCATCTGATTGTTTATAGTGACTCAGAAGAAGAATATTGTGTACTTAGATGTAGATACAAACAGAAATTATACTACTGCACTATCACCTAAGCTTTCCACCAGCCGTGCTCAGCCACTCTATTTTGGAAGAGTTCCAGGTATGAGAATTCTTTGTTTTGGAAGAAAAATGAGTAACTGTGATAATCTTCAGTTAAAAAACAGCTGAGTTTCTGTCTCATCCATTATGAAGCCTGAACTTTTTTTTTAGATTTTTTTTTATCCCTTTATTTTTTATAAATAACTCAAGGTGAAGAACATACCTAATACTCCTTCTTCCTCATCTTTTCCCCACAACAACAACCCTGTGAGGTAAGTTGGGTTGAGAAGGAATGACTGGCCCAAAGTCACCCAGCCGGCTCTCAGGCCTAAGGCAGGACTAGAACTCAGTCTCCTGGTTTCTAGTGCCTTAACCACTAGATCAAACTGGATTAAACTTTCTAAACTAAACTATACAAACTAGACCAAACTTTCCTCTGTCTGAGGGTCAAAGCAGATCCAGTGTTAATTGCCTGAGTGTAATTTATGATGTTTTTTAAAAAATAAAGATATGCAGGAGCTGGGGTCAGAAGTAGCCAGATCACTCAAGATTTTCATTATCCTTTTGAAAAAGGGCCTTGTTCTCAACTTGCTATTTTGCATCAGGAAGGAAGATTTTATTGACTCCATTTTCCTTTCTTTTGATGTAAATTGTAATGACTTTTGACAGAGGGAACAGTATCTATTGGACACAGATATAGCAGAAGAATGGTTATAGTCCCCTCTATACCCCTGCACTCCAGATATTGATCAGGATTTCTTGCAGCTCTTATATACATTTTTAAAAGAGACAGATTAATTACAACTAATAGGTCATCTAATTAGGGTATGTTGTCATGTACACACACATACGGAAAGAAACAATGTAAATAGATGCCATAAATTTCCTAATGTGGCATTTCAAGCTTACGCTGTAAATCTTAGGATATTTGATTATCTTTGGATGACAACACTTAGAACTTTCAACTTTATCACCCAGATTGTTTCATACTTTATAAGAAATAATTTTAGCCACCATTCTTAACGTTGAGCATCTTCTTCCTTTATTAGTTTACCAGGGGAGACTGGAAATTATACATGTCAAGATTTGGCGAATACTCACAAATCAGTTTTTAGTCCAGCATATAGCTTAATGGAGCCATCTTTGCAAAAGGAAGATGCAAAATGCATATCCATGTTTGCCTTCCCCATAGGAGTCCCATCCATGCATTTATCTGTATAAATATTCATTAGCCCCCTCCAAATTGATGTTGATCAAAGAGCAACTAAAGTAGTATCTTCTACTAATGTTTTAGTAGCTAGAGTGAATAATATGGCTTTACATGCTAGAGGAGAAATGAAGAGCTTATGGCTTTCCAGAAGCTGCTGAACATCACCTTCCAACAGACTAATAGATGACAAATAGTGAGGGTTATTCTGGTTTTCTCACCCCTGTCTAGCAAGCAAATGTTCAAACATTCAGTACCTAACATTCTTTATACAAAGTTTACCATAGGATCCTTATCTATTGTTCTATTTCTAAACTAGCTGACTTTCGAAAACACCGCTGCAGGGAGAAAAAATAGTTGAACACACTGTGTATATGAGAGAATGTATGTGTTAATAGAGAGGGAGAAGCAAATCAACAAAACACTTTGCTATTATTACTGTTATTATTATCATTGTCATTGTTCATTAATTCTTAACAAAGTTATCCAAACTAGGTCAGAAAAGGGGCTCCTATCTATTCAACTATAGCAGACTATATGAATATGTATTACACAAATTCAATGAAATGCGTAAAGAAATTTTAACAGCACTGCTATGCATCACCAAAAAAAGAAGCAGTTTGTTTTAAATGGAAATATGAACAGCATATTTCATTCAAATGTATGTTAATAAAAAATATTAGAGAATATTTCTTAAAAACAGGTGTATGTTTTCCACAATACCAAATTGTTCACACATTGTATATTTAGTCAATTTCTGTGCTTTTTCTTTACAGTTAATTTGGAAACACCATGGCTTCCAGTTCAGGATGTGTTCCTTGGCTGTTTGAAGAATGTGAAAATTAATGATAAATCTATCTTACTAAACAAAATGTCAAACATTCCTGGGGTTGTCAGCGTGGAAGGGTGTCCTGTCAATTAACTGTTCCATGTATATCTTCTCAGGATGAAATCACCTAATGTACTGTATGGATAGCCGCAATATGGTTTGATCTCTTTCAGTCTCTTTGGTCTTTTGCTCTTGTTTCCATCACAGTTCAAAAGTATGTATGTTTTCAGAACTGTGGGCTGTGCTGCCTTTCTTTGAGGTTTCTTGAAATGTTTGCTGTCCTATGTACCAACTGTTTATGATAAAGCCACTTCAACTACAAAATGGCCTTCTAATATGGTAAGATTCTGCTATCAACCACAGTAGAGTATACTTAGAGCAATTGCATTGACATAAATGCTGATTCCTAAGGCTCCTGAAATGACAAGAACTTCTAAAATGAGAATTGGAAGATCTTTGGACACACAGAGAACCTGGCTTTACAGATAAAATGTAGAAAAATAAAAGAGATTGTTGAGTTGCTGAATTGTTTCTTTTTACGCTGAAGTATGCATTACGTAATTGATAAAAAATAATATAAATTGAGTATGAAGCACTTTAAAAATGTGGCATACCAAAGGTGATAGTCTTAAGAGTTCTATGATCAAATAAATGCAATTTTCTTCTTGGAAAATTTTGGAAAATATCAGTATGTTTATTGTACTGACACACGTCCATTGACTTTAATCGAAAACCTTGACTGAATAGAGATGATGAGTGTAAAGTCATTATTCAGAAGACTTAATATGCATAGGATAGCTTTATATTTATTTATTTTCTATCCCACCTTTATTATTTTTATAAATAACTCAAGGCAGCGAACATACCTAATACTCCATCCTCCTCCTATTTTCCCCACAACAACAACCCTGTGAGGTGAGTTGGGCTGAGAGTGAGTGATTGGCCCAAGGTCACCCAGCCGGCTTTCATGCCTAAGGTGGGACTAGAACTCACAGTCTCCTGCTTTCTAGCCCGTTGCCTTAACCACTAGACCAAACTGGCTCCTTATATAATTTAGCTTCATAATAGCAACAAATGTTTTGCTTGTTTTAAGAAAATGAAGGTGGTTTAATCCTTGAGGGCCTCAGCCTGAAGCTTGCAAGAGCTGCACCAAAAGCCTTTTTTTAAAATATAATTTTATGATTTGGCTGAATGATTTATAAATATCCTATGGTAATTTTATACAGGATTTCTTGCAGCTTTTCTTTAACCTTTACATTACACTGACCACTTAAGAAATTAAGAAATACTAATTAGGAATTAGCAACTGAAGCATGCCATCATGATACAGCCAATTCTATTTTTAAAATTGTTTAATATGATAAACAACCTGAAGTCAGGAACATTTCAAAAGTTGGCTGTGTAAATCCTATGGTGCTTCCATTCTTGGAAGCCTGTTTACACCAGTGCAACATCAGCAAAGCATAGCTGGCATCCTAACTCTGAATAAACGTTGAAAAGGAAACCTGAGAACATTGCAGCACATCAGTTATGCTAGCAGTTGTTGCAATCCTTGCTCACCAGGAGAACTCTATTTAGAAAAACGAAGCTCCTTTGGAGTGTACTTTGCATGTTTCTAGTCCTAAATCAGAATAATTCTAAGATGGTATGGCATAACGCAGAGGGACACCCAGAGGTATGCTGGTAAATGTTTGAGGACCAGCTCTGCCTGTTCCCTTCCTGCCACTGCACTGCTAGCCACAGAACAGCTGATCGGCATGCTAGGCATAGTGGCTCAGCTCCTCTCAACTGGCTTACCAAATTCCAGAAATTTTACGTCGGCTTTTCTGAGCTAGTACGAGTTGGATTCAGCACACTGCTGGCTCCATCACTTTTGAATGGTGTGCTTGGGGCTATCCTGCAAAACATGGGTGTGGCTATGACAAAGTGGTAGAATTTAATTTTAACTTAATTCAATTAATATGATTACTCCTGTTATTTAATATTTCTCTCTTTCTGACACTTTTAAAATTACAATCTAGTAGCAACTTTTGGAGAAGCTCTGAGAACTTCCAGTTGTGGAGCTATACTCTTAAATTTTTTAACACTGTAAGTGTAATAAAAACATTTGGAATACTGTAGCATCCAATTCTAAAAATTAAAATGTAGTTCACTTCTGCAGTGGTATGATACTACTCTTGTACAATCCTTGTATTCAACAGAGCTTGTGCCAGAAATCTCAGAAGATTGGTTCTTTCTCTTTCTTTCTTTCTTTCTTTCTTTCTTTCTTTCTTCTTTCTCATATTTTTATTACCGCCCATCTCACCCACTTGGGGGACCCTGGGTGGTTCACAATAAAACAATTTAAAATTCAATAAAATCAGAATAATATTGATAATCAATAAATATAAAATATAATGAAATCCAAGTAACAAATGTAATTTGTTATATGTAATATGTCATTATATTACATAGATTAAATTATTTCCCTGAAAGCTAAAATACTTTCAAATTTCACACCACTGGATAACAAAGGAAAGATTACATTTTGCACCCACTGCAACTTCCAGACAAATGCAAGAGCAGGTCCACATTAAAGTAGTCTAAAGGTTAGGTTAACAGTGCATGAAGCATTCAGCTAGATCAGTGTTTCTCAGTCTTGGCAGCTTGCAGATGTATGGACCAAATTGCCAAGGCTGAAAAACACTGAGCTAGATTGTTCTACTTTAGGAAAGGGCATGAAAGCACTCCAGGTCAGAGAGGTGACACCAAGATCACCCCTAAACCACATAGCTGCAGAACTGCAAGCCCATTTAGGACGGGCAAAATCCACATGTAGAAATGGGGAGCCCCACTCAAGGTAAATTAGTCCTTACTGGTATCTTAGGCCTGTGCTTTGGCTTACTTGTACCATTCATAGTACTGTTCTGCAAGCCATCTATTTGTCCACGTAGAACACTCCATAGTGTTGAAGTTCAACAATATATTTTACCAGAGGACAAAAGAGTCAGGCTGATGCTGTCCCTGCCAGTTTGTTTTTTTTCCTTTCTAATCATCCCTGCCCTCCCCGCTTGTTCTACTTCGCGTAATATATATACAAGCATCTGGTGCCTAAAAAAAGGGATAAACACATTCATATGCATCTAATGTACCATTAAACAAGTGCCTATTTGCAGCTGCAACTAGCAATTATTCATCCTACTATTTTCCCATGCTTCCTTTTCTCTAGTTTCCTGCTTCCAAAAGTCAGCTGAAATGTTCTTCTCCTGTACAGTCAGCAAGCAAGAAAAACTTCAAACATACCCAGAAAGATTACAATAGCTAAGTCACACTATGGAAATAAAACAGCATATTGCA
Source organism: Candoia aspera (assembly GCF_035149785.1). Taxonomy (NCBI): domain Eukaryota; kingdom Metazoa; phylum Chordata; class Lepidosauria; order Squamata; family Candoiidae; genus Candoia; species Candoia aspera. The sequence goes on from NC_086155.1 coordinate 162,204,973, forward strand.
ACAAATCCTTTCTGCTATGATCGCTCGTTCTTCTTTTGCTTCATCCAGTGAAGTCTAGCCATCATAACTTTTTGTAAGGTGTTACAACAATTTTATTAACTCTCTAAGCAGAGTTTCTTCATTTATAAGGAAACCTGTAATTAAAAATGGAAAAAGTGAAGGGTGGCCAAAAAGGGCATTTTTGCTCTTGCAGATACTCCACTGGAATATTTGCAAAAACTGGTTCTGCTTTGGCCATCCTGTGTTTTCTCCAGTGCAGGCCAAAAATATTCTTGTAGATGTTTCACCAGAATCCTTGTAAAGATGTGGGCCCTACTTTAGCTTTCCCATGATTTCTGAATTGGGGAAAACAAAAGTTACCAAAAATGAAACAAACAAGAAAGAAAGCACAACCTTCCTTTTTTAGATAGGAGAAACTGCTTCTGTATAGATTCCTTTAAAATACTTTTTCTAATCTGATTATTATATAACGATTATATGATAATATATTATGATCATTGAATTAATCATCAATGATGAGTCATGAAACATGAACACTTGGACAGAGAGTCATGGGCAGAAATTTTGAGGTAAGAATCTTCTTTTACAAATAGTCTGATGTGAAAAAAAAATCCTTCCTAAGGCAGATTAATACATGTAACATCCCAGGCTTTCTTCCTTGTACCCTGTTTCTTACCATCTTGCACCTACATTTCTTTGTATCACCTTTCTGGGATCTATTATTTAAGAAATACGTATGAAATTACAGCTTTCACAACACTTTAAAATTTATGGGTCCCATTTACTGATAAAATGCTACCAGATGCCAGATAAAAGGAATGTAGGATACTCTTTTGCAAGATAACTTTCCCTCTCTAGAAGAAACATCACTTGAGTCTACAGAACTAATTTCTGATTTTATTTCCATAAGTTATATGTATTTGACTTATTAACATTCGTTGCCAGATGAAATTGAGCTACTATTCTGTTTCCTTAATATGGTGCTTCCTAAGAGTGTTGGAACTGCAACTCCCCAAATTCTCAGCCGGTATCATTATTCCAAAATTCCAGGCTCGTTGGGGAAAGATGATGTGAAATAATTCCAGAAATGTTCAGGGAAGTAAGGAAAAAGAAATGTAAAGAAAGGTTCTCCATATCTATTTCCATATCAAATTAGAACAATTAGAAATACATGTTAGCTACCACATTGCCATTATTATATATACAACCATCATTTCAGACAATTACATACATACAATTCAACCCTGAGCTACATATATTCTCTTCTATTGGAATTACATATAGTTTATCAGAATTATATACACAGTCAGCAGGAATCTTTGCTTAATCTCTTCTTATTGTACAAAGCATCTGTTGACTTTTCTTCTGGCCTGTTGATTCATTGACATCTTGAATATAATAATCCTTGAACGTTATATCCTTCTTGCACTTCTGGCATAAGGCAACCTATGAATCCGAACAAGTGGTTATACATATCATAAACTCTTAATCCGCTTATTATAATATCACAATTGGAATCTGATGAAGAGTAGTACTGAAGACGGAGAGTTCAAAGCCCTTGATGGGAAACTGTTAATTAGTGCTATTGTTAAAGCAGTTTCTTTCTTTTTAGCATGCACTTCAACAATATTGAAGAAAAGGTATCATTCCATTTACAAATCCTGTTCCCTTCAGTTCATTGCTTTCTTAAGATTTTATCATTTATTTGTGCAAGCATAGTTTGCTGACAGCTTTTCTGCACTAATAAAATTAATATGGCACTGAGTGAAAGACCTAGAGCAGGTGAAAAAAACTACAGAGGTTTGACAAAGTTTGCCCACCATATATACATCCTTCTTTCAGCAGTGCTATTACCTCTGAAAGGAACTGCGGGTTCAATAATCTGATGAATAAACAGCCTCTTTAGGACTTAATTATGAGTACAATACTCACTCATGCATTTAATACTTTAATTATAACCTTTAAAAATATTTGAATTCAATCATGCTTCAGTGTAGCATTTCTCAATCTTTATTTATTTATTTTTTCTATTGAACACTAGAATCTTGATGTTGTACAAATCATGCATAGCCTTGCTTTTTCAAATACAACAGATGTGTCTTTTTGGGAAGCAATGTTCTCTCAAGCGGGGTACAGCATTTGTCAGCCGTAGCCTCAGATTAAGTTCAGCATTCAGTTTCTTCTGATGTGGAATGACTGTGAGGATCAGCCCAACATATTTTGTTGTTTTGGGTAAAGGACAAAATCCTGCCTCCTCCCCTCCCCTGTTCAGTAACATATATGAAGCCTAACAGGATTAGCAGAGGAATTTTAATTCCAATACTGCACTCAAGTACACCAGGCTACATTAGGAGAAGGCAAGACTACTTTCAAAATAGTTTGAATTACAGCTCCCATTAGCACTTGCAATTGGCCATGCTGGCTGAAACTGATGGAAATTGAAGCCCCAAATATCTAGATCAGTGTTTCTCAACCTCAGCAACTTTAAGATGTGTGGACTTCAACTCCCATAACTCCTTTATTAGTGCAGAAAGGCTATCAGCTGGCTGGGGAATTCTGGGAGTTGAAGTCCACACATCTTAAAGTTGCTGAGGTTGAGAAACACTGATCTGGAGAGTACCAGTTTAATTACCTAAAGTTTAGGAGGCACAAGGCAGGCCATATGGTACACAAAATTCTGTTCATAAGATCCCACTGCTCTTCTCTGCCCTCCACTGTATACTTCCTAATGGTTCTATCTACTTACTGAAAGTGTCAACCTCAACAGAACTTGGGGAAAGTTTTATCTGAAACCCGTGCACCAGAAATAAGTAATTAAGTAACTTACTTAAAGTTATCATGGCAACTGCACAAAAGGCCAAGCTACACAAAATATGGAAGGCGTACAATTGCATTTCCCATCATTTCGTGATGCTTAAAAGTTGCAAGCAGAGAAGAAAACAGGCTTTTGTGCCAGTGCCTCTGGTCAGTTCTCCTATTATAGTTTGCTATTGATCATGCTAACATTTGGCTTTTCACCTAGGGTTACAAAGCTGATGAAATGTTTATATAAATATTTCAGAGAGGAAAACTTAATGCTGGAATGGACAACCAGCAGACTGAGATGCTTAGCAATTTCCCATTCTATATTTTCAAAACTCACCCCTTCCCCTAGCATTTCAGGCCTTTTCTTGAGAATAAAAGGATAGAGTACCATCAAATCTATTTTGGGTAGCAAAGCCATTTGGAGAGAAGTGATTGTAAGCAGCACTTTCAGCTGCTTTACTCCCAGCTTTGGCCTTCTACGCCTGCTTTTCTTTCAATATCAGAACAGAAGAATAAGGTCATATGTAGCTTAGTGTTTCAGAATGAAGCCAAGAAAGCCTTGAGTTCATTTTTCCAAGCATTAACAACTCCACTGCCTACAGAAAATGCTGTCATTGAAATGTTCATGAAAATTATTATGCTGGAACATACACATTTAATGCATTTAACTGAGGAAACTTCTTTCACTTTGGGGAGTTACTGAGTAAAATGAACACTTGTATCAATCTGACCCCTAAATTATAGACTATGCTTTATTATTGTCTCAAGCACATGTGGCAGAATCTGTAGAACTACAGTATATTACCCTCAAATTATATATGAGACATCAGAAAGAAACACATTTGCCAACTCTGGAGTTGTTTTTACCAATAAAAAAGAACATTTATAAATTTAAAAAATCTAGAAAAGGTCCTTCCATAGTCAAGCAAATGTGGATACCATTTATTGTTGTCTAGAAGACAATCCTTAGGTAGCATTTTTGGTGGCTTATGGAAAATGGCTGATTTTTTTACTGCAAGTTGCCATGTGTGACTGCTTTTGATTAGGAAGTGAAGTTGGGAGAGAACGTATTTAACACTTTTTTCCAAGGCCATTTCCTCATTTGAAAAAACATGGACATATTCCTCACTCTCTTATGTTCTTCTATGGACCTAATAGTCTATGGAGGAGGGGGAAAAAGAGATGGTTAAGATATAGCTAAGGAAGTAGCTTTGTGCAAAACAGCTAAGCATCCATAAAATCCCAAAAGTTGACTTATTTTTTCCAGTTGCAATTGCTATTAGAACATACTGGGCTTGAATTATGCTTAAGCTTGGATGGTTTAATGCTTTGTGTAGAAGAATGTAATGTTTGTCATTAACTTCTGTCCTTTTAGTGTGTTCATTTATCATCTTGTTTTATTAGCTTATACTTTATTACTGTATACTTTATTACATACTGTTTTATTAGCTTATACTTTATTACTGACAATGAATCAGATAGATGAAGTAATTCCATAAAGTTAAAAAAAGAATAGGATCTGATTACAGAGATCCTGTGTCACAGAGATCTTGAATTTGTTGTAAGAGAGTTTCAGAAATATTCTCCAGCTTCCCCCAAAGGACACCTACTTATTTATTTTTGGATGTACCACAACTGATGTTCACAGCCTCTAATGATAGTATCAACAACAGTCAGTGTGGTTAGTGAAATGTTAAGAGTAAAAATAAATTCAGCATCAGTGTTGCCAGAACCAGCCTTGGAGAATCACTTTGCCCCAAAAAACGTATCTGTCACTTTCATCAAAGCAGGGTAATTTACATTCCATCCAAATGTCAGGAGCCAAACAATCATATCAAAACGTAGGATATCAATCAAATACATTATATATTTGTACTATAGGGTTACCATATGAGAATTGCAAATGTGATCCCTAGGTGGCAGCAAATGGAGCTATTTCTGTGTCTCTCTGCTGCCATCTGGTGAACATCTGGATTGTTCCTGGCCAAATATGGTGCCTCTACTGCATATACACAAAGAATTATTTGAGTATGAAAAAGGCAAGCAAGCTAGAATCTTGTGCTGGGGCTTTAAAAAAGCTCATTTTAAATTTTTCAGTATTTGTGTATATAATACTCTGTAACACCTAGATCCACAAAGGTAGTTTTCACTGATTAAAGGAGATTCATAGAGGTATCATACTCTGGCCTTAAAACTGGCAATGAACAAAGGACATTTTATTCTATTTAAGGGTGAAGAACAAGTGGCCCTTCAGATGCTGCTGAATTATTGTTCCCAGCAGCCCAAGCCAGCATGGCCAATGGTGAGGATTGCTGGGAGCGGTAGCTCAGAAACAGCACATTTCCTATCCATGAGGTTACGGTCACTAGTTTGATTAGGAGGTGGGGGGAGCATATTCAAAGTTTGCATTTAAAACCCTAGAAGACTTTAGACCAAGATATACTGTTATTATTTGAGACCTCTTTCTGAGTTTCCCTGCTTTTGCATGAATTAAGCAGTAATATAGAAAGTACCAATTTAGGCATTTTTTAAAAAAAGATGTGAATGCATGATATTAACTACCAATTTCTCAACATAGCCCTTCTCATGTTCATTATAAACTGCAATTGAGGGCATCTGTGTCCACATACTGATTGTTACATGCACACACACACGCACACACAACATGAGGAAAGTAACAAAGACAGGCATGGAATTAAGAGAGCAAAGTTAGTCCTCACTGACTCTCACACACATTTGTTCAATGCTCCTTATGTATACTTAAAACATAGCAAGTACTGAAATTCATTATTTCAGGCCTGACTGGCAAATTGTGAGACATGAAATATCAAGGAACCTGAACTACCCACAAGCTTCAGTGCAATGCATGTTTATGAGTACATGCTTGAATGCAAAATACTCTTATCTAATAAAGGGGAAATTGTCATTTCAGAAAATTATGTGTATTATTCTAAATGGTGACTAAACATTAGTAATAATCCGGTAAACTTCAACTCTAGTCCACATAAATTCTCAAATTATGAAACTCATAAAAGCCTACAAAAATGTGGAACATCATGTTGAACTTGTCATGTCAGCTTAAACTAACTACCCATTTCAAATACTGCTTTTCGAAAGTTCTTTAGGCTCTCAGAGAAAGGTTGTCATAACTTGTGATACAGAGAGCAAACATAATGATTGATGGGTTCTGAATTCATTCATTTTAGACATAATATCATTAGCAACATGTGCTTTATTGATCCATTGTGCTTTGAGGAGACAAAGTAGTCCGCCATCTCTCTGTTAAAAAGAGGTAGGTCTCATTTGTTAGCACACCATGGTGGACTTATATTTATTTATTATTTATTATTCAAATTTAATTACCGCCCATCTCCCACAAAAGAGGGACTCTGGGCGGTTTACAATAAAATCAGACTCCGATCATAAACATTAAAATCTCATAAAACCAGACCCCTTACAATTATTATAAAATGCAATAAACAAATATTGTCCTAACAGCCAGGAACCACGCTGAGACAAGGAGTAGGTCTCTAGTGTTTTATTGCTGCTACATAACAGAGAATCCTAACAAACTGAAGAAGCGTGGGAAAACCCAGACATATAAACCCCAAAGACTAAGGCGGGCTCGATCTGTGTCTCTTTGAATGGCCACCTAATTCCTCAGTACTACGCATGCGCTTTACAGCCTGGATGGGAGCCCCCTGCTCGCCATCCTCACTTATGACAAATATAAAATCCAAGAGGGTATAACATTCCAAGCTAGTGGGAGGGCCTCTAGGGTGCGAGCCACCCCCAAGAATGGTTACCCACTTTCCCGCCCCAGGCGAGACGGCAGAACCAGGTCTTCAGGGCCTTCCGGAAGGTCAGGAGTGAAGGGGCCAGCCTCACCTCCAGGGGCAAGATGTTCCAAAGGGTGGGGGCCACTGCAGAGAAGGCCCGTTTCCTGGACCCCACCAGATGAAATTCTCTTACGGACGGGGTCCGTAACATGCCCTCTCTGGATGATCGGGTGGGGTGGGCCTAAGTAATGGGGATGAGACGGTTGCTCAGGTAACCTGGCCCCACGCCATGTAGGGCTTTAAAGGTGATAACCAACACCTTGAATTGGACCCGGAAGCAAACTGGCACCCAGTGCACCTCGTGCAGCAAAGGTGTTATATGTGCCGACCTAGAGGCACCAAAAATGGTCCGCACGGCTGCATTCTGGACCAGCTGAAGCTTCCGGATACTCTTCAAGGGTAGCCCCATGTAGAGCGCATTGCAGTAGTCTATATGGGAGATGACCAGGGCGAGTGACTGTTGAGAGGGCTTCTCATTCCAGGAACGGGCGTAACTGGTGCACAACCCGAAGTTGTGCAAAGGCCCTCCTGGCCACAACTGCCACCTGCTCTTCAAGCAAGAGTCGTGAGTCCAGGAGAACCCCCAGATTATGCACTAAGTCTGTCTGGGGCAGTACAACCCCATCCAGAACTAAAGATGACAATTTCCTGGAAGGCAAGGCGCCAACATTATATGTTCTAAATATTTATTTTAACATTATTTACATCCCATCCTTCTGTCCATAGGGCACTGTGTGACTGGATAGGCCACAATTTCTTGCAATGATGAACAATGCCAGGGTCCAGGGCTTCATACATATCATAGAAGATATCAAGCTTATCAAAACAAATGAAAAGGGGGAGGGAGAATGGATGAAAAATCCTGCCCTGTTGCTAATGATATCCAAAATAACAATATGGTTTCCAAAAAAACAATATGTGACCAATGGGCAAATTGCCCACCTAACACATATGCTTTCAGTTTCTCTGACAAATGAGTCAAATAAAATTCTATATCTGAAAGGCTATTGAAGCTCTCTTATAATTTTTTACCTAAGTTAGAAACTATTCTGGACAGTCAAAATATGAGTCGATTAAAAGGTGTAATTTTTGCATAGAACTTTTTTTTTCTTTTGCATTTCTACTGCAGTCTGGGTATCAGTATCATTTTAAAGCATCAATGAGCAACCTCTTTTGATTGAGATTGGCTGATTGGTCCTTCAGAGATTTTATGAGTCAAGTGTAGTGTGATGAGTACGGGTGAGGTACTCAATCATACATACTCAACACATACACTGTATAGACTCCTCTACTTTCTGCATCCAGATTGTGAGAAGGAAGGACGTTTTTTGTCCAGAACACAGAGCAAAAATAATGTGTTTAAATTACAAGGAGATAAAATTTGGTTGGACATCAGGAAAAATGTCCTAATAATAAGAGCCATTCAGCAATGGAATAGATTTCTTTGGCAAGGTGGATTCTCCACTGGAGATATTTAAACAGAGGCTATATGGCCAGCTGTTGGGGATGCTGTTGTAGAATCTATGACACTATGATTTTTTTTCTTATTGCATTCATATTCCATTTTTTCTATTGGAAGCTCAAGGTAATATAAATGGGGTCTCCCCATATTTTATCCCCACAATAAACTTTGTAGTAGGTTGTGCTAAGAGAGTCAGCTAGTGAACCTGGATTGTTCAATTTTAGGGTGATGCTATAATGTGTAACCTCTACAGTATATTGTATCACTTTAAGTCTAGACATACATGTACCCGATTATGCATGCTGCCCTCCATCCCAACCTACATGACTTGATTCTACAAATAATATATATGTAAAACTTGTACTAGTGATCAGTGGCCACATTGTGCTATTTTGAAAAATACTGGATCTGCTTGCTATGACATCTGGAAATGTCATGGCCTTGAGTATCATTACTGAATTCTGCACATTTCATCTCCGTTTCATGGCCGAACAGCCAGTGTTGTCCGAAGACACTTCCGTGGTCATGTGACCAGCATGACAGTCACGGAACACTGTTACCTTCTTGCCAAAGCGGTACCTATTTATCTACTCGCATTTGCATGCTTTCGAATTGCTAGGCTGGCAAGAGCTGGGGCGAATGCGGGAGGTCATTCCGTCACACAGCGCTCGGGTCTTGAACTGCCGAACTTGCAACCTTCCGGTCGACAAGCCTGGTGTCTTAACTGCTGAGCCACCATGCCCCGCCCCGTAGTGTCGGACACGACTAAACAGGAACCTTTATCTTTTTTACTATCCATTATACCATCTCCAACTTCACTGATTGAAAAACAACTTGATTTCTCCCAATGTTTGTTTCCCCACTACCACAAAGCTGTATGATTGCCTAACGTCAAAGACAATTCAGAATTAATAGCTGGATTTAACATTTTAAGAAACCATTGTTTCATCATCCCATTAGTCCTTGAGCAAAGTCTGGGTGCAACCTAAAACCGTATCAGACAGAGGCTCCTTCCGAACTGTATTAATCTGACATCAGCACAAGCTTTGCTGTGTTCACACAATGCACAAGGCTTCTGTAGGCTTAAAAATCTGAGCCAATTATCGAGTGGCTCAGCTTCTCAGCTGACAGGTGGATGGATTCCCTTAGATGAGAATTCCAGCCTTGACAGGGCTTCTAGGATTTCCTCCTCCTTTTTGTAGCCAACTGTTCCTATTCTTTCCATTTCTTCACTCAAGCCTTTGGTGAGGGAGAATGAGACTCTTCATTTCATCATGATTTATTTATTTATCAAATTTTATCACTGCCCATCTCCCCCTCAAAGGAGGGACTCTGGGCAGTTTACAGTAAAAACAAAGTTAAAATTCAATACAATTATAAATAGAATACAAATGTAAATAAACAATAAGAATAAAAATGTGATAAAATCCAGATGGCTGAAGGTTCTCTATCAGTCCGTGAGTATAAAGGGCCATTCTAGGGCCATTCTAGGGTGCTAGCCATCCCTAGGAGTGGCTATTCCCCTTCCTGCTCCAGGCCTGCTGGCAAAACCAGATTTTTAGGGTTTTTTTTTAATTGATTTTATTGTAATTTCTTTCTTTCATTGTTGTAAGCAGCCCAGAGTCATTGAGAATTGGGTGGCCTACACATTTAATAAATTATTATTATTACTATTACTATTATCTTCATAGGTTGGCTTTGTCATTCTCCCCACAAAATGAATGATGCCTCTTTGCCTTACTTTCCTTGCTGTGAAAAGCAAATATGGCAAAAGAATAACAAGACAAGGATAAGACACTGACTGGCTGCCATTTTTTAATCTCTTCCATTGATTAACTGGAGAATCACTGACTTGCTCCATGGGAGAATAGAGTGTAGTTGTAAGAACACAAAATAATAATATATGTAATGATAATAACAACAACAGCAACAACAATAAGCAGCAGCAGCAACCCTGGATAGGAAGTCCAGAAAAATAATGACAATGAATCACGCCCTTCATCCACGCAGTGACGTTGACAGACTCTACTTACCAAGGTGCATAGGTGGGTGTGGAATGTTGCAAATACACCACACAGCTGAAGAAGAAAAAAGGGCATTGGAAGAATATCTGAAGGTCAGTGAAGAAGATGCACTGAAGCTAGTATACCATGAAGGCTTACTGAATACCAAAGAGACCAAACTGGCCTATAAGAAAGACCAAATGAAGAACAGAAAAGAGACATGGCAAGGCAAAGTATTACATGGCCAGTACATTTAAAAAAAAAAAAACTAACAAGCAAAGCAGATAACAAGAAGTCCTGGCAATGGGTAAGAGCAGGAAAGTTTAGGAAAGAGACAGAGGGGCTAATTCTGGCTGCATAAGACCAAGCCTTAAGAACAAATGCATATAGAGCCAAAACTGACAGCAAATGCCATCTCTGCAAGGAAGCTGAAGAAAGAGTGGGCAACCTAGTTAGCTGCTGCAAGAAGACCATGTGCAAGAATCACACAGACTGATTACAAACAATGGCATGACAAAGTAGCAACAATGGTGCACTGGAATACCTGCAAGAAATAACACTTGTCTGCAATCAAGAACTTATGGGACCACAAACTAGACAAAGTCATAGAAAATGAAGAAGCTAAAGTGTTTTGGGACTTTAGAATTCAAGCAGATAAACATCTACCACACAACACCCCAGACGTAACAATTGTTGATAAGAAAGACAAAAAAGTCTAGATAGTAGACTTCACAATACCTGGAGACAGCAGAAGAGAAGAGAAAGAACTGGAAAAAATCACAAAATATAAAGACCTGCAAATAGAAGTAAAACGACTGTGGCAAAAGAAAGCAAAGATAGTAACAACAGCAATGGGTGCCTTGGGTGCAATTCCAAAACATCTGGAGCACCACTTGAACACCATCAGCACTGACAAAATCACCACCAGTCAATTGCAAAAGGCAGCTTTACTTGGAACAGCTTACATCCTGTGATGATACCTTTAATATTATTGAAAAACAACATCTGCCTATCCCAGGTCCTTGGGAAGGACTCGATAGGTGGACAAAAATGCCAAATCCAAAAATGCCAAACATCTGGCTGACCGTGCAATCAATCATTCAGGCTCAAATATAGGCCAGAAGTTACAAGATTATTATATTCCTTTCATGTGTAGGCCTGTATACTGTATATGCATTAGCAGTGTTCATAAACTAAAAATACAGAATGAAACTTGTCTCTTTAATGTGAAGTTGCCTGAATTTGAAATAATTTTTTAAATAAATCATGACCTCCCAGGGAACCCTAGGGACCTCTCGTGGAACCCTAGGGTTCCATGGAACCCTGACTGAGAAACCCTGCTGTAGAGACTACCAGCTTAAATTATACAATAAATATTAAAATGCCACAGTCGTGTTCCCAATTTGAGTGAATAAGGCAGAAGGGTCCACAGGGGTGTCAAAAAAGTTGGGATGGCATCTGTGTCTCTGTAATTGTAACCCCTCCCTTTTCAATATATGCACTTTAAAAGGGGGGGGGGCTTCAGTTGCAGCTGCCATCTTGACATTTTTGACATTCCACAGCAGACACTCTGGAAGAACGGCAAGGAATAAGAAAATAATTGGAAAATTAAATCTTGAGTCAATTCAACACGTGGCTTTCTTGACCATAGTTTATGGGATATAGCACAATTAGCTGGGTTTGCAAAACACCATAAACTATTAGTAATTGTTTACAAACCACAACAGTAGAATTCTCACAGCAAGCTATGGCACAAAACAAGCATACTAACTATGGCTTAGTGGAAAATGTGAGCCCATTTTTTAGAATGTATCTCTAACAGGCTAAAAAATAAACCCTTAACTTTTTTTTTTATTTTTTATCCTGTCTTTATTATTTTTACAAATAATTCAAGGCAGCGAACATACCTAATACTCCTTCCTCCTCCTATTTTCCCCACAACAACCCTGTGAGGAGAGAGTGACTGGCCCAAGGTCACCCATTTGAGATGATTCATACTTTATTTAAAGCTGACAACGATCATACGAAGAAATGTTTGACATGGGAAGAAATGAAAAGCATCTGAGATTAATATTACAGTTGTGAAGCCGTGCAAGCCATTTCAGGAATGTTTGGAATATTTTCAGAGCATTGATTGTTCCTTTTTTTAAAAAAATTGTAAATAAATAGGTTTTTTAAAAGCTGCTGCAGAAAGGGGACCTTTTAAAAATGTCGATCTAGCTTTAAACAACAATCCTTTGTTACTGAATATCAAAATCAAACTATTAATTATCTAAAAGAGGTTGTGTTGATTAAAAGCAGTTAGTAATAAAATGACCAATGAGTAACCTACTTAAAATATTAACGGTCTGCGGGATGCAGGATAAATCTGACTGCTATTCTGACTGATAAAGGCACTTAGCATCCACAATAATAGTCTCCATGCGGCAAATTTCTTTTTAAATCCAAGCCACAAAACTCAGTGTTTCTCAACTTCTACCCGCTCCTTTCCAAAGTCAGAACGATCTGTCCTACGTTGCATATGAAGCAAGGGGAAATCCCCAGTGAATTCAGTAGGACTCAGTCTCAGGTAAGCGTGGGAGACTACAGCTGCAGTTCCCATCAGCGAGGCATTAGCTTAAGTGGCTAGCACACCCAGCGGCATCCCCGTAGCGAAGACCGGATTGGACATAACTCCAATCCTCACAGCAGAAAACTAACATTATATCGAAACTTCGGACGTGGCTCATCCAACAGACCCACATATTTCATATTGTATGTTACCTGCTGTGCTGCTTTAAATGGACCGTGTACTGTATTCACCTTTCTTTGTGCTTTTAGTAGGCCGTTTCGTTCCGCCCATTTTATATTGAAAAATCTTCTTTATTCTCCGAAGGAAGAGCAACCGGGAGCGCACAATAGGGGCCCGCCCAAGATTTCTCCCCGTGGAAACAAGAGCAGCCGCTCTGAAGCTGGAAACCAACGCAGCGCTCCGGGCAGCCGCTTCGAAGCTGGCAGCGCGCAGGCTCACGCACTCTTGCGCAGGCGCCCTAGGAGCGGCAGCGGCACCGGCAGCCGTCAGCTTCAGCTCGAAGGGCTGCGAGGTCCTTTCTCAGTGGCTGTCCTTCTTGCTGCGGCTGCGGGAGCCAGAAGAGCGGTTAGCCGTGGAGCGGCGGACGGTGCCCGAAAGAGCGGGAAGGCGCGAGCCGCCCAGCCAGCTTCGACGCCGGGGTGGCTCGTTCTGCTCCAGTGCCACCCGAGCGGCGGAGCGCCGCGCAGCGGGCAGGAGCCTGCTGGGTGGGTCTCCCACCTGCGGACTACCATGGCCGGGTCCGAGCGGGACGGCGGCACCGGAGAGGCGCCGCTGCCCTTCGAGGACTCCGAGCTAGCGCTGGCTGGAATCAATATGCTGCTCAACAACGGATTCCGGGAATCCGACCAGCTCTTCAGGAAATACAGGTACTCGCTTTGTTCCTTGCAGGGCAGAATTTTTCAGCCGGGGCTGATTGACTGTCAGATGCGGGGACCGCCTGTTTTCAAGGCCAGCGCGTCATTGTGAAATCCGCCACCCCCGCAATGAGAGCGTCGCTGAGCAAGTGCAGAGTGCCGCTCTCCCAGCGCTAGACCGAAGCGCCGTTATATAAAAAAAGGCCTTTGTCCTAGGGCTGCGCGGACTTCATTTGGCAAGGGATAGGACCTGTAATTCAGCCCTAACGAAGGTCTCTGCCGCCGAACCTGTTTCTTTTGAGACCGTCTCCGTGACTGCCTTCCAGAAACCCTGCACTTGATCCTCTTTCTGTTGTCATTTTAGCATGAGCACTTCCTCTTCAGATTCTCTTATTCCTGCTTGGTTGCTCTGGTTGTTGAGATCCATCAGGTCTCTGCATACACTTTCATTGGAGGCAGTGCACCCCTGGAGCAGCTTCTAATTCTAGTTTTTGAATTTGTATTTGAAATTTTTGAATTAATAGCAGTGCTTCTAAGCATTTTGCCCTTCCTTTATAAACTCGGTATGCATCTGGATGTGGAAACCTAGAATAGGACTTCTAAATGAAAGGGATTGTTTTCCTTATGGCTATTGTCACAGCATAGAAATGATCACATCATCTTCAGTAATTGTCATTACCTTATTTTGTATTATCTTGGCAACAATAATCTCACTTATTAGTGTTGCAATGAGATTGTATGGTCAAATAATTATATCCTGTGAGGGATTGTGATTATAGGCCACTTCTGTCACAATTTCAGTTTCCCTGTTTTACCCTCTAAATCTCTCTATATTTTAAATTATGTAAAACACTTATGCTCAGTTATGTTTTAATTCATCTGGAAAGAAAAACAATTCTGCACATACTTGAAAATACTCCTAGCAGTGCTTGTTGGCATGGCCAGTAGTGAGTAGCACTGTGAGAGGGAACTTGGTAATATTTGGAAGGCCACTTTATTGCCCCCTTCAATAGAGTTCATAATTTGTCCCTGGCATTAAAAACAAGTTCTAGGACAGAACGCTCATTTCAGTAAAGATATGGTAGAATTTTCTTCTATCCAGAAATACATTAGAAATCATCTCTCTTGCAGTGCTTCTGTGAAAATTTAATTCCTTTAACCAGACTTCTTAAAACGTACCTCTAGAGTGAGTAGAGGTCATATAAATATAGCTTTTTAATCAAATGTGTCCATTATGTTTTATGGCAATTCAGAGCAAACCTAAAAATAATATCCAAAGAGAAGTACTAGTGTCCTTTAGTGCAGCAGAGGCATAGCTTTTCTGCAGTTGTCTGTAAGCAGAATTAAAATGATAGTTCCACACAGCATTTAAGTAACATATTGTTATTCTGAAGTGCCCTTCCCCAGGGCTGAAATTTGCTGTTTTTTACAAGCAAAAGTTCCTCCCAGTAGTAATTATAAATCTTCTAGCTTTTAAACTACTTTGAATGTGACAGGAATAATCCCCAGTTTATAAGTGTCACTTTCAGAAGGTTTAATTACCAGTGTTCTCTTATATTTTTCTATTAATTTTCTTTTATGTATTAAAACAACTTTTTCAAAGAGCCAGAAATTCTGAAAAGCCGTAATAGTACTTTGCCTGTTCACATTAGACCATCAGTTATTACAGTTGAGTCTAAAAGAAATCCAGAGATGAGACAATATAACTCACTCTAAGGTGCCATGATTTTTTAAAGAAAATAAAGTCACCTGGATCTTCCATTAGAAAAAAAAAGACAGTGGACAGAATTTGGGATAAGATATGAACAGTCTTAATTGCCTGATGCACATACATATTTCTGTATAAGTCATGTTACTTCTTTTCCTCACAAAATTCTCTTTCCCTCCTGCTAATTGTTTGTGCCCTCTCTGTACCTTTAGCTGCTATCCTATGCTGTGCTACTTCCTCCTCCTCCTCCTCCTCTTTTTTTTTTTGGTGCTTTTGAGTCAGTGTTGACTACTAGCAACTGCCTGGACTAGTCCCTGCAGTTTTTTTGACAAGATTTCAGAAGTGATTTGCCTTTTCCTTCTTCCTATGGCTGAGAGGGAGTGACTGGCCCAAGGTCACCCAGCTGGCTTTGTGCCTAAGGCGGGACTGGAACTCACGGTCTCCCAGTTTCTAGCCTGGTGCCTTAACCACTACCCTAAACCTCCTTGCATACTGGCAAATGTTACTGCTTATTTAAGAGTTGTTTCAAGAAAAAAAAAATTACTGAGAAAAATCACTCCTCCTTTTGATTAAAAGGTTTAAACTTTTAGAAAATGAACAGTAGTATTGAATTAAGTGAAATGGAATAACACTTCAGTGTACCATTGCTAATATAATGAACCTCCATAATTCCAAATATCACAGGAAAAAAGAAGGTACATATCAGACTTACGCTTTATATTTATATTGCATAGCTTCTATGCATTCCCAAATGTTCCTGCTTTTTTCTTTATATGCTTATAATACAGTTTTATGCCCCTGTTACAAGAAGACCAATAAAATGGAAATGCTCTGCTATTGTTTTTCTTTGGATTCTACTGAAACTCCTTCCCTCTGAGAAACCATTAATTCTTCTCACTGTAGCTGCTGGCACTTCTGTTTCACTTGCCCATAAATGAATGCAACAGTCATTGTTGTCATGAATTATTGCAGCAAGCGTTGTATGAATTCCTCTATATACTTACCTTCCTATCTTCATCCATTTTTCCTTCTCATCCTGCCAACAGTGGTTTGGTGACCAGACAGAGGTGTCCTATACCATATTGAAGTTGTTTCCAGTAATGAAAAGAGTTGTATTTGGTCATGTCTGAATTCACCCTTCTGTAGGCTAGTTAATGTCCACTTGGAGGACTTTGTGATGTTAAAACTGGTCATCATTAATCCTTTTTTTTCAGAGTTCTTGTTCCTGCCCATAGTTTGTTCTTGGACGTCATTTTAGGAAAGCAACTTCTTGATACCAGATTCCCTCTACCAGTATCATCTTTTTCTTCTCCCAAGCTAGTAAACAACCTGGAATTTCTTTCCATTCATTTTCCCAATGTTAAATACTATTTAGTGGTATGCTAGATTCTCCTTTCCCTGAATTTCCAGAGCAGCCTTTCCCAACCAGCTACCTCCAGGAGTCAAGCTGGCTAAGACTTCTAGAATTGTACTCTCACCATATCTACAGATCACCAAGCTGTGGAAGACTGCTCTAAAGCACTGAGTTAGGCTCCTAAAATGTCTTAGTGTCTAATAACTTGCTTTCTAGATAGAAATCTGTCAAGTATCTTCCAACCATGGTTGCATTTCCTGCAGTATTTTTTCAAGTTGGGACCCAGGAAGACGAAGGGTTCTTCTGAGTTGCAAATAGCTCAATTGCAGTAGAAAAGTAACTGTCCCAAGACTTAGCTGATAATAATTCTCTCCTAGTTATGTAATAAGGGATTTATTATGTTGCTCCTGGTCTTTATTTTATTTTATTTTCTATCCCGCCTTTATTATTTTTATAAATAACTCAAGGCGGGGAACATTCCTAATACTCCCTTCTCCTCCTCTTTTCCCCACAGCAACAACCCTGTGAGGTGGGTTGGGCTGAGAGAGAGTAACTGGCCCAAGGTCACCCAGCCACCTTTCATGCCTAAGGCAGGACTAGAACTCTGTCTCCTGGTTTCTAGCCTATTGCCTTAACCACTAGACCAAACTGGTCTATTGTTAATCTTAACATATACCTTTGCAGTGGAAAATGGTTTGGATATTCTTCTTCAATGTATCTTATCTGCAATCTTATTTGGAGCTCCTGGACAAGGAAACCTGTGATCAGCTGTTTCCCACTGCACAAACTGCCATGTCATTTTCATTTCATTGATCCCATTCTGCACCCAACTTGTCCTTTGTTTTTATTAGACTGTGTGTATGTCTAATACCCAGAGTTGTTGCCCAGAGTTGTTGCAATACGAGATGGGCGGTAAAGAAATATGATAAATAAAGAAACATGTATGATATATACAGTGTGTATCTGTATGTGTGTATATGTGTGTGTGTATTTCCTCTTTCCATGTTCACTCACAAGGTGCAGAACATATTGATGCATTTTGTTCTCCTGATGAGAAAGAAGCTTAAATGCAAATACGATGTACCTTGTTAATGAGAGCATTTCTCTGCTTTCCACAAGTATTTGCTGGAAGAGTACTGTCATCTTCTATTACATTTTTTTTATAGTTCAGTAGAGCAGATTATTTTCTTAGCTTTTTCCCTTCCCTATTTCTCTCTTTCAAGATAACTTTTTGTCTGTGCAAAGTAAGCTTGGTATGTATCTTGAAAGGCAGATAAGTTTTCAGCACCCAGCTAATCTTGATTAATATCATAAAGCTTTAAATCATCAAAACTGCTTGGTACATAGATGGGAGACTACTAGGAAATACCAGAGCTGTATGCTAGATTGGAAAGTTGAAAAAACATCCCAGAAGGTGATAGTAGAAAATGATTTCTGTTTTGATATGGGTATGTCCATGAAGCCCCCAGAATCAAGATCAAATTGAAGGAGATGTTACATGTTATATACTTAGGATATAAAAGAAATCCACTAAAGATGGGAGATCCACCAGTAAAGACTCTCTCATGGCACGGATGCCATTTTGAAAACATTTCTATAAAAAGGCGTATCTTTTCAGAAGTTACATATAAATTAAGATTTTCTTTTTTAAATCATAGGAAATGTGACATAATAATGTTGATATAGTCATTGCAATGCTGATGACACTAATTGGTAGCATGTAGATTTATATCTTTATTTTGTTAACCATACCTGCAACCATGGTGTGCTGGAGCTGGCTTATACCAGCTCACAAGAGCTGATTGTTAAATTTTCTGGAGTTTTGCGAACCAGTTGAGAGCAGAGCTGAACTGCGATGCCTGGTGATCAGCTGTTCTGTGGCTAGTGGTGTGGCACGGTGGTGACAACAAGGCCGGCAGAACCAGTTGTTAAATACTGCCTGCAACCAACCTCATCCCAAAGGACGCTGGCTGGCATATAATAACAAAAAAATAAAAATAAAGAAGTCCACCATAGCAGTAAAATAACAATCAGAAAACTAAGTAAGATGCCCTCAGTCAATCAGTTGGTGTCAAAGTTTGTTGAAATAAAACAAATGAAATGTTAGAAGGTAAGATCATACGTATTTCTGGGGAGAGAGTATTTTGTAAAGTGAAGATATCATATGCACTCTTGAGGAAAGGAAATTTCCTTCCCCCTGAGATCTGGCAAGCCCTCACCCTTTTAGCCTTCCAGAAGGCCTTAAAAAGCTGGTTTTTCCCCCAAGTATTGAGATCCAATAAGGCTGGAGCCCAGCAGCTGTGCTTGTTTATGTATTGGGGAGTGTTGTTTTAGGGCACTGGGAGTTGGGTTTTTTGATGTTGGTTTTTATTATTTATTTTATGCTTTTATTGCTGCTGTTGTGAACTGCCCAGAATTATGGCACATAAGTTTGGTGGTCATATAAGTCTCTTAAATAAATAAACCTCAATAGACCTCCTCTAGATGACAGACTGAATGTCAGCCCCAATAGGTAGACCAGGCCAGAAAATTAACTCCACAGGAAAACTAGAACTACATTTATTGAGATTGGCCAGGACATTTCCAATTGTACAGAATCTTGCAAGTCTTCCCCACCCCCACCCCCTTATACCTCAGTGAATCAGGGAGGCATCTATTGAGCTGCATCCAAATATTAGCTTGTTTCTCAGGCCTTAAAAATGATTCGGCTTCCATTGCCTATGTAATGGTTCCTGCCTATCTCTATCAAGGTCCTCTTCCTTACTCTCAGCACTGAACAAGCAGATTCAATTCTGGCAAGGCATTGCCTGAAGTTTCCAGTCCTGCTCTGTGTGGAGCTTTAAAGGTAACCATCAGCCCTTTGAACTGTGTCCTGAAGCTTACTAGTCACCCCTGCAACATTTTTAATATAGGTGTTATTTTATACTGGTGGGGTTCACCTTCTACCTAGAGTACATTTGGGTGGTGATCAGAGCATGAGTTAGGGAATATAACATGTAGCTGTCATCAACCTATAGATTCCTACTTTTATACACATGCATAACAACCTAGATGACATCAATCTGTGCTTTCTGACATACATTTTAGCATTTTCATTCATAATTAAATCTACATCTTCACTTTCGTGCATGCATTTATCTGCTCCACACCACAAGTTCACATATATATTCATGTATTCATACACACACACACACACACACACAGTGTGTGTGTGTGTGTGTGTGTGTGTATTTATATTCACCACAAGTTCATATTATTCACATACTATATACTTTCCCTTTCTTTGAGTTTCACCAATACAGAAGCATCTCATTTTGTCACTTCATTTGTTATGTCATGCTTTTTATTTATTAAATTTCAAAGGTGGACTGACTCCCAAATGCTTCTGGGCAGCTTACATAATTAAAGGGAAAAAAGAAAAAAAAGTAACAAGAGAAAAGGACATGTACCCCCTGACAAAATCACCCATAAATTGCAAAAAACTTTCAGTTGCTCAACAAACAACCTAACTTCAGGTTTTCCCAGACTTGCAATTTTCTTGTGGGGTAGGAGCCCATGGGGATACTGTTCCCATATGTGTGTGTTGTACCATTTACTTTTATATTGTAAGTTCCAGCCTTTCATATACCATAATTGTCAACAAATGACCCTATAGATATTGACCTCCATGGCTTTGGTCAATCATGATTTTCACAGAACGTTTTCTAATAAGATAGAGGTGGTATACTTGTGTCATAAACAGCATTCCTTATTAATAGTAAAGAAATGTCAATCATTTGTGGCATATTTCTCCTTTCTGTCATTGCTTAGTAATTACCCCATGAGTTATTAGTTATATTTTTTGTGTTTAACTTTTTACTGTTATCTAACTAAACATGCTTTCCAGACTTCGTTGAATTGCCTTGCCTTGCTGCTAGCAATATTTTCTTATTTTACAGCAAAAAAACCACAACAAAACAAAACAAAATCAAAACTCTCTTCTGTAGATTACTTTATGATTCCAGATACTTAAACATGGCTAGATTGTATCTTTATCTATTTTTAAACCTACTAGATTTCTTTGAAATTGCTGGCAGTGAGCTTTCATATCTTGGCCTATGACTCTGTAGCCAGCTGAAAATTAAAGAAACACCTCAATTAAATGGTAAGGCTATAAACCTAATTCAGTCCAAATTAATATACACAGTTCCTACAGGCAAAGTGGATTCAGAGGAGAAGAAAGATGAGCAAGGATTACAAGAGAAACATGCCACAGCAGAAGATTGATGGTCTTGGCAGATTTAGTTTCCTGCAAGGTTTGCAGGAATCCAGTGTAGTCTGATCTGAGGCACACAAGAACAGGCTATACTGGGAAGTTCCAGTATTTGCGTTTAAATAAAACCTTAAATATATTATCCACAATTTTCACAAAACCATAGTTTGTGCCTATCAGTTCCAATTAGAGTCGTGTTTCTAGGCCACATACTGCTTACAAGCAGTCCTGCTCAAGCTACATGTTTCTTCCCATGAACTTGTGCTCCTTTCTTCTAATTTTTGGCTGCCTAAAACAGGTAATGTTCCCTACCTAAAACTAGGTAGCCTACTATCTAAAATAAAATCTGTAGGAAGAGGAACCATAATGCTTTCTAAAGTAGCACTTTTAGTGGTGTTTGGTCTTGAGGCCTCCATATCAGTGCTCAGGAGGCTGGGGGGTCACTATGTTAGTCTGGCCACCCCTCCACCCCTTTCTGTTTCTTCTCTTTGTCCAAGCAGGAATCATAGGCTGGGACCAGGGCATTAGTTTCTTTGAGAGCTTTGATTATCCTTGTTTCTGTTAAGGAGTCAGTAGTTTCATCTTCTTGCTTACTTGCATCCATCAAATAGGACCAAAGTAGAATAGTATTAAAGTATTGACTGTTGATTTGTTCAAAATTAGGGAGCCATAACTGTCAGAGCAAAATACAATGATTATTTATTTAACCAAAAAATAAACACTCGTTAAATGTAGAAAATGGTGCAATTTATAGTAGAATAGTAGCTGTAGTGATACAAGTGATTGTTATTCTTACTGAATAAAATTTGCTATTTCTTTCATTTTAGATTATCATCTTGGAATAGACCCACCTGAACTAGAAATTTTATTATTTTTTGAATAGTAAATTATACTTGCAGAGCAGTCCTACCACCCAAGAGGGCTCTGATAAATGTGGCTCCAAGAAATCCAGGTGTGCCAAAGTAATTGAAGGTAGAGAGATTTTATCTCTCTCCCATCTGAGATTTTTTAAAAGATAAATTTCCCTCCCTCTGCATCATTAGCAAGGAATTATTTTGACTAATTCTAGGGTTGTTTTACATTTTTTCCAGAGCACAAGATATTCTAGTTTTTTTCAGACTGTACCCCCAGTCTTTTCATTCTACAGTGTCAGCAGTGTTGGGAAGGAAGAGTGGCAGAAGAGAAATTTACATGGGGGGGCAGGGGGAGAAACGTATGTCAGACTTCTCCAGCTGAAGATGGAATTCCCAATCCAATCTTGAAGGAGGTAATCTGATGTCATGACATCCATGGACAGTATGCCAGGAGCTGTAAGATTGGAGCCTGTGGGAGAATTATGGCTCTACAGTTCTTTGGAGTGGATAGGACCAGAAGGGATAGGTACAGAAATAAAATTATTCTTTACAACAACTGTATCAGGATGACTGAAACCAGACCAAATATAAGCTGGGTAGCAAGCCATAGGGCTCTTTCTGCTCACTTTCTTTCTGCTAATTTGAGGCGCTCTCCAGCAATGCCAGTAATCATGAATTAGAAGAGTGAGGAGGAGGAGATTGAGCTCTGTTCCCCAGCAAGAGTAGTCTGGGCCAATATGTATTTTATAAGTTGGGATAGACTTGGTTTTACAAGTTGCCAACTACTACAGTTTAGACAGAACTTCCACATGTTATCACATCAATAGAATATTGATACTTGGTAACTTTGGCTAAACATGGGAACTTGAGTAGAAATTTCAGAAATTTAAATGTTGACAGAACACTCTTGTTCTATAACAACAATTTAATGCAGGTTAAATCGCTGAGCTGCTGAGCTTGCCGATCGGAAGGTTGGCAGTTCGAATCCGCATGACAGGGTGAGCTCCCATTGCTAGTCCCAGCTCCTACCAACCTAGCAGTTCGAAAACATGCAAATGTGAGTAGATTAATAGGTACCGCTTCGGCGGGCAGGTAACAGTGTTCCGCTTAGTCATGCCGGCCACATGACCTTGGAAGTGTCTACGGACAAACACCAGCTCTTCAGCTTTGAAACGGAGATGAGCACCGCCCCCTAGAGTCGGACATGACTGGACTTAATGTCAAGGGAAACCTTTACCTTTTTAAAGACTAATGTAACCTTTCCCAATCTGTTACTTTCCAAATGAGTTGACCTTTAGCTATAATCTCTGTCAGTATAGCCTTTGTTCATGTTGGCTGGGGATGCTAGGAGTCGTAATCCAGAATATATACAGGGCACGCTTTAGGGGAAAATGGATTGATGGATATTATAGGGTGAGATGTTTGAGGACGAAAGACCATTCCATCAGATACATACAGATAGTTTTATAGATTGGATTTTTACTTTTCAGTCATTAACTGCATTGACTATAGATTAGTTCAATTTTTGTGGTAATTCCCAAACTTTATTAAAATGCTTACATCATTAGACTAAATTTTCTCAGTAGGTGGTGACCTTATCTGGGCTCAGAAGCTAACCTGGGCAGGGCTGGTTAATTCATGGATGGAAACTGTCAGGAGATTTGGGGGGCTGTAGGCTAGACTGGGAAGTTGAAAAACATTCTGGAAGAAGCAATGGAACACTTGAGATTGTGACATCTTGTTGCAAGTTGCTAATATTTTAGTGTTAGTATTTGAGGAGACCTATTTTCTCCTCAAACAGCAAGTCTGTGAGGTAGGTTGGGTTGAGAGAGAGAAAGTGACTGGTTCAAGGTCACCCAGTGAGTTTCTGTGGCTGATAATATGCTAGAACCTGGGTCTCCTGATTCCTAATCCAACACCGTAATCACTACACCATACTGGGTCTCCAGTTTTATTAAAATTGTCCAACGTTTTAATATTTCGGCATGCCTTATATAAGCATGTCTATTCTCTCCTCCTCTCCACTGCCTTTTGAGAAGAGAATTACAGTAGTCAGTTCAGAATTTTTTTTTTCTAGTCAGTAAATCCCATTATGAGGAATTCTAGTTCAAAGAAATTGAACCTTATCACGGAAATAATACTCAGAGAAAACTGTGAAAAGACCTAGGAAAGGATAACAATATTAAGATGAACTGTAGAAATTTTCTGATAGCTTTGGAAAACAACAGAGAGAAGCATTCAAAAAGAGACCATTGGGCCAAAATTCTGGAAAATATTAGTGAAGTTAAAGAATGCTAAGGACTCAGTGTGTTGATGATTACAAATACTCTGAAATTCTATTGAAGGGAAAATGGTGAACAACAAGAGCTAATAAACACCAGAACTTAATTTCTTTGGTTGAATAGTAGACAGTTGAAAGGAACAAGAATGGACACTGATAATCAATACTCAATGCATCCTAATGTCATTAGCTCCTTTAAAGACTGATCTCTGTATGTCTGCTGTGGCATGACTGATCCTTTCTTGTTCCTGAATATCCAGTGGCTCTGAGAGTGTTTGAATTATATTAGCGCAGTTGGAGAGACAAACTGGATTCAGCTTAATGCTACTAAAATATAAACTGACTGTCCACATAATCAGAAGCAGTTTAACTGAGAAATGGTTGAAAATAGTAGTTTAGAACATTTCCCTTCCTTCTGTTCCTCACTCCCTTGTCTAGGCAATGTGTGCCTTTTTTTTCTTGTCCCTTAATGAATGGAGTCATTCAAGAAAATAGAAGGGGGGGTTACTATACCTCATTTCATGAACTACTAATTTAAATTATTCTGAAATGTTAAAAACTTCAGTAAGGGCATTTAGAGCAGGCTATGTTCATTGCCACACTTTTATTTTTCTTGGCAAAGCCTCACATGTAAACAAAGGTGGCTTCCACCAGATGGTGAAGGAGGGCTCTAGCTGCTGAATATATACAAATAAATGGGAGGATCAACTTTATCTTACAGTTTTATATCCTACTTCTTGACCACAGTCCCTGAAGTAGCTTACAGTATTACAAGTAGTCCTCAAGTTATGACTGCAATTGGGACCGGGATTGCCATCACTAAGCAACGTAGTCGTAAAGTGTAATGTCACGTGACCACTTCAAGACAGCAATCCAGGCAGTCCCGGTTGTCGTCATAACCCAAGACGCACGGGCCATTAAGTGGGAAGCAGAGGGAGTCCAAAGTAAGGAACACAAGGGTGCTGCAGGGGGGTGGGGGAAGCCTGGTGTAGGCCGTGTGTGAGTCAGGGAAGGGGATGCTCGGTGCAGCATGAGCTCAGAAAGGTTGGAAGATGAGGGTGTAGGTGCATGTGAGCACAGGGAGGCTGAGGAAAGAGGATGCAGGGTAAATGTGTGTGCGCGATTGCAGGGAAGCTGTGGAAAGAGGGTGCCGAGTATGTGTGTGCAATCACAAGGATGCCATGGAAAGTGAGTATGGGGTACGTACATGCATGTGTGTAATCTCAGGGAGGCCATTGAAAGAGGGCATGGGGTGTGTGCAAGCGAAGGGGGAAGGAGGACGTGGTTCATGCAAGTGAAGAAAGGCCTGGGGGCCTGACTTCCCCCAGCAACTTGCGACCTTCCTTACCAGCTTCCCATTGACTTTGCTTGGGGGAAGCTTACAGGGAAGGTTGCAAATGACCACTGCAACTGGTTGTAAGTGCGAGCTGGTTGCCAAGCACCTGAATTTTGTTCACGTGACCATGGGGTTGCTTCAGCAGCTGGAACTTCGAGGACTGGTCATAAGTCCCTTCGTTCAGTACCATCATAACTTCAAACGGTTGCTGAACAAATGGTAGTAACTTGATTACCTGTAATAAATTTTATTTAATAAATTAAATTAACATTTATTAAATTTTAAACAAAATTAGAATAGAAAGTCAGTCCTGTAGCATCTAGAGAATTACAGATTGTTCCATTCTTTTGGAGGGGGAATTAGGGATAGTCTTAGTCCCTAATATGAACTAAAGTTTTGTTTGTTATTTCCTAAGTTGAGATATAGCTAGAGGTTTTTAAATTGTCATGAAATCCAATATGCTGACAAATTCCTCCACCTACATGTACCTTATAGACCTGATTCTGGTATGTCTATTGCTTTCCCTTTTTTCCTCAGCAAACTTTTCAGAGTATCCACATCTTAATATAACATCAGCTCTGTACCTACTAGATCCAGTTTGTATGTTGGCAATCTCTTCCCATGCTGTAACATGGCACAGAGAATATTCAAATATCAACCATATTTTTTTTCTCCCTCCATCTCATCCTGTCCTGACCTGGCCTTCTTATCTAATGACAAGTTTTTGAAAGCTTTCAGATTGTATTGTGATTCTTAAATTGTCTTAATGCCTTCTGATTTTTTCCCAGGATAATTCACAATCACAGCTGACCTTAGCTGACCTAAGCAGGACCGTGTGCATATTTGGATGGGACACCATAAGGAAATTCCAGAATTGTAGATTGGAAAGTTTAAAGAAGCCAACCCTCCTGGTTTTGTATTGTTGCCAAAAAACAACAACATGGGGTCAAGCTTGATTCAAGGGACTTGACTCCAAAATGTGTGACTTTACTCTAGCCAGAATATGTGGTGGACTATGTTTTGAAAATTATGGAACAATTTTGTTGTGATAGTATTTGCTATTCAAATTGGAAAACAGCTTTCACATTTGCCCAGTTGTAAGTAAACTTGAAATGCAACATTCTGACTAGCTTGTTTGAAATATATGATCTAATACAGTACCTTTATACCTAAATATAGTCAACTTATGCATATGAATGTGTATGGGTTTGTAGCTGCATTTGAAGCTGTGGAGAATGATCTTTCAGACTGGTTTTATTCTTGTTGGTTATGGTGTGCTCTAATTAAGCACTGGGAAAACCTTTCTTGCAGCTATTTGTAATCTGTGTGATTCCTTGTGGACTAGATGTTACAAAGGAAATAGCTACTGTTTCTTTACTTTGGGCAGCTTAAGAGTTTGTTAAGGTCTGAGCAGTTTAAATTAATTGAATGTATGCAACATTCAGATTCTATTTTTAAATCTTGAAATCAGTTTGATTGTAACACTGAAGAAACTAGCTTCTGACATGCAAAACTTGGGCAAAAGACTATCTAATTTTGAATTGTACTTCTACAGTAACTGTAAAAAGTTATGAAATGGTTACCATTTATAGAAATGTTTCTCAAAGTGTAGTCCATGGACTGGTGGGGATCCCCCAAGACCCTCTCAGTGGTCCAGGAAATCAAAATTATTTGCCAGCCTGTGTTGAAAAATAATACGATATTAAAATCCCATCAAACAATTGTGAGAAGAGGTAGTGGCAGTGAATGTGTCAACTTTAATTTTTAATATGGAAATATTAATAAATATAACCCATACAAATAAAAGCTCTTTTGGGGTCCTCTATAATTTTTAAAAGTGGGAAGGGGTACTGAGAGAAAAAAGTTTAAGCAGCACTGTTTTACAGTAATGTAGATTTTCCTTTTTTCATTAAGCAGTATATAAGTATACTTAGTTAAGTTGCTATTGTAGTCCAGGTTAAACATAGACTTCTATTTTATCTGGTTTCAAATAGTAGCTTCATTTCAGTCTTCAAAATAATAAAATAAGGGGAATGGTTATTTGTAGAGTATTCTGAGGATATGAGAGGAAACAATTGCACAGTGAATTGAAATACTATTGTGAAGGTTGTATTTTACTGCTTCTGTGCCCATACAGGATTTAACAAATCCGTAGTTGCAGTCTAATGTAATAAGAATTACTGGTTGTGTTATTAGCTATCTGTAAGACCCTTTCCTTTCACAATCAGTTGAACTGCTGCTCTCTGATAGGAATGCCAGTATATAGTAATACACCGCATTTTATACTTGGCCACAGAGGTTTGCAAATGTTTCTGCCACTGGGTAGGGTGATTTTACATAGGCCTAAGGCCATAAATGGCTTTTTGGTCAAGATAGGGAGTAAGACCCGAAAAGTTAAAGGAGGAGAGGGTTGGTTAAGTAGATTGATTTATTTAAAAACATTTATACAGCCACCCATTTTAAAACAACTCTGGGTGGTTACAACCAATAAAACAGTATAAAACAGTATAAAACCAACAGCAATAAAACTAAAAACAGAAAAACCTGGCACCACAGCCACACTTCTCAGATTGAAAGCTGGGAAGTTGCATGGCTGAATAAAAGGGAACAGGGCTAGTTATATACCAGGTATAGTCACTGGAAGGAAAAAAAAAAAGTACAGAATAGAGAAAGGTTTTCTGAAGAATAAAGACCATTACAAAAGAAAATATGCCAGCCCCCCACTCCATGACAATGCTTTGAGACCATAAACGTTTTCTGAAATTTTTGGGGAGTAGTACATGGCGTGCCTCTGGAATCTGTTTGATGAGAACGTCTCTGTAGTGTGTGTGTGCGTGTGTGTGTGTGACATTTGTATAGGGCAGGATTGGTCCAAAATGAGAAGATTTTGATTTTTACCTTAATTGATTTAAACAAACTAGAGGTTTTATTAATTTTTTTCACACTGGCACATTGCATGTTGGATGATCTGGTTTATAAAATAAATGAAATGAGTCCCAAAATCAGATGTTACTTCTTTACTCAGATTCCCTTTATATATTAGTAGGACCTATATGACAACATTCATTGTCTTCCAATAGCCAAAATTAAAAAAACTGAAAGTGGGTCAATACTTTCACAGAAGTGTACCTAAATATATCTGCAAACCATTTTTTAAAAGAATGTTCCTGTATAGTTTCTGGGTTTGTTTGTTTTTTACTATGCTGCCTTTTATTTTCAAAGTTTTATTGATACACACTGTTTTTAAAAGAACATTTAATTGTAATTGGTGACTGCTAGAAAAAGAAGCTTTTCTCTGGTAATGTCCCATGTATTGAATTTCCTTCCTAAACTTATTTGGCACCATCTTTACTTCCAGATAGAAGAGCAAGTCTATCATGCTTACTAGAGCTTTTATTTAATAATCAATTAGTTATTTTGTTTTGACTTTCCTATAGATCTGATTATTTACATTACTTAAAAATCCTGTGGGTACCAGTAGAACCAGCTCAAAGCTGTCATACTTCTTTAGGTATTTATATATGGTGTTTTGGGCTTTCTAGGGGGAAAAAAATTAAAACTTATTTTTAAACATCCTGAACTATGAACCAAAGTTCTTGACATAGAACTATGGGTTTTGTTACCTGAAAAATTTGCAAACCAGAATGATGCAGTTGCCTTAGACACTACTAGTAACTATCGTGTGGAAACTTAACATAGTCTCTCTTCCAGAAGATAGCTAATGTGGATAAAAATTGTTGTAAGAATCAACCAGTAGCAGATGTGCATGTGACACTAGTCTGGGTTGATTTCTTGTAGTCTTACTCCTCCCAGAAAGGGGAACAAATTTTGTAAGACTGTATGACTGGTGGAATTTTATCTATTAATTGTTTCGAAATAGTTCATTGAATGCTGTACATTCTACTTGCTCAGTAGGAAACACTCTTTGGATATAAACTTGCACTGTAGAGACAAAAAAATTACAGGTGTCTTGCCTATTTATAGATAAGAAGGGACAATCTGTAGAAGATCTGTAAGCGACCAACATGCAATCATGAATACTTAAATTCCATTGAGATAAATGTTGCATTTTAGCTATTTCACAGAGAAGTCCCACTGAGTCAAGTCAACTGAGTGAACAGCATTGGGTGCTTAGCAGCTGAATGCTAATTGTAAAGTTTATTAACTGAACCTCTGGTACTCTGCAAAGCTCTTATAATGAAAATCTGACACATGGATCGCTGTTCCATTTGTGATGACTGAGGCCTTGTTCTCTCACATATTCTGCAGAGTATATTCCCTTTGCTTCTAATTCATGAGCTACTGTTTAAATCAGCCTTTCTCAACCTTTTGACCCTGGAGGAACCCTTGAAATATTTTTCAGGCCTCAGGGAACCCCTGCACATTCAGGCTCAAATATAGGCCAGAAGTTACAAAATTATTATTTTCATTTCATGTGTAGGCCTGTATATGTCATGAGTACTGATGGCGAGCAGGAGGGGGCCTCTATCCAGGGGGGGAAACGCATGCGTAGTACTGAGAAGTTAAGCAGCCATTCAAAGAGAGACAGAAGAGACCCGCCTTGACTTTTGGGGTTTATCTGTCTGGGTTTTTCCCACGCTTCTTCAGTTTGTTAGGATTCTGTCTTATGTAGCAATAATAAACACTAGAGACCTACTCCTCGTCTCAGCGTGATTCCTGTTAGGACAGTATATATGCATTAACAGTGTTCTTAAATAAAAATAAAGAATGAAACTTACCTCTTTAATGTGAAGCTGCTTGAATTTGAATAATTTTTTAAATAAATTGTAATCTCCCAGGGAACCCCTAGTGACCCTGGTTGAGAAACCCCGATTTGAATAATAGGTTATCTATTGTTACCAGTTTTTCCACATACATTGGTAAGGAAATAAGCAAATACAACAGTATACCAATTTGTTTCTGATTTAGCTTTCATTAAATTAAATGTTATATAAATATTGGTGTTATTAAATGTTAGATCATCAACGGTAGTATAAAATTTCTTTGATAATTAAGCTTTTGAAAAAACATTTTTTGAAATAAACATCAAAAGAGATCAAAATATTGAAGAAATATATGGTTATAAGCCCAATTTTTTCTTGTGCTACCATTTTTAATCCAGTACTAAGACGACTTTTTTTCCTTTTTGCACAACTTTCATGTGCTATTTAATTTCAGGCACTTTGTGATAAATACGTTTGTTGCCCTTTAATGTACCCGTTCCAGTTCTTCAACATCCTTCTTGTGTTGTGGCAACCAAAACTGGACACAATATTCCAGATGCAGTCTGATCAATGCAGTGCAGAAAGGAACTATCCTTCCTTTTTAATATATAGATATAGATAATTGTTATTAAGAATTTTGATTATAGTAGTAAAATGTAATACAAACTAAACTTAAAGAAAAGAGAATAGAAAGGAGTAAAAAAGTTCAAGAAAAAAGAAGAAAGAAAAAAGTATGACTATAATAAGGAAAAGAGAAAAGAAATATATAAAGAAGTAACTTCCAACCTTCATCACAACAAGTATAAACAAATTTAGTGACCCCCTAAGGGTTACCAACATTTATCTCTTCATGCTATATCATCACCCCCTCTAAGGTTACCAACATTTATCTCTTCATCCTATATTTCATCTTTTATCTATAAACAAATCCATAAAACATCTTTTCAGTCCTGGTGTCAGCATAAAGTCCATAATGGGTTGCCAGAGGTAACAACATATCTTGTTTTAACCTTGATCAAATAAACCAACTTTATGTTCCTTCCTTTTACTTCTAACAGTCTTAAATCATAGTTCAAATATTGTCATAGGATTTGATTTCTCTTCATCTTTGTCCCATCACACAGAGTTCCTCAAGACTTTAACAAACCTCTTTTGTAAATCCAGTAGGAAAAAAACATCCAGGTCATTCTCTTGGCTTGGCATTTGTATTTCCCTTTTAAATTTTAAAGCCTACGCCAATTTCTTTTGTAGATCCAGTGAAACATCCTTTTGTAAGTCATTCTCTTGGTCTGTCAGTTGTAAATCCAACCTTGAGCCTGCCTCTTCTGAGGTGTTAGCAATTCTGCTCAGTTTTGTGTCATCTACAGATTTGTTGAGTATCCCTTCTATCCTCTTGTCAAGCCATTTGTCAAACTGTTGAACAGGACTGGGTACAGGACGGAACACTGAGGTACACCACTGCACACCTCTCTTTATGTAAGCATAGATCCATTAAGGACCATGTGTTGGGTTTGTTTGTTCAATTAACTGTGAATCTTTCTGGTAGTGGGACCATCCATCCACATCATTCCATTTTGTTAAGGAGGCTATGATCAAGTTTATCAAAAGCATTACTGAAGACTAGGTGCACTACATCCAGAGCATTCCTTTGGTCTACTAATCTAATAATTTTGTCAAAAAAAAAAAAAAGCAAGATTTGTTTGGCACAGCCTATTTTAAACAAAGACATGCTGGCTTCTGTTAATCACCTCGTTCCATTCTAAGTCTTTCCAAACCCACTATTTGATAATACTTTCTAGGATTTTTCCAGGAATTAATATCAAGCTGATTGGTCTGTAGTTTCCTGGGTCCACTTTTTTCCATTTTTTTAAAATATTGCAACAATGCTAGCTCTTCTCCAAGCTTGGCACTTCCCCTGTGCTTCAGGAGTTCTCAAATATTATAATCAGTGGTTCTGATACAGCCACCAATTCCATTAGCAGATTCCTGGGATGAATCCTCTAGCCTGCAACTTGAATACATTCAAAGCAGTTAGCAGTTCTCTCATCACTTCCTTGCCTATTTTGGCCTGCATTTCTCTTCTAACCCACCCCCCCATGTAGCCTCTGACAATTTGGATCACTTTTTCTTTTTGCAAAAAGACAAATGCAAAATAGGAATTTATAGGAATAGGACAGTTCAGCCTTCTCCCTGTTGTCTGTCATCATCTTGCCATCTTCTCCAGCCAGCATATTGGCTGTTCTGTACATACCCAAAGAACCCCTTTTTGTTATTTTTTGCATTCATTGCAAGCCTCAGCTCCTTCTGAGCCTTAGCCTTTCTGACTTCATCCTTACAGATTTGAACCTTTTCCTGATATTCTGCTTTTGTTATATGCCCTTCTTCCCTATTTTAAACTTGTCCTTTTTGTTTATTGGTTTATCACAAAGCTTTTTATGCAGTCATGCCAACTGTCTCCCATTTTTCTTTCTGTTTGGTATTGTTTATGTTTGGGACTTAGTTACCTGATTTTTCAATTTCCTAACCCTTCTGAACTGTTTTTTCCTTTAGGATTTACATCCATGGAGTCCA
The DNA here is from genome assembly GCF_035149785.1 of Candoia aspera. Classification (NCBI taxonomy): domain Eukaryota; kingdom Metazoa; phylum Chordata; class Lepidosauria; order Squamata; family Candoiidae; genus Candoia; species Candoia aspera. The sequence goes on from NC_086155.1 coordinate 162,237,588, forward strand.
TCCTGTTGTTGTTTATTCGTTTAGTCGCTTCCGACTCTTTGTGACTTCATGGACCAGCCCATGCCAGAGCTTCCTGTCGGTCAACACCCCCAGCTCCCCCAGGGACGATTCCGTCACCTCTAGAATATCATCCATCCACCTTGCCCTTGGTCGGCCCCTCTTCCTTTTGCCCTCCACTCTCCCTAGCATCAGCATCTTCTCCAGGGTGTCCTGTCTTCTCATTATGTGGCCAGAGTATTTCAGTTTTGCCTTTAATATCATTCCCTCAAGTGAGCAGTCTGGCTTTATTTCCTGGAGTATGGACTAGTTTGATCTTCTTGCACTCTCAGAATTTTCCTCCAACACCACAGTTCAAAAGCATCTACCTTCCTTCTCTCAGCCTTCCTTATGGTCCAGCTCTCGCAGCCATATGTTACTACGGGGAACACCATTGCTTTAACTATGCGGACCTTTGTTGTCAGTGTGATGTCTCTGCTCTTAACTATTTTATCGAGATTTGTCATTGCTTTTCTCCCAAGGATTAAATGTCTTCTGATTTCCTGAGTGCAGTCAGCATCTGCAGTAATCTTCGCACCTAGAAATACAAAGTCTTTCACTGCTTCTACATTTTCTCCCTCTATTTGCCAGTTATCAATCAAGCTGGTTGCCATAATCTTGGTATTTTTGAGGTTTAGCTGCAAGCCAGCTTTTGCACTTTCTTCTTTCACCTTCATCATAAGGTTCCTCAGTTCCTTTTCGCTTTCAGCCATCAAAGTGGTATCATCTGCATATCTGAGATTGTTAATGTTTCTTCCAGCGATTTCAACTCCAGCCTTGGATTCCTCAAGCCCAGCTTGTCGCATGATGTGTTCTGCGTACAAGTTGAATAGGTAGGGTGAGAGTATACAGCCCTGCCGTACTCCTTTCCCAATCTTAAACCAGTCCGTTGTTCTGTGGTCTGTTCTTACTGTTGCTACTTGGTCGTTATACAGATTCTTCAGGAGGCAGACAAGATGACTTGGTATCCCCATACCACTAAGAACTTGCCACAACTTGTTATGATCCACATAGTCAAAGGCTTTAGAATAGTCAATAAAACAGAAATAGATGTTTTTCTGAAACTCCCTGGCTTTTTCCATTATCCATCGGATATTGGCAATTTGGTCCCTAGTTCCTCTGCCTTTTCTAAACCCAGCTTGTACATCTGGCAATTCTTGCTCCATGAGTTGCTGAAGTCTACCTTGCAGGATCTTGAGCATTACCTTACTGGCATGTTAAATGAATGCCACTGTTCGATCGGCTGAAAATTCTTTAGTGTTTCCCTTTTTTTGGTATGGGGATATAAGTTGATTTTTTCCAGTCTGATGGCCATTCTTGTGTTTTCCAAATTTGCTGGCATATAGCATGCATTACCTTGACAGCATCATCTTGCAAGATTTTGAACAGTTCAGCTGGGATGCCGTCGTCTCCTGCTGCTTTGATATTAGCAATGCTTCTTAAGGCCCATTCAACCTCGCTCTTCAGGGTGTCTGGCTCTAGCTCACTGACGACACCGTCAAAGCTATCCCCGATATTGTTATCCTTCCTATACAGGTCTTCTGTATATTCTTGCCACCTTTTCTTGATCTCTTCTTCTTCTGTTAGGTCCTTGCCATCTTTGTTTTTGATCATACCCATTTTTGCCTGGAATTTACCTACGATGTTTCTAATTTTCTGGAAGAGGTCTCTTGTTCTTCCTATTCTATTGTCTTCTTCCACTTCTGCGCATTGCTTGTTTAAAAATAATTCCTTATCTCTTCTGGCTAACCTCTGGAATTTTGCATTTAATTGGGCATATCTCCCCCTATCACTGTTGCCTTTTGCTTTCCTTCTTTCTTGGGCTACTTCTAGTGTCTCAGCCATTTTGCCTTCTTGGTTTTCTCTTTCTTTGGGATGTATTTTGTTGCCGCCTCCTGAACAATGCTGCGAACTTCTGTCCATAGTTCTTCCGGGACCCTATCTACTAAGTCCAGTCCCTTAAATCTATTCTTCACCTCCACTGCATATTCCTTAGGAATATTAGTGAGCTCATATCTAGCTGATCTGTGGGTCTTCCCTAATCTCTTTAGTCTGATCCTAAATTGTGCAAGAAGAAGTTCGTGATCTGAACTACAGTCAGCTCCAGGTCTTGTTTTTACCGACTGTATAGATGTCCGCCACCTTTGGCTGCAAAGGATGTAGTCAGTCTGATTTCGGTGTTGTCCATCTGGTGAAGTATAAAGCCGTCTCTTAGGTTGTTGGAAGAGAGTGTTTGTTATGCAGAGTGAGTTGTCTTGGCCAAATCAATCAGCCTATGTCCTGCTTCGTTTTGTTCACCCAGGCCATGCTTACCTGTAATTCCAGGTGTCATTTGACTGCCCACCTTAGCATTCCAGTCTCCCGTGATGAAAATAACATCTCTTTTAGGCGTGTTGTCCAGTAGGTGCTGCAGATCCTCATAGAACTGCTCTATTTCAGCTTCTTCAGCATCTGTGGTTGGGTCGTATATTTGGGTCACTGTGGTGTTAGATGGCTTGCCCTGAATTCAAATTGAGATCATTCTATCATTTTTTGGATTGTATCCAAGCACTGCTTTAGCCACTTTACTATTACTTATGAAGGCTACTCCATTTCTTCTGTGGTCCTCTTGTCCATAGTAGTAGATCTGGTGGTCATTTGATGTGAAGTGGCCCACTCCAGTCCATTTCAGTTCACTGACGCCCAAAATGTCTATCTTTAATCTTGACATCTCACCAATAACCACATCCAATTTGCCCTGGCTCATAGATCTTACATTCCAGGTTCCAATGGTGTGTTGATCCTTAGAACATCGGATTCGCCGTTCACCACCAGCACCGTCGGCCGCTAGCCGTCCTTTCGGCTTTGAGCTAGCTGCGTCATCACGTCTGGGGCTAGTTGAACTCATCCTCTGTTCCTCCCCAGTAGCATTTTGACCATCTTCCGACCTGGGGGGTCTCATCTTCCGATGGTATACCAACATATCTCTGGTTGTACTGATCCATTTAGTTTTCCCGGCAAGAATACTGGGGTGGGTTGCCATTACCTTCCCCAGGGATCGCATTTAGTCTGACCTCTCTGTCATGACCTTCCTGTCTTGGGTGGCCCTTCATGGTTTAGCTCATGGCATCATTGAGGTGCTCAAGCTCCAGCACCACGACAAGGTAACAATCCTTTGCTGAAGGGAGTCCATCCTACTTTCTTCTTTTCCTTAGCATATTGGGATGACTTTTTACCCTTGGTGCCATAAAATTGCATACAGGTGTAGTCATTATTTATGTATAATGCAATCCCCTCCCCTTTGGTTGGGTATGAACAAATTATATCCTTCCAGTACTATATTTCAATATTAAGTTCCATCCTACCAAGTTTCAGCAATACCAACGTCATATTTGCCTCCTCCCCAGTATTATTGTTGTAAACCTCCCAGAGTCCCTCTGGTGGGAGGATATGGGCAGTGCCAAATTTGATTGATAGATAAATTAGGACTTGTTTGTTCATCATTCTCTGAGCATTGGTGTATAGGCATATGAGCCCTTTAGTACTACCTTTCTTAACTTTGCTTGCTGCATCTCCTTCATTCAGAATATTTTATTTTGAGCTTGGAATTCTTCCAAAATACTTAAAACATCCTGCGTCATGCTTAAAAACTGTCTTTCCTTGAAATGGAAAAGTTTTATGATGTCTTGCACTTGAAACCAACCAGTGTCTGTTGCTGGAGCAGCGCAATCAATTTCAGGCTCTCCCCAGAGGGTGACTCACAGACCTCTGAAAATGTCTTTTTGCCCAGTGTTTCATGGACAGGGAGGAAAGAACCTTTGGCTTCCTCAGAGGTGAAGAATGTATTCCTGAGCACCACTTCCTTCTTTGTTGTAAGGTTTATTGCTTTGGGTATGATTCCCTCTCCCCTTCCAGGTTTAGTTTAAAGCCTGCCTGAACAATAGGTTTTGAAATACATTCTTCCCAGTTTTCGTGAGGTTCAGCCCATCTTTTGGCACACCAACCCTTGAATCGGTGGTTCACCTCCAGAATCCTCCATTCCTTCCTTGGGCCATAGCCTTTAGATAGAAGTATGGATGAAAACACCATTTGTCTTCCAGATACTTTAGCTTTCCTGCCTAGTTCTTCATAGTCCTTCAATGTTATTTCCAGGCTCTTTCTGGCAGTATTGTTTGTTCCAACATGAAACAGAAGAAGGGGTGGGCAGTCAGTAGATTGGATTAGTGGGTCCAGCTTCTCTGTCACATCCCAGATTTTCTCACTTGGAAGACAACATATTTCCCTTGATAGCATGTCCAATCTGCAGATAGTTGACTCCGTTCCTCTCAACAGTGGGTCACCGATCACCACCACATGCATTTTCTTCTTTAGGACCATCGTTGAATTCATCATCTCTGAAGAAGCCAAAGGTTCTCTCCTCCCTGTCCATGAAACACTGGGCAAAAAGACATTTTCAGCGGTCTGCGAGTCACCCTCTGGGAAGAACCTGAAATTGATTACGCTGCTCCAGCAACAGACACTGGTTGGTTTCAAGTGCAAGACATCATAAAACTTTTCCATTTCAAGGAAAGACAGTTTTTAAGCATGATGCAGGATGTTTTAAGCATTTTGGAAGAGTTGCAAGCTCAAAATAAAATGTTTTGTACCCAGAACAGGCTTATGTTGAGTGTAAAATGGTTCCAAAATGCTTGAAATAGCCCATTTGACATTCAAAATAATAGTTTTGTGCTCAAAATGGGAAATTTGGGGAGGCTTCAAGATTGAAACAGTTGAAATTGAACATTGTACATATTCTGAATGAAGTTTTTTATATGTAGTAACTATATTTTTTACCCCTTTTAACAGAAACCATAGTCCTTTAATGAGCTTTGGAGCCAGCTTCGTCAGCTTTTTGGTAAGTGGGCACAAAAGATTTCAGTTGTTACTGCATATGAGATTCCCTTGTTGTATCACTGATTTTGAAAGTGTATGACTAATTTTGAAAACATTCTTGTTTTTGAACCTACAGGATTGTAGGTTTAGTAAAAAATTGTTTGGAGACACATACACATTTTTCTCCCACAAGATCCAAATGCCGTATCAATGGAACGGAATAAAAAGATCAGTGCAGGAGTTCTTGTGTGGGTTTTTATGCACTTCATTTACTAGTCTGGGGAATAGAACTAAAATAGTTGTCTCAGTTTTACTACATTCTTAAACATTCTCAGTCTGAGGGCACACATATTGCAGAATAAAGGACTGCACATTCATGTGTATCCCTTCACATGCACATATGTACTATATTCACTATCAGAGTATGCATAACACTAAATTCTTAAATCATTGTTGTTGAACAAGGTATTGTGACCTGTTTCATACATAACACTAAACCATATTGGTTGGGGGTTGTATGCCACCAAAACCTAGCAAAATTGTATTGTGTGTCAATATTGCTTCCTACGCTGTCACTCTGGCTGGATTCATACATTGCATAAAGCTGGAATGTGGTTTGTTTTGTGCTTAGCGTTCTATAATTTCTATAAGTGAGAGCCATCTTTTATGATGTTGCTGATAAGCAAGTATCCTATTTGCAAGAACTCATAACAAGTTAATGAAAGATTTTACTGTACTATAAAATAGTTGCTTCACTATCTGTGAAAAGAAAGGATTTTGTGGTACTTTTAGACAAAGTATATGAATATAGTGTATGTATATAATGGTTCTATGTCCATTCTTTATTGGCATTATGTAAGAAATCATGCCAAAAATACAGGATATGACTTGTTTGATAAACCCCTCTTGTAAGTAGGTTGGTGTGTTTATGTGTAGTTTTATAAATCTTAAATTGGAGAAGGTTTTATCTGAATGTATTCTTGACTTTTGTAAGGAAATCGGAATTTTCTCCCTCACTTAAATGGAATTGCTTATCTAAGTGGGATTATTGAGTCAGTATAACAATCCAGCACAGCAACATTATACCCTGCAAAGCTTCTTCTGTTCTAAATATAGCTGCAGTAGTTTATGTTCCAATGTAGTTCAGATCTTCTATTTAAAAAATGGAAAATTTGCTGTGCTGAAATGGAGATTAAATTAACCTAAGTAAGGGGATTCTACATATCTTATCACTTGACTCTAAGGCATAGATTTTTTTTAATATACATAGGTTTTGTTTTTCATTAGGAAATCTGTAGATATAATTTGTGGCAGTAACAGTAACTGGAAGAGAGTAACTTAATTAGATTCTTAGTCAATATAGCAGTTTCAGCTCGGCTGTATATAAAATACCCAATCATACCTGGAAAAGTTAATTATTCTTTTTCATTGTCTTGTCCTTTAATAAAGTTACATCTTCAATATTTGTGGAGTGATTTGAGAAATAGAATGACTCTTGATAATATTTTATATTACCAAGAATTATTTGTTTTCTTAAATATGTAAAAAGGCCAAAAACTGTACCAAGGCACTGAGTTTTAGGGAGTACACATTCTCTGTTGTAAACCATAATTCAGAATTAGTTAAATATAAGCAGCTAAACACAGTTTCAAAAAAAAAAAAGACCAGTCATGAAAAAAATACATGTATATGCAGACACATGACACATTACACACACACTCTCTCTCTCTCACACACACACACACAGACTTGAAATGCTACTACAATTTCATACTCCATTGGGAATATATAAATACTCTTATATCTGCCATAATAGTTACATAATTGATCAAGGAAAAAAAGAACAGAGCTACAACTTTTAGTGCAGTATCTTGGTCCCATGTCGTGATATTCAAAAGCACAGTGTACAATAAAATATTTTGAAAAGCAGATAGACACTGTGGTCTGTTTCTTACAGCCTTAACAAATATTCTGATGTAGCATTTCAACTTAGGCTAGGCTGCCAGAATCTGATGCTCCTAAGAGGAGTTGGATTAATCAATATGTCTGCACAGTAGCAGAATGGGAAGGCTGCCTTACACTACAGGGAAAACTTCATGTTGCCCTGGGGATGACCAACTTGTTAAGCAGTAATGCCACATTTGAATGATCGTGTATTTGAATCTAAATTGGCTGTTTTAATTATATCTGAAATACTAGTCATGAAAAAAGTGAATGGCAAGTGACGGTCAACACAGTCTTAATGCTTAGTCATAAAGTTACTGTTGTAATAGTATCATCTCACTTGAAAAACTATTCCTGCATAGATTAAGAAGTTTGTTTGACTGCTTTTTAGTAGTAGTATTACTGCATTTTGAAACCATTAGGTCAAAGCAATGATATACTATTAAAGACAATGTTTTCTGCAAACACAAGCCTTCAGTAATCATGATTATGAAGGAGTATTACCTGATATCTTAGTAGTTACATTAAGTTTTTAGTATAATAGTATACTATTTTTCTATTAAGAGTTCATCCTACTAGCATTGTTGGTAACTTACAGCAGTAAATATAGCATGGTTATTTTTTGATTTTGCAGAGAGGTAGTTGTGCTAGTATTTTTTCAGCAAAGAGTCTTTGAAATCTTAAAGATTAATACATTTATTGGTGCATAATATGATAATACTATATAGTGTAACACATTTATTATATGGTAATTTGTTGGTTTTGAAGGGCCACAAGAATAATTTTTGAATTAATTTTTCAACTTCTCTGACAGTTACTTTTAAATGAAGGGTTCTTGTAGATAATTATATCTTAGTTAATGAACTTGCTTCAAAAAGCTTCTAAAAGAGCAATATAATATCCTTAGTTTGTAAAGTAGTAAGTAGGTTTAGATTAGTTTGGCACTTTCAGGTTCAGTAGTCTTTTTTTGTTTTAACAGAATGCCATGATGACTTTTGAAGAAGAGAAAATGCAGCTGGCATGTGACGATTTAAAAGCTACCGAAAAATTATGTGAGAGTGAAGAAGCAGGAGTTATAGAAACAATAAAAAATAAAATTAAGAAGAATGTAAGTGAAATATTGCCAGTACATGGATGAATAAGTCCTGTGCTGATACGATACTGTTTTATATATGCCTGTCCTATGGGACTCCATAGCATGTAATATGCAATATTCTCATATTCAATTTTGTTACTTTTAAAATCTTAACATATTCCTATGAGCTCATGCATCATCCTTTCCTATTATTCCTGTTTCCAGAATACCTGATAAATGGCCATTCAAATAGGCACCTCTATCAAAATTTGGCCTTTATAATGCTATGCAGAGAGAAAATAATCCCAGCTAAAAGGTAGTTCTTATAATTGATAGGTAATCTATTGTCTTCTGGTAGCCTAGACATAGTCTTATTTGGCTGCCCTTTGTATATAAAAAAAGTTTTCTTTCAACAAGATTAGCCATATCAATGTTGGCAATCTGCTGGTAGATGAGTGGCCTTTTTTTCTCTGCAAAATTTTATGCCTGCTTCTAGTTTTATTTCTGGCTCTTGCCTATCTGCTAAACATTAACCATAGACAATGGAAATTTTCTTCTTTGATAGCTTAGTAAAACTTAAAAGTTTCCTTCAAAAGATTTAAGTCCCACCTAGACCCCTATGTAACCTTGAAGAAAAATAACAGTTTCTCTTCATAATGCCTGCCTAGTTCTTCAGTCCAATCTCCTCTTTCCCTATGTCTCCACTTGGTAAGCAAGATGTAAATGGCAGCTGTTGTCCAATCATCATCTGTCCACGGTTATCATCCAGCCTTCGGAATTCATTTTACTAATGCTTTTACCTACTGAGTTGCAGGTTGATGGAAATATTCACAGCATTATGACTTAGCAGTTATTTATGTGTCTTTGGATCTTTGGCTTGCTAAAGATATTTTAAAAAAATAAAAATAAACTCACCTTGTGCCTTTAACTAACAATTTAGGTTATTACATTACTACTTTGGTTAGTAAAACTGATAATTGGCTTTCACTTAATTTGCTGCCCCATCATATAATTATAATAGCATCTACCTTCCATGGAAATAGAAGAAGGAACTTCAATTAGTATTCCTGTTGAACTGTCATGTTGATGCTACATATCTTTACTAGTTCAGTGGAATTAGGTGTAATCAACTTCATACCCTATAAAAAATTTAAGTTTTGTCTTCCTTTGACAACATACTACATTATTAATATTGAGTGCATTGACAGTTTGCTTAGTGTCACTATTCTATATAATTTCTAAAGGGTTATAAGGAGCTGGTCTTTGTATCTGTTTCCTGATGTATCTTCCATAGGAAATTTGTTTTAAAAGATTAAGGTTGGGGGAGTCTACAACTTTGGAGTAGGGGAGCAGTAGAATGCCATATTAAGCAACTGGTTGGTGAAAGATAATAACAAAAAATTATCTTACAAAGAAAAAGTTCACTTAGGTCATATTTTAGATATGAGTAGCTTACTTGATACCTTTAAATACTCTTGATACTGCATATGTCTAAAATTAATAATAGAATCTGTATATTATATTGATGAAAACTTAATATAAAGCTGGATTTTTGTTCTCTATTGCTACTAATTCTGTGATAGTTCATACTTAACAGTTCTTTCTGTAATTCCACTAAATGACAGAATAGTATGCAAATGAAGTGTAGAACCTCCAGTCCAACATCCAGGAGGCACATGTTTATGCCATGTATTTAGCAAAATGTCTAATGATCTAGAAGTCAAGTGTTCTGAAGTCCCATTCTCTATACCGTATGATATTGGATGTTTTCAGTAATGAACTTGTTTCGCTGCTGGAGCAGAAGAGAGAGTATATGGTGTGTCTTAGATGGTACCTGGTCAATGAAGTTCAGATTGATGAGCAGAAAATGTAGAGTATTTGCAGCTTCCAAACCTAAGATGGATTCACATATTCTGTGCCAAGTCAGAATATGCATTAATGAAGCCTAAATTTTAGTTTGTGAACTGTGGCCTATGAGTTAGCATAGCCTTGTCAGTTATGGTATAGCTAGCAAATCATGGTTAAAATTTCTTGAAAATTCTGCTTTCTAATTTCTTTCCAGCCAAGATACAAGAGATTTGGGGGGGGGGGGCTTTTGGATCTATTAAAAAAAAACCCAAATATGAACAATGAGATATTGTTAGCTCTTCTGAGGCATCATACTGAAACAATTAAAAAAATGTACCTTCACAACTAGTTGAAAATTTTCAGCAAACCTAAGTTTTTAAGTGAAAAGGTATTGAATGTTTTACCTACCTTTTCATTCAACAGATCTTTGTACTTGCTACAACCAAGACAAAATATCTGAATAAACTGAGTATTACAGTGGTTAAAACATAAACTTTAAAACTTCAGTGGTTTTTAAGCACATTTCAAAAAGTTTAAGAAATACAGCTCTATGCTAATATTTATTTACATTTCTTACTTTGAATAGAATTTCATTACAAGGCAATTCACTTTGCCTATCTTGACTAAACTTTAATTGATAAATATTTGGGATATGCACAGCTGGACCACATGGGGAAGAATATAAAGCATTTCTGGTTCAGATAATTGATTTCCAGAAAAGTGCCAGATCACCCCCAGAAAGGTCATATTGGTGTGGCCCAGAATGTTCCATTCCTAGAATGGTAGGTTTTATCCATATCTAATTAATATGATGGTTCTGTTCTTCCTTCATAATTTTCAAATAGGTTGATGGGAGGAAGGCTGCCCCATCCATGATGGATCGATTGCAGAGACAAATCATTGTGGCAGACTGTCAAGTTTACCTTGCTGTGCTCTCTTTTGTAAAACAAGAATTATCAGGTAAGCTGTGGCTTCTATTTTTTTAATAATTAATATTTATTATCTAAAACCAGGATGACATAAAGTGGTTTCATAGCATACAATACAAAAACATTTATATATTATGAATGCCATCAATGTCAAGATCTTACTTATAAATACTTCTAATCTTAACCCACTCTGAGTGTAACAAACAGACAAGTCTTTGCCATAGTTTGTGTGGTTGATTGTAGGTATCAAGTCTTGGCTGTATCTCCAAAAAAGTTTATTTATTTATCAAATTTGTATGGGTTGATGGGTTCAACGGTATAACAAAAGGCTTAATTTTTTTGTAATCACAGTATGCAAAAAATCACTTTCCAATTTTTTTTGTTATCACCATGCTTGTCACTTTCTCTTTTTTTGTCCCTTCAAGTCAATTTTTACTCCTGGCAGCTACATTACCTGTTTTTCTAAATACTAAATAGTTTCTAATCCTTCGGTATTAGAACAGAAAAATGTGTCTTATTTTTACAATTATTCCAATAGAACACAGTTTATTTCAGTTATACTTGCCAGTTTACCTGAGTTATGTATAATCTATGGATTATTTTGATATAATTTTCTCTGATTTATGCAGAGGATGAGAATATAGGCTTGAAAAGCAAGCTGCGGCCTCTAATATTAAGAAATCAGTGTGTGTTTGGGTGTAGCATGTGGTTGGAAGTTCTATCACTTTACATTCTGCTCTGTGAGAAGAAAGTGTTATGTTTTGTTGATTACTTTGATACCAGTTTTAATTCTAATAACTTTTGGATAACACAATTTCTATCAGTAAAAGAAAAGTAAACATTCCCCTTCATTCATAGCTTCCTTTGTGCATGGTTAAGTACATTTTAAAATACCACAAGCCTCATATTGGCATGTGGTTGCTAGTTTCTATTAATACTGGTAAGAATAGTTTTTTTAAAATTAATCAGTTGCTTAGATAACAGTAATGTATTCTAAGCAAAGATGGTGCTTTACCTAATTGTTTCTCAAATACAAAAACTTCCATATATAATAGTCTAGGACTACATATGCAAATATATAAAGTGTCTCAAGAGACTCTGTAGTTTTAAGTAATAATGTTTAACAGGAGAGTATGCTGGCTAAAAAAGCATCAAAACTATATATTTTTTTTCTGAAATGTTCCTCATATTCCTTACTTTATTTGTGATTGCACCATCCAAGGTGAAAAGGGTGGGGTTTTTGTCCCTTTCTCCATGGTTACTGCAGCATTGCTGAACAGAATTGTACAACACTTACCTTGTGGTGAACCACATGAGAACCAAAACGCTATGCAGCAGAAGTGGCTGAACAGCACAGTCTTGCAGTAATTTTAGCTTCCTGTTAAAGCTGAATCATGCTTTTGGAACAAATGCTTTATTGCAACAGACAGCTTGATTTTCTATTGCTTGGAAGCTCTTCCTTCATTAATCCTTTAGAGTAGATCTACCATATCTGGGCTATAAAAATTCAGATGACTGCTAGATATGCTCGAAAGAGTTAAAGTTTCCTCCATCTCTTTGCTGTTTGCTGTTTAAATGTTTGCAGCCCTATGTTAAAGGCTATTGTATAATAAGTAGGGATTTAACAATTTTATTTGTGCTAGAGTAAACTGAACACTATGTATTCTTAGTTCTCTGACCGAACAATTGGGTACACACAACACATTAAATTAAAAAGTGACTTGCTGTATTATAGGTACAAAGCTTTGGATATATCCAATCACAAAGTCAGAAAATTAAGACCATGTAGTGCTTCAATTACTATGATTTATGGTTTACTATGTTGAGTAATTACCTAGCCAATTATGGGCCATTCAGTAAACTTGGTTAAATAAAGCATGACTTGGCCTGTGGTTCATACCATTCATTACATGTAAAGATAGTCCTCATTTAGCAACTGCCTCAGACAGGGACCATTCATAGTTACAACAGTGATAAAAAAGTAACTTTGACCAATGCCTTCATTTATGACTTTTGCAGTGTCTCTCTCTTAGTTTCGGGTTCACCATTACAGTCAGTCAGTACCTGTTGTCCTGTGCCTGACCTGTTTTTTTTTCTCTCCCCCCATCGCAGACTGGAGAGATTGCCTAAACAAGCTATTTCTTCTTGAGCTGCTTTTCTCTGCAAACTGGTACATCCCTAAAAAGTGCTAATCACACATTAACAAGCTCAACTCTGTGACCTTAATTAGTTGATTAGAACTCTGTACAGCTCCCAGCTGCTGCCTGTAACTGACAAGACCCTAATCAGTTTCACACTAAAAGCTTTTGTTTGCCTTCTAGTGGCTAGGGGCTTGCAGCTCATAGCCACCAGTGTGCTAGGCAACAGTTGGCACTAGCGCATTCCTTTCAATGTATATTCCCCATTGTGTGCCTGCTTACTCTCTTGCAATCTCTTCCTCTCCAATGAATATAAATACAAACATTAATTCTCTTTTTGCTAATTATCCCAGCGCTGGGGTGAGGATTCTGAAGGACAGGGAAGTGGGGGAAAAGGGCTATAAGGTTTGCTGTTGTACCAGGCTTCCTCATGAGTTGCATTCCAGAAACTTTCCCTGCCATTTGGGCTCACCTGGCTCTTTGGGGTTATATCTGTCTGACTCTGTAAAGCAACAGAGAGCTGAAGTAAAATTGTAAGTGCAGTCATGGTTACATGATTTTTCACTTAGCAACTGCTTTGCTTAACAACCAAGTTGCCAGTTCCAGTTGTGGTTGCTAAATGAGGACTAACTATATTCACATGCTGATTTGGGGTGTCATGGTACTTGTGCGCTGAGTGGGTAGCTAAATAAATAGGTTACAAAAGTAAAAGCAAACTCTTCCATGGCACAATAGTATTGAATCTTCCCATTCAGCCTGGTCAAGAATAGGCCTGTTGGGGGTCTTCAGTTAGTGAGGTACATGGAGTGTGGATTAGGGGACAGGCTTCTTATGGGTGACCCCCACTTTATGGAAAACTCCCTCCAGAGGTACCTGCAGCCCCCACCTTCTTACATTTCAGAAACAGCTTAAAGCAATACTATTCCAGGGTGCTTTGGGCCTAAAGTTGACTAAACTCTTTTTGTCTCTTTTTTTTTTGTTCCCCTCAGCTTATATAAAAGGTGGGTGGATCCTTAGAAAAGCCTGGAAAATCTATAATAAGTGCTATACCGACATTAATACGCTTCAGGAATTTTATCAGAAGAAGATAACTCAGGAATCCTTGACTTCTGATGCTACAAATGATAATCACATTGCTGCAGAAGGTGTTACAGAGGATTCACTTAACAGACTGAAAGGTGCTGTTAGCTTTGGATATGGACTTTTCCATCTTTGCATATCCATGGTGCCCCCAAACCTGCTCAAAATCATCAATCTGCTGGGTTTTCCTGGAGACCGCCTGCAGGGGCTTTCTTCATTGATGTATGCAAGTGAAAGTAAGGACATGAAGGCCCCTTTAGCTACGTGAGTAGCTATATTGCAATGCTTTGGTAATAGCTTAGAAATGAAGTAAGTAAACTTCAAGCCAATGTAAGGTAGCAACACAGTCTTGTCTTTTCTTTTTCTTTTTTTCTTTTTTTGAAAAGAGAAAACATCACCTAGTTAATTAAGAGCTGTTCTTTGATATGCTTTAAGTTATAGAATTGGAGGCCTTTAATTCAGAGAGGAAGCTTATTGTGTCCTCAGATTGTTTTTACTCAGTGCAAATTGTTGGACTCAGAACAAATACCAATTAAACCATTCTTAAGTCCTTAGCACTTTAAAACATTTTACTATCTTCTGTATGCCCATTTAGACTTTCTAGTAAGAGCTAATTTTTCTGTATTTGTATGGTTCTGTGTGAAGTAGTAGAATGCTGTTCTTAAAATGCAGATACTTTTGAGTTGGCACTTTTCTATTTTTCAACTGACATGGAGTTTTTGCATCTGGGCTTCGTTTCAATGTAAGGGTTACTTTTCCACACACACATCGTGCATGATGTAGCCTTCCTTTTCTTTTTAAGTTAATGTGATAACTCAGTGGAGGAACTTCTTTAACAGATTCTGCAGGTTAAGGAATCTTGGGTTGGAACTGAAATTCCCTAGAATGGCCTACATCCTATTTAAGCTAACATATGGTACTAGTTCTGGGTTTCAGTAATCTGGATGACTCGTGGATGGTTGCAAAGAGAAAAATGAACATTTAAACCCTTGTTCACATGCAGTGGCTGTCCTAACTAGTAGAACAAGTATAATTTTAAGCACTTTACTTCCTTTGTTGGGAGCCTTTAATTTTTTGTTAGCAATGATGACAATGTTACTGATGTCTGAAGTTACTCACAGAGTTTGTGAGTGACTTTGCATTAAAACTATTGGGTACTAATTTGTTTCTGTTTAGAAGGCTGATTGTATAATTTGATTGCATAATTGGTATGTTCGGTGGCATTTTCTAGGGAATTCCATATCTCTTCTACCATCAGATTCCAGCTTCAGAAATTGAAGAACTTTTTTACTTTAGTTGAGTAAAAGCTGACTTAATTTCCTTATGTTTTGATACTATATCTCTGAGAGAGCAACAATTTTGTGACTGGAAACTGTTTAACTTTTGGGGTAATGAGATCTGTGTTGGAAAGGGCAATGCTGCAAAGTGAGTGATACCATTTTGTATAGATAGGTGGAGGAATATATGAATAAACCTGTTTTAGTACAGTTTTCATCTAGTTTCTATCTAAAAATTATGGAAACTGTACCACTTTTTAGAGGAGACATAGGAGGATACCAAAAGCGTTTCAGGTGCTAAATGGGATCCTGAGGCCACATTTCTCATCCTTGCCATAGCTCAATCCAGTTCTAAAGTGCTTCACACAAAATAGGTATGAACGTTTTTATTATAGCCGATAATGTAACTTACTTGCAAGCATGTTCTAAAGAAAGGTGTGAATGCTTGCTCGTTTCAGTGGGTGATTGGGAGCAGTACTATGCATGCACTCAACCTGCCTGTGTAAGTTGCTAAAGTTTAAAAAAGGAACTTGCTTTAATGGATTGATTACTCCATATTACTGTGTATTCTTTGATGCTTCTGAATTTCCAAAGTATGGAACTAGCTAATGTCAGTATCTTCTTGTACTTTTAGGTTAGCCTTGCTGTGGTACCACACAGTGGTTCGCCCTTTCTTTGCTTTGGATGGCAGTGACACCAAAGCAGGATTGCAAGAGGCTGAAGAGATTCTTCAGAAAAAAGAAGCTGCTTATCCAAACTCATCTCTCTTCATGTTTTTCAAAGGCAGAATACAGCGTTTAGAGGTACTGCAAACTTTGTCCTTGGTGGTTCTTCAGGTTCTTCTACACCGTAGTAGTAAAAAAAAGTAAGAATGTCAAGAGACTGGCAATAGTACAGTCATAACTATGCTAGTGGAAGTGCTATGGCATTGTTTTGTGTATGGTAACACTGTGGCATGTGCTGAGTCTCTGTTATGCAAGTTCATTGACTCAGTATTGAATGGGGGTCTGCAATAGGTGATAGTTTGTGATACATATTTCAGGATACTGTGAGAATTTGTTGATTTCTGTTTCCATCGATGAGAGATTTTCTGAGGAGCGTGCTGTCTCTTCCCAGGCAGAATCAGTATTCTGTATAGCATTTCTCCTGTTGTTGCTTTTTCTATCACTATCACTTATGAGCTGATGGTTTTGGAGGCCATGAGAGCAAGGAAGTAGAAGGCTAGAGTGCTGAATTTTACATTGATTTCAATAATCAGTCCATGTTTTGTTAGCTGACTTGTAGTTCCTACAATTAAATTTCACAAGATGACCGTTACATTTAATTTTTTTATACTGTTCTAGAGTGATTCGAATAAACCCTTGTGAAGTTGATATTTATGTGCTTCTGCATTTTGATTGCAGCCTTTTTCTTCTCTTCTTAGTGTCAAATCAACAGTGCCTTGACCTCCTTCAATACTGCCTTGGAACTTGCAACTGATCAGAGAGAGATTCAGCATGTCTGCCTCTATGAAATCGGTATATGAATACATTAATGTTTCCTTTCTCTTTAGACATAAGAAGTGTCTGAAAGATTCAGTCTCCAGCAGATACGTTATTTATTTAATTTAAAGATTTATTAGGCTACCCAAATCAAACAGTGTGACTCTGGTTGGTGTACACCATAAACACACAATTAATCAAAACGAAGAAAAAAACCAAAGAAAGCCACATAACAATAAAGAGCCAGTATATAAATACAAAATACAAAAAGTGAAATGGCAACTAAACACACAACAAAACAACCACAAGGGGACTCCCACCCAACTAGCCACTAACGCCTGTCTCAATGGCTTTCCTAAAGGCAAGAAGATTTGGGGCCTGTCATAAATCGGGGGGGGGGGGCAGGATCATTCTAGAGAACGGGCAACCACAGAAAAAGCGCACTTTCTAGGTCCCATAAGTTGACAAGATTTAAAAGAAGGGATCTAGAGCATGCCTTTCCTGTGGGAGTATGTTGAGCAGGCACACGTTCTAGGGAGAAGGCAGTCCCTCAAGGAACCCAGTCCTATGCCATTGTAGGGCTTTAAAGGTAATACCCAGCCCCTTGAATTGCACCCAGAAGCCTATTGGGAGCCAGTATAGCTTGAGGAGTATGCTTTGTTAATTTAAAAATATTATTTTGTTGTTAATAATGCATAGGATGGACATCATAATATTCTGTGCACATTTTTTTTGCTTGTCCCTTTTAGGCTGGTGTAGCATGATAGAAATGAACTTCAAGGATGCATTTGAATCATTTGAACGTCTTAAAAATGAATCAAGATGGTCCCAGTGTTATTATGCCTACTTAACAGCAGGGAAGTATTGTTACATGATTCAGAAGTATGTGTAATTTGGGGTGGAGTTAATACAGTGATTGTTGTATGGTTCAACATATTTTATTTTAAAAATTACTCTTATAAACACAACAGTGGCAAAAATATATTGGGTGCATGTCTATCTCGTGACTTATTAGAGTGAGGTTTTGAGCATGTGTTGTTCTTGCATTATTTAATCATTTATTTGGTAGGTTTATATAGCCACCTGATTGACATGTGACCCTGGGTGCCTAATAATAAATGTAATGATGATAGAAAGCAACTAACAAAAAACATGCAAATGGAGCAAAACCCAACAGATAGCAATTACCACAACAGATAATTGTGAATGCATCACCTCCTATATTTCAGTATATATTCATTTTTATAAGGACAGAGTTTCTTAGCTACTACTCAAAAAGCAACACAGAATCTGCCTGCAGGTTTGCATTTTAGCAGACGTGATTCAGAAAGGAAGGGAAAAGGAAAGCCAACAAATTCAGAATCAATGATTCATAAAATTTGGTAAATGTTTAATGAATATGTCAGATTGTCAGTGAGGGGGACAGGATCGTTTGTTTGTTTGTTTGTTTATTTAATTTATATCACCGCCCATCTCCCCCAATGGGGGACTCTGGGCAGTTTACAATAAATAGCATTAAAAACATAGCCACATAAAAATTACATTAAAATATACATAAAAACAAATGTTTTAAATTAATGAAAGAAACTCTTTTTTTATTACAGTGTGTCAAGGAGCTACTGGTGAAGTGAATGGTGCACAGACTGTTTTCAAGGAAGTCCAGAAGCTTTTCAAAAGAAAAAACAATCAAATTGAACAGTTCTCAGTCAAAAAGGTCTGCTGAACATAAACTGGATTGACTTGGTATATGGGTGGGCAATCTGCAACCATAGGACCACATTTGAACCTCAAATCCTTTTTTTGTGATCCTAAAAATCCCCTCTAACTGCTGCTAAACTTCAGTTGTCTGACTTCCCAGAAAATGACAGGAAAGGCTCTAAGCTAGACCATATGCAATTTAAAAAGAAGAAAGGAAACTCTAACTTGCCTCCTCTCCCAATTTGTATTATCTAAATCTCCTGTCTTGATTCGGTTAAACTGTGGATGCAGTGACAGGCAATAACCTAACTATAGTACATTTACCTAGTTAAAGTGTGAGAACCAGCTTATTATTTGCAGCAAGTGACTTTTTGGGTGGGGGAGCAAGATGTGGTTGAGTGAAGTCAAGGATGTAATAGGTGAGGCATCTTTGTGTAGGGATCTGATTTCAGTGTACAAACCACCTTTTGTTAACAATGTGTTTAGATACATTACTCTACAGGGCACCATGGGGGGGAGAGATATTCATTCCTATTTCCTGCTAGCTTGTGCCAGCCAAGGCAAATGCTGTGGGAGATATAGGTGTTCTCTTGTTCTCATTCTTTGTCTTTTAAACTTTTCCCTGCTGATAATAGTGTGAAGGAAATTAATTGTGCTGGCTTAGGGGGTTTTTTGAGAGAGAAATTATTCTGGAACTTTTCTAGCAAAAGAATGAGCTTGGAATTCCAGACTGCTTCTGTTCAATCCTGCCTGTGCACTGGAACAGGCCCTGTGTTGAATGATTCCCTTAGCAGGAACACCATCAGTGCACGTAGCTGTAACTGGGGTTTTTGGATAGAATATTGCAATGTTCTTTTTCCCATGGTGGAAAGACATCTCCATCCCATCCAAATTGTCATTCAAAATGTGATCATCTAAAATATGCCAGATGGTTTAATTAGGATTATACACAATGCAGGTATTTCATTTAGCATTGAGTAGTAAGTGATTAGTTATCCAGGAATAATTTGGACATTTGATGGATTTTGGTAATAGTTTAAAGTGTGCATTTATTCAGTATTTCTGGCAGGATTTTATGCTATGATTTGTAATACCTGTTAATATCTTAAACTATAAAAGAGAAAAAGACTAGCTACAGTTGAAATAATAACTTTATGAAAATACTTATTAGTTATGATCCTACTTATTTGATCAGTAGTGTATGGATAATGTGGGTAGTTTGTAGTTGTAGTTGTACTTTCATGTGTATATTTAAGAGTGCCTTCCAAAAATAGAAAAAAATCATTTCATTATTTGGAGCCAAAGCTTCTAAGTTCAATCTTAATGTCAGAGGCAGGAACTGCTCTCTTCGTTGCTACCATTATTTAGGAGTAGTATATTGTCTTTTTTCCAGTTCTGCCTAATTACAGTTGTTGAATTCTCCTCTGACTTTATCCCTGAGGGTTGGGGGGATCTAAAGAAAATAGAAGTTGGACAGCGTGTATGACTCTCAAATGAGTTCATAGTTGACCCATGGAAGGTTGAATGAATTGCAATACAAGTATAGAGAAATGGAAAGGTCTGGCTGAATGTACATAAGGGACAAAGCAGGGATATGTATAGCACATGGAGTCAAACAGTCCTCTTGCTCTGTGTTCCAACCCCTAGTTATACAACAATCAAGAGCTGTTATTCTATCTATCCATTGATCTGGTTAAAGGCCAGCACTAAGCTGTCTCTATTCCTTGAGACCTTTACTACTATGTAAAGAAAGGAGATTAGGAACAGCACCCCCTAGGTTCCTATCCTAGGCTGGCTGGAGCCCTGAACAATGAGTTGTGGGGCTCTACATTCACTTATGATATTTCAATATTTTAAGATTGCTGGTCTTTATGTTGAAATTTTAAAGCTTTTCATGTTTGCCCAGTGTATAATTTAAATATTTTTATAGTTGTAATCAAAATAGCTCAACACAAAGCTCAACTTCAAGTGGTGTCCCCAAATTCAACTGAAAATGCAACTTATCATGACTTCTCCAGTCTCAAAATTATTCAACCCCTTCATGGCAAGCATCTTCAGTACTTAGTAGAGCACCTTTTCGCTGTTATGACCTGCTGCAAATGAGATGCATAGCCAGACACCAGCTTCTGGCAGCGTTCCTGAGGAATCGTAGCCCATTCCTCATGAGCAATGGCCTCCAGTTCAGTAATATTCTTGGGTTTGCGTGCTGCAACTGCCTTCTTCAAATCCCACCAGGGATTTTCTATGGGGCTCAAGTCAGGTGACTGTGATGGCCCCTGTAGAATCTTCCAGGACTTCTTCTGCATCCAAGTGGAATCTGAGGTATGCTTGGGATCATTGTCTTGTTGGAAGGTCCAATGACCCCCAATCTTCAGCTTCCTTACAGACAGCGTGACATTTTCTTCTAGGATTTCCTGATCCTTCAATGAATCCATCTTGCCGTCCACACGCTGCAGGTTTCCGGTGCCAGAGGATGCAAAGCAGCCCCAGAGCATCACCAAGCCACCACCATGCTTAACTGTAAGCAGAGTGTTCTTTTCAGCATACGCTTCATTCTTCTTCCTCCAGACATACCGCTGATCCATCGGGCCGAAAAGTTCCAGTTTTGTTTCATCGCTCCACACAGAACAGAATCCCAAAACTTCTGTGGCTTATTCATATGATTTTGAGCATATTGGAGCTGACTTTTCTTCTGCTTTTGGGTCAGTAGCGGTGTATGTCTTGGAGTTCTGGCATGGAAACCTTCTGTGTTTAGTATGCACCTTACTGTGCTCACTGAAACCTCAGTGCCTGTTGCCACCAAGTCTTGCTGCAGGTCTTTTGCGGTCACTCGAGGGTTTCTCTCCACCTGCCTTCTCAGAAATCTGGTTGCAGCCATTGACAGCTTCCTTTTTCTGCCCCGTCCAGGTAGTGTAACCACTGTTCCTTTAACTTTGAACTTGTGAACTATGCTTCCAACGGTGTCTCTAGGAGCATTCAGTGCCTTCGCTATCCTTCTGTATCCTGTTCCTTGTTTGTGAAGGGCGATGATCTCTTCTCTTACCCTTTTGGACCATTCTTTTGACTTAGCCATACTGTATTTCTGACATGCAGTCAAACGTGGCACTCAGCAAACCCCTGGCCAGTTCAGGTATTTCATGTGTTCCAGCTCAAGCACACCTGGTGCAACTAATGAAGCCCTTGACTAGTTGCCTCAGGTGTGCTTGAGACAGCACCTGTTTTGCATACTGTATGTGTGCTGTTGTGACAGATTCTGTTCAGGGAGTTGGATAATTTTGAGACTGGAGAAGTCATGATAAGTTGCATTTTCAGTTGAATTTGGGGACACCACTTGAAGCATTCGTTGTGTTGAGCTGTTTCAATTGCTTTTGTTTGAGTTGTTCACTGCAAACAGCTGAAAGTCTGTACATTTTGACAATTAACCTGATTTGCAATGGGGGTTGAATAATTTCTATTACAACTGTATGTACATGGCCATGCTAAAAAGTACTTGCCCTCAACTTATTTGGAAAATAAAACCAGTGTCTTTTCTGTTTGCAGGCAGAGAGATTTAGAAAGCAAAAACCAACCAAACAGCTTTGTGTCCTGGCATCCATTGAGGTACTATACTTATGGAAAGCCCTTCCAAACTGTTCTTTCACCAATCTACAGCATATGAGTCAAGGTACACAATGTGACTTCTGCTTTATTTTTTGCACACAGTCTTTCTTCTACAAGGCAATATATTCCCCTGTCCCTTTTTTAAATTGCTGCTAGAAAGCAGTTTGTGCCAATTTGAAGGCAGAAACTGATTTCTTTATCTCATAATTGGCATGATAATTTTTGTGCTTAAAATGTTAAGAAATAAGTTGTCAATATAGATAGTCCTTGGGTTACAATCACTTGTTCAGCGACTGTTCAAAGTTACGATGGCACTGAATGAGGGGGACTTATGACCAGTCCTTAAAGTTGCAGCCATCACAGGGTCCCCACAGTCGTGGGATCGCAATTTGGACACTTGGCAACCAACTTGCAATTATGATGGTTGCAGCATCCCACAGTCATGTGATCACTATTTGCAATCTTCCCTGCCAGCTTCCCACAAGCAAAGTCTTTTTTTAAAAAATAATTTTATTAAACATAATTAAAAAGATAAGAACTTATACAAACTAAAAAAAAGAATAGAAAGAAAAATAGTGCAGAAAAGGAAAAAAATAGAAAGAAAAATAGAAAAAAATAAGAATATATATAGTAAAGAAAAGGGATATATAAAGAAATTACTTCCCCCTTCATAACAACAAGGATAAACAATTTTAGTAACTTATCACCTTCTCCGAAAGTACAACAAATTATCTCTTCTTTTCATATCTCATCTCTTATCTATAAACCTTTAAAACATAATCATTCAATCCTGGTCTGCAAAAGTCCATTAAGGGTTGCCAGAGATAACAACATACCTATTTAAACCCTGATCAAATAAACCAACTTTATATTCCTTCCTTTTACTTTTAACAATCTTGATCTTTAATCCCTTCAAATACTGTCCTAGAACTTGATTTCTTTTCATGTTTTCTTTGTCCCTTCTCACAAAATCCTCCAAAACTTTAAAAGACTCTTTTGTAAATCCAATATAGGAAAGTTATCCAGGTCACTCTTTTAGTTTATTTGTATATCCCTTTTATTTGTATTGTATTGTTTTGTTTTGTATTTGTATTGTATTATACTGTATTGTTATTTGTATATCCCTTTTATCAGCTGGTTTCATTTGTATATCCAGCGTAGCATCTTTTTCCATATCATTCTTGTATTTTTAAATCCACTTTCAAACCAGTCTCAGTTTTGTCTGGTAAAACTTGTTCCTTTTCCTTTACGTCTTTTAAACACAGTCTTTCTATAATGGCAGACATTTTTAAAATTAACTTCTGGGTCCATTGTTCACAAATATCCTTCAATACATCCAATGTTAAAGTATTTTGCTCTATTCTGTATTAGTAAGTGAAATTTAAGTGTTCCTCTCCTTTAATTGTAATCTTTAGTTCCTTCTGGTTCCCTCTAGTGTCCAACCTTTAGAGTTCCATCCTATCAAGTTTTTGTAAAGAAATTCAAAACAACCGCATTCTCCCATGGGAAGGATTCTTATAGTTAATTTCAAAATCTTACTTCAAATCCATCTGGACCCTTAGTCGGTTTGTAACTTTCCAAAATCAACGTTCTAATCACTCTTTTACTGTTTATTCCAAAAGAATTTTTTAAAAAAATCCTTAAGCCTGTATTTAAAACATATTTCACTAAGGATTGAAGGAGACTCACCTGGTGCTCTAAAACTTGCCATTGCAAAGGTTCCTAATAGCTAAAAAGCAGTTAAGAAGCAATTTCCAAAAGTGGTTAAGAAATGAGCCTGAGCAAACTTTATGTCCATATAGGCTACATTACAGCTGTCAGTTTGGTTGAAATCCCAGCCACTCAACTCACGAGCCAACCACAAAAACCTCAGTTCTTGCAATCTACTCATGAGAAGCAGCTGTCCAGAGTACATGCAGGCAATCTCACAATCTCTCCTTTTTCTGGAGAGATTTTGCCAGCCAGAATTCACCATCTGGCTGTCAATCGCTGCCACAATGCCATTGCTGCTCCTTCAGGGATGTCTAGTTTGTCATGAATCCTCACCAGAAGTCCCCATAAGCAGTCGGGAAAGGAAGGAAGAAGGCAAAGGAAGGCAATGGAAAGAGGAAGGAAGAAGGTAATGGAAGGCAAAGGAAGTGGGCAATGGAATTTGCAAATTGCCTTTAAGTTAACAGAGGAATCTAAAGATTTTTTTCTTAACTCCACAAAACTAGGATGTCAGTTGGCCAAATCAGTATTGTGAAAATTAAATATTCAAGAAGGGGAATTGCACATAGCTAAGGATGGATCAGCCCTTTTTGTCCAAATGTAGGTTGAACTAGAGGAAAAATGAAAAGTGAAGGTCGGGCTGAAAGCTTGCTTAGCAGCCTTCTGTGCCTCCTTTTAAAGAGGCCTGCCTCTATTTGAAGAATTTTGAATCTAGAGAATGGGGGTTGGGGAATGGAAGAATAGTATCAATGTCAAATGTATACTCTAATCATGGTCAGTTATTCCTGCCCTTTTCTCTTTCTAAAGCTTGCCAGGAAGTTGACGATTCAATGGTTGTTGGTTTGAAGAACTTGCTGCTTGGTGCCATACATAAATGCTTAGGAAATGCTGAAGATGCTGTTCAGGTAACTGAGAGAGAAAATGTGCTAGCATATTTGGGTATATAAGAAGAAACGATTATCAGTTAACCAAGAAACATATTATCAGTAACAATACAGCAAATGAAAATTCTAGGATCAGAATACTTAGAGCCAAGGGTAGAGTACCTTCACCTTGTAGGCCAAATTCAGCCTGTCAGATCATAATCCAGCCCATAAAATTTTTCCACTTTTCCATTTTGTCTTCGTTTTTTTCATTTATTTCCCATTGCCTCTTTTGCTTGCAGTAATTTTTTTCTGATTGATCCCAATATTCATAAAATGCTATTTTTTTCTCTTTAAAACCTTACGTCGTCTTTATGAGCTTGCCTGCATCCATCCCTTGTACTTTCAGAATCTTGTTGTAGTTTCCCATTGCATCTTTGTCTGCTACTTGTATTACCAGTATCTTGACAATTTTCAGGTAGGCTGGGCTGGAGATGCTGTAGCAGTATTGGTCTGATGCTTAGAGGTTATAGGGGCCTCGATGGGATGAAACAGGCTGAAGATGAATCCCAACAAGACTGATTTACTGTTTGTTCACTGATCATCAGGCTCTCTGTCTGCTTCAGTGACAACTTTTGATTGGGTGGTACTCCCCTTGAAAGAGCAGATCCATGACTTGGGTGTCTTCCTAAATGCATGACAACTGCTGGATTGGCTGGGCAGAAACGGTGGCCCTCTCTCGGCTTCAGATGTTGAATTACTCATGGCCCTAAGTAGAATGAGAGAGCTTGGCTGTGGTAACTTATGCTCTCATCACCATCATGGCAGACTACTGCAAGGCACTCTGCATAGGGTAATCTTTCAGGGTTACTCAAATGGCATTGGTGTAGAATGCAACGGCCCACGTGCTGGCAGGGGAGAGCTGCCTCCGCCATGTAACATCTATATTGCAGGTGCTGCAGTGGCTTTCAATAAGTTTCCAAACACAGCTGAAAGTGTTAGTTTTAATCTTCAATGCCCTAAATGGCTTGGCTCCCAAGTATTGTAGGTCCCCCTTCTCCAGGCGAGATTGGTTATTCTGGTTGTGGGTGCTGAGTGTTGCTTGAATAAAGGATTTGAGGCTGGTTGAGGTTCATTGGCGAGGCTTCTCACTGGTGGTTCCAACTTTGTGGAATAACGTTTGCCCAGAAGCTCCAATCCTTGCAGTGTTTCATAAAACAGTAAAGATTGAGCTTTCCTGCAATGATTAAGAGGGCTGCTTTCACCTAGGACGAAGAAAATGCCTGTGTGATTACACTGTGTTATCATGTTATTATTTGGCATGTGGAATTTTTAAAATAATTTTACTGTAATTTGTTTGGGTGTTCTACTGTAAACCACCATGAGACTGAAGATGTTGATGAGACTCATGGTGATTTACAATATTTCTCTTTTTCTCTTATGCACTTATGCTCACTCAATTGCTATTAATCGCATTACATAAAAGCTGAATTGCTTTCCTAATGTGTAAGATCAGCACAGCATGTTTGGTCAGTTTCTTTACTAATTGTTTGAAATCCAGGTGAATTTCAGAACTATTTTTCTTTTAACAGTTTATCTTTTTTTTTTTAGAAAGACTGACATTTATTTGACAGTGACTGCAGAGATTAAGTTCATGCATCATATTCACAGGTCTCAGATTTTAGTACTTTCATCTGCTATTTTTCCATAGCCATTAGCAATTACTTCCCCATCCAGTTTTGATTTGGTGCATTTATCAGTTTGAAATGATAATTGGCAAATGAAGAGGTTTTGCAACTGTAGATCTAATAAAAGTTTCTGGGTAGAGTGCAAAGATTGATTTTGTTCTTAGAAACAATAGGATAATTTTTCTTTTGCAGTTCTTTCAAAGAGCCCTTAAAGATGAACTCTGCCGCCAGAACAACTTGTATGTTCAACCGTATGCTTGCTATGAACTTGGCTGTCTTTTATTAGAAGACCCTCAGGTAACAAAAGACTGTATTTTGACACTGCATGAGATAAGATACTGGTTAATGATAGATATCGATAAAGATCAGATGATCTGAGGTTATATATTTCTCCCACCCCTTTTTTTCTGCAATTGAAATGATAATTAAATGGATTTGAATAGTAGGTCTGTAGTAAGAATGTACAAAAAGGTAGATGCTGTGGGTATCTTAGACTGGGTTGATAGTCTCTGTACTTCAGAAATGGGGAACTTGTGTCCATCCAGTTGCTGCAGTGCAGTTCCTGGAATCCTGCCATGCTGCCTGGAGCTACTGAATAGTTCAGTAACGCTTAGAGTGCCCCAGGTTTATTTGCACCTTTCTCTCCTCCCTTCCTCCCTTCCTTCCTCCCTTCCTTCCTTCCTTCCTTCCTTCCGAAGATGGCATGCAAATTTCTAAAATGGTATTTGCTTCTTCCAACAGACTGTCCCAAGAGGTAAAGTGTTACTGCTTCAGGCAAAGGTAATATTCAGAATGGTTTTAAGTATTTTCTTTCCTGTATGTTGGGGGTCTCTTTTCCTTGCAGGGTAGCCTGCATGAAACAGGCTTATTATAACTAGGGTGAAAGCAAAAAGAAACCTGTATTCTTTTGTGCTTACCTTTGTCTTTGCCTCGGGGGATTTGAACATGTTTAGATCATTTCCTTTATTCTCTATTACAGGAAGAATTCACAGGGTATGATTTTGAGAACAGGTTGCATGTTCGCATCCATGCAGCACTAGCCTCTCTGCGAGAAGTGGTCCCCCAGTGATGAATAGGGAGCCTTCCATCCTTGCTTTTTCAACTTCTGCACTCTGAGGACAAAGCTGTCAGGAAGATCAGCTTCCCTTCAGAAAACCTTCCTGGCCAAGAGATGTTTTCCCAAACCCACAGAACTGGTGATGGAAAAATGTTAACAATCTCAACAATTAAGGACTCAGCCAAAAAGGTTGAGTGACTTTAGGCTCAAACTGCTGGTGACTTCTCCTGCACAAGTCCTTTTAAAATTAGGGGAAGCTAGACATTGCGTTCAAGCCCAGCCCCACAGTTGTGCTGGAGAACTCCTTTGCATATTAAAGTCCTTTAGTTCCGATGCCTGGAGATGTCTTTTGTTTTTGTTTTTTGTCAAGCTGAAGATCATAGCCTGTGGTTATACAAATGAACCAACAATGAGCACACTTTGATTTTCTTTATCGATATTGGCTTGATTTCTGTTATTTTCCCCATTTCCGGATAGCTTTTTCCTTCTTCTATAGAGAGGATCCCTTTCATGGAAACAATACTATAAAGTTGTTTCAATGTGGTACAGAAATGGATATAGTTTTATTTAAAAGCCAACTGAAATGCAGCTGGAAATCTGCCTGGTGCATTTACAGCACAACAAACTTGCTCAGTGAACTTTTCTTGGTCATTCAGATATATGTAAATAATGAAATCTGCCCCATATTTATTTTAAATTATGAGAATATAGTTAGGTTTATTTTTTAGCCAAATGTTTATTTTTTAAATCCATAAGTGTTGTGTTAGACATTTGATACCTGTTTTAAATGGTACTGTGGATAAATGGCTTTGTTGCCAACGAGGGGTTTATGAATGATCACTCATGTTGCTAAAATGTAGGTTAAACAGGAAAGAACTTGCCTTCTGGCATTTTAAACCTATTGTGTCACTTCCTAGTTTTAGAGCTTTTAAAATAACATAACACAGTAGAATTTTATTCAATTTTTCTGACTTTTAAAGTTGTCACACATTATTTTAGTGTATATGTATTTTTTTAAAGCAAATAATGGTTTTTAAAAAACAATTTTTAGAATAGTAGCTTTTCCTATATTCTGTGAAGCTTTTTTTTTTTAGGGCGTTAAAGCCTTATTTTCAATTCTGGTATTTCTCTTTCTGAACCCTAGATTCTCGCCTGATCTGCTAAATGCTTTATCCTGCTTGCACTTAACTTGAACTAACAAGCTCCAACGAGCATTAAGAGAGTAGAAATTCACTGACCATGATTTAAGGCTCACACGGAGTTACATGTTCACAAGGGCTTCCTGTTCACTTTCAACATTGGGTAATACTGTCATGAGCACACATAGGGCAGTTCCTGTCCTGTGTTATGAGCTCAGTGTTTGGACCATCACATGTGAATTGGAACCAAATAACCAAGTGCATCGTGTAACTGCTGGATCGCATAGCCTGGCTCTCACTGCTCTCCCCAAAGTACTTAATGGCTACGAAATCTGCTGTGCTCTTTTCTTTAAAAAAAAACACACACACACACTATATGCTGTGAATAATTAACTCAGACTTGATTGTCAAACACTCTTGGTTCTATTGCCTTGGGGGAATTCTGTTTTAAATGTTCAGTTTCCTGTTTTGTATTTCAGTTTACAGAATTGGCGTTTCTTGTCATGTTGACATTTCAGTGGAAACAAGATGCGATTGTCCATAAAATTTGCCCTGTACAAACCAGGAATTACTAGAGAGAATGTCTTCTTCAGTATGGTCCCCATTCCATATCATCATAAGCAGAATTACACCCAGAGCTGCTGTTGCTTGGGTCAGATTGTGATTCTGATTCTGGCCTTCTCTGTACCAGCGCCAGACTTTGGACCTACATCCTGCTGAGAAAGGAGGATTAACACAATTTGTGGCCTTTAAGAAGGTCTTAAAACTCACTGTCTTGTCCTTAATAACTATTTTAATTGCAGTAATTTATTTATATTTTTGTTTGGTTGTTTCAGCATTTTTATCCCAACATTTTCAAATGACTAAGTGGTTCACAATCATAAATCATACAAATAAAACAAGATAATTAAGTACCATGTAAACTCTAAACTAGTCAGGTAAAACATTAGAATGAAAAAAGCAAATAGGAAACTGTAACAGAGATACCTCCAGTCTTCCAAATAAATAAGGACGTCCCAACAAGCAAGCATTTTAAACCCAAAATGCCTGGCAAAATCATCTTCATTAACCTTAAAGATAATGTTCCAGTGTGCCTGGATCCCTATGGAGACACTATTTCACAAGGATGGGCAGCTCCTGAAAAAGCCTGCTTCTAGGCTTACCCATATCTTCTCTGGCATAAATACATGGAATGGACAGTTCCCAAACCAAACCTTTATAGGTCAAAAACAGCAATTTGAATTGTATTTTGAAATCCATTTGAAACAACACAGTACCTGCAAAATAGATGTTACAATGTTGAAACAGCTTTCACTTGCCAGCAAGCAAACAAGCTGCTGCATTCTGTACCCGTTGCAGCTTTCTAGTAGTTCGCAGGGCAACCCCAAATAAAGTGCAGTTATCCCATCTTGAGAGGATGAGGGCACAAGTCACTCTTGTCAAGGCCACCTGCTCCAAAAAGTGGTGCACCAGCCAAAGTGGAGCAAAGCATTTTCTAGCCATGTCTTCCACTTATTGATCATACTATTGTGAGTTCAGAAATCACAAACCTGCTTCTTAAGGTGGAGTGCAACCCTATCCACAGCCAAAATAGTAGTCAACGAAGGACGAGATAGTTTCTGGACAAACAGCACCTTGCTCTTATTGGAATTCAGTTTCAGAGTGTTTCAACTGTCAGTCCTGTATAGTCTCGAGGCACCATGTGAGGACTACCAGTGCATCAACAGCTTGGCCTGAGATACACCATTGAATATCAACATATTGATAGTACCTCACCCAGAAATGATCTCTCCCACGGGTTTCATACAGATGCTAAACAACAGAGGCAAGAGTGGCACAAACTGAATGGTCCAGAGCTTAGTTGCTCATCCCCAGAGCTAATGACTGGAACTACCACTATAGAATTAAGTGGAACCACAGTAAAACAATGCAGTGTAACCAAACCCTAGCAGATGGTCCAGAAGGATAGCATGGATGATGATGAATGTTTCTGAGAGGTTTATAGGACCAGGAAAGCTGAACTTTCCATCTGAGTCTTGACAAACATCATCTACTAAAGTGGCCTAGGAAACAGTATTAAAAGGGAAGATTGGACTCAAGGTGGAAGTTATGTAATATAGCATCACTTCATCTGCCAGAATTTTTGGTAAACAAATGGGCAATCAAAGCAGAGAGAGAGGCTGCTCAGGAAGAAGCACATCCTGCATTCTCATTTCTCAGTTTCAGAGTTTGACCAGTTCCATGGCAGAACTATCTACCAAAAATCCGTAAGTGGCTGCTGAAAACGAAGCAGACCTGTTAAGTGTTCAGGTAGACCATCCTAATTAGTGCCTACCCTTGCAGACATTACAGGTGCCAACAGGCAGCATATTGACCGGGAAGTGATCTGATCGTGACAAAAGACTAATTGCAATATCCAAGCCATCTGCTCTGGAGTGAAGAAAGACAACATGTGGCACTAACGTTCATCAATAGCAGTCTGAGGCCAAAGTGCCCAACTGTCTGGCCTCCCGGGCTCGGGGAAGGGGCATTTGGAGAAGAGACTGGGACCAAGCTGATGATCCCCCTTCTCCAGGAACAGCTGCCCCAGCTGCTCCTTCCATACTTCCCATTGCTGATCACTGGGGTAATTTGCTCCATCCTCACTCTCAGTGGGATCAAGGGCCTTACCCCACCATTATCTTTTAGGGTCTTCCTAACAAGAAGCCACTATTTCCTGCCCCTCCAACACCTGACATGAACCGTCTGGCCAATGACCATTCCTGTATTATCCTCCTTCAGAATCCCCACTTCCAACTACCAGAAATGAATCTCACAACTCTGAGAAACGGTTGAGGCTACCAGGTATCAACAGTTCACTCTCTTTGCTTAACTCACCAAAAGTTTATTTGCCGCCAATAATTGCTTGTCCCAAAAGTTCCTTGCTCAGAAATAGCATATTCTAGTGAGAAAGGTAAACATTCACCAAATTCTGGGACAGTTGTGTTTGATCAGTTTTTTTTTTTAAATCTGGTATTAGTTGTAAATTACCTTTACCTAAGTGACTAGTTATGTAAAAATACAACTAATAATAATCATGAGGAATGAGGAGTTTAATAATCCATCCTAAAGACAAAATACTCATTCGCCTTGCAATAGAATTATATTGCTCTTGTGATTGGACTGAAAATAGGACATGAAAGAGGGATGGGCAGTTTTCTTCAATCAGGCCACATTAGTTTTTCCATGTCCAGCAATGTCAGGGGCTGAAAATGGTTGGTTTTTTAGGATGGGGACTGAAATGCAAATTTTGGTAGTGACCTGTGGGGAACAAAATGGGTGCTGGGAGCTAAAAATTGGCCCAGTCCTTTCATAAAATACAGCGGCAGATTTATCCCTACATATTTGTGAGACCCAAGGGACTTCTGAGTGTCCAGACCAAAAGCAACCGCAGCCATCCTGCTTTGGAAAGTGCCAGTCAACTGAAGAAGGAAAATTTTCGTTTTATGATGATGGGAATACAGGATGGGGGAATTCTGTGTATTTCTGAAAGTAATTTTGGTCATTAATTGTTTATGTATATATACACACACACACACATACAGTATATATATTACTCCGCATTATTTTTCTGCAAGAGTTTCTTATTGGTACAAGAAATTTGTTCCACATGCAGTCTTTCACAAAACAAACTGTTAAATTGAAGGAAAATTTATTTAAATTTATTGTTACTGATTATTGTTGTAAACCGCCCAGAGTCCCTCTGGTAGGAAGAGATGGGCGGTGACAAATTTGATAAATAGATAAATAAATAAAAAGAGGCCACCAGCATGGATTGTAACAAAAACAGGCTTTTTAATGACAGTGCTTGCTTAAATGACTTGTGATTACATGCCAGCAGGGATGTTTGCAGACTATGGTGGAAAAAATTCAAGATGGTGGCCACAATGGTCTGATCAAAACTCTGCTCATTTTTATGTGTGTTGGATGTACATAAAAAATGGGTGAAGCTTTGATTGCATCATCATAGCTGCCATCTTGAATTTTTTTTTACCATACCCTGTGAACACCCCTGCATGCCAGTAAATGTGTGACTAAGGTAAATTTGCAAAACTTGTGTGCTCTGGTTTGGAGCCTTTGGCTGGCTCCTTCAAAAGTAACCATTTCATAAAGCCACAGTTATCTGGCCATGGATATGCTTCTGTCACCATGTCTGTTCTGCGATGCATTAATCTTGCAAGCAAACTGTGTCTGGTATATGAACAGTAGCTTGGTGCTCCATCTACCCATGTATTCCTACTCCCCACTATTACTTTTCCCATATACACCTTGTAGAAGAAACCTCTCTCTTGTAAACATGAAAGGTATTTTTATATTAGATTATGCTGGTGATGAGAACAATCTTGACTGTATTTTATGTAATCAGAATGATTTTATACTTTATAGCTTGGAGGCATGATCTAATAGCAATAATAGACTAAGCATCTCATAGGTTAATATATATTTTAAGAATTTTACCAAGGCAGGTATATTTTTGTTGTTGATACTTTTTACTGCATTGGTGAATAACTTGAATTTTTACATGTCACTTTAGATTGTTTGCTGTGGTATGCCATAAGTCTCATTTATTTGCAGATTTTTTTTAAAAAAATATTTCTGCTTATTTAAATTAAGAACAAGATTTGTTATTTTCCTGTTTTAATGTCTTACAGCCAGGATGAATAACATGATTCTGTTCTGATGTTGTCCTCCAACTCCCATCAGCCCTAGCTAAAATGGGTAATGGTGAGGGATAATGGGAGTTGCAGTTCAAAAATAACTGGAGGGCCACACATTGACCACTCTGGCCTATAGCCAGGTAGTTTTCTGATTTCAAGTATGGCATGTTTTTCAGGTATATCTAAATATTTATGAAGGAGAACTCTAACTTATGGCTCCATTTAATGGTGCACAGGAGAAACATAGAATATCTCCCAATACTGTAATAATATTTGTTTAATGCAGCAGCAGGGGCTCTGTTCAGAGCAGGGAAAAGGAAGGGAGGATATGTTGATAAATACCTGCCTTTCCTGATGCTTTTTTTCCACAGGAAACTATCTGAACATGATAATGCCTCACTTACTTACTGGTGAGAAAGCAGCAGTGGGGAGAGGTTTGGATCTGGGAAAAAAGCCCTCTCGCGTGCTCGCTCTCTCTCTCTCTCTCTCCCTCTCTCTCTCTCTCTCTCTCTCTCTCTCTCACACACACACACATTCTGATCACGTTTAAATCTCATTTCTGCAGAACAATAACAATGAGTTGACCCAAGTTGCTTAGTTCTCTGCTGAAGTGGTAAGCTCATGCCTGGTCTATGTGACTTGCATTCATATGTAGGGGATTTGTATGACTGAATTATTCTTCTAAATAGAAAATTAATTCACAATAAAAAGTTTCTAACACATAGGATCCTATTTCCTAGTTTTCTATGTACAGCCAAGACACCAACTGATCATCCCCCTGAGAATTAAATCGGGCTTCTGGGCTGCAGCTACCTGTCCATCATGTTTTGGTTCTCTTTGTTTAGTAGATATAGTACACATGCTATATACAATAGAACTTACATGTGACTATCACAGTACAAAATACAAGTATCAATTCAGAATGGTTCATATATTTAAATTGTTGGGTTTTTTTTAACAGACATGATTACAAAGGTATTATCTTTTCCCTGTAACCAACATCAAGAATGATACAGGAAATGCCAGCTACTTTAATATGCACATGCCATTTTCAGTTGATGTCTGGAATACACTTGGGTACTGGATACTTAATTCAAAGTTTAAGTTGTGATTTGGACAAGAGTATTTTATACTTTATGTTTGCTTCCCATGCAGAATCTGTATTTTTTTAATGTAGTTTTTCTGTTTCAGTTTTTCTGTGGTGCAAACTTGGTTCTGCCACTTTCAGTACTATATTTCTTATTCTTTACATTCGTTCTTAAATAAAATCTGTAGGAACTTCTTCTGACTTAGCCTCTCCATTTTTAAGAATATAGTCCAAATATATATATTTTAATTCCTGCATGTTAGTAGAAGGCAGTTTGTTTGATTTTTAAAAAATGGAAAGTTATCTTCATGCTCTACATACATAAATAATAGCACAATAGGGAAGGAAGCTGTGTTAATATTCCATAAGAACTAATAATTACAATGTGAACATTAACTAAAGTTTATTATTTTGATTGCCAAAACCCAAAATACATCAAGAGACTATTTGGGAGCAAAGTAGTGTGTTGTATGTATGTATGTATGTATGTATGTATGTAATTTATAAGGCCACCTGACCCCATACAATATTAAAACAATTTTAAAATAGAAACAGCAACAAGGGTTTGGAAAGAAATGCCAATCTCAAAACAGAGCGATATGATATTCACATCCCGGGAAAAGGCTGGGTTTTAAGGGCTCTTTTAAATAAGGCCATGGTGGGGGCCAAACAAATCTCTGGAGAAATGTTGTTCCAGTGGAAGGCATTGCAAGAGAGAAGATCCACTTCCTGGATCCCACCAGTAACTGTTTAATGGATGACATCTGGAGCATGCGAACTCTGCCTGATCATAAGAATGGGCAGAAACTACAGAAGGCAGATGATCCCTCAGATGACAGGTCCTATACCATTTATCACAGAATTGGATGCAATTCATAAATCGTACGCTCATTTGTGATCTGCTTCAGGTATGTTTCTCTTCCTCCTTCAGAGTGGAAATACAACAGTGAAAGATGGGGATTTGAGTGATGTAAGTTGCATCTATAACATGATTTGGTGGATACATTTTATAATATAGCTGCTGGCTTTACTTGATATTTGGAAGTATTGCTAATTAAGGGGTGTATTAAGGAGTTCAATTGACTGGAGATCTTGCTTTGAGCCTTATTTGTGCTTGGGACATGTATAGTGTAATTGGTTGGTCTATATGGAATTAGTAAATAGTTTCCTCTGTTCCAGCATTCCTATGGAATGTATGAATTGGCTTGTGGGAGTCACATATGGAACCTCTGTCTAGGATTTAATGCTCTAGATGTTGAACATGAAAACCTGTGGAATTCTAAGGAAATTTAATGGTATATATGTAGAACCCATTCTGATTTGGAATCCACAGTGATCAGGATTCTCAACTGGGAATTCTACACAATTGTCTAGCAGCAAAAAGTTGGCATGATAGCCCTATGCCTTTCAAACTTCAAAAGCAGTTAATCATGTTTCAGTCTTCATGTCTTCATAGTCAGTGCATGAGAGGTTCATATCTTCTTGCTAAAATCCTCAAATATATGAGAGTATTTTTTTTCTACAGTAATTTTACTGTACAGAGCCAGTTTGGTCTAGTGGTTAAGGTGCTGGGCTAGAAACTCTGAGACTCTGAGTTCTAGTCCCGCCTTAGGCATGAAAGCCGGCTGGATGACCTTGGGCCAGTCACACACACTCAGCCCAAGGAGGAAGGAGTATTAGGCACGTTTGCTGCCTTGAGTTATTTATAAAAATAATAAAGGGATAAAAATTAAATAAAATAAATTTTGGCAAGTGAAAATTAAAGATACAAGTATACACAGATATCTATAATAATAGATGTACAGATAGGGAGTTCTATTATAGACTGACATTTACTGATGGATATAACATTTTAATCCAAACCAAGTAAAATATGCAAAGTATTACCCAGAGGGATGTTAATATTTTAATATATGCACACTTTGTTTACATTTATTTATTTGATTGATTGATTGATTGATTGATTTCTATAGCCACCTATCTAAGCAAATGACTCTGGGTGGCTTATAATAATTATAATCCCCATGCTAAACGTGGTTGGCAGAGGGAATCCCAGACTAACCTTTCACAATATGACAGGGATGGGGAGATAAGACTATATTCAAAACAGCATCCAATTGTCAGTATCTTGCCTTATAAAATGTATAGAAGCTTAGGTGTTCTCAACTCATGGGCTAGCTTAACTGCTAAAGTTTCCTCTCTAGGGAATTGTGTAAGGGAACTGTCATAAAACTTCTGCACTCAAGAAATCTATGAAATATGAACTTTTAAAAAAAAAAATTACACTTTAATAGAATAAGTCTTAAGTAGGAGAAATTAGAGCAGTTGCCCCAAAAGCTGGGAGTTTTGAAGATCGTGCTGGCTGGGGATTAAGGGAACTAAAGTCCAAAATACCTGGAGTGCATCAAAGCTGGACGTTCCCATTGTTTGTACATAAGTATGTAAAAACATTGAGACGAAGCTAGATTTCTTTGATGCGGATCATAGGATAGGACGATCAGTAGCGAGACTTTGTGACTTCATAAATGCGTGCACTCTAGTCCCGCCCACTAAGAGCCTATCCGTATAAAAGGTCCTCGGGGCTCTTCTCCAACTTCAGAGGAGGCTCCGGCAAGGGGCGAGGAAGGAGCGATCTCGTTGCTGACAAGCGCAAAAAGTTAAAAAAAGGTTGGGGAATTTTCAGGGCAACCGCGGTAGTGAGAGGCTTGCGCGGCCTCTTACGCCTCACACGTTATCGGAAGGGAGGAGGGCAAATGGGAGAGAGAGGCACAAGCCGCGGGACCGCTCGGGTGGGTGTGCATGGGCGGAACGGGGGATTTTGCAGGAACAGATATCAGAAGTGTCGCCCGAGCCAGCAATACATAAAACGCTTGGAAACAATTGCGAAGCCGCGATGGTTTGGCCCGATGGGCTGTTGTGGTGGCTTGGCTGATCGACAGTTGCTGCAGGGGTGCCCGCCCTAAGTAATTTAGCAACTAAGTAGCTGCGCGTTACTTACTGAGGGCAGAAACCCTGAAACCGTAAATGTTCTTTCCAAGCTGCATTCTCTAGAGCCGCCGAGCAACCATCCCCATCATCAGCATTCTGGAGCCCATCATGCTCTGAGATGGCCGGGTTAAAAAGTCTTATATCTGAGAGCTGCCGTTAAGCTTGGGGGAGGGGGGGGGCTGTGTGCCAACTCCAAAGAGTGACCTTTAAGGAGGAAGCGCTTGCTGGAGTTAAAAACAAGATTTCAGTGTTTCAGTAATATGTGAGTGGCAATTTCATAATATATACTAATTTGCAAGATTTTTTACCTATCATGAGGTAAAATATATAATGATTTTGTTCAGATATAAGCTGAGGATGCTCAGAAAGGGTACAGGTATGGTTGGAAGGTCCTCTGCCCAAAGTTCCTTTCTTGATGTATCACAGCTAGCAATTCTCTCCTAGGATCAGAATCAGAATTGAAAAAGAACATTTAGACCACTGAGTCCCAACTCCTTGATCCAGGCAGGAATCCAAATGAAAGAATCCTGAAAGATTACTGTCTAGTCTCTGCTTAAACACCTCCAGTGAAGGGGACCTCAAAAACCCTTCTGAGTAATTATTTCCATTGTCAAACTGCTCTTACAATTAGGAAGTTTTTCCTACAATCAGAAATCCATTGTTCCAGATCCTACCATCAGGGATGATAGAGTACAGATGCTGGCATTCACATCCTTTCAGATACTTGAAAATTGCAATCACATCCCATCCACCTACTCCATCTTAGGGTTAAACATTATTAGGCCTGTGTGAATTTCAGTCAACCTGCCATACTGAAGGCCTCATGCAGGTGTGCAACTGTCTCAACATACAGGAGTGTTGAGCCTGGGCTGGTCTACCTTGGTCACTTCATTTCAGTGGAAATTATTTCTGGGCATGCACAGCTACCACTTTTCCTGAGCCAAGGACCTTCACTGCTCTGCTCTGTTTTGCTCCACTGGTTAGAAGCAGGACACTGAAGTGTTTCAGCAAGAAGGTTTGAAAGAGTGCTTTGCTCAAATCTTCATCAAATCAAAGGATCTCTTCAAGTGTTTGTTCAGCCCTGTTTCACATTCCACGTTCCTTCAATCTGTCTTCATAGGATTTCATTTCTAGTTACTTTATCCTCCTCTTTATTTTTTTTGGGACTATTCTAGTTTGTGTGAATCCTTGTTATAATGTGATGACTAGAATTTGAGAAGTGTCTCCCCAATGCAGAATAGAATGAAATAATTATTTCCTGTGATCTAGAAACTATTTTTTTCTTCATGTAATCTAAAAGTACATTTGCTTTTTTTGCAGACATATCATACTACTGACTCATATTTAGTTTGTAATAAACTATAGTTTCAAGATATTATTCACTCTTATCAGGCCAAGTGTTCCCCATCCTGTACCTATGCATTTGCTTCTTGAATGAAGTACTTTGCATTCATTCCTGTTATATTTAATTATGTTATTTACAGCTCATTTCTTTAACCTATTTTGAAATATCTTTCTTAGAATATTAGCTAACCTTCCCAATTTCCTGTCATCTGCAAATCTGGTAAGTATTTCCACCATCTCTTCATTCATATTTGAGAGCACAGAGGCCTACACTTAACTAGCTTGCTATCAGAACGTTGTGGGATATTTTGTCAAATGCTTTGCAGAAGCCAAGAGAGTCTGTGTCTACAGAACTCCCTCAATCTACTAAGGAAGCTATCCCATTAAAATAATAACATCAGTTTGGCAAGACTTGCCAAATCCAGACTAAATTCTGATAATCACTGCATTGTTTTCAAGGTGCTTACAGCTTTATGACTGCTCTAGAATCTGTAACGATGTCAGATTGAATAATTTAATTCTTTCAGTCCTCTTTCTCTTTGTAGAAGAGAAGCATTTGCCCTGTTAATGTCAAGCTTCAGTTCTGTGTTCATCCTACTCTTTAAGATGCCTGATGAAATTTATAACTTCTTGCTGGAGAAGACTGAGCCAAAATAAGAAGTGACTAGTCCTACCTTTCCATTATCTATCAGTATTTTGCCATCTTTCATTTCTTTTCCTTTTATTTTAAAGAGATATGAGGTAGTCTGTTTTACTATTTTAACGTCCTTTGTCAAACCTCAACACTTTTTATGCTATAGTCATTCCTCTCAATCCCTGCCATTCTAGCTCCCTCTGTGCTCTCCTCCTTGATGGCCTGGCCCTTTTTTCACATCCTATATGTGTTCTTTTTTCAGATTTCTGGTAAGCTTTTTGTAGCCACAGTGGCTTCTGTTGTCTTCGATTTCCAGTGCCTCCCCTTGAACTGTTTGTAGTTGTTTTTGGGAGTGAACTGGCATACTAGTTTGTCTTTACTCACCTGTAGTTTCCCTTAAAATCAAGAATTCCAGCATTACATGATTACTTTCCTCTAATATATCAGCTTTATCACAAACTTTTCCACACCAAAAGATATTTGATGATCTTATGTCTTCAACTGCCCTCTGAAGGTAAAAGTTGTCAGCAAAACAAAGCAGGAATTTTCTGGAAAATCCATGTTTGACAGCTTTTGTCTCTTAACAGATGCTGAGGCATTAAAATCCTCTGTCTGCATAAGGCTCCATGCCTTATTAGAATATCTGCAGTTTGCTTTTAGAAAGCATGATCCACATCTTCTCCTTGGTTAGGGAGGTAATAGTAGACCCCCAAAAGAATATTGTTTTCATTGTTCCTCTGTTTAAAATCTGGATGCTCTGTATCAATTCATTTGGGGTTCTGAGCAGGTATGGATACTTTAAACTTACATTGCAATTTATAGTGCAATTTCTCCTCATTTCCTATTGCTTTTCTTTGTTTAGTGTACATTTGATTACTATATTCCAGTAAGACTGATCTCACCAGATCTCTATTGTCATATTTCCCTTCCTGTGGTAAAAGTTCAAGTTCCTTCCATTCTTTACTTTCCATATTCTAATTATTAGAACATAGACCTTAAACTTTACAAGCCATTTTTTCCTAATTTTTCAATTAGTGGTTTAACAGGCCCTGCTACAACATCACTCACAATTCCTTTTACACTGTATACCTTTATTTGATATCCTAACTTCACTGTTTTTTTCTGGATTCACTTTAATGTCCTCCTGATCAGGCTCCCCATGCTTCAGTCCAACATATTTTAACTGATTTATTTGCCATTAACTACTCAACATTACTTGCAGTTAACTACTACTATATCAAGTAGAAACTTATTCCTAAGAAGATGGGCGTAAGATTGTACCAAAAGTAATGAAATGTTGATTTTAAAATTCTGATCGAGGTTCCAGCTAAGTATACAAACTAAAAACTCAAGTACTAATGGAATCCAGAAATGCAACGGGAGAATTCTAGAGCCATTAAACTTGGTCCTGCTTAATTGTCACTTATTTGTTAGACCTTTTGTTTGATATTATATACACGTTTTCAAGAAGTGACATATTCAGTTTAAATCTGATGGAGCTTTTGAAATTAATGTTCTGACATATTGATCAGATCAATCCATCAACTTTCAACAGATTGTTTCAGAGCCCTCTTCTACCTCATTAAGATTTTTGAAATAACTTGTTGGTTGATGACACAAAAGAGAATTCCACCCAAAGTTTGTATGCACTAGGCTTTTTTTTCCCCTATCAGTCAATTCAGCAGTCAGTAGGAGAGGTGCATGTAAATGCACATGAAGCCAACTTGACTAGACTGGATTTATAAATGCTCTAAGGATAGATCCACAAGTTCTATAAAAGTGGCTCTACAAATACTATAAGGCTAGATCAATGTTTTATGATCTGGTGCCTTCCAAATACGTTGGACCTTCCAGTCCTGTAATCTTATAATCAACACTGGCAATGCTTACTGTAAGTTTATAGCAGTTGAAATCCAACACATCTGGTGCTCCTGGCTTGGGAAAGGCTGAAGTACAGACTATAGAGATGCCACAATCCTTTTTCATTCCATTTCTTTCCTTCCAGTTGTGAGTTTGCAGTTTCATGTTCAACTGGCAACAATGCATACCGCAAAGCCCAGGATGGTGGTCCCATATGGCCTCAAGACTCTACTCGAAGGAGTGAGCAGAGCAGTTCTCAAAGCCAGTCCCTCCAACATCACTGAATTTGCTGCTGAGTATTTCAGAGAACTGATAGTTTTTCGAGAAGGTTTGCCTTTTTTGTTTTAAAAGGTTAAATATTGGCCAATACAATATAAGCAAAACAATGATCATTCAAACTAGTGATGTCTTTATATTAGCTCCAATGTGAAATGTATTCCTCACTTCAGAGGTTTTGGTCCATAAATTGATTGCCTTTCTCCAACTTTTCTTTCCAGAACATCCTAATTTGGATATCAAAGAACTGGTGAGAGAATTTCATATGACAAGAGGTATGAGATTACCATTAAACAATGATTGTTGCCAGGGCTACACATTATTTAATGTCATTTCTTTTGAGGGGAGATTTTAAAGAAAATATCAATGTAATTGCTGAAGCTGTGATTGAAAGTAGAAGAGAGCTTTTCTCCCTTATATTGTTTTTACACTGAAAATCCCCCTGCCACATCTTTTCCCCAGAAAAAGTAAAATAACTAGGGAAAAGGTGATTTTTATTTTTTTGCAGCACAGAAAAGGCAACAGAAGAAAGGCTCTGACCCTGTCAGTTTTCCACTTACATAACAGCCTTGGAGATTTAAGGGCTCTAAAAGTGATCCCAGAAATACAGAGGAATTATTTCTGTCCCAAATGATAGTTCATACACAATGTCTTGTGGTAGATGATAATTGAAGCAGCTAAATTTGATTTGGAGAGCCTG
Organism: Candoia aspera; assembly: GCF_035149785.1. Taxonomy (NCBI): domain Eukaryota; kingdom Metazoa; phylum Chordata; class Lepidosauria; order Squamata; family Candoiidae; genus Candoia; species Candoia aspera. Next base: position 162,279,588 of record NC_086155.1, read on the forward strand.
TTGAATCTGTTTACTTCCAGGACAATTACTAGTAAGAATATGTGAGATTCTGAATATTAAGGTTGTTTGATAGGTGCACTTGCATTTCTGAAGTTTGTGATTGGTTCAGATCAGTGTTTTTCAAACTTGGCAACTTAAGATGTGTGGACTTCAACTCCTAAAATTCCCCAGCATGATTCCTTAACAGAGAAGTTTGAAATGTTCCATGCACAAAACAGCTAGTTTTGAATGGCCAGAGTTAAAATGGCCAAGTTTGAAGAATACCTCCAGCAATTATGGTTGAAAAATAAGGGTTGAAAAAGGCCCTCTGTTGACTTCTGGAAAAGCTTTCCTTCACATCTGGTTGATCTTGTGGACTCAGAAGCAGGAGTGGTTTACTATTGGATTGGTGACAACCCAGGGAATACTAGAGCTATAGATGGGCCAGGAAAGACAACCTTGAAGGAGGCAGTGGCAAATCACTTCCATCCTGTTGCCAACAAAAATGCACAGCTATGTCCACAAAGTCACCAGGACCTGAAGTCTACTAGAAGGAAATTTGACCTTTTATTGCAGTGCAAAGAAAAGGGATTATTCCAGTTATAGGAATGTGGGCTGAGAGTTATGAATGGGCATGTGAAAAGTCACTGTGTGAATAAAAGCTTTTGCATTATGTTTGAACATTAATGTATGTATATAAGTACATATGTCTAAGGGTTCAGGCTGTGCACAAAACAAGAAAATTTTGTTCGTCATGTTCTGGAGGTCCTGCAAGACCATTTCAGATCAAGCATGATTCAGCTAAACCAAGACTTGGACCAGTTTGGTTGACTCATGGTTTGGACAAAACAAAATTCAAGTGAGTGAGATAGCAAGGTTGATGGGTGTTTTGCTCCATGCTTGGATGGAAACACCTATAACATGTGTCCTTTGGTTCAGGCACAGGCCATTCCAAACCAGCTGTTTTGTGCACCAAACATTTCAAAATTCTCTATTCAGGAAATATTTTAAGGTTGTGCAGTTGAGTAGGGTATGTTGTGTGGTTGGTGTAGAATGTATGTGTGTGCGTGAGAGAAGACAGAAATCTAGAACATTTCCTGAAAGAGAACATGGCCTTTTTGCTATATGCATGTGTGTTCGTGTGGATATTGTCTGTCTGTCTGTGTGTCTGTCCGTCCATCCATCCATCCATCCATCCATCCATCCATCCTGGTTTAGATTATAAATCTGAAAAACCAAAGATGACTTCTATTTGTGTGAATTAAATACATTATAGCAAAGAAACACCAGATATTTTTAAAAATGACTAGGTTCTGGTAGCACAAAATTCTTGGTTCTGTAGATTTGTGTGTTTGCCAGAGCCTACTGCTTCATACTTTCGTTCACTGAAACAGAGATGAGAGACAGATTGGGCAAGTAGAGAAGGTAATTTTAGTGCAGAACAGGAAAGTCCTAGGCACTGGGAGCATTTATAGAGAGGATGTATAAAAGGAAAGATTTCAAGTTTCTGCTAGGGTTGAAATTGTACTGTATCACAGTGGGAAAACTTACGTGTTAGCACGTTCCTCATCAGTCCAAAGCTTTCTCACTAGGACCCATGGAGTTAGATGTGTTAAAGCAGGGAAAAGGTGATGGAGTGCTTTCATTTGGATTCTAACTCTGAACAGAGGGTTGAATTTGATGGCCTCACTAGGCGCCCTGCAAATCTGGCATTCTGTGATTCTTTTAAGTTTCTTGTCTAAGTCCAAGCAGTTTTTGAAAGCCCATGGCTGTTCTGAATTATTTATTTTGACTGCAACTCTGAGGCTGCCTTGCGGGGATCCCAAGTTATTAGAGTAATGTGGGTGGGAATCCCAAAGGGTTTTAATTTTTTGAAAACCATTATTTTAACTTTAAATAAGACTAGACAACCCGTGACCCACTGAGTCATCATTTCAGAGATATTTCATTACCTAAACAGAGAAACAGAATGACCACAGGTGGGCAAAAAAGTAGTGGGAGCAGGAGCGACCTCTGATTTCCTGCCGGCTTCCCCGTTGACTTTGCTTGTGGGAAGGTGGCAGGGAGCATTGGAAATGAGTTTGTCAAATTTCAGTCCCATGGGAGAAATGGGTCCTTGCCACAACTTTGCCAAATTTCAATCCCTGAGGTAAACAGTGCCATCATCACCACAGAAGAGTTTGCACTTTCTGCTGGCTTCCCCATTGACTTGTGGGAAGCTGGCAGGGAGCATTCTTCTTTCCACATATAATGTAGGTTTGTACCATTTCCCCTCCCCTCATGACCCTCAGCAGAGCCTGGGTGAAGCCTTCTCCTTCTCCTCCTCCTTGGCTGACCCGCAGTACTACCTGCCACTTTGCTGGAAGAAGGGGGAACCAAGGGAGCTGCGGACATGAGGAAAACTGCACCCCCGCTCCCCATTCCAGCATGTCTCCAAGGGCCACCTCCCTCCAGGGAGGAAGAGCACTCAGCTGTTGACTGCTGGCTCCCACCAGCCAGCCCTACCTTGCCAGCAGGCATCCAAGTTGCTCCCTCATCCTTCTGTCTCTGCTCACCATCGTCAAGGGATTTTAAATTTTGGCCTTGCTGCCAGCTGATTGGGCACAGGAGCCAGAGGGAGGTAGGAAGGTTGTGACGATCATGTGACCTCGGCTGGCCGCAGTGGGGCAGCAGCATAGTGGCGCTGAAGCAACTACAACCTAGCCAAATTTCAATCCCATGGGAGTAATGGGTACTGGATTTCGGATGCATTCTGTAAGTTAGCCCATTTGAGGTACCTTGGTTCAAAAATTGTTGCCCTATGATGCATCATTTCACCTAACTGAGGGTTACAAACAGACGCAAGAATTTTAGCAGTATATAGATTAAATGAGTAGCTGGCATGCTGTAAAGTAGGTAGTTAGCCCCTCCAAATCTTCATTGCCAAAAATTCCATTGGATTCCACATAGGCCTGAGAGGCATTCATCTAAAATAAAAATGCTTTAGCCACAATCATTTGTAAACAATGGCTTCTATTTAGGCATTGTGAAACAAAGCCATTATGTTTAACAGACTGGGATTAATACAAACTGTACTTTATATTGATGTGTGAACCTGATTGACCAAGTGTTTTTCTTCCTCCCCTAGCTTCTTGTACACGGTTTACTAGGGATGAGGTTTAATCGGTTTCAGAATTAAATGATTTCAGTAGTTATGGTCAGCTAGGTGCCTGTATTTAATAAAGTAATGCTAGCTTCAGACTGGGTAAGATTAATAGATAGAGATAGGATCTCAGTAGCCTTAATATCATTGTCCATGAAATGCTCAGTTCACAGGAAGACTGGTGTGAGTGTGTGTGTGTATGAGGCAGAGGGAGAGGGAGAGAGAAAGAGTGTTCATGTTATATGGAACATGATCCTATAGCTTAGCTTTGGTGAAGACATCTGTTCAGTTACCTCACTGGTGTCCCATTGTTCTACATCTTAGATATAGCAATGTTATGTTTTTTAAAGCATTAGAGCATATTTGGTGAAAAGCAAAGGCATGTATCTTTGCATATTTCTCCTTTCACTTCTTGGCAATTTCTTTTCTCTGCACCTATTCTCTCTTCCTAACTACAGTATTGGTGACAGATGCTGGATTCTCATCTGTCAAAAATACAGATGGCTCATTTGGCTCATTTGTGGCTCAGGGTGGCTTTTTTGCACAACATACTTACAACTTTTAGCCACGGTTTACTCAATCTAGTTTTCTGGATTTGCACACAGGGCCGCAACTAGGGTCTGTGTCACCTGGGGCAAACATGGATTCTGCGCTCATTTTGGTGCCCCCTCCAGCGTGGTGCCTGGGGCACATGCCCCGCTTGCCCCCCGCTAATTGTGGCCCTGTTTGCCCAACACACCAAACAAATTAACCAAAAATAGCTTGGTTGGTAGGCTAGTTTGTGGTCTACTGTGTCATGAAAAAATAGCACATGTGATCTTGAATTTGTCTTTTACTCTATTTCTGATTGAAACTCCTGGATATTTTTACAGCATAGTCTATATACTGCAGTAGTTTAAATTAGAAATGTTTAGTAGTTCTTCATACCCTTTGCTGTTCCTGGGTGCTGCTTTGGTTCCCCTTTGCCTTTTCCCCTTTCACTCCATTGTTTCATCAAAACAAGAAACCCTCTCTACCACCACCAGAGGTCCCTCAGGTCTAGTTGGTCTAGAATGCCTTCTCCTTTTATCTTGTTCTGCCTGGCTATACTATGAAATCACTTTCTCCAATTTGATGCCCTTCAAGTATGTTGGACTGTTAACTTCCTAAATCCTCCCCTAGCTCAATGGCTGGCAGTTATAGGAGTTGAAGTCCAACATATCTGGAGGGCATCCAGTTGGAAAACGCTGTTTAAACACCCCCCACCCCGTGAACTACCTGAAATTTTAGGCATAAGTTCCCAGTCTGAAATCTTATATATAAGATATTTATCTTTGCCATAAGTACTCATAGTTGGGCTAAGACTTGGTGATTCTTAAGTTAGGTTTACATAACATGCTAAATCATAGATATTTCTGACTTAGCATGATGTGATTTGTAATAATCACTAATGGTTTAATGACAGTGTGAACCTATTTATTTGTAGTTTAAGCCTGGTTAAAGAAAACATGACAGTCAGAAGTTTGAACCTGATTTAGAAGTTGACCCATTTTAATGAGCAGATCTTAAGTTAATTGTGACAAACTTTTCCACTGATTTCAGTATTTTTTCCGTTAAGACCAAATGCAAATCTGAACCGTAATTAAGTATTATAGCAGGTGGCAGTGCCTAGATGACTCTGGCTGACCTTGAAAAAGCTAAGTAGGGTTGGGCTGGGTTAATACATGGACAAAAGACCATGATGGATTAATGCAATGGCAAACCACATCCATATGTTGCCAAGAAAAAACACAGGGATATCCCTGAGGTCACCAAGAGTCAGGACTTTAGAGGAAGCAATTACTACAACTAAAATGGAATTCTCCAGATCTGCATGTCTTCAGCTTTTAGAATTCCTAGCCAGAATGGTTATGGTCATGGCTGAGAATTCTGGAAGTTAAATCCACATAATGGGATGGTGCCCAGGTTGGCAAAAGCTGTTTAAAATCAAGTTTACATTTCCTTTTGACTGCTTTTTACTCTTTGGACTTGAAAATTTCCTTTAACTGATAATAATAACATTTGCTCCTTTTGACACAATATGTGGCATATTTTTTATTATTTTTTTCTTTGTCATTTGATTTACGAACATCTAACATGATTCAGCAAGTGCTCCCGATTTAGCTCATTCTCCACTAACTTGGTGCCTTCTGAAAGCATGTACTAGAGTACCTTTCATCTTTGGTCATCACTCACTGGCCTAAATTGTCCTTCCAACTCAATGATCGTGTGACTAACCAAGTCAATTTCAGAATGTCTGGAAGTACTAGATTAGGAAGAGTGATTTAATAAGTGGGGGAAATGGAAAGATATAAAATACTAGATAAATTAAGGAGAGAAAAGAAGTTGAGCAGTTTCTGCAGGGCTATATTCATTGCTCATTTAGCTTTTGGGTTATCTAGCAGGAGTGGTAAATTTTCTAGAAAGGTTACCAAAATACTTAACATCCCCAAAAGTCGCAGTGTGGGTTTTAGGCATGATGCAGAAATAGGTAAGTGTTTTATACATGATGCAGAAATAGGTGTTTTATACATGATGCAGAAATAGGTAAGTGTTTTATACATGATGCTTCCTATGATTATTCTCTTCACATGACAAAACATTCTGTGCCTCGTCTTGGCAGGCACGTTGCAAGTTTTCTTCAGTTGCAGATTTCTTCAACCTAAAATGTATTATAGTATATAAGTAGCTATGACAACCATCATTAAATGTGATGGCTACTGAATGTGTGGCTAACCTGAGCTCTGGTCACATGGCCAGTGACCATCATTCGTAAGAATTCAGCCTCCCCCAACTTGGTGACCTCAGTGGATGCTGATTTTGCTAGCTGAGAATTTTGGAAGCTGTAGTCCCAGTAATCTGGATGTGGATAGAGTCCAACTGCTTGCTTGATGCAGAATGCAAAAGCATCTGAGAGATTCCTAATTCTTGTCCAATCTGTGCTTAAACATCTCCAGGGAAATAGAGCTCACTTCCTCTCAAGGCCATCTGTTCCATTCTTGATCATGCAGTTGCTATTAAGAAGATTTTCGAATAATTTAATCAAAAATTGGTTCCCTGCCATTTGGACCCATTGGTTCTGGTCCTGCCCTGTGGAATAACATAGAACAAGTCTGTACATTTTCTGTGTGTCAGCACTTCAGTCTGAAAACAGTTATTATTTACTGCATTCTTCTTCATAGTAAACTCACCCAGCTTTTTAAACTATTCTCATTTATTTTATTTCTGGACCTCATGACCCTGGTTGCCCTCCTCCATACATACTTATTATATGGTAGAATGATTGCATGTAGGCTGCACACTTTCATGTAGCCTAAGAGTCTATTAAGATCTTCAGCAGCCGCATTCTATTAATTGTTCACGTTCAACGTATAGCCAACTCAGAAGACTTATCCCATGTATGAGTCTATTTTTTATTTATTTATTTATTTTATTTTCTCTCTTATCTTGCCTTTATTTTTTTTTATAAATAACTTAGGGCGGGTAATATATCTAATCCTCCTTCCTCCTCCTATTTTCCCCACAACAGCAACCCTGTGAGGTGAGTTGGGTTGAGAGAGAGTGACTGGCCCAAGGTCACCCAGCCGGCTTTCATGCCTAAGGCGGGACTAGAACTCTCAGTCTCAGCCCATTGCCTTAACCACTAGACCTTTGATTCCTAAATGTAGAATTTTACATTTTATTCTCACTAGATTGGCCATGCTCATCAGGATCATTTTAAACATCTATTTTGTCTTCTATTGTGCTAATTACCCTTCTGTTTCCAGCAATATCATCTGCATATTTGATAAATCATTGTTCAGTTTCTTTAAACAATGTAGGGCTAGGAATGAGCCATGATGTGGAACTTTACTGAGAATTGCTTTCTGAGTTGGCACAAAGATAAACCCTTGTTGGTTTTTAATGAACTGTAGATTGATTTAATGGTAATGTCTGGCCAACATTGTATCATTTGTCAACAAAGGTTTCAAGGGAGATCTTGTTAGATGCTTTGCTGAAACTTGGATATACTTGTCTATAGTACTGTGATCTTGGCAATAATTAGGCAAACTAGTTATTTTAACTAAAAAAGAAGTAAGGTTGATTGTGCATGACTTACTCTTGACAAACCCATGCACATTTTTAGTAATGCCTTCTTTTCTAGATACTAACAAAGTGATTGCTTAATAATCTGATCTTTTGCACACACAAAAAAATATGGACAGCAGGTTTATGGATCTGAAAGCAATAAACACAGAAATGAAGTAAAAGCTGAAAGGGCTTATTATCCAAGGCATAGCAAAGGAGTAACTTTAACTGTAAAGCATAATATACATAGGAAATAGCCATAGAAAAGGCAAGAAAATAAGACATGGCAATGTTCAACAGAGGAGTGCAAATACAGGACAAAATCTCAATCTGTTCAGTAACTGAGAGCCCGTCTTCCTTAGCAAAGGTGTTCCCTGGATTATTCTGGCTGGTATATAGCACCTTTCCCACATAGGTCTGTACTGAGCTCACTCCAAGAAGGTTTCCGAAAGCTTATATGGCAATTCCTTATCCTCCTAATAATACACATTTATTATTTATAAATGTTAAAGATTAAATTTAATTAAATTAGTTAGTTAATTAATTAAATTTAATTAAATTTAAGCTGTTGTAAACCAGGAAACGGTGAGTTCTAGTCCCGCCTTAGGCATGAAAGCTGGCTGGGTGACCTTGGGTCAGTCACTCTCTCTCAGTGCAACTCACCTCACAGGGTTGTTGTTGTGGGGAAAATAGGAGGAGGAAGGAGGATTAGGTATATTCACCCCCTTGAGTTATTTATACAAATAATAAAGGCGGGATAAAAAAATTAAATTAAAATAAAATAAAATAAATAAATTTATACTTCTTTTCCAGAAGTGGTTGCAAGTTTATGTGTGGTAGCACCAGCTCATTTGTCTGCCCTCCCTGCCAGATGGCAGGCCTTGGCAAAGTATTTCTAGAAGAAAAAGATAACCCTCTTGAGCTAAAGTGCAGGAGAAAATAACCAGTGAGAGGGAGAGAGTTTTAAAGGCTTACATACTTTGGGGAAAGCTAAAGCTACTGAGAGCAAGTGTCAGAAGAGACAGGAAAGCCCAGGGGAAAGTGGGCCCCACCATTTCAACCTCTTCCTCTTCTGCAATAGCACTACATCTGGTTGGTCCAATAAATATTGGACTGATCAATCTGTAGTTTCTAATAACAGGACACAGAGTGAGAAGCTGTTTGTCAAAAAGGAAAGAACTCTGCCTACCACATTTATTGGTTTCCAGGGTACATAGAATGTGGGGTTCCAAGATATTCCATAAGAACTTTAAGAAGAGTCTTCCTTATGTGGAATCTGATGGAGTATTATCAGTGCTGTTCATCCTAACTAGGTCAGTGTTTTTCAGCCTCAACAACTGTAAGATGTGTGGACTTCAATTCCCAGAATTCCCCAGCCAGCAAGTCTTAAAAGTTGCTGAGGTTGAGAAACACTGCTCTAGTTTTTAAAGCAGGCTTTTTTCCAACCTACCTCATAGTAATGGGTATTAAAACTTCTCTAGGCAAAGCTTGCACTTACAGCATCTGACTCCTCTGCTTACAGCTTTTCTACTCAGTATTTGAATAGCTGGTGGCCAGACAGTGGGTCACCACATCAAATCTCTTCCTATGTTTTTATATATTAGGGCATTTTTTTTAGTGCAGCACTGAGGGTATTTTTTGTCTATGTTTACTTCTGTGGTATGCCAGCCAGAGTCACCTTGCTTGAGTTGGGCGGCCTTATAAATGTGTGAAACGAATAATTAAACAAATATGCAAAATGAATATGAGAAAGGGCCAAACTTGCCATGTGATGGATCATTACAAAAGCCTGCAAACCCTTTCTCATCTGCAACCGTGGGCCACTGTGTGCATTGAGATGAATGGAGTGACCTCTGGTTCCACCAATCATGTACGGCCCTGTGTTACTTGGCTTTCCTAATTGCTGATGAAATACAGACATTTAACTTCCAAAATTGGACCTGGAAGTCAGTGGCTTCCTTTGTGTTGATGAGGGTCTCTTTCTAACTTGTTTCACTTCTGTCTTCCTGCAGTGGAGGGATGGGCAGAAGGACCAGGAGCAGCAACACAAGCGATGCCCCGTTCTAAAAGGGCTGATGTTGGAGATGCATTTCGGTCAGACCTCGACACAATTCCAATTCACAGTGAACCCAAACGGAAGGAGAAATCGACTGATACAGAAGAGGACCAGATAAGCGAAGAGCCTCATTGTGAACTGAGCACCAAGACTACTCAATTCCCATCTATTGTTGATGAATTTATAGGAAAGGCTGGGGACGACAAGGGAGCAGGACTTGCCTATGTCCCAGCTGACCCAGCTCAGCTAGCAGCACAAATGCTAGGTAACGTTGACATGATGGGTGCTGAGCCTGAGTTGAAGGATGTGGCCATCTCTGTGCAGACCCTTCCTGCGTTGTCCCACACTCCCAGCGAGTCAATGGCCACGATTGCAGTTTCCCAAGTAGCTGCCCCTGAACCTGCCCCTGAACCTGCCCCAGCAGAAGCGGCTGCTGAAGAAGAAACACCTGCCCCAGCAGAAGCAGAAGCAGAAGCAGAAGCAGAAGCTGCCCCTGCCCCAGCAGAAGCAGAAGCAGAAGCTGCCCCTGCCCCAGCTGAAGCAGAAGCTGCCCCAGAGGAAGCAGAGCCTGCCCCAGAGGAAGCAGAACCTGCCCCAGAGGAAGCAGAACCTGCCCCAGAGGAAGCAGAGCCTGCCCCAGAGGAAGCAGAGCCTGCCCCAGAGGAAGCAGAGCCTGCCCCAGAGGAAGCAGGAAACAGAGCTTCTGCACATTCTCTCAGGGTTGCATCAGGCGCTCAGAGTCAGAGCTCCGTCCCAGGGGAAGTAGTTACCTCGGGCAGCCAGGCAGAGCAGCCACCTGCTGACCTAGTAGAACAAGCTTCCTCAGACCCCTTGCAGGAAGGAGAGCCACCCCCGCTACCACCACCGCCTCCTGATAAAGACCTGTTGCAGGCAGAGAGTTGCCCAAGTGAAATTGAGCTCACATCAGACATACACATCACACCCATGGGTGATGATGACCCCAGCGCTGGTGGAGAGCCTGTACCACGACCTTATGTAGAGCAGTTTCCACAGCAGATAGTCATTCCTTTTGTAGATACAGTAGCCTGTCTCTTAGATCCACTAACGGCTTCACTAAATGCAGGCCAGTTTACTAGTATTCTAGATCCATCTGCAGATGATGCAGAATGTGACCCTGACAGAATGGATACTACAGAGCAACTGAAATCAGCTGACCCAGGTTTTATTATGTCAGGTAAGAAAGTCAAGATATTTCTGAATCCTTCCTATTCCGTGTTGTAATATTTTAGCTCTGTAAGTAGTGAACATCTCCATCTCCTTGGGTGCATTTATGTTGGTGAGAGCCGGGAATAAATTAACAGGAAAGGGGTTAGTTCTCCAGCTATTGCTGAACTAGAACAGCCAACAGTCTCAACCAGCACAGTCGATATTGAGGGATGTTGGTATTGCAGTTCAGCAACATCTGGAAGGCTGCAAGTTTCTCCGCTCCTGCAGTACGGCTTTGGCCAAGAAAGTGCCTTGAGGACTGGAACTTACTTATTTAAATGCAAATAGCCATGCCAGTGCAGTGTTGAAGTAAATTATAGTTACTCTTGCTTTGCAGTGTTACAGGCCCACAGGACTTGTCTGGCAGAATGTGCATGTGTGGAATTTTTGCCTGCGGGATGCTTCTAGATGTGCAGTGGATTGTGAATAAACCCTAAAGCTTACCTTGCGCGAGTTTGTCCCAGTTTCCGGTTCCTGTATTATATTCTTTTTTGCACATAAATGGATAGGTAGCATGGGACAATATTCAGCAAGGGAACATTGGTATAGAAGATGTTTGGCCTTTCATTTTCGTACTAGAAGCTTTGCTCACAGTAGACTGCACATCTTGAATCAAAATTACATACATGCCCATGGCAGCTGAAGGAGAGTGAGGTGGTGACTGTGACTAACTTTTTTTAACTCAGTAGTAGACTCAGCCGTGGCATTAACATGGTTTTTGCATTTAAAAGAAATGGTGGTGGTTGCCTGCGCTGTCCCATTAGGTCCAGTCTTCTCCAGATGCCTACAGAGGGTGGACTAGTTGCTTCTTACTTAGGAGCATGGGGTTGTTGCAACTAGAGGCCTGGTTTTCCTCCCTGGCAGGACCTCTTCCAATTATTTTCTGCCTCTGTAATAAGTGCCTAAGCCACCACTGTTCCCAGCTGGAGAAATGTTAACGTTTCTTATCCATTGACCTCTGATTGCAAAATCTCCTAAGAATCACATTCTGTTAGAGAGATAGGTAGGTAAGAAACAAAAGCATGTTACAGAAGAGAGAATGCTGAAGGGTTAAAAAAATACTGAGGCTTGGCATGGATGGATGTTTCAGCATTTTAAGCTGCCAGTTACTTGAGTTGGAGTTATTTTTCATCCAGCAGCTTTGCCCTGACTCACTGGGGAGCAGATTAGAATGGATTCATACAGGACCCCCTGACTTCACCTGTGGAGCAAGCCTGGAAAATCTAGCCGACTGATGTTATGCTGGCAGGGGACTCTCACACATGTTGAATGTTGGCAATTTGGCATTTCTTGTCATTAATGGATGACTTGAAGAAAATATATGTTCTGATTGGCCAAACCAGCATCTTTTTAAGCTTAACTGCAGCTTTATCACAAGTCACTTTGCTATTGTCCCTCCATTTTCACCATACCAAGGTCCAACTTTTTGCCTCTACAGACTCTCTCCTCTCTGTAACATGCTTCCTTGCGGCATAAAGTTGTGTGTAAGGGATATGCGTTATGACTGCAGTTCATACATCCTAGTAGATGGTCTTTCATGCCAGCAAATTTTTCTTTAAATTTTTATTTTATAGCCATGGCAACAAGCGAACCAGGACAGCCACCACCATATTCTAATGTGTGGACTCTCTATTGTCTAACTGATTTGAAACAACAAGGTCGTAAGTCACCACCACCTCCACCACCCCTTCCATCTGTTGGAAATGGTGCTCCTGTTCCCCAAGCAACCCTATTCATATCTAGTGGTAAGGACCAACCGCAGTATCTACAGCCGCAGATGATACAACAAGGTCAACCACCACAAGTGTCCTCTCCAACTTATGTGATGATGGAAGATGGGAAGAAGGGAAATGCACCACCTTTCATTTTAGTGGGCTCTTCTGTTCAGAATAAACAGGACTGGAAACCCATCCCAGGCCATGCTGTTCTAACACAGCCGGACGCTGCTGGTACTGTGAGGAGGTTCGCTACAATCCCCGTACCAGTCGCCAGGGCAGCAGATCCAAAAACGGCCAACCCCAATTTTAATCCTGCACAAGATAGCGGCAGGCCTCCAACTCCAGTTTTTCTTTCAGTTGCCATACCACTAGAAGATGTGATGAATGGGAAGAAGGGCTCAGGAGCTGGGGATAAAACACCTTTTGCAGGGAGTTATGGTATAGCAGGAGAGATCACATTTACGACTGCCTCCACATGCAGGAGAGAATAGCGAAACGGTAAGTGGATGTTCAGGGTTTGGTAGAGACCCTGAAGCTTGATAAAGCTTTAAGCACACACCTTTCCAAACCTGGTGTTTTTCAGATATGTTGGCCTTCAACTTCACTGATCCCCAGCCAACATGGGCAGTGAATATGGTGATTGGGACTATGAGAGATGAAGTCTGACACATCTGCCTGGTTGAAGAAGGCTGATAATAAAGTTGTTCCTGGGTATACTTGCTCTTTTGCCCACATGACGTTCTTGATTGTTTGCAGAAACCATTCCCAGATAATATTATTCTAAGGGTGCAAGCCAAAGATCTGTGCATAGCTTTAAGCAGAGCAAGCAGCTTATTTTTTTGTAACTGAGGGATACATTTTTCTTTGAGGAGGAGCAGGGATGTACAAGATTTGGTGGGGTGATGACATGACACCATACCCAATTCCTTTGTTTTCTCATCTTAGGGGACTTTCTATTGTGTTTGTGCTGTATGAGGTGTGCTGAACTTTTCTGAAGGCTTCATATACCCTTTGTGTGTTGCACCTGGAATGTTCCCCAGTTTGTTGCTGAATTCCAGTGGGGTAATCCTAGAAAGGCTTGCGGTGGGTGGGGGGACTGCAAAACAACAGAAGATAAAGTCAGGTCTGTAGGTTGCACACAAAGATGCACTTTCCCTCCATGTACATGTGCCTTTTCCATTGGGGGAGTACTTTTAATCTGGGGAGATTCTTGGTTTTTAACAGAAGTTACTGGGGAAGCTACCAAGGGGGAAATGTCAGGGGCAAGTATGCTATTTTTCTAGTGTTTTCATACTTGATTTGTAAACAAATCTATAAACTAGCCTTTTCAACTTGATGCCCTTCCCGTGTGGTGGGATTGCAATCTCCGGGTAGGAATTCTGGGTGTTGCAGCCCCAAACCCTTGGAGAGCACAAGCTTTGGGAAAGCTGATGTAGACACTGAGCTGATCTTTCAAAAGCTATGGAGCTGCTGCAAGTGTGAAGGTAAAATAATGGTGTACTGGAATAGCCTTACTGTTGCCATGAGTTGAGTTTGAGACTTTTTGTTGTTGTTGTTTATTCGTTCAGTCGCTTTCGACTCTTCATGACTTCATGGACCAGCCCATGCCAGAACTTCCTGTCGGTCGTCAACACCCCCAGCTCCCTCAGGGACGAGTCCATCACCTCTAGAATATCATCTATCCATCTTGCCCTTGGTCGGCCCCTCTTCCTTTTGCCTTCCACTCTCCCTAGCATCAGCATCTTCTCCAGGGTGTCCTGTCTTCTCATTATGTGGCCAAAGTATTTCACTTTTGCTTTTAATGTCATTCCCTCAAGTGAGCAGTCTGGCTTTATTTCCTGGAGGATGGACTGGTTTGATCTTCTTGCAGTCCAAGGCACTCTCAGAATTTTCCTCCAACACCACAGTTCAAAAGCATCTATCTTCCTTCTCTCAGCCTTCCTTATGGTCCAGCTCTCACAGCCATATGTTACTACAGGGAACACCATTGCTTTAACTATGCGGATCTTTGTTGTCAGTGGGATGTCTCTGCTCTTAACTATTTTATCGAGAGTTGTCATTGCTCTTCTCCCAAGGATTAAGCGTCTTCTGATTTCCTGACTGAAGTCGGCATCTGCAGTAATCTTCGCACCTAGAAATACAAAGTCTTTCACTGCTTCTACATTTTCTCCCTCTATTTGCCAGTTATCAATCAAGCTGGTTGCCATAATCTTGGTTTTTTTGAGGTTTAGCTGCAAGCCAGCTTTTGCACTTTCTTCTTTCACCTTCATCATAAGGTTCCTCAGTTCCTCTTCACTTTCAGCCATCAAAGTGGTATCATCTTTTTTTTTAACCAGTCTTAAACCCTTTGCAGATCTCACCAGCATAGAATTCCATGCCTCTGCACAGCTCCTTATTGCATATGGCTGCCAAGCAAGTGTTGAAATAGGAGGCTGCTGAGGGATATTCACGTATGGAAATCCTTTTCCAAGCCCAGGGATTGAAAAAAGTGCAGCTGCTTTAAGATGAATGAGTATCAGAATATAGTGAATTTGGAGATAATGCCCCTTTCCAAAAGGAACTTACGAAAATGGTTTCTTTCTAATTTTATTTATTTGATTGATTCATATCCCACCTTTTGTAAAAGAGCTTAGGGTGGCATACATAGTGCGCTCTCTTCCTATTTTTTCCCACAAGAATCCTGTGAGGTGGGTTGGGCTGAGATTGGTCCAAAATCACCTCGTGAACATCCATTAGATCAGTGATCCTCAACCTTGACAACTTTTAAGATGTGTGGACCTCAACTTCCAGAATTCCTCAGCCAGAATGCTGGCTGGGGAGATCTGGGAGTTGAAGTCCATGTATCTTAAAGTTGCCACGGTTGAGAAATACTGCATTAGATTATTATATTTTTTATTCACACCTTTTTTATATATACAACTCAAGGCTGCAAACCTAATGCTCCTGCCCCCCATTTTCCCCACAACAACCCTGTGAGGTGGGTTGTTAAGGGGGACAAGAACCTGGGTCTCCCTGCTTCTAACCCAGCACCTTTACCATTATACCAGTGCTCACTAAAAACCCAGGGAGCAGCATGTTACGTTAGACATACTTAGTAGCACTATGCAGCTCTGGGTTTGAAGTGCACCTGTCTGCAACCCACTGAAGAAGCCAACACAGTTTTCCTGGCATCACGGGGCTGCCTTCCCCAGCTGCTCTGTGATTGCAGGAAAGGATAAATTTGGCTTGAGTTGCAGAAGAGCCCTCTATTTGGGCTTCCCATGCACTCTTTTCACCATGGTATCTGAAGCATTGCACAGCCATGTTTCATTTTGGGTAAATCTGCTTCCTTCAGATTAAAAGCATGATGTGAGCCAGCTTTCAACAGCAGCACTGAAGCATGCAAACCCTTTTGGTGGATTTTTACCATTGCCTTCCTTTCTTTTCATGTGTGGTGCTCTTTATCAGAATGAGTTTAATGACAGACCCCAAAGTTGCTTGACTTCCAAGCTGTAATACAGAACAGCTGTTCTAGCTTGAAGTGATTTTCCTGCCACTATTACAGGTAAAAGAGAGTAGAGTCTGTCTGTAAAACTGAAGGTCACAGCTTATGGGATATTTCTGTACCATAAGACTGATAGCAATTGTATTCCAATTGTATTATAGGGCACTAGGTTAGGACTGGCTGATGTATAGGTTGCTGTACAGTTCAGAACCATTCAAAACAGACTTGTTCAGAATCAGTGTCTATTTTTTTCTAAAAATACTATTTTTAATGCAAATCTCAGATTCACTATGAATGTTGTCATTCCATAGCATGTCGTATATATACGTATTAGACTGAAGATGTAGTACACTAGCTAAAAAAGCAGAATGGAAGTTTGTAAAATAAAGCAGTGGATTTTGAAGATCAAAGCATTCAAGAACCACAATTAAGGTTTAGAGGGTTCAAATGAGTATTAGATGGAGCAGATTGTTTTTCATGAAGTAATTATTACTGCCTCTAGCTAGACTGGTGGACCTACTTAGACATATGCATCATACTGAAACAGTTCACTGAAGCTGATGGAGTAGTTTTTGTACACTATACAACGTAAAACTTAATTTGCTCCTACCACAAATAAGGGGTGGCATGCAAATACAGCTGTAAGGAAAAGATACTGATTCACAAAAATAAGTTATTACTTGATGTAATTTGCTTTAGCCCATGGTGAAAAGCTGGGTCTAACCGATAGACACTGGGCTGAATGCAGCTTTTGCCACCGGCTGGCTCACTCCATCTGCTTCTGGTTTCTGATGTAGTGGAGTAATCCTGCTTATCAAGTTTTGGTTGCTTCCTACTACAAGTTCCGAAGACCCCTGTAGATCTCCCCCAGAGCATTGGAAGACCCATTTAAATTGCATGGGTAGAGGCTGGATGAAAGGAAAAATGGGTCCCAATCCTTTTTTTCTGCTCCCATTAGTGTAATTCACTCATAGAAGCAAACCCTGGATCCAACCTATTATATGCAACTAACAACATTTAAGTCCTCACAAGGCATTTAAAAAAAAAATTGCAGTCTGTTCCCACCCTTTCCCCCCTTTGGCAGAAATGTCTCCAAGGAAATTGCAAATACGGTTACCCGCACATGAATCATTTTCACCCATTGTGCTAAGCCATGGCTTGTTTCTACCATGAGTTGCAGAATATGCCATACCTGGATTCCCACAGTATTCTAAGCCAAAACCTCATAAACTGCATTATGGCTTAGTACAATTTACAGACCGAGTCCCTGAATGGCAGGCAAGGGAAACATCTGGTAATCTCAGAGCTGCTGTTGAAGTACAACTCTGTTCACCTTTGGAGGCTACCCAAGTTTGATGCACACACATTCTGTGAAGGATTTTGTCCTTTGTATCATAAAATCACCCAAGCTTTAGAGCAGGAAGAGGAGATGAAACCTGAATGTTTCCAGGGGTTGTTGGATTCTAAATCCAATTACCTCCAGTCAAGACCAAATCTACAGATGGTGCCTTTTTATGTACTTCTGCAAGAGGTAAGTGACAGCCTATGCATCGATGCTTGATAGAATAAGTGAATGATGTATTTTACAGTAATGCCTAGGACCCACTGCTAAATGTACTGAGCTGATTTTTTTTCCTCCCAGATTAAGAAGAGGTGCTGTCCAACATTTCACCCCAGAATGGAAAGCTGCATCTTTAATTTAAAAATTGATTAACTAGTACAAGCAATAAAGCAGTGCAAGGAATCTGAATCTAAAGGCATTTTTTCCGTATGGCTTTAGACTGATAGCCAAATAGCATAAAATTAAAACTAGGACTTTCCTTATGTTTCTTGTCTCGTTTCGTGTCAGAAATGCAGGAAATAGAAAGGGGAAAGTATTAATTAAAAGTTTAAAAGATTTAATAAAAATATAACATTTATATAACTGTAGCCCAATGCCAAGCCACATTGATGGCAGAGGTGTTTCTGACCAGTATGTCAGTGTGCATGTTGGTCCCAAGGGGCACTGTAAAAGATGGGTAGTTGTTTGAATATTGCCGCATTCGCAGCAAATATCCTTGCCCTCAGGGAGAAACCCCAATTTTTCCATATAATCTTTGGTTCTGGCCAAACCGGATGTTTTATTTTATGTTTACTTTATGTTGTGATCTCCTGTCCAAATGGAAAATTTGAAAATGATTGCTAGTAAAAACATGGAAACTGCTTTTACTTTAGACACCCTCAGTGGAAATATATTGTTATCAGACCATTTTTTAGACTCTACAGAAAGTTTTGACGTCTTGGGTGTATACAGTTTAACAGTATTACTTGAGAAAGACAGACCCACTTTGAAATAGCAAAATGGAAAACTGTGTGTCAGAAATGAGACACCCCCCCCCCCCGCCAATGGAACTGGAACAGCCTTTCCAGCTCCTGGGGCCCTCTCAGTGCCATCCTTCCAGCACTGGGCAAAGGGACAAAAGAAGGTGGTTTGCTTGTAACCCACTTAGAGCAAGGAATCAAACAGCACCTGCCACAGGACAGCTTAAAGCCTTTATTTAATAGCAATAAAATATTCAGTTAACACTATTTTCAAACTCAGTTAAATTATACAAGAGCAGCAGCCCCTCTGGAATTTTTTGTGCAAATATATAATCCCATAAAGTTTAATGCACCCCAAACAAAGGGGTAGATTTGCTCTGTACAGTAGCCTCACCGCTGCTTTTGACATGTACAAACTTCCTTCTAGGGTTTGCTGCTGACAGCACAGCCCCAGGTGCATCTCTTTACTCTGTCACATCCCAACCCCACCTCGGTTAGTGCAGGGGGCTTCCTTGTGCAGAGGATAAGGACTCTGTGGCCTTCCCGTGGCTGGACGACAGCTCCCATCATTCTTGACCACTGAACATGCTGCCGGGGCTGAAGTCCAACAATATTCAGACAACCACTCCACCCATATCCTGTATTAGTGCATTGCAGATTTTTTGAAAATACTTACGTTAGTTCAAATTAAACTTTTAAAGATTTAAGTGGCTCTTAAAGATAGCATGGTAATAAAACATAAAAGAGAAAATTCAAAACACTGCACTACATAGGAAAGGACATTGCTGAGTGATTTTATGAATTAATCCAACTTTAATTAAGAGAGGAGCAGCTTGGTGCAGAGACAGTAAAAAAATGATAAATGAATTATCTATGATCTTGTATTTTATCAGTTATTGGAACACTATCTTCAGGAAGTTGACTAAATCTTCCCCAAAGTGTCATGCCCTTCCCATGCTTTAAGCCATAGAGTATTATATGTCACAGATGATCGTTTGTTACTGGACTGAGAAATAATGCCATGTTTTTCATTATATGCTACTATAATAATTATTCACCAAAGAGAAAGTCGAACTCAAAGGCATTTTGCTTCCAATTACCTTTAACTGATCTTTAGTTTACAAATATGGGTAGCACTCTCCCTGCCTCTCCCAAGTGCAGCACCAGGGATCAATCTATGTGCAAATGATGCATCCTGCGTTCCAGGGAGTATGCCAAAAACCCAACGCTCCCAACAACAGCCTTCTGCTACACTGCGGCAGGAACACTAGAACCATATTCAATCACAACCTGTCAGGTTTTAATTTTTTCTAAGAATATAGGAATAAAGAAAACACTGAAAACTGATTTAAGACTTGTGTTAGCCTCAGAATTTCCAATGCATTTTAATAAATATCTGGCAAGCTGAAGTCGTTTCTGTCCCAGTAGTTCCCAGAGTAAATCCAGTCATGCCCACCAGTGTGAGGATTAGGACCTTGATGAAACCACCTGAAAGGAAAGAGAAAAACTGCTTATGGCAAGGAAACTGGCAAGTATTCTGTTTATGAGAAAATTTAAACTGCCACAGACCCTGAACCACCTGGAAATTCAGTAAAACAATCCTCATCCTGAACCTTAGAAAGGCTTCCTGAGCTACTTACTACTATAGATCTGTTGAAACAAAGGTAAGGGAAAAGAGAAAGGAAAGTTGAGTGGCATTTACTTTTAATGAAAATGTGCAAATGAGGCAACTGTACTGTGGCAAAAATAAAAGGCCTTTCAGGTAGTCCTTATTTAGCAACTGCCTCGGATAGCGACTGGTCGCAAATATGACGGTAATAAACCATAAGAAAAAAAACATTTTCCAATCAATGTGCCCATTTACAACAAAAGCCTTCAGTGTGAAAGTGATTAAGGTCTGGTCAGTTTCAGGCAACAAGGCCAGCAGGCCAGAGAGTTCTAATGAACTAAGGTCACAGAGCTGAGCTTGTTAAGCGCCCATAGCACTTTTGAGGGAAGCGCTGCACTGCAGAGAAAAGCAGCTCAGGAAGAGATCGCTTGTTTAAGCAGTATCTCTACCCTGTGAGGGGATAAGGGAAAAAAAAACAGGTCAGATAGAGGACAGTGTAGGAGAGAACTTTAAATGAGGCGGCAGCAACCAGTGATCTTCACAGTGTCTCTCAGTCTCACGTTCACTTAGTGACCATTTTGTTTAACAGCTGAGTTGTTGGAACCAACTGCAGTCAACGAGGACTACTGTATTTTACCAAATTGGTAGGGAGGGTGGGAAGAAAGGGTATTTTGGCAGAAAGTCTATTGTGGAAGAAGCTTTCCCTTGGGAGTGCCTTCCTGTTCACACTTACCCAGAGAGCTAGAGGGGGAGGAAGAAATGTCAGCTCAGAGGCCAGTAGAGGGGCCAGAAAAGCCTTGGAAGCTGCCTGAAAATGCCCCACCCCTTATCTTGGTCCTCCTTGAAGCTTGGCATAGATAGAGCCAACTAGTGAACTTTAAAGCTAATAATTCAGTGGAAATAAGCACCATAAAGGGTCTTGTGAGAGAAATGAATTTCTTCTCACACTGTGAGAACAGAGGCCAGTTTCAATTAAAAACGCATCCATTATTAAATGGAGAACTTGACAGGACAACAAAGGTAATCCTCAGAAGAAACGGTACAAGGAACTAGTCAATGGGCAGAGAAAAATTATCACAACTTCAGCTGAATGGGAAGGAAACTAATTTGATAAAAGGAACTTTAGAGCATTTCGTATTTTTAGGCACTGCAAATAAAGAGTCTTCAACACATATCCAAAAACGTCAGAACAGTAACAAAAAGTATTAGAAGAGATCAAACCTGGGAGTCTGGGCCACTGACTTTTGAAAATGACACAACAAAATACACTGAATTAACAAAGCATTAAAGAAACAGCTGAGACTACAGCCTGTTGAGAGACAATTCATGCCAACTCTTTTTCATATTTCAATGAAGGCAACAGTCAGAAGGGCACATAAATCTATTATGCTAGAAACTGCTCAGTGGGTTCTGACACGGAAATGAATAAAATGACATATGGAGGCAAAATAATGTTCAAGAGTGTCTGATAAACTCCTAATGTATAGATCAGTCTACCCCATATACTAGAATATAAAAAGAAGCAATGCATCCAGCAACTGTTCAAATCCTCACTTGAGGCTCCTGAAGGAGAAATTTAGTTTCCTACCTTATTTCCTGGTAAGTCTATTTAAATTCTCTTGATCAAAAGCTGACCTGCATGTGTGCATGTATGTCTCTTAGTGTCAGCAACTACATTTTCAATTTTCAAGCCAGAGACCCTGTCTTCCCCAAGCAGCAGCACTGTATCTAATATACCCAGCATGACATATTATGGACTGAAAGAAAGGGCAGACCATCTTCAACATCTTTGCATAACATTGGTAAACAGGGATATGCTCTGTAACATTATGAAGGATTAAGAAATACCCTAAAAAAATACCTTACAGTAGTCACACATACACCATTCAAAATAATGGATAGGACACTGTATTTTTGGAGTTTATTTAATATAAAGAAATAAAGGTTGTATAAATATACATATTAAGGAGTAAGTGTGCACTGGAATAAGCAGGGCTTCTGGAAACCTTAAAATGCAAAGGGCATTAAATTTCTCTGCTGTTAGAATGCAGAGGGCCATGGACCTTGATTCCTTTTTTCCAGCCCACTGTCTCCAGAATGCTTGGCCCTTTGCTGGGCATGACAAGAGAAACCCACAGCACAATCAAGTAGTCATGTTTTCATGGAAATCAACAGTGAATCATTGTTTTACTTGCCCTGATTCATTGTAAAGACGTACTTGTGTCCCATCCTGAATTACCTCATGCACTACGGAGTGTAGCACAAAGGCCACATTTTTGAAAATCATGATGAATGTTCCTCTTCACAAAACTAAAAATCTAAAAGTACCTTCAACTGAAAAGGTAAAGAAGGGAACTGGTTTCAAAAGAAACCAGTGCTTATTTGGCACTGAAATGCTAAAAAAGCATCTTTGCCGTATGATGTTACTTTTAGTTGTTTTGCAGTTAAAACTATACATTCCATCACATTCGTTGCACACAGCCCAGGGTTATCCAAACCTTTTGAAAGTTTTAC
Source organism: Candoia aspera (assembly GCF_035149785.1). Taxonomy (NCBI): domain Eukaryota; kingdom Metazoa; phylum Chordata; class Lepidosauria; order Squamata; family Candoiidae; genus Candoia; species Candoia aspera. The sequence goes on from NC_086155.1 coordinate 162,301,704, forward strand.
ATGAAACAGGAGCTATCAAGGAGCCCTGAATGAGGAGAGCAGAACATTGTACAGCCATTGTTGTACAATGTTTAAGATGCCACAAGAAGGTGAGGACTGCCATTTTCAAAAATGATAATTCCAAAAGAGTGCAGCACTTCATAAGCAATAAACCTCGGTGGTAATAAAATATTAAACAAATTTAGACAAGAGGCTAAGTTCAAAGAAATTTTTGTCAACTATCTTATCATGAACTTTACTACTCTGTTTACTAACCTTGTCTTCCAGTCTTCCTCTGATTTAGACCTGTTTTTACGAGCAGCTCTTTGTTTTTCTTCAAGCCTTTTCTTTTCTTCACTGGCTACGTCTACCAAAAGTTTTTAAAAAAGAGGGGGGGACAGGTTGTATCCAATTATAATATATTAGAAGAATACCTGAGTAGTAGCAATAGTGAAAACTCAATGATAATGATAATTTATAAATGCTTTTTTGATTAGCATAATTTGTATCATAAGATTTCTGTGTATTTTCACAAACTTTACTATGTAGCAGATTGTTCACCTACAAACTAATTCTTCGGTCTTTTGTGCTCCAAATAAATGGGTTGGCTAATTGCAATATGTGGTATGTATTCCTCTTTTCATCATTAAAATAACAGTTTCTTTTTTCCTTTATACATTTACAATATATTTTATTATAACATACTGTAAAAGCATGTTTGTTTACATAAAAGGAATAATTTTAATGGCTGGCTGGGAATTGAAGTCCACTCATCTTAGAATTGCCAAGTTTGAGAAACACTCTAGAGTTTCACCAAGATAGACTATACTGTATTTCATAATTTATATAGAATAAAAACAGAAAACCAAGTTGTCTTATTGATTCTGGCGTGGAAAGATCCAATACAAATATTCTTAAACAAGATTTCAGGTATTTCCTAATTAAAATTAGACCATAGGGCTATGGCAAATCCTTTGGAGGGAGTCCGTATGAAGCATTTCTTTTAAAATAATTAAAACAGCCATTTTTTTCCCCAGGCTTGTGCAACTAGTTCAGAAGCTGCTTCCAGCTGTCTCTGCCAAGTGCATGCATGTGGAAACATCTAGGAGCAGCTTATCAAGCAGCTGTGTGAACCCCAAAAGATGTAGCTGTTTCAATTATTTGAGAAGAAGAACCTTGTACGTACTCCTATGTGTTTCAAAGCACTTCTTGCACAACCTTATTGGACTTTTTTATTCACTGATGTATGGTATCAACAAGTGGCTCTGTAAAATATGACTGCCACAATAAACTTAAGCATTTCAACATTCCTATGTCAAAAATTTTTAAACCCAGACTATCAAGTTACCTATTTCACCATTTTCCATAGCTCTTACATCTGGCCTTAGCCTGCAGTCAGTTTTAGGAATTACCCTCTCCATTTCCTGATCCAATTCATTCAATGTCATAGCAAAGGTAGTAAAGTTGTACATCTAAAAAGAAATAAATGGGTTTTAGAATGTTCCTTTTATAAAGGAATATTAGTTGTTAATATGCTTGCAGACTCTTAAGAAAGCACCCAATCAAATCCTTCAGGCATCAGTCCTGGGACCTTCTTCTTTCATTACATTAAGGTGGACTTCAGGAAGGAAGTAGGTCCATATTTGCAAAATACACAAGCAAAGTCAAAGGTACTGAAGAGGCACGAGAACCATTGAAAAAGACATACTATGTTGGATGAATCAGAAGCTGGTAGCAAGCATTTACTGGAATGGGGGTGCCCTCCTTGAAGAAAAAATGGGTGGGATTTTTACCATTTTCAATTTGGGGAAGAGTTGGTTTTTTGTATGCGTTAGACCCAAACAAACCATCTTCCCCTCCCACCCACCCCAATTTCATTTATCTTCCAGAAAACTGCTTCTTCATAGTTTGTACTTTGGCATTTGGTGACACAATTTTGGGAGCTCCAATAAAGAAGTTCAGAGGGCTTCTTTTCACAAAGAAGAAGAAAGAATGGGCTTTCCTGCACAGGCTGCTGTTTCAACTCTCCATTTTAAAAAAGGAGAATTCTAACTAGTTCTAAGAGGAAAGAAAAATAATTCAAGTGATAATCTTCGGGTAACTACTGGTCACTGCTCCCATTAAATATATTAAATATATTAATTATGTTTAGGGTTCACCATCTTTATTTGACTCTCTCTACTGTGTAAGTTCTGACAGAAAGACTGACAAAAACGCAGACTATTCATTCAAGGCTCCGCTCACCTGTGCCGAGTTTGAAGGCCTTGGAGCTATTCTCCACAACAACACACTTCCAGGGATCACACACACACTTTCACAATCTGGCAAGGGCATTTCATCTGGCTCATCAGAATTGCCCATCTACAATGAAGTGTGAAAACCGGCACATTACACCCAGAAATAACATTTTAGTGCTGTTCTACAGACAACTATATACATAAATGCTAAAAGAGCATCTACAACTTGATCTCTTAATATTTTTATAGATAGCGTGGCTAAAATGATGAACTTTTAAGGCAAATGGGCAAGAAAAAATGAGTAATTCTGGAAGATTGGGTAGTAAGATCTCTCTTTCTGTCTTTCTCTCTGAGGAGGCATGTCCAAGTTTAGAGATGTTTCACCGGCTTGGCTGCAGCTCTGGATTACTCACTTTGCCTCCACTGGCAAACACACAGAAAAGCAAGCAGTTTGGCAGAGAAGGAAAGGCCCCTCTCTTCATTAAGCAGGACTAACATCAAGTAGAAGCTAACATCAAGTCCTTCCTTGTGGCCAGCAGAATAAGGCAATGGACTGGCCATCGACTGGCTTCTGAAAAAGCCAGAGAAAGACAAGCCCCTTCCTCCTCAGGCAACTCAGAAACCGAGAGCAGATGAGGAATTAAAAAAACCCTAACCTGTGACTGGTCCCTTCATTTTTTTTCTGCCCTTATACACATGCCCTAGAAAACGCATCTACTTTAATAAATTAGATGCTTGGTGGGTTCTAAATGCAAAGGCCAAGATTCCCCAAAACATTTCATTTTAAACTACTGCAGAATGCTCATTGGATTATCTTCTTGCTTAATCTGATACAAGGTAATTGACAAAAACCAACATATGTTTGTAAATTTCAACAAGTATTTTGCCATGTTCTTCTCCTACCTGAATTTTTTGTTTTTCAATTCTTTCTTGCTTTCTAAACGTTTTTGTTCTTCAGGTCCCAAACCAGAAATACCTGTCTCTGCCTCATTTGCCTTTGGAGTATTCAGTCCTTCCCAGCTTTTAAGAAACAGCTTAAAACACCTTTGCTTCAGTTAAATCTAATATATGCTAGTTACTGGCTTCCTCCTCTATTGTCCTTCTTCAGGTAGCAGAGCTGTATTTATAAATAATTTAAAACAGCACCCAATTCTATTAGGATGTTACTAAACAAACAGCAAGGCCTCGAATTCCAAAAGAACATTGGTTACTCTTTTGTTTATCGTCCTTCATATAATTTAGTCAAAATTTTGGTATAATATAACTTATAGCTTATGCAGGAGTTGAATAGCTTTTTTGCAATTACTCTGGCTCAATCTATAACAATTCATATACAGCATTATACAATTATCCACTTAATACTTCCCTTTCTCAAACAGCCATTTCCTATGGCAAATTATTGTAACTGAGAATTTCAAAAGTGGTTTATGATGTAACCCATGAGCCAAAAACAAAATTTTATTGAAATGCTTGTATGTACCTACATATTTTGAATATGTAATTTCTTTACATGCAGTCTCCATGTAAAGAAAAAACAGATCTATAAATTTATCATATTTTATTTATTTACAATATGTAAATTTAAACAGCCTCACTGATAATTTATATAAATCAAGTTACAGTAAAACATTTAAGTTCCTGTAGTGGCAGATAAAAAAAGTGGGCAGATGAAACTAGAAAACTTCAAATGTTTCTAAAAGAACCTCAGCTTTAAAACTCTCTCATAAAATGAGTTGTGATTATTCTATACCTTTTCTGACTACATAGTGCTTCAGGCCAAAGCCAATGCTCTTATCATAGGTATTTTACTCCAAAACTATAGCAAGTTTTTATTTAACCATATTTTTCAAAGTAGATACGAAGAAAAACATAGTATTCCTGTATGCCTTTTATGTGTACTTATTCCCCTGGAATCAGCAAAAATGCCATTTGAAGGCAACAATAAATTTCTAGAGCCTCTCAATATTTCTTTAACATGTGACCACAGATAGCTATCAAGTGAACTATTCAGGAGCATTTAAAATCAAGATGCTCTGAAAGGACATAAATAAATAACATAACTGGTTTGACTTGAAAACATAGTGAAAACAGATTCAGTCAAAAATTGAGCTTGTACTTAAAAAGATAACACTGAAACCAAGAAGACTTAATGTTCAGCTTTTGGCTGGACTGTGCCTTGGTAAATAAAAATTTACCTTTACTTTGAATAATGTAATAATCTAAATACTTAAGGTCTTTTCTGTCATTATTTGATGAACCCCATAGCAGACATGGTCTGGGACATTTATAGAGTATCACAATTCTTCTCTTACAAAAAGAAAAGAAAAAAGAACCCTACAAATTTTAATGATAGCCTATCTTGCAAGAATTAATCTAAGGTAAAAAGAAAAATCAATACAAATGTAATGGGGTTGAAGAGCTATTACCTATTGTGAAACATTTCCAAGGGTTTCTAAATTTACAGTTACTAGATATTTATTAAGCAAGCCATAAGCCTAATTTGAATGACCATCTGAAGTTTTCTACATCATGGTTTATTAATGTGAATACTAGCATTTCTCTCTCACCTTTTTCCATATTTCTTGTTGGATCTTGACTTTAGTTTCTATTTTAATCAATTTTATTATCCTAAATTAATTAACAGAAAAAATATAAGCAGAATTCCAAGTCTGTCTGCCTGCCTGTATCTAGGTATCTTTGTATTTTACCCTTCTGCTCGAAGGTCTTCTTCCTTGCTCCTTTGTCAAAGAACCCATCAATTCACCCACTAATTACAGTGTTGGCACAAAATTTGCTGGCTTTCATGAGGAGTTCCAAACTTCTATTAAGCAGATTTTGCACTTATATCAAAAGTGGAAACTAATTTGATGTTGGTTTATAAGTGAGAAACGTAAGTGAGATGAGAGGGGACCTTGATAATGAAACCTCTAATGATTATCTGAACTGGCCCATACTGTGTGCTAGTCATGTGGAGCCCCAGAAAAGAAAGCTTTTAGCATTTTTGGACTTTTTGAGAAAGTATGAAGTTTATGGAAGAATTTTCAAAAACATGCACATCTTCTAACAGTTAGCCCAGGACAGGATACTTATTCTTTCAATACTTAAAGAGAAATCACTGTTGCTACTCTACTCTTTAGCATTAATACCTGTTTATTGTTTTTCTTCTCTTCTGTGTTTTTCTTGTCATTCTTTTTGTAAGCTTCAAATGTAGTAAGATCGACACTGTACAAACACTCAGTCCATTTTCCGTAGAGTGCACAAAGTTTCTTTTTGCTGTCAAAACCCCCCCAAAACAACTAATTTTAGAAAGATTAGAAGTATTTTGGATTAGCTAGGTTCCTATATTGTACCAAAGTTACATAAAGCAGTCAACTTCAGAAGCTATAAAATGTTCTACATACTGTATGTGAACATTACCAAACAATTTACTCCCTTGAAACATTCATTTCTCCCCATGAATTTTAGTAATATATGGTTTTATTTACCTTTTGTCTTGAATGTAGCCTTCAACTTTGTGTAGTTCTTTTCCAAAAAGGCCACAAGGCTTGAAGTTTAGCAGACATTTTTCACCAGATCTATGAAAGAATGTGAAACCTCTTAATTTAGTTCAAATATACTACATTATCTTTGAGGCGTACTACTAATGGGACTTTTAAAAAATAAAGAAAAAAGACCCCTAGTCTGATGTTCAATATGTACACTGGTTTTCTAATCTATTAGTGGTAACACACCTTTTCCTGACACTGCCAACTTTACTTGTTGTTTATTGTTGTCTTGAAATTAAAGTGGCTGTTCTATTAATGTTGAATGTGAAGGAAACTTCATTTTCAAGCCAAAAAGACAGTAAATTTCCAACTTACTTATGATTAGTTATTTCCATATTCCCATATTGCTCAATCCAAAGCTTGCCCACAATAATATTATGTACACAGCATGTAGGATTTGTCCATGTGTATGCCTCATTGTGTCTGAAAGGGAAAGTAACAAACCAATTAAGATTCACACAAGGCTTTTAAAATGACAGTATTATCTTTAAAGTGGACAGATCAAGATGCTAATCTATTCTCTCCCATTAGCAACGTAACAGGGAATGTGGCAGTATCTCTCTCACACAAAAGTTGACTTGATGTTCTCCATGGCACAGATAATCCAGGAAAAAAGATCTGCTGATAGAAGCAAGTTGTATATAATATACAACTATCATATTAATATAATAATATGAATTCCTAAAGACATGGCAATTCCAGAATACTTAGGTTATTTTCAAATTAAGAACAATACTTACTCTATGTCGTTTCCTGCTTGTCAAATACAGATTAAGACCAATTTATAAGAGGTAGTGACATAAAAAGTGCTTTTAATAAACCACAGATACTTTACTATCATTTATGTTCACACAATGGATTGAACTTCACTCATTCTATGTCTGCATTGCTCTCAATCCCTAACTTTTGCTAATCTAGCCCAAGACTGTCTATAATACTTTTAGTGTTACAAACTGCAAGCAGTCTAAAAATAGTTATACCATCACAGCACAAGCCTAAAACAGAAATGTAAAGAATACAGTAACATTCTTTAATCAACTGTTAGTCAGTTTACACAGTGATTATACAGAACCTAGCAAGAGAGAGAGGAAGAGAACATTGTGTTGATTCAATAATAGACAGCTTACTTGCATTCTGTTGCAGAGTCCAGTATTTGTGCTAGAAGGGGCATTATGTGTGTGCCACAAGAACTTCTTACAAAATTAGCAGTGCAGTAACACAAGGCCCACCATTTCTACCTCACTTTTCTCATAGGAACACACCTGTTCTATCACAGGAATATTTTGATTTTTCCTCAGTGGTGCTGAACATAGGATGCTGGAACAAGCTAAGGTGAAGGCTCTGCTGTCTATTGCTCTTAATTAAAGATGTCAAAGGTTGAACTTACAACATTTTGAATGCAAAGGATAAACTATAGTAAAAACAACAGCAGCTTTCAGTTCAGATCTAAGTGAAGAATTAGGAAGTATAATTTCAGGAGCATTTACAAACAACATAGTGATAATTATGAAAAGAGCCACACAAATTCCAGGAGTACATGAAGTAATAAATAAAAAAAAACAAGTTAAACATTATTTAGGATGCGTATGTTTACGTAACATACACATTCTAAAGAATTAAGGACTTCACAAAGAATCTGGGTTAGTTTGGCACAATATTAACTTGGGGGCTGGGGGGTTCCTGTGGTTAAATAGATATTGCCTTGGATGCCAATTTTCTGGCCTTTTATTTATTTAACAAGGCATTTCAGCATTAATAATTGCCTCTGTCTATCGAACACTTATGCTAAAGAAAAAAAACCCAGATCAAAATATCCAGCATATTTTAAGATGGCCACACGTTGTATTGCCTGGCTGAATTTCCAGTAAAGGTAGTCCTCGGGTTACGACGGCAATTGGGACTGTGATTGCCGTCGCTAAGCAATGCAGTCTTAAAGTGTGATGTCAGCACAGGTGCAGGCTATGTGTGAGTCACAGAAGGCCAGGGGAGGGCCTGGAAGGGCTGGCGTAGGCTGCGCATGAGTTGCAGGAGGCCAGGGAGGGCTGGCTCAGGCCGTGCGTAGGTGGGTGGGGTGCTGTGGGTGGGAGAAAAAGGAGTGACTTGCGACCTTCCCTGCCAGATTCCCCATTGGGTTTGCTTGCGGGAAGCCGGCAGGAAAGGTTGCAAATGGCAATCATGTGACTGCAGCTCCCTGTGACGTGGCAATTGAGAGCTGGGCAGACGAACCCCTGGATCACAATCATGTGACTGCGGGGGTGCCCCAATGACTGGAACTTTGAGGATTGGTTGTACATCCGTTTTTTCAGTGCCTCTGTAACTTCATTTATCTGTGAAGTTCAGTAAGATGTGTTCGGCCACACATCCAGTTCATTCTTTAATTCAGTTCAGAAGAAAGCACTTAAGCCATTTAATCCCATCCTAAATTCTTCAGAGAAAGGACAGAATAAAAGCATAGTAAAGAAAACTGTTGGTTGACTTTTTTTAAAGTTTAAGTGTCATTGATGGCCATTTAAAGTTTTTGTAATTAGCCTACAGTATTTATGAAACCTTTTGATAATTATGGATTGACCTTTTTGTGGTTTTGTACTATAACATTAATGCATTAATACTATCAGCACATTGATCATGAGACAAACCTTACACTAATTATCATCATCTCCCAATTCCACCTTCTGTAATACCTCACTTTTAGGTAGTAGCAAGCAATCTATGCATTTTGAATGGACATGGAGTGAAACAGCATCTCTCCACATCTTCAAAGAAACCTAATATAGGTTGCTCTTCTTCACACCCTCCCAAGTGGACCAAGAGGGACAGCCGACTTTGGGCCAAAATCTTTTGTCGAAGGTGACTTCAGCTTTGTATCTTACAGATATAGTTCACTCCATCTGAATTTCATTCAGACTCTATATTCCCTTATCGTTAATTGGCCTAAAGGTGTCAATGCCTCCCAGTAGCTGGATCTTGTCAAGTTGACTTTCTTCTTCCTCTTCACTTACTTTTCATGCTGCCATTGTTATAGCTCTGTCAAATGAGGCAGGTGGACTGAGAGAGTCAGTTTTTAGTACTGAACATTACAGGGGTAAATATACTGTAAACATTCCAAAAATTATCAAGCTTGACCAACTTACTCAAGAAGTTTTAGAGTTATTATTCCCTTTGGTTCTGCTTCAACACTCTTTCCCCAAAACTTGAGTTTAGGATAAATGGAACCATGAAATACAAAGTCATTATTCAGTCCTTCAGCATAAAAAGCACTGATTGGTGGGTGATGACTAACTTGCTCTGAGATGAGTCTGAATCCAAGATCCTCTCTATGCAAGGAAATAAAATGATAATTAGCAATGTTTTTCTACAAAATGGGGTAAATAGTAAACATTTCCACATCAATTTTTATCACACAAAATGCTTTTCAAATAAACAAATCGAAATCTTAATTACTGGAATAGTTGAGGGCAAGCTATGTTTTCTTAACATTACTAATAACAATAGCATTGAGCTATACAGAAAAGACATGAAAAGTATTTCCCAAATGAAGGCTTTAACTAATCTAGCCACTAAGTAGGGAGTCAATACTTTAACACTGCAAAAACCATATACTGGCTAATTTCATCTTTCTAGTTCACACCCCAGTAAGAATACCTAGAACAGTTTAAGTTACTGTATATATTACCTGACAAGTTCATATGTTTCTCCAAGTAATGGATTGAATGGCTTTCCTGTACGTTCCCACTGAGAGGCTACGGCTGAGACAGCAAAAGCAGCTACACACTGTTGAAAAAGCGATTTACAAACTATTTATACAGTATTGGCTTTCAGTAGAAAAATCTTATTTAAGCTGCAGCTTTTGAAGCGTTAATTCTCATAAAGTCAAGACAGTTTCACTTGAGTCAAGCTCAGCTCCTAATGACTATATGGACACATCCCAGTTCTCTTCTCATTCAAAAAAGGTAGCGAGAAACATTTAAAACACTTAAAAGGGAGACTAAATTATCACCATTACTTTTTAAGAAGTTAAACAAACCTGCTTAAAGCTAAATTGCAGGTCAGATATTCAGCAGCTTCAATACCACTGTAAAAATCCCATTCGATTTTATTTCCTCAAATACCCTTCACTTAAATTCCTAATATTTTCTAGAAATAAACAACCCAATTATTTTCCAACTCTTGAGAATAGGAGTACCTTCATTCTTTCAACTGGGTCAGCAAGCAAGCTGGCTTTATGAATTAAGTATGTATGCTCCATGTATTCTGTCAGTCTCTGTAGGAAACTCAGAGGCTCATTAAAAATTACTGGCATAGTGATCTTGGACAGCTCCTAGCAGAAATTTAAAAGCAATATTAAATGTACATGAATGTTTATATAAGCAGTATGTTATTAATGTCTGAGGGGTTTCTGTTTACGATAAAAAGTTAGGCTACTAGCAAAAGAAGTAAACATGAACCTAAATATAAGATACCTATACTTTTAATTTAAAGAAGAGCCAACATGGCTTGATGAGGATCATATTCAAGTTTGTCTAGACAAACCAAACTGTACGTGCATACTGAATCTGAAGATTGTGATTCTAGACCAGTGTCCTCAATCCAACCTTTCTCACAGGGTTGTTGCAAGGATAAAATGGGTAAGTAAGAGAAGAACTATGCATGGCACAAGGGCAGGATTAACACAAACACTGTAGTATCGTCAAACCGAAGTTACACGAGAATAGAAAGATCAAGCCCTTATTAGGCTTTGCTTTACAGTGACTAACAACCATTTGAGAAAATATTCAGGACTCTTCAATACGCATTAGTGCAAAGAGTCAATATTAACTGGGTGATTTCACTTATACATTTTTTAAAAATCCAAAACATTCTGCTAGAAATGTGTTTGTAGGATATTTAAGAGCTTCAAACAACTTCCTGGCTGGCAGTGTTTACATGACTATGCAACAGTTTCTCAGTGACCTTGCCTGAAGCTAATGGAAAATAGGAGAAAGTGTACAACTGACTGCAGTCTCACTCCCATCTTTGCAGGAAAAGGCCACTTGATGCCTAATGTATATACCAACTTCCTGAACAATTTTCTCACCTTAGATCTCTTTGTACCGCTAATTAGTTTTACTAAGTTCATGTAGGCTGAAAATAATGCACTGAAAATTTTACAAGTGAATAAATAAAAGGACATTTCCTAAGTGTGATGTCTTCAAGTATTGTTTTTAAATGATACACTGTATTAATTTAAACAAGAAATACATTCTTTCTTTCTACGTGCAAATTGAAGATCCAACAGTTCATAACTAATGCCTGGCAGGAAAGCACAAAAGGTCCCCAATTGTATACCAATGGACCATGGTATTCAACCCAGCATACCTCGTGTTGTTGTGCTGAAGCTTGCTGGAGTGACATAATGCTGCCATGTTTGGGGCTTATGGTTGGTAAGGGTGGGAGAAGGAGGTGGCAAGACAAAGAACTTTGTGATTTCTATATAAAAAAAAATGGGGTGGGCGTTCTGTTTATTTCTAAAACAGAAGATATTGTATCTATGTATGTGCCATGTTAATGTGAAGCTTTGCATAACATATTGCAAAAACTAGCTGGTTCTAGTAAAAAGGTATCCTTTTACATTCCTTTAGGCTAGGAGTGGAAAACCTTTGGCCTTGTAAATATTAATGAACAATGACCTGCAGCACCTGATATGACTGGCTGCGCTAACTGGAACTTGTGGTTTAGCAGGATCTGGAAGACCGTTCTTCCAGGTTCTACAGGTTCTTCCCTCTTGCTCTAGACACCTGCTTATGTTCTTATGCAGAAATATGAACAATTTATGTTTTTATATTATAATACATATTGGAAATTTTGTAGGTATGTTTTAAGAGCTTAAAGAGTTTCATGTGCTTTAATCTTTACAACAGTTATTTAATCCAGGCCATAGGTCCACCTCTAAACTCTGAGAGACCCAAAAAGAAAAATAGCCTGTTAAAAATAGCCATTAATGGTAACTTGGCAGAGAATATGATTGGTGGGTAGTATGTATGCAGCATCTTCACACAAGTTTTCGTTGTTTTCTTTAAGTTTGGGGAAATGCAGATAAAATGAGTTGCCTTTGTGAATGAGATGGTATGTAAGCTTATTAAATAAATAAAAATAATGATACCATCTCCAGCAAGTTGGTAGAAACTCAGTGAAAGAGAAACTTATTTTTCCATGATATGGGAACCGTTTTCACCCTTCCTAGGAATGTGACTCAACGCTGCAGTTCTTTTAAAGTGATGTTTTGTAAACATGGATCAGAGACTGTGGCCTAAATTTCTGGAATGTTTCCTGGATTATGGCATTTCCCTCACTCTGTACCAAAGCATCAACACAAATATACTACATGTTGTACTTCACAAAATATTTTCTTTGGGAAGGGTACATTTACTAGAATTTCTCAGTGATGTCTGTGCATTGGACATCAATGCGATTCACAGAATGTGGAAGGATTTTGACAGTAGTGGAATGGGCTAGAAGCACTCTTTAATGCATTCTATTACAAAAACACACACCCAATGATTTATTTCAGAAATTCTGTAATTAAAACATAATGAAACCATAAATAGTACAAATTTATAATTAAACTATGGCTGTTAAAAGCTGTATTTACCTACCATTCCAATGCACTTTCTCAAGATGCTCCAAATACTAAAATCATTTCTTGAAAACATTGGACAGGGCAGGCTTGTTCTAGATTGGAGTTGAGGCAAGAACACTATTTAGTCTTGAACAATATGCTTTCAGATTAATTACATAAAATATATATCTTGTACTGTTAAAACTAAATCCTGAACCCAGGCCTATCTACCCTAGCAGTAGAAGCCAGGTCCTAACAACCACTCCTCTTCCATACCTACTAACTCATGAGAAGTTCTCTAAATCATTTGTTACAGACCACAGCTTTGCTTCCTACTGTAAAATTTCCAACTGTTTTGTGAGAAGCAAAAATGCACCTTTGGTTTTGAGACAACCAGTGCAGATAACTGATTTGATGTGAGCCTCATTATACATGGGAATACCATAGACTCTTTATCTGGGCACCTTCCTGATGTGTGTATCAACTCCCAGAATTCTCAGTCTCTCATGCAAGCTGGAATTCTGGAAGCTAGTTTACATATTTGGAAGCTGCCCAGGTTTGTTTGTTTACAAATATTTCTTTCCCACTCAGCTCCTAATAGTCCAGGTTATTTACACATCAAAAGTTACTTATTTTAAAAAGTTATTAGTTGCAGATGCCAACATCTTTTTTGCACTGTCAGAGCCTTCCCAGAGTGAGCGAGCAAGTGGTTAAGCAACTAAACCTTTTGGCTTTTTTTTAAGTTTTGGAACTTTGAGTGGGTTGTTAAGGGCTTAAACTGGATGCTTTAAAAACACTGAGCTTCCTCAAACCACTGCAATAGATCCTAAACCTATCCAGTTTTGGAATTCAGTCTTTGACATGCTGTGCAAAGCTTGATGGGGCATTTTAGAAAAAGTGCCCACTCCTGAAGTAAAACTGGGGGTCATAGAGACCTATCCTTGACTTAATGTTGATAGGTAGGTTCCCCCAATGTAATTATAAAGTTGACTGAACTGTAGGGTTGGGAAATCTTGTTAAATTCTTTGCAATCAAATCCTTTCTCTCGTCGTAGTCAGTTCAATGGCATTGAATAACCTGAATCATATTATCAGAAAAACCAATTAGCTAGGGAGCACTCAGTGCTGAGAGGACAAAAATAGTTCTGGATAGCCATCCCTGCCTTCCCATTTTTTGAACACTATATATATAGATGTTTCATACATGTAGATTTATAAAAGTTCCAAAACTAATTCTAAATTGTACAAAAACAAGGACACTCATGGTCACTGTTCAATTGTTTCTTACAAGAGTTGCTCCAGAATACAGATGAGTTTTGCAGCATAACTCATCATGCCCCTGGAAGATAACTGTGACCTTTCCCAGTTAGAGCTTGAAGCACAGAAGCCTGGAAAACCAGTTTCACTAGAGCCCATAATGGACAGAAAAAATGAACATGCATATTGTACAGGCTGTAACAGTTCTTTATGTCACTAACTTATCTTCAGAAAAGTTCCCTTTTTGTATGTCTTTACTGAGTGACCTTAGCTCAAATTCACTCAATCTTTTGCGAATAAGAGAGCATTGATTTTTTTCATCACTAGCAGTTCAAAAACCCATCACCATCCTAGTAAATGATTAATTTTTAATTGGGGATACGGCTGTGCAATCCCTATGTTCAAATCCTTCCTTCCTTCAGTTCATTATATGGATTTGGGTAAAACCACTGTGAAACTATCTTTCCAAGTGAAATTAAAGGAGACAAGAATTTGGCCATAAGCCCTTATGATGAATTGAGAAGACAAGATTACATTTGTAACTAATCTCCAAAACACATTAAATTATCAAAATCACAGAATCATAGGGTTGGAAGGGACCTTGGTCTTCTAGTCCAACCTCCTGCCGAGGAATAAACACTGAATGTCAAGAAAAACAAATAAAAAAGCAGTATTCAGTAAGCTAAGAATGTTGAGTATATTAAAACAGAACATAATCTTGAGGAACATGTGTACTTTTATTACTGTGTAGGATGGAATGCCTCTATTTCACAGGATAATTTGTTCTTTATATTTTTAGCCATTTGACCTGAGAAATTGTGCTCAAAATCCATTGTTATTGATATGACCACATTAATTAAGGACACATAAATGGTTTCCATAAAATTCAGCTATTTTTTATGTGTTATTACTTATTTATTTTCTATCCCGCTTTTATTGTTTTTATAAATAACTCAAGGCGGGGAAAATACCTAATACTCCTTCCTCCTCCTATTTTCCCCACAACCACCACCCTGTGAGGCGAGTTGGGCTGAGAGAGAGTGACCGGCCCAGCTGGCTTTCATGCCTAAGGCGGGACTAGAATTCACAGGCTCCTGGTTTCTAGCCCGTTGCCTTAACCACTAGACCGGAAGAAACCTACTTCTCTTCTGGCTGAGTAATCAGCCTTCAGTCCCAGCCATACTGGAGGTGTATCAAACTAGACCTATGCCTATTTTAAATGAAGTCCTGTCTAAGTCACAACTGCTCCAAGTCTCAGAACGGGCCACATTTTACACAACACTGTTTAAATCCCAGAAAGGCATGCAAATGGTCAAATCTCCTACCACAAGTTAAGTTGGGGGGGGGGGAGGTAGAGAATATTTTCTATGATCTCTTGTAGAACTTCCAAGATTATCTAAAAACAGAACTGTGATGCTCCCCCCCCCCAAATCTTCATTCCTTTGGCAAATCCTCCAGTGGTTATTTTTCTAGACCTCTAAGCAAAGGTCAAGAAAAGCTTCAAAAAAATAATAACCTTATATTCCCCTTGCTCCTTCTGTTGCTTTCCTGAATCTTATAGGATCCAACAGCTGCAGAAAACCTTCCTAATCCCACTGACCACTCAATAACCCTTTTACAAATAACCCTATTTCCCAAGACTTCCTCCTTAAGTTCAATACCTCACTCCCAACCCTCAGCAAATGCCCTCCTTCCTTAAAGTGGCTGGTTTTTCTCCAATTAAAATGATACTCACTTATATTTCACTGGCAATACTACTGACCAGTCACAACAAACAACAGCTTACACTGTCACCTGTATCCTAGATGAGCACTGCTCATTCTCAAACCACTCTTAACTCAGTTAAATCCTGACTGCATGCTTCACCGCAGATGATGCATGTTCAAATTTTCATGACAACATGTTTTCACTGAGTAGTATAGGAGAAGCCAAGCTACCAGAAGGAGAAGGCAAAAGCAGTGGAAAATGGAGGAAGAACAGTTAGTTCCTGCAACCTCTGATTAGCAAACTGTTAGATTGTATTAGATTGAATAAAGAAAGAAACTACATCATTCCAAAAGTGAAGATAGAATTGATCAGTGAATGATCACTTTTAAAATTGCATAGAAATACATAAATCGTTTTTGGCAAAATTTAATTATGGGTTCTTAGGTGTTGTCATCCAAAGGAAAAAAAATGTTTTTTTTGTATTTTATATACCACATTAACTATATGTACACGGCAGTGCCTTGTTGTATTTGTGTTACTTAGGTACAAACAGTCAGATTTTGTTCAAAGAACTTGACAGATCCTGAAAAACCCTTGCTTGAGATTCTTAGCTCTTGAAAAACATCAATAGTTCCAGACTGTGTGGATAGAAGTCATAAAACCCAGATATAAACTGTGGAATATCTTCTTATGAAAATTTCTTTTCCCTCTATTTAGAGGTTCTACCTTGAAAGAATCTGTCAGCTAAACTACAAATACTATGTCTGGGAAAAAAGCAGAAGTCCTTTCACAGGATAAACCTGCATCCAGTAAACATTTTGATCTACTTCAAGAGAGACAGGAAGTCCCCTTTATAGAACAAGTCCTTGATCCAGGATATCTGAAAGAAAATTCACAAGTGAGAGAAATATTCTCCATTTCAGAAATAACCTGTGAAGATCATCAGAAAGATAATTCCTTGCATACATTTCCAACTGTGGACCAGCAATAATTATCTCTTATTTCTAGGATCAGGTTTTTAATTTTCCTTAGCAGTATGAACTGCAGGAGAGTATTTTACAGTTAGATTTTTTTTTCTTCACTTGGCTATTAGAATGCATAAGAAGATATTGATGAGAGGAATAAGATACAACAAAATAAATCATTTATAAATTTTGGCTGATAAAACACCTTTGGTTTTATACTATTGTATTACTTTTTTGCTTATGCCAAACTAATACCAAAACTAATTTTGATCTAAAGGTAGTTTGCTAGAACAGAAAACCACATGTCTATTTAAGCTGAGTTTCAAAAAATGAAGAATCTTTATAGATTATGACTTTAGTTTCCAGAAACACTTTTTTTCCTGATTTGCCACAAATCTTCATGTTTGTTTTTGCAATAAAGAACATGTATTACTTTTTAATATCAAAACTGAGAAAAGGGACATACATTTATTTAAAATTAAGGTTTTAGAAGTGCTTCCAATTGAATTATTCCAAATATTTACGACAGTTTCCCCATAATTGTTTTCAAGCCATTAAAAACAAGAATTGTGAAAAAAATAATATTTCAAATTGGCTAGAAGGTTTTGGCAAGCTAAATAATATGTTTAGACTATACTAAATTAAGCTGATCAACCTGAATAAAAAGGTGGCATATAAAAAAGCAAGCAAACATTCTAGGTAAATCTCTCTGCCTCTTTATATAACCACATGTGAATGTTATTCCCATACTGTAAAAATGGGCCTTACCTTTTTATGGTAAAGGGCCAGAGTTAATATTTGGAAGGAGCTCAAGAGGTGGATGATGGGGGTGGGACTGTGATGCTACAAATGGCTGGGGACAATTTTTTGCTTTCCTAGCTTTGGGGAGAGCTTGGAGGTGTATACTTGTTTTCTTAAACTACTTTAAGATCACTTCATGGCTTACCTTAAAACTCTCATGTGGTTTCTGCCTCAGAATGGCAGTGAACCATATCATCAGCCATTGGAGTCAAAGGAAAACCACATGACTCCACCCTTTTTCTGCTACAGAAAAAGGGACTCAGAGACCACAGAGACTCTGGGATGAAAGGCTCTTTAATATGTGAAACAGAACTATCATAGTTTCCTCATTATTACTGAACAGAACCTAGTACAAAATGTTGCAGTATAGTGTTTTCAAACAGGTTGGTACCTGGTTACTTTTTTCAGGATATTCCATTCCATCCCTTCATCTTTCTTCACAAGTCAGAATTTGCAGCCATTGCTTAGTTGCTTTTTTGTTTCTTCTGCAATCTTTGGAGATCTTCATGTTCTTCTGTTTGAATCATGCTCTTCAGGCCTCAAGAGTACTACTACTCAGAGAACAAATTTCTTCTTAGTGTAAAGATGTGCCAAAGAGTCAAACTTCAGGTCTGGATCAAAATTAGGAATTTTGAATGAAAATTCCCTTTGGAAATATTGAAATTGGTAAGACAGTGTTTCCCATTAAATGAAACATATGGGTTTTGTTCCTCAAGTTGGACATTAGATGCAGAGCATTAGCTGTCCATGTTGATCACAGTTTTGGTTTTGCAAATATTCCTGATATTCTCAGCTTCTTCAATCATGTACTTTCAATATTACATATGTACAGAAAAACAGAACATGCAAACTATTTCAGTAGCTCAGTAATAATCCAAGATTATATCAGTGACCCAGGAGAGAAAAAAAGCACAGCAAAGCAAATCCTTCATATGTAAAGTTAGCTTTAGCTCCCCTGTTGTTCAGACCCAAGCCCATCTCTATGAGATATGCATAGACAACATTCACAGGATATGTTTTGCCTACTTGTGGTTTGTATGGCTACCTAACCCTGCTCTGTTTAACCATGGCTTGAAATATCTGAACCTAGAATCCTATCTTGATTTATTCCCCCACCTCTTGCCTATCTACAAAGGTATTCAAGCAAGTACAGCTTTAAAAAAATGAAAAGAAAAAGAAAAACCATAACTCTTTTGGTTAAACTGCATTTTCCTGCCTTTCCCCAACCTCTGTGTGTTCCAGGCAACATTTTTCTTTCTATGCCCTGCTTCTTCCTGAGTACAAGATTATCAGATCTCTCCCTTCCCCAAACAAAATATCAATTTCATAGAAGGCAAACTAGTGATGCATAGACAATTATACAGACAAAACACATAAAATCTGTAACAGCCCTACTGAGTTCCCATAAATGCATACCCACGAACAAAATCCTCAAAAATATTCACAAAATCCTCAAAAATATTCAGGCAAACACATTCCAAATATACATACAAACTGATACAAAAAGGCTTACTCTACCCCAGCCTTTCTCTACCTTTTGACCCTGAAAGAATCCTTGAAAAATAGTTCAGGCCTTGGGGAACCCCTGCACATTCAGGCTCAAATAGAAGTCACAAAATTATTTTTGTAAGTTTCATGTGTAGGCCTGTGTATATGCATTAACAGTGTTCTTAAACTAAAAATAAAGAATGAAACTTACCTCTTTAATGTGAAGTTGCCTGAATTTGAAATAATTTTTTAAATAAATTGTGATCTCCCAGGGAACCCCTAGTGACCTCTCACAGAACCCTAGGGTTCCATGGAACCTGGCTGAGAAACCCTGCTCTACCCACTCAATCCCCCCCCCCAAAATCCTAAACCAACTGTACATATAGACTTCACACCTACACATAAATATACAAAACAAACCCCATTTAAAGAACTCAGAAGCATAAACACAACACAACACAGCCATCAGCCACACACATAAAACCCAGCTCCCCAAATTCCAATTTATACACAGGCCAAACTGACTTTTCCAGCTTTGGGGCATTTGGATACCAGTGGAACAAATGGATAGGAAGCCATGGAAACTATTACCTTGCATGGTTTATTGAGTAACCTGGCTTGCTCAGCAAACCTTGATGACAAATCCTGGCTTAGGGTGATAAACATCAAAAGTGGTTTCTTGCATTGCTCCCATTCCATTTTGCCCTGTACCCAGACCAATCAGGACCAAGCTTTTCACTCTGATTTTTATCTGTATCTAGGTTTTATCTAACTGTCTTGCCTTCTAAATAAAATGACCTGCTTTCCCATTCATCTCACTCTACAACCCCTTTATTGCTATGGCCCAAATGTGAAGAAACCAGCTTTATATGTTACAGTACTAAGTTTTCTGACAGAGCCTCAACTCCCATCAATGGCCGAGCTTCAAGATGCGCTTTACCCCACCTCCAGTTCATCCCTTGAAATAATGTTGGAGAGAAAAGCAGTCACACAGCAGAAGCCAATAAACCACCTATTGCTACCATCAACAAAGCATCAAGTCATTACTTAGATAATTTAGTTTGGGATGGGAGCCATTATCACTTCCTTTTGAACAACAACAAACAAACAGTGCCAGTACAATACGGTCGTTAGAATATACAGCTTTTTATAGCAAGAGCAAATCTGGAGTTTTGAGAGTATCCTATGGGTTTTCAGTGGAGGTTTACCTACTCACAAAATGCTGCCAGAGGCCATGGGTAGTCAAAAAGCACATTTTTGGCAGAAGGTACACTGATGTAGTTGCTCCTCACTAGCCTCCCAGGATGCTTTCTATCACTTCAGCTCATCTTTACCTTTCCTAACATTTAACATTCCTTATATTTCCTAACAAACCTCAGGGTTACACCCACCCAGACTTTTTATTTCTAAAGATGCGGTGGGGTCCAAAGCATCCTTGACAATAAAGACAGATACTACAATCGAAACCAGAGACATATCTTTTGAGACTGATGGATAAACAACTGGAAAAATCATATGGAACTTTGTTTTTATATATGATAACTGGAGCGACACTTCTATATGCTCAAAGGTGGAAAGACTCGATATTACCTACAATGGAAGAATTGATGGTAAAGTTGATGGAGTTGGCTGAGATGGCGAAATTGACAGCTTTGATTAGAGAAAAGACATTGACTAATTTTATGGCAAATTGGAAGCCCCTTTTGGAACAGGAGAGAATGTAATTATGATATACGGATTGGATGATTAATAGTATTAGTTGACAATAGAAAAAATGGAAGTTATGTTGTAACCTTAGAGTAAGAGTTTAATGTAAGTTTTACTTATATCCATTGTAGAAGGAGTTGGGAGTTATTCCTTTTTCTATTTCTGTTCTCTTCTTTTTCTGTACTGTTCTCTTTCTCTTTCTGTATTAGTTTATTAAATTTTAAAACAAAGAGATAAAATCCAGCAAAGTTATTATAAGAAAATAAAGACAGATACTATACTTGAAACTGGTGCTTTGCAGTCTACCATATTCCCAATTTATTTTTTATTTCAAAGAATGAAAATAGTGGACACCAAAGGAAGTGTGCATGGGAACAGTGAGTATCCACCTGTCTATTCCTAGACTAGAAACAGAAGTCTACATTCAAATCTGGATGCAGCTGCTTGAGATACTAACTAGCCAAAAATCACTCAATCTAACCAACTTCACAGAGTTGTTCAGAGGACAGAGCAGGTAGGAAATATACGATTTCCTATCAAATACAAATGTGTCAGAGAGCTAGTTTTTACACAATCTATAAGAAGAACAGAACAGAAAATGTTATATTTATATCCAGTATAACATATATGTGCATTGGTAATCTTATTAATATTAAATAATGAGTAATTTAGTAAGACACATCCGATTAACTGAGAAGCTGATATTTAATGTATTCCTTGGCTTTGTACATTCAGGGCTTTTGAAGTAATATCACCCAGGGCAGCATTTCAGTTTTCTTTTGCAATTATTTTTAAGGAAGTGTTTTAAAAAGAGTTTTATAGTACCTTTTTTCTGTGTGGTATCATATACTTCTGTCAGAAGCAGTGGAAGCCATTTCAGCTTATGGCATAGGAACAGAGCTGTTGCCTCTCTCTACATCCTCAAAATCTGCACTGCCATTGGAGCAGATTTTGGGAGTGCATAGAAAATTGCCTTCCCTAACCAAAAATGTCACATATTGCAAGCAAGCATTTGAATCCTAAGGTCCAGCCAGATCTCTCTTTTGTATGTAACATAAACAGTACTACAGTTGTTGTCATAATAGGTATTTATTACTTTCACCAAAATTGTATGTTTAGAGTTAAAACAAAATAGCTACACACATGCAATAACGTATCTTACTTCCACCCAACTACACAATTATAAATACCCCACCCCTATGATAAAACATTCACATATTTATGCTACAAATGCACCGTAATTATATGACAAGACAAGCAAACTGTATAAAAATCCCAAGATAACTAGAAACACTGAACAGCTTTATCTCCTTGGGGAAGTTTTCTGCAAAGCAAAACTCAGACTTGTTTTCCCACAGAGGCGTGACAATTGACATCAATATGCATGCAGACATCAGTTCCCTGTGTGGTGCCAGATAAGAGATCAGATACTGCAAATATAGTTTGGAAGAGGACATACACCAGTAATTTAAGTGCATACATGCGGTTCAGTTTTACTTCTCAAGAAATATTCCAGCTCCAGTGTTTTCAAAATACTACCCCAAGTCCATAAGAAAACAGTAAGAAATATATCCTTTAATTATTATTGGTAAATACAGAAGAAAAAAGAGAAGGACAAGAACATATGGGACAAGATTCGCGATATGAAAATTTAGTAATCCAAAAGCCTAATGAGAGACGTCTGTAGTGGAAAGTAAAGAAACCTCAGGGGACCAGGAAACAAGAGCCTGGAGGCTCAAGTCACCTCTTGTTTACAATTTTGGCAATGGCATTTTACAACGTTTTGTGGACACTTGCCAAATTACTGCTTGTTTCTTATCTTTAAAACAACACTGAAATTATCACTGCTTCTTTGCACAGAAAAAGCAGCCAATTGACCTGAGGATCCTGATAATACCTCTTCAATATTTTGTTTATTTATTAAATTTATACGCCACCCATCTCACTGTATAAGTGACTCTAGGCAGCTTACAGGTAAAAGGGAGTAAAAAATCTACAAAAAACTACAGTTAAAACAGACGGAGGGAGCATACTTTATATACATTTTGCACGTCAAGGGAAGAACAAATGGCGTTTTAGGGATATCTTTTCTCATTTGAGAAAGGTTACGGGAAATTAAGAACACTACTATCTAGTGATAATTAAATAAGACAGAGCTGGGAAAAAATCCTGGCTTCTTAACCACTTCAACTTGATTGGGCTTAGAAATACTGACTTTTCTCCCCAGCCCTATTCAAGATCACTAGTGACTGATTGTAGTTTCAGTAAACCTGCATTCTTTCTTTGTGGCTATACTGTCCTCCGAACAGAATGCATTACTCAGGCCAGCCATAAATATTCAGCTGTTAATACATATGAGACAGCTAGATATTGGTTAACTTGATTATATAAATCCTATTTTCATTATATAAGAAAAAAAAAGTCATTATAAAAAAAGTAGAACAACTAATGACAGGTAAAGATTCATTTTAACTGCATATAAATTGGAAGGAAAAAAGTACACGTATTAAGTTCTCCCTATACTGAAACCTGAGAAATTGGTATCTGTTACACGTAAATGAGGATCTACTGTTCTTCTTTACAGATAAAAAGAACAGATGAAGGAGCAATATGTTAACTTTTCTACACAGGGTCACTTTTTTTTGCTCTTAATGGTTTTTTAAAAAATATATATTGAAATTACTGGTTAGCTCTAATTGGCATAGAGATGAAGGAGATCAGGTAACTGGAAGCTAAAAAAGCAGCAGAGACACATTAAAAAAACATGAAGAAATAAGAGACAGTATTGATTTTAATAAGACTAATTTAAATGAGTTAGAAACGTGCATTGTTAGGAATTTCTCTATTTAGTTTGCATCGCAGTGAAGTCACAATGCTGTAGTTCATTTAATCTTTTTCCCAATATTCACCAAAAATAAAAATACGCTCCTGTTAAAGTGCAGCTGTTCTGTTCTTCTCTGTTCTCCAGAGAAGACGCCGCAGGATCCCCAGTTATCTGTTTGAGGTATCAGATGTGCTTTTGTCAGCACAGCAATAATGGCTACTACCTCTCCAGATGCTAGGCAAAAACCCTACCTGTGTTTTTTGATGCCATTTGGTAGAGTCTCTTGATTTTTATGTGCCTTTTCTTCAGACATGTTAGATGTTATGGTGTCACTAGAGTCCTCGCTGTCTTTAAACGAGAAGCTGGTCACCGTTTCAAATCCAGTAAATGATTTTTCAGATTCTGAATCTGCAAAATAGGTGAGCATCAACTTAGCAAGCTTCAAGACTAGTCTTTCACAGACTAATGGACACTATCCTCATACAGAGAACAGAAATTTAATAGCCTGTGAATGTGATACTCATGGCAGCATTCGATCAGTCAAAGCAGCATGACTGGAGGTTGCAGAACATATGGTGGTCAAATTGTTTGGCACCAAGGATTATCACTTGAGGTTGCACGTGAGCAGGTATAGCTTTTGACGGGACCACTTAGGCTATTGAGACCAATCCTGCTCAACAAAGGGATCTATATTAATGCCAAAATCCAAATTAAAACATTCCCAAGAGGTGGCAGGTCAACCTCCACTTGACAACATCCAGCTAGGTTATCACTTCCCTTGAGAAATTATTCCATTGTGTAATTGTACTTGATATAGTTCTCTAATCTAATAGAGAACCATTCCCGCCCTCCCTTCATCACAGAATTACAGAATCTGTGAGTTGGACAAGTTCTTATAGATAATAGTCCAGTCCCTTGCTGCATACACACACACAGTGTACACACACGCATACACTGTATACACATACACATACTATATATACTGTATATATTTTGTTGTTGTTAGTTGCCGTCGAGTTGTTTACGACTCATGGCAGCCCTATCTATAACAGAACAAAATGCTGTTCTATATATGTACACACACACACACACTGAACACCATTTAAAGAAATATGAATGGCAGGCACCTGAGCAAATCAGAGGCTGCCTTGGTAGGCAGGTGATCAAAAAATACACTAGAACTAGCCCCTTCTTAGCTAGTGCTCTTATGTAGAGTGCCCTCAAATATACTCTCCTATCCTGTTGCTTATAATTTTTTTTCCCAATGAAACTAGTACATGGCCTCTGTCACACTAACTTTCCAGCTGATCTGCTGCTTTTACAACGATGGGTAGAAGGACTGAGCTGGAGGTGGGGAAGGAGCTAGTGGAGAGAAGTTGGCCTATAGGAGACCAGGTAAGGGAACAAAGCTGACCAAAAGGTTCAGATATAGGGTTACTGCAAACCTTGAGGTGCTTCTGCTGTATTGACTCTCATGCTATCATCACCATTTAAAGACATGAAATAAGTGGCAACTTTTCACAATGGTACTGATTATAGACCAAGCTTTAGATCAGGAATATACCTCTTTCCCCAAGAGACAAACTTGATTTTGAGAAGTAAGCTAGGAACTACACTCTCCAAATCAGTTGTTTGGGTCAGGTATAAACTAAATGGAATAGATGTTTATTTACTATAAATATGATTAGTGAAACTATTCTTCACTAATCTATTTAACAATGCTCCCCTTTTGTCACATTAAAAATCATAACTTGAAAACATATTTCTGGAAATCTCTGGGGGATCTATTAAGGTTTTCCAGGATTTCATATTGGCCTAGACTTCAAATTGCCATTTTTCTGTTCTGAAATGTGAATTACAGGCAATGTACTCTTAATACATAGTGTGTTAAATCTAAAAAAACCCTTTCAAATCTAACCAGAAAGTCAGATTCTTTCATTTAAAAATTCATGAAGATGCACACAACCAGTGCTTTTGTTCCTGGCCTTGCTTCCAAATACGCTTCTTTCCACAGAACAAAATGGAGCTTGAACAGACATCCTGAACTGCCACCAAGATGATAAGCAAAGAATAAGTCAAAATATGCCTGTCCAGATGGGCAACATATTTGGGCTTTTCTGCAACAAATTTCAATAGCAACAGCAACATTTGAATCTGATAAATGATTCAATAAAATTAATCTGATACATTTTAGTAATATAATCTAGTAACTATAATCTGTTCTCATAAACTCAGTATCATTTCTTAAGTTGCTGCCTGAGATGGTACTTACCATACTTAGGCTTTGAATCTCACTGATAAATTCCTTTTTCATTAGACTCTTAATTTGCATTTAATAAATTGAATGAAGAGTACAGATGGCAATGAACCCAGGAATAAGAAGGTACAGTATAGCTTTTGTAGGAATTACTTGATAATGTATATATGATTTACATTTCCACCTCCCATCAAGTACAAAATTTCTTGCTCTGTTGCTCTTCACACTCAACTTTTTTTACATTTGCCATATTTGTCTCTGCTGCAATATTATGAGATATATTGATGTATGTGTATATATGTATATATATATTTCCATTCACTACACTAACATCTATCTGTCTATCAGTCACAAATACATCACTACAATATGTTTTGACACACTTACCTGATACAGCATCATAGAACTGTTCTTCACTAAGGATGCTCAGGGGGGGTGATCCTTTGACTAGCGATTGCTCTAATTCATGGTGTTCAGTGGCTAGTGTTTCTAGAGCTTCAGATAAGATCTTGTTTTTCTCTTGCTCATGCTCCAGTTTCAGATTCCTTACCTATAAGTAGAAACACATATGAATAAAATTTCATCTCTCCCAAGAACGTGAGGCTAAAAGCTATTTCAAGAATAGGCTCCAGTTTGCAACCAAACCATGTCAACAAGCTCTCAAAAAGCAGATTAAAAAGCATGAGGTATATTATGCAGTTTATGATTTTGTCATACTGTACCACTTCAGAACCATACAAAATAGAAATATTTACGAAAAAGACTTGACTAGGTCAAAACTGACAACTAAATGTAAGGCATTATGAAAAGTAATACATGCTCGCAGAGTTAAATTTTACAGTTATTAACAGCTCTATGTAATGCATGGAACTACCATAGTGAACTTCTAGCCCCCCAAATAGCATTTATCTCATGCTTTCACAAAGCAAAGACATTTTGCATATTAGCAATCTATAAAACAAATAGCCTCCCCACTACTCTTCTAGTTTATAAACTCAATTGGAAGCAATCGTTATTGGCCCTAAGTGACTAACTCAACTCTAAATAAACTTTTCATCACTCTCAGATTGGGTCACATTTTTACTTGAAGATCAG
This sequence comes from Candoia aspera, assembly GCF_035149785.1. NCBI lineage: Eukaryota > Metazoa > Chordata > Lepidosauria > Squamata > Candoiidae > Candoia > Candoia aspera. Next base: position 162,328,160 of record NC_086155.1, read on the forward strand.
TTTTATAGAATGGGCCAATTCCCTTGAATATACTACCCACAGGAAAATGTTCTGCCAGGATTTTTAATATGGATACCAAGGATACAGCCACTCTCATACCAGAGTCATTTTTCAAATCATAATTTGGTATATATGGTATTATCATTGATGGCAGTTAGAAAAATTCAATTTGTTTTGAATTCAGTTGCCTAGCTTTTACTGACTTGAACCTTATTATGCTAATATTGTAAATAAGCTTTTATTACCTGGCAGTTAATTTCCAAGCTCTATTCAGAATGTTGGTACTCACTTTTAAAACTGTCAAGAGGTAGCCTAACATATCCTAGATACTTTAGAAGCTTCCAGTATATTGTGTCCCTCAGGGAGGCTGTATTTCAAATTCTTTTATATGCAGACTTAAAATTGCATTTCCAAATGTAGGATCTTTTCTGTAATGATACCTTCTACTTTTGGAATTCCACAAGACCCACCTCTGACTGGCTTTGACAGTATGGCTTTACACTATTTTTATGGATTTGAATAACACAAGAACAGCTTTATTCATGATAAACTTATGCCTTTTTGTCTGGCTTGTTTAAGAAGCATAAGCCCTTGCTTTTATTTATATACAGTAGCCTCAAGGTAGTTTACTATACAAAATATTAATTTTGTATAATACTCTAAATACATAGTAATTCAACCAAGCTATTCATTAAAAACTCAGAAAAAAGTAGGGAGAACTTAGTTTGATGCCTAAGTTCTAACAACTAAATAAGTAAAGCTGGAGAAGTTATTTTAAAGTCAGAATGCCATCACAGAAAATACCCTTTCCCTGTAGCTATCCATACAACTTAATAGATTTTGAAAAAATATTGGGACATTGGAAGAATGAAAAAGAATTGAAACTCAATGGATGCTGATGAAGTATGAAGTTAGAAAGAATGTCCTGATTATAAGACAGGGAGAATTTGCTCATAATTCTTGGATAGCACTAGTCACAGATTTTTAGATTTTCTGTCTCGGGCTGTTATATAAGATGGCAAAAGTCAAGAGCTCTGAGATCAGAGAAGAAAGGATTCAACTACCACTTCATAATAGCTTAATTCTCCAAACTATGGTTTGCAGTATAGTGAATAAACACTGTTTGCACACTCCATTTTATTCTGTCCTCTTCCATATTCCCAGTACATATTTTTCCTAAATTAATCAGCCTACAGTTTACCATCAGATCCAAACCAATAAAACAACAGTTTGAGTTGTAACTCCAAATCAGGCTTGTAAGTAGGGTCTGAGCCTAGTTTGAATTCAGAAAGAACAGCAAACCGCAGCTTAAGAACTAAGCCTTGAATGTGTGAAAACAGTACCTGCATAATCCTTTTGATACAGCCAGTGAAGTAATAGTTGTTTTCCTACCTACAGTACTGTTCCATTAGTCTCCAAATGCTGCCCCTCAACCTATTCTATAAAGCTCTAAGCAGAAATAATTCATATATGTCCAATTTCAGGCGAACAATATGATAATCCAAATATAGTAAGCATCTACCTTGTTTTCTCCATATGATCATATATCCGAATATATGATTCATTAAGCAGAAGACCTATTTAGTCACTGTTACAGAAAAAAAGCTAATAAAAGTTAAAGCAAATTGAAATTCAGACTCACACTACCTTTTGATTAAAAAAAAAATGATTCTAATTTCTGTACTGTATCAAGTAGTTACTAACTGGAGCAAATTTCACTCCATTTCACTAAAGAGGGCAAGTAGTATTAATTATACTATTACTAGCAAAAGTAACTAACAAACCAGATGTTATGAATCCCAGGTATATTCTAGTGCATTAGTAGGCAATGTGTTGGAGTGCACCTCCTACAATGGCCATGTTAACAAAGGCTTCTGGTATAGCTTCAACAACTTCCACAGGATCCCAAATTGGTCATATCTGCTCTAGTAAATACTTTTATTTCCTATTATATTAATCCTGAAAATAAAGAACTAATTTGTTTCTGTGCATTATGAGATTTTTTTTCTTTAGATACACAGTACTGTAGACTACTAGAAGACATAACACTGTACTGTATGTCTGTCTTGCAAATGAATAGCTTTTCATTATTGTATCTCTAAATGAAGGATTTCAAGTAGCAGTGCTAAAAATTGTAGTCTGAAAGATGGGAAGGTAAAGGTAAAGGTTTCCCTTGACGTAAAGTCCAGTCGAATCCGACTCTAGGGGGCGGTGCTCATCTCCGTTTCTAAGCCTTAGAGCCGGCGTTGTCCGTAGACACTTCCGGGTCATGTGGCCAGCATGACAACTCGGAACGCTGTTACCTTCCCGCCGAAGCGGTACCTATTGATCTACTCACATTTGCATGTTTTCGAACTGCTAGGTGAGCAGGAGCTGGGACTAGCAACGGGAGCTCACCCCGCCGCGCAGTTTCGAACCGCCAACCTTCCGATCGACAGCTCAGCGGTTTAACCCGCAGCGCCAAAGATGGGAAAGCTACTGCTTATTGAAGTAAGCAAAGCTGGATCAGGAGCCCTGTAATCTGATAATATTTTGTATATCCATCCAGGGCATGAAATACAAAATTAAGACAAAGCAATTTTCAAACAAACAGGCCATGTATTGTGTCCCAGAATTATCATCTTCTAGTACAGAGGATTATGGCATCTGAAATAGGTTCAAGATAAGCACAAGTTAAAATATTCCAAAGCAGGTTTTTGAATACCCGTTTCTCAGATGATGAATTTCAATCTCTTTCTGTAGACGGCAGTAGCAAAGATTCATTAACAAAAATAATATAAAGTCCAGTGAATACAGCAGGATTTCTGGGTAGATTACCATCTGGGTAGCAAACTTGGTGATTAGCAAGATATTATTCATCATTTCAGCCAACAGCTGAAATAGAATAAAAGTAATTCATCTCCATACTTGTAAAGCTATAACATTAACCTGTACAACCACTGTTGTAATACTAGCAAATTTTTATTTTTAGGAAAAGTTTAAACAGTGCAAGTTCAACAAAGATGTGATCAAATCTATATGTGAATATCAATTTTATGACAAAGCAAAACTTGTATGTAATTTGTTCTACATGTTGCTAATGAATACAAATTGGATGAAAATGAAATGAAATGAAAAAAAAAGTGAGGTTACTCCTTAGCTTAGGTACCTATATCTTTAATGCCAGTATATCTTTCTGAGTTCTTGCTAAGTGTTCACAAAGAAGGATCCTTAAAGCATATGACATTCATAGCTAGACTTTATTCTAGGTAATACAATAAATAAAATCAATAATGCTAGATAATACAATAAATCAGGATAATAAACATGCTAGAGATGACTTCATTTGGTTTTTTACCTCTGAAATATTTTTTACGGATCATACTACGGAGAAAGTAAGGTTTCTGAGAGCTCTCTTTTTAAACTCTTAATGCATTTTATGGGACTTTTTACTATATTCTAAACAACAATCCTAGAAGACAGGACTGTAAAAAGGTAAATATATTAATTCTTTAAAAAGTTTTACTACTTCTGAAACAAGAATATTGTCTTTACATAACTCATTAGTGTAGTGGAACACTTTTACCACCTGGTACTTTATTAATTTAGATTTCTATCCCACCTTTATTCTCCTAAAACTCAAGATGGTATCCATGTTGCTTCCTCCTACTTTCCCCACAGCAAAACTCTGTGGGGTGGGATTGGGCTGAGAGAGACTGGCCCAAAGTCATCCAGCTGGCTTCTATGCCTAAGGATAGACTAGAATTCATGGTCTCCTGGTTTCTAGTACAAGTGAAAGCACAATGAATAAAAACTGGTCTCTGCTTCCAAGGAACTACAGTTTGAAAACCAATCTTGGAATGCAGAGCATAAAAAAAGCTGTAAAGGAATTAATGGGAATAAATATAAATATTAGTTAGAGCTAAATGGCGAAGGCAGTGACCACATGAACAATTTTAAAGCAGATCAGTTTGCCTTAGGATCATTTTCCAGTAAGCACTAAATTATGTCCAGATGCACATTTATGATGCATGCAATCTGAAAGAGATGCATGCACATACTGTGGGAGTTTGTTGCCACCTGTGGCTTCCCATCGTATGCACATAATCCAGGGTATAATTGATCTCTCTAGGCAAACTTCTCAAATGCCCCCCATGTGAGAGAGTTCAAGTGCCCAGCCTTCACCAGACTGTAGCAACTGAGAAAAAGGAAAGAGGAAGGTTACATGCCCAGTTTTTTCCTGCTGCAGTAGAAGGTCTGAGCTCTATGAAGGTCTCCCTGCACCTCCTTGGACAATCACCCCAAGTGTCCCTTCCACCCCTCCATCCAGAATACAGCTGTACATATGCACAGCAGTCCTGCATCTCCTCTCAGAAGACTGTTCGTCCCACTCAAGCATCTTAAAAGTCTATCTTAAGTATACCCCATCTAGGCTGCAAAAGTCTGGACAACCACTAATGGGAAGCCAATGTTTTCCATATCACTCTGCTTCTATCTACTGCTCATCTGAATTTCTGCAGTCCAGATATGGTAGGCCAACATTAGGTTTATTGAAGGAGTGGGGTAGGCTGTGACCCCCTAGGTGGCTGCCTTCCCTGCCTCTCGTATATTTACACCACTGCACATAATGGAAAGGCATGCTATCATTTGTAGTGTAACACCTGCCTTACAATAAGTAGTATCTATGTAAGAAATTCTTTATCAAAGAAGTGGCTACTCTATAATACATCAGATCTATAAGATATGTACAAGGGACCTATTATATTAACCTGAAGGTCAACTTCATCCAGCATCAGTCTGTTACCAAGCAAATCTGCCAGCCAGCTATGAACTAGTCTGTGAATGGGCCATGTGATTCATGAATATTAGCATACTGCTTCAGAATCTGGAGGTTCTACTTAACTGTTATAGCAAATTATCATCAGTAGATATGTTCTCTCAAAACTGCTTTTGACAGGTAATTGACAGAAGCTACCGTTATCTAAACATGAAGTAAAAGAAAAACCTCTGCAGTGGAGGCAAGGCAGACTAATTCCAAAATAATGCCAAGGAAGCAGCACAAGTTGTGTGCAACACAAGTACATTTTATCTCTTTTAGTGGGAAGAATACAGTATCAGAAGAGGACTGGGGAGACATGAATAAAAAATCTCCAATTAGCCACTTGCCTTTGGTCCAATTGTTGTTGTTGTTAGTTGCCGTCGAGTCATTTACGACTCATGGCGACCCTATGCATAACAGAACAAAATGCTGTTCGGTCTTGCGCCATATGCCTGACTGTTCCTTTGTTTGCATCCATTGTTGCTGTAACTGTATCAATCCTTTGCATTGAAGTTCTTCCTCTTTTCCGCTGGCCCTCGACTTTACCTAACATGATGTCCTTTTCAAGCGGTTGATCTTTCCTGATGTGCCCAAAGTATGAGAGTCTAAGCCTAGTTATCTTCGCCTCTAGGGAACATTATGGTTGTATTTCTTCTAAAACTGATTTGTTTGTTCTTCTGGAAGTCCGTGGTATTTTCAACAATCTTCGCCAACACCACAATTCAAGTGCATCAATTCTTCTATCTTCCTTTTTTAATGTCCAACTTTCACAGGCATATGTGGCAATTGAGAAGACCATGGCGTGAGTCAGACGCACCTTTGTTTTTAAACTGACATCTTTACTTCTGAAAACTTCAGCTAGGTCTTTGATGGCAGATTTTCCCAGCGCGATACGTTGTTTGATTTCTTGATTACTATCCAATTACTATCTCCCAAATGAATCTATTTCCCAGAATTGTCACAAGTATAAAATTGAGAGGGGGGAGTTAAAGGTGAAAAGTCAATGCAGCAGGTGAAAAGATACACAAAACTTTGTTTTGGCTTCTAAGTGATTGCAGAAAACTACAGCAGATTAGATTAAGCAGCAGCTTTTTAACCAGTAAAGCAGTGAGCACTTCTCATCCTTTGTTTCAATTATCCAATCTGAAAAAATGTTATTTCTACAAAAAAGTCTAGCAAACAGAAATTATGAAGATTAAGATTATAATTCTAAACACATTTACTTCTCCAAAACTCTGAAATCACAAATAAATGCTTTTGAGAAGACATTGGTTTGTTACTTGCTTTTTCCTCTATAATCAGAGTGAAATGAAACTGTCAGCTTTCTAGCTTTCACTTCAGTAACCCTGTTTCAGACTTCCAACAATTAAAAAAAAAAAAAGGACCGTAAGCGCAATTCCTGGTGACTGCATCTATATACAATTTGTTTTAAGGTCTGCATGTACAACTTCCAAAAACTAATTAGTATAGCTAAATTCTATAGTCCCAATACACCTAATAGCCTACTTATCACTATCAATATAGTATAGTAATATGACTAAAAAGTCAATGCCAGTATTGAATTCATCTTTAGAATATCTTCCAGTTCTACTTGAAAGGAGATGAACAATATGATCTTGTGTTAACCAACACCACATATCATGAAGCAGCCAGCACCCTAAGTAGGTCTTTGCTGCTAAGATTCTGAAGCTTCGGTTGCACCCAATTACTTGACTTTACAGTAGCAGGTCTTGGCTGTAAACACGTGTGCTAACTCTATATACAATCTGTGTAAACTAAGCCAAAGAGGTTTTTAAAAAAAAAGAAAAAAAAAAAAAGCATCATGGCTCCAGGGCAGAGAAGACGAATTAATTCTAACGTCAAAGAAAATCCCAGAAGGCTGCTATGAACTTTCAGTTTCAAGGAACCAAAGCCAATGCAAGAAACTAGCCCCCTCAATTTTAACACAACTTTCCAGGCTAGGGAAAGGCTCGAAAAGAACTTTTCCAAATAAACGTAGCATCGCGCCTAGGCCTCCCATTTATGCCAGTCCCTAAGTCTATCGCTTCGTTTCCCCTCCACCTCTTCTTCTCAGGAGCAGCTTCTCCACTACCACCAACCACAAAGGACCGGAGGCTCGCACCGGACGCCAAGGCGGACCTACCGTCCTTCCCCAGCACGCAAATTACCGCGTCACAACGCCGCCCCGGCTAGCGTTCGCTCCTCCAACTTCGTCAGGACATTACTGACCCCGCGCGCAGCCCGGCGGGGTCTCTTTTGCTGCCCGCTTCCGTCACTTTCTCGGTTTGCGCCTCCTCTCCAGATCCGAGCGGGCCCTGCCACTGCTCCCGGACCAACACCTCTGCAGGGTTTATCGCGAGAGTAAACCAAGCCGGTCCCCAGGGCCCGCCACGGACGCGCAGCTCTCAGGCAGCAGGAGGCGAGAGAGTGGAAGGCTCAAGCAGGGTCCCGCGGCGCGGTTTTACCCTTAAGCCAGCGAGAAAGGGCGGTGATGTAAGCCGGCGCCGTTCCAGCTTAATTAGGATGCCTGCATGTGCACCACATACGGTCGGTAAAGCCGCGGACCCAGCACCGCCACTCAGTTGTCGCCTGTGCGCTGCCAGGCAGTCCCAGCTCCTCTGGGAGTTGGCACGCGCGAGGCGGAGCGCGACGCTCTTAAGTGAAGAACTTAACTCCCTAAGGGCAAGGAACAGCAGCCGGATGCATCACGAAATTGGATACCCGAAACCTCGTCACCCAGTAACCCAAGTTCGGACTGAAGTATTTCTGCCGGGTCCTAAAGGATACACTATACGGACGTAGCAAACCGCATGGAAGCATCTGCTTTCTGGAGAAGAATTTCCCTTGTGTCTCCCTGAAAGGGCTCCAAGGTAATTTATTTAGGAGCACCAGGGTTCCTCTCCCTATTGCTTTAGAGGATAGTAAGCCGACTGAACACCGAAGAACATGCTTCTGAGTGTGCATGCAGAGGATAGGTTAGTTGAAGGTTACCTTAAGAGCTGGCCCCATCACCACCATGTATTATGGAACTCTAGCACAATCACAATACAGGTATATGATTTAAAACAGTGTTTCCCAACCCTGGCAACTTTAAGAAGTGTGGAGTTCAACTCCCAGAATTCTGGGAGTTCAAGTCCATACATCTTAAAGTTGCTGATGTTGGGAAACACTGATTCAAAGGCAGGCAATGCCATTCAAGTAAAAGCTTTCTCATCATGGCTCCAGAAAGGGAGGGTGTGAGTGCATTCTGTTCATTTTCAGGCCCATGTATAGTGAACCAGATGAAAGAAAACCCTTTCTGTTCAATATTTAAACTTGTTTCTCCAGAAATAGGGTGATCCTAGGCTTCTTTTATAAAGCTGCCTCAATGAACCTGCTGCCCTCCAGATGTTTGGGAACTTACACATCTGCATGCTAGCCAGGAATTATGGCTGTTGCTATTCTGTTGTTGTATCTGGAAAGTATATTAGAAAAGACTGCTACAAATAAAAATTAATTCAGAAAAGAGCATATCAGGTTGAAAGGCACCAGTTCCAATATTCTATCTGAAGTCTCCAAATGTCAGTGAAGACACACACATTTTGTACTGGGGATTGCAAACAATAATTGAATCACATTCCCAGATGGATTCACTGGATTACATACCAGACCCCATGAATACTTCAGGTACTGCCTGAAGTACAAACCAATCCCCTTGTGGGATTTAGGAGTTACTCAGCCTTCTAACACTTAGACCACTTACGAAAACAGAGGCATGATGATACAAAACCTAGTTCTGCCCATTGCCTTGCACAATCCTAACAAGGGTTTCATCAAGACAATTCCACTAAATTCAGTGGGTTTACTCCCTGGTGAATGAGCTTGGAATTGTAACTTCACTTACATAGCTCATTATTTTTGTTGCATGTTATTTTTCCTCTAATATTTTAATTCCTACTTTTGTGAAGTAGGAAAATCTTATTTAGCATTTCCTTTTTTAAAAAGCACTAACATAAAGCCAAGGTCAACAATAAGGGGTATGCTACAAAAAGACATCAAAGAAAGTGCCCATGTATATCTGATACATGCATTAATGGGTATGGATAGCAAGAGCTGGCTTAATTGCAAAAGAGGCTAAATACTTTATAGCCATTAACCCACACCTTTTAAAATGGATCTTAACCACATCTATATTTATTCCGTCCTTTAGCATATGCAATCCTATGAAACTTTATATAGAAATATGACCACGAGAATTTGCCCAATTTTTTCATCTTAATGGAACTAGAAAACCAAAGGCACCAACAATTAGCAGGTGGACATTTTTCTTTAACAGCAGCTGGGGCTAGAGGCAGAATCCAATGATGTGATCAGGCTAACAATGGCAGGCTAATACAAATCAAGGATACGCCCCTAGAAATTCAAGACAGAAAATGATGCCAGCAAATGGCTCAAGGTGACAAGAGCAGTGAAGCAGGGTCAATGTACAAGAGCAGGAGAAACTTACATATGCACTACATTACATTTACACTATTGATCTTACTTTACTGCTGAGGCACAGCAATAATTGACTTAACTCATTTGTGAATCCACATAAAAAAAAGGAGAAAATAAAGGGCATCCTGAAAGATGTATCATCCCCACAGCCTTAAACAGCAGATTTTACAAAATGATAGCATAATTACTCCCTCTTTGGTCCAGTTAATTAACCTCCAATTCCACTGGCAGAGGATACCTGCATTCTATTTTCCATACATTCCACTTACATTTTCATGTGCCTTCAAGCAACTCTTCAGAACGTATTTTCCTTCCTTTAACCATGCAGCCTTGACATAATCTAAGCAAAGCCCTAACATTTATTTTCAACAGCAGATTTAAGCCTTGGAAACATATGCATAATGCTTTAGCTATTTCTTCAGACTTCCCCACATGTAGAACAGTCAATTCTAAGCTAAAAAAACATATGGCTATTGCAGTTTAAGGACCCATGATTTACACTGTAGGCTTACCGTACATATTTTACTGTGCCTTTTCTGCTGGACAGCCTCAGCCTTGAGATTTGGATGGCCCCAACCTTCTTGGCCTCCCAAAAGGCTGTTAAAACTTGTTTTTTTTTCCCCTAGGTGTTAGGGCCAGGATGTTGGTTTTCTTTTTTCTTTTTGTATTAGACTATTTCAATTGGTTATGGAGGTTTTAACGTTTTTTATGGATTGCTTGCTGCCCAGAGTTATGTATTTAAGGTGGGCAACTATATATAGTTTTAAATGTATTTATTTGCAGCTGCATTTTAGCAATTGTCTGTAAGTTATACTTGCCTATCAAACATACACAAACTTTTCCCTAATTTGATGTTAACAAGATATTCACTCACATTTTTCCCACTCCAGCTTTTCCAAGCCCACAATGAGTTCACTATATAGATTGCATTGTCATGTAGTCAGCAGTACAATTTGCAATGAATGCAAGCTTTCTCATTTCCACATCCAAATTATTCAGATGAAAAACAAAGTTGACCATGCATCTATCACAGAATAATGAATCCAGTTATTATCATCTTAAAATCAAACCATATCCACCAAAACTGAACTTCCAAAACAAACGAACAAAGCCTCTATATAAATCTGTGATTTATAAGGCTATGTATATTTTTGATCACTGTATCTCAAAAAATATATACTAGAGCAGGAAAAGTTGCAGAAAAAGACAACCAAAATGATCAGTGGTCAGGATTAATTGTCTGTGAGGAAATAAAAATATTTGGGACTATTTAGTTTAGAAGAAGAAAATAAGATATAGTAGACATATTTAAAATATGCATGGTGTAAAGAAAGTGGAGGAAGAAATTTGTATAGTTCTAACACTATAAACCACAATCATCCAATGAAATCAAATGAAGTAAGATGGAAAACAAACAATAAAGGTACTATTTCACACAGCACATATTTAAACTGTAGAATCACTATAACAATATGCAATGAGGGTCATTAACTTGGATAGCTTTTGTGAAGTATCATGAGCAGCTTCATTAATTTGCTCCAAAAGAACCACAGAGCTTGGAAATTGCTAGCTCTTAACCTTTATCTTCAATTTCTAACTATGTACCATCCAATTTTATTAATTTTCTAGGAGGTCCTTTATCAATATGTTGTTGTTAAAAAATTGCACTTCTGTGTTTCCAAACATTTGGAAAAGTTTCCCAGGGTTGATGAATCTCTATTTAATGGGAACCAGTTTGGTCTAGTGGTTAAGGTGCTGGGCTAGAAACCAGGAGGCTGTGAGCTCTAGTTCTGCCTTAGGCATGAAAGCCGGCTAGGTGACCTTGGGCCAGTCGCGCGCTCTCACCCCAACCCACCTCACAGGGTTGTTGTTGTGGGGAAAATAGGAGGAGGAAGGAGTATGAGGTATGCTTGCTGCCTTGAGTTATTTATAAAAATAATAAAGGCGGGATATAAAATAAAATAATTTTTTTAAAAAATAATGCTCTCTGCATGTTTTACTCTAGAGTTCCCATTATCTAAATGGCTAATAATCAGTTCAAAACAGCAGGGGGCATGGTTGGAAAGGCTTAAAATCTAATAGTGCAAAGTTATTTAAAAAACAACAATAAGAAATAAGTAACTAGAGTCCAGAGCTGGAATGGAAGAAAAAGAGCTAGTGTAAACAGTGTTTCTATTCTTGGTTTATAGATGATTGTGACTGTTCTGACCCATAAAAAGTATGGCATACCCCTTCTTGCCTAGTGAAGAGTTGGATACAGATACTTAGGGCTTCACAAGTTTCTCTTGCTGCTTTAGAGATCTCTTCAGCTCTCTTGAGAAACAAAGTAGGTACTCCTAAACAAAACAAAACAAAAATGCATGGGTATTATACTGATTATTTCTGCAAACCACTGTTGCAGTTGTATTATATATAAGATTGCTACCTCACAAAAGCAAGCAACATACTCCACTGCCTGACTCTGAGAATTATTCAGGATATGCTTGAGAAAGGAGGATTTCTGATTAGATAAACTTTAGTTCGAATTGGGAGAAAAGTATGTTTTATTGATAGTTAAAATCTGCAATTGTACAACAACTGAGTTCACAAGTTGTCTTGACTTGTGCTTCAGTAAGTAGCAATTGACCAGGATTATGCAACAAACACTAAACCAAACACCAAACCAACCACTTCATGGCTTAGCAGGACTTAGCCAATATCATGGTAGCAATTGTGACACATGATCTGAGTTCAGACTGATTTGTTTTATTTATTTAGGAACAAATGTTTCTTTTTATTTAACCATATTAATAACAGTTCCTTCCTATATAATTCCAATCCTTTGAATAAATTTAAAACTCCAGTCTTAATGAAAAATCTGTTTCAATTATATCTATGAAAACCTTAACTGATGCAATAGAAGTATCAGTTTCAAACAGGAATTACTGAACCTCTAAATCCATTTCAGCTCTGACACTTGTGAATCAAGTTTTCCATTTCTTTGTATCTTGAATTTAGATGCCTTTGGGTACAATTCGTGCTAAAGAAGCCACATTTTCTTGTTATTCATGTCACCAAGGTTTTCCTAGATACATCTTATTAAATGATAAATTGGGTATGCATGAGATAGATGCGTCTCCTGGCTAATTCCATTGTTGCACATTTTAGAAGCCTTGAAACATGAACAGCTGTATCAGGTGGAATCATTATGTTCATACAATGTTCTATTCTGTGAACAATGCAAAAATCTTGGGTCTTTGGCAAGTGGAGTCTTTTAATAATATGATATTTGAAGCTTATGTTTTCAGTGAACCTCTTCTTTCTACAATATATTAGATAATATTTTTAAGAGTTTACAATTCAAATCCTCACAGTAAACTAAAACTGGAATAGTGGGGATGAAGATCAGATAGTTGAGTTGAAGAAATTAAAGGGAGAAATCAAGTTGCAAGCCATAAGTGAAACTGATCTTCGGATGAAACACCATGGAAAAGAAGGGGTTATTATGTATGGGAGGTCTCCTGAAGAGAAGTTGGAGTTTTTGAGGGGGGCAGTTGGGCTGTTTGATTTCTGTAAGAAAAAAGCTCTGTGCACATTGTGAGGACATGTAAATGCTTTGGTCTATTTTGAAGTGGGAAATGAGTTTAACAATATTTATCTGGATGGCTGTTAGGGTTTGGCTGATTTCATTATCTTTAACAATTTGGATTAAGATTATTAAGGTAAATAAAAAATAATAAATGTCTGGTTTTGGGTTTAATATGATTAAGATTATTAAAATTGTTGTATTATCAAGTACAATGGCAGACAATTTATATGTCTTTTAGTCTGATCTTTATTATAGTAGACAGAAATGTATAGAATAGTAGTAGGAAGGAAATAATTAAATAAACATTATCTTTGGGGGAGAGTGGATTAGGAGGGGTGGATATATATATATATATATATAGAGAGAGAGAGAGAGAGAGAGAGGGAGAGAGAGAGAGAGGGAGTTTTTCTGTAGCTTTTATCTTTGCTTGAAACTTAATAAAATTCTTATAAAAAAATAAAACTGGAATAGTGTGAGATTCAGCAATATTATTTCCCTGAAACCACCTTCCCACTCTAGAATATTTAAGCAAATCTATCTATTCTGCCCTTTCTAAGTGGAAAGTGTAGGATCCTCCTGAGTAGTAGCAGTAGCAAACATTCCCATATTGGGTCAGTTTGTATGTCACACTAAGCCAAATTAGCATAGCTGTGCATAGCATTTGAAAAAGGCATTTTGCCACCTGCAGGAACATTTATGAACAACTGCTCCAGAAGCTGCTCCCAGCTGTCTCCACTGTGAGCCTTGCAAATAACACAACTACTTTAACAATTTGGGGGAAAAGCTGCTTCATGTACACTTTCATGATTTATAAAGCACCTCTTTTGAAAGTACTGCACAGCCTTATGAATGAGAACAATTGTGTCCACCTGCACTTCCTGTTAGTAGGTGTGGTTATCAAAATTATGATTGGCTCATGTTTCATTGATTACACAAAGGCATTTGACTGTGTGGACCATAACAAGTTATGGCTAATATTATGAAGAATTCCAGAGCACTTAATTGTACTCATGCGGAACCTGTACACGGATCAAGAGGCAGTCGTTAGAACAGAAAATGGTGACACCAAGTGGTTCAAAATTGGAAAAGGGGTGTGGCCAGGATGTATACTTTCACCCTTATTCAATATGTATGCTGAACATATAATTAATAATTCGAGAAGCAGGAATGTACGAAGAAGGGTATCAGAATTGGTGGAAGACTTATAAACAACCTGCAATATGCAGATGATACAACTTTACTTGCTGGAAATGAAGAAGACTTGAAGTACTTGCTGATGAGGATCAAAGATTGTAGTCAGCAATACGGACTACACCTGAATGTGAAGAAGACAAAGATTCTCTCAAATGGACCAATAAACAATGTCACAGTAGATGGAGAAGGAACTGAAGTTGTCAACGATTTCATTCTGCTCGGATCAACGATCAATACCAAGGGAAGGAGTAATCAAGAAATCAAATGATGTATCGTGCTGGGAAAATCTACCATCAAAGTCCTATCTAAAGTTTTCAGAAGTAAAGATGTCAGTTTAAAAACAAAGGTGCATCTGACTCACGTCATGGTCTTCTCAATTGCCACATATACCTGTGAAAGTTGGACATTAAAAAAGATAGAAGAATTTATGCATTCGAATTGTGGTGTTGGCGAAGATAGAAACCAGGGGTCTGTGAGTTCAAGTCCCGCCTTAGGCATGAAAGCCGGCTGGGTGATCTTGGGCCAGTCACCCTGTCTCAGCCCAACTCAGTGCAATGTAGACTAGCCTCCTCGTGGTGCACCCTGGGCAATGTGACTTGTCATGGCTAAATAGTCTACACATCTGGCTGCTGGACCTCACAAGGATTTCCCAGCAAGAAGAAAGCAGCATGAACACCAAACTGCTATGCCGTAAGATTAAAAAAAAATTGAAAATACCATGGACTGCCAGAAGAACAAACAAATCAGTTTTAGAAGAAATACAACCAGAATGTTCCCTAAAGGCGAAGATAACTAGGCTTAGATTCTCATACTTTGGGCACATTGTCAGGAAAGACTGATCGCTTGAAAAGGACATCATGTTTGGTAAAGTCGAGGGCCAGCGGAAAAGAGGAAGACCTTCAATGAGATGGATACAGTTACAGCAACAATGGATGCAAACATTGGAACAGTCAGGCATATGGCGCAAGACTGAACAGCATTTCATTTTGTTATACATAGGGTCGCCATGAGTCGTAAACGACTTGACGGCAACTAACAACATGCGTTGTGAACCACGAATTCTGGCTTGCTCTAAACTATTATTTTTCCCTGGTTTGTTATTCTTGGAACATGTAGTCCCTTAACTTATATGACATGGTCAACAATCTATTGAGTTAGCTGTGCTTAATTATAGGCAAGGCTTGTGAATTTGATCATGCTATACTGGGCTTTATTTTATAACTTAGTATGACATGTCTATGTGATTATGAAATTGTATGAAAAATGTTATCTATACTACCTTATACTACTGATTAGGAGACTAAAGAAGAAAACAGCTATTCAAAATCATCATTAACTGTTTACCAATTACTATAGCCTAATTCAGATGTTTTGGCAGACAGAAGAGTAGTGACTTGTGTTTATTGACAAACAAGTTAAGGTTGTTTATGCCAACTGGATTTAAATAAGTTTCAAATAACCCATGTAGTTGCCTATTGATTACAAAAGTTACCTTGGGGATTATCGGATGACTTAATCATAGATTGGAAGCTGGAAATTTCTTTATCTAGTCGTTGTTGGCAAGACTGTGCAATCTGGAGAGATAAGAAAAAAAGCATTTAGTATATTACATAAAAGCTTCACATAATCATAATAAATAATGAATGTGGCGGGGGGGGGGAGTTCCAGAAGCAGAGGGAGCTACTAAAAATGGCATGCATTATAATAAGCTTTTGTGCATATAACTGTATACATGAAGGCTTTCCTGCCACAGATGTCTGGACTGAATGTGTGGATGTCTGCAGAAACAGTGTCATTAGAATTACACAAGTCACACTGCAGCTCACATGCTAAGTGATCTGACTAATACAATGCCAAAATGAGGCTACCATTTTTTCTACTTTGGCTATTTTAGACATACCATATTGGAATTGCATAGCTCCAGATGACCACTAGAGGGCAGCAAAAAGATACAGAAAACTAATTTTCAGGCAGTGAAATTTACATATGGTCTTAATTTTTGAACAAATGTTCTCTACTCATGGAAATATGTCTTAATTTCCCAGAAGTACAACAGTTTGAAGGTGACGTGGCTGTAATACCAAGTCACTATCAAAATTATGTTCAGATGATGATGATGATGATGATTTGTTATAGCTGTCCCGTTCCAGAAGATCTAGTATGTATATTAAAAAAAGTCAGCTCTTTGTTGTTGTTTATTTGTTTAGTCGCTTCCGACTCTTTGTGACTTCATGGACCAGCCCACGCCAGAGCTTCCTGTCAGTCGTCAACACCCCCAGCTCCCCCAGGGACGAGTCCGTCACCTCTAGAATATCATCCATCCACCTTGCCCTTGGTCGGCCCCTCTTCCTTTTGCCCTCCACTCTCCCTAGCATCAGCATCTTCTCCAGGGTGTCCTGTCTTCTCATTATGTGGCCAAAGTATTTCAGTTTTGCCTTTAATATCGTTCCCTCAAGTGAGCAGTCTGGCTTTTATTTCCTGGAGGATGGACTGGTTTGATCTTCTTGCAGTCCAAGGCACTCTCAGAATTTTCCTCCAACACCACAGTTCCAAAACATCTATCTTCCTTCTCTCAGCCTGCCTTATGGTCCAGCTCTCGCAGCCATATGTTACTACGGGGAACACCATTGCTTTAACTATGCGGACCTTTGTTGTCAGTGTGATGTCTCTGCTCTTAACTATTTTATCGAGATTTGTCATTGCTCTTCTCCCAAGGATTAAGCGTCTTCTGATTTCCTGACTGCAGTCAGCATCTGCAGTAATCTTCGCACCTAGGAATACAAAGTCTTTCACTGCTGTTGTTTATTCGTTTAGTCGCTTCCAACTCTTCGTGACTTCATGGACCAGCCCACACCAGAGCTTCCTGTCAGTCGTCAACACCCCCAGCTCCCCCAGGGACGAGTCCGTCACCTCTAGAATATCATCCATCCACCTTGCCATTCCAAAAGATCTAGTATGTACATTAAAAAAAGTCAGCTCTATCTCTGACCAAATACTCATTAGTAGAGAATAGATAATACATGCAACTTTGTGTTACATTTTATTGTTAGGAGTAGGGCAAGCTCAGCATATGCAACAGCTTTCATTTGTCAAACCTCCTGGTTCCACTCAACCAAGCATGTGTGCATTGCTTGACAGAAGTAGAAAATATGAGTTAAGAGGTCAGTACTGCCTCTGTTCTCCAGCCTTTCAGACAAATGACCTCAACCTTTTCTATGCCATGAGAGAACAACCATACACTGTTCTTCCTGAAAGTTGCTGCTACTAGTTATACAGTACCAACATACTTCTTCCCATTTAAGAAAAAGGACACAATTATCCTGAGCGGATTAAATTCATGGACAAAGCTGCATACAGGAATTAGGAAAGAGAGAATGAAGAAGTTCCCCACAGATTCAGTGGGAACCCAAGGAGAGATAACAACAGAATGAACAAAAGGTATGTAATGATTGCCTATCCTAAAACACCATCAGACTCATGAACAGGTTCATAAAGATATCTGATTTATTAAAGAATAGTATACAGGATCACAAAGAAAGCTGAGAATGAAAAAAGTGCGCCAAATGCAAACTAAAAACCCCTCGGTACAAACGAGATCCCTCCCCCGGCTCACAATCCCAGGTGCTCCTAACGGCTCCTGATGGTCCGCGGGAAAAGTCCTTGAGCAGAGCACATAACCCAAACACATTCCACAGATACAGAGCTTGGCACAAGGTCTCACAGCAGCTCCCTCCCAACAGAAACGCGTGTCAGCACCATGGCATGTGAAATGTTACGATGTACAGTGCACATTGAAACAGTGAACATGACAGGTAATTCCTCAGTTTTGCCATTCACTTTTGCAAAGCCTATAGAGTCTAGAAAATATTAGGGTTGGAATGGTCAAAACCAAACTATTCCAAGGGATAAACGTTTTTTCTTTCAGAATATTTCATAAAATTTTTGTACAGTTTTTTTTTATAGGTAGAATGCATTTTTGTGGTATATGGATAGCATGACAGAGAATAGAGAGATCAAGAGAAACAAAATGTGCAACACAAAGCAGACAGTATCATATTATTAGATAGTGGCTATTTGCCAAAGAGCTGTTGATGATAGATTCTGGCATGGAATAAGCTAATTAACACATTATAGCATGATAACGAACAACTTTATTACAGTTCAAGCAACAAGAGGCATTTAAGTAGGAGAGATGAGCTCCCTCTCCTGGCTAGAAGTAGCAAAAAAAAAAAAAAATTAACTGTGGTACCCTCCTGTCTTCTTTCCTACTGAATGCTAAAACCATTAATGTAAATGACATCCTAATTATATTGGTTTATAAAGAGAGAACCACATCTACTTATATTGTCTCTATGGTTACCTCGAGCATTGTGGGTTATTTTTTGTAATTGTTGGTTTTAATGTACTTTATGAAACAGTTTAACTAATCTTCCCCAGCCTTGCTTTGAACCTGAAAGATGAAAGAAAATTATGGATGCATGGATAAATCATGAAAAATAAGCAAATAAGTGCCTGACTGGAAACCCCTTATAGACTTTGTGTGTGAAACAGAAAAAAATGAACTTACGGTTCTGATGATTAGAAAGAATAGATTATAGAAAAAAGAGAGTTATGTTGTAACTACAGAGCAAGAGATAAATTTATAATTGTACTTATAACTGCTGTAAAGAAGATCAGAAGCTACTTTTTAAAAAAAATTTCCCTTTGCTTTTGCACTTTTAGCTCTTTCTT
Source organism: Candoia aspera (assembly GCF_035149785.1). Classification (NCBI taxonomy): domain Eukaryota; kingdom Metazoa; phylum Chordata; class Lepidosauria; order Squamata; family Candoiidae; genus Candoia; species Candoia aspera. The sequence continues at coordinate 162,346,927 of NC_086155.1, forward strand.
TGATTTTTCTTTTTCTTACTCTATATTAGTTTCTATTAGTTTTTATCTTCTTTCTTAAAAATTTTAATAAAATTATATATTATATATAAAAAATATGTGACAGTGCACATGATGCTCATCTCTTACGGCCTCAGCTTTCATTTTCTTGCTACTGTAAAACTTGAGCCAATACATTTAAAAAAAAAAAAAAATTCCTGTTTTGAAAGAGAAAGATATTTTCTACAATGTTAACAATCCTATCCTCTTTGCAATGCCCCTGGATCTATTCTCTTACAAACCTAAATATGAGATAAATGGGATTAACTAATAATAATCATTCTTTCATTTCAAGCTGCATTCTTCACTTTATTTTTAGCTGTACATATCAAACAGCGAATGCAGGGAACCGTGCTTGCTACTAAGGACATATTAATAACAGAAGGCAAGTAATTTTATTAAGAGTAAGAAAATTTCAAACCAAGCGTTTTGAGGAAATGTTTAGTAATTCTGAGCCAGTTTCTGGTAAGGTAGTCCTCGGTTAATGACCATTTGTTCAGTGACCGTTCGAAGTTATGATGGTGCTGAATGAGGAGACTTACAGCCAGTTCTTGAAGTTGTGGCTGTTGCAGTATCCGTGCGGTCATGTGATTGTGATTCAGGCACTTGGCAACTGGCTAGAAATTACGACACTTGCAGTGTCCCTTGGTCATGTGATCACCATTTGTGACCTTCCCTGCCAGCTTCTGACAAGCAAAGTCAATGGGGAAGCCAGCAGAAGGTCACAAATGGCGATCATGTGATGTCGCGCTTAACGACCACATGGGATTCACTTAATGACCACAACTGGAACTGCTGTTGTAAGTTGGTCATATGATATTGTGCTTTATGACTGCATCGCTTAGGGACAGAGTTCTTGGTCCCAATTACTGTTGTTAACCAAGGACTACCTGTATATAGTTTAGCTTTTTGACCAAATAAGACTTGAAGAGCTTTTGGACTACCAAGGGAAGAAATTCCAGAATCTGGCACTGCCACTGAAAATGTCCTCCTGTAAATGCCTGATATGTTCTGATGGACAGCACAACCATATATTCAAAACCACAGACTTAAAACTGAAGCCACGCCCTTGTGAAGCCAGAGTATAAAGTTGAAGAATTATGTCCAGAAATTTCCCTACGTCCAATCTTCTCTTCAAAGTACTGGTTTGAAGATCCTACTGTATTAAACTAGAGTATCAATTCAGAGATAACACTCAGAACATTATAAGCTTTTCCAAACTACAGCTAATAATACATCCACATCTGAACAACTTACTTAGGACTTGAAAACTCATATTATAAAGCTATTTTGCCCTTAACTGGGTTTGCTGTTCTATCGATGTGCATTATGTTCTATTAGTATATTATGCTGGTATTTCATGTGAAGAAATCCAGAATTCTACACATTGTCAGAGTAGGCGACCCTGGCACTAGTCAAATATTTTGGACTATAGCTCTTACAGTCTTTTGCACGGACTAGGTTGCTTGGCGGTAGTAAGAATTGAAATAAAAAAGCCTCTTTCTTACTTTTAGCGAGTCTTGTAACTCTGCCATGGATGTTGCATCATCTTCTTCCTCATCATCACTTTGTTGCTCTTGAGTACAGTAGTGTGTGCTGTATGCTGAATGGTCTTCTATTGCATGTATCCAGTTCTGAAATAAAGTGTGACACAAGAAATCAATTTAGTTAGAACCTGTACCCGCGACGCGGTAGGGATGCGGTGGTGCTGCGGGTTAAACCACTGAGCTGCTGAGCTTGCTGATCAGAAGGTCAGCGGTTCGAATCCGCGCGACGGGGTGAGCTCCTGTTGCTAGTCCAGCTCCTGACAACCTAGCAGTTTGAAAACGTGCAAATGTGAGTAGATTAATAGGTACCGCTTTGGCGGGCAGGTAACGGCGTTCCGTGTAGTCATGCCGGCCACACTGTCTATGGACAAACGCCGGCTCTTTGGCTTTGAAACGGAGATGAGCACCGCCCCCTAGAGTCAGACACGACTGGACTTAATGTCAAGGGAAACCTTTACCTTTACCTTACCCGTGACATGAAATCTTTTACAGACTGAAGGTCACAACTGATCTCTGAGCATGTGCCAAAAGCCTCACTCCAAGATGTGGATGCTCTCAGGATAAAGACTGGTTTTCAATTAAATTTTTTGCTCAATGTTTTACACTCTCTCTCTCTCTCCATATATATATATATGTGTGTGTGTGTGTGTGTGTATCCTTTTTCTCTCACTTAAGATTTCAAAGGCAACTTTTAGAAGGGCTTTGGAGGCTCATCGAAGACTTAAATTCAGTTCAACTCTGGGGCTACAAGTTAAGTATCCATGACATCTACAGAATATAAACCATGATGGTTCTTATCCACACCTATCTGCAGGCAACAAAGTGTGAATGCAAAATATTGTGAATGCAAAATAATCTCATCACAATACTTTCATCACAACTGTCTGATGCAAAACATCAAACAGTTGTGACAAAAATATTGTGATGACATTTGAGTTGTTGAAGATTGGTTTGTTTTTATGAAAGCCTAAATTCTGAGATAGTCTTAAAACAGGAAAAAAAATGCTAACATCATGTGGCCAGCATATCCTAGTGTATTTCTTAATTACAGGTTTTACTCAGTCAATCAAAAAACTGAATACATATTCAAGGGAGTAGCACTTTATTCTACAAGTTAACTAGAATTAGTTAAAGAAACATTTACCTCTCTTGACTGTTGACTAGCCTTAGGAACTTTAAAACTGTGAATTGTATCATCAAAGCACTTGATGGAGAAGAGGCAGCCATCTGCATTTTTTACCTTCAGTAAAAACCAGAGAGCAGATATATAGACTGAATAAATGCATCACACACTTAGATTTGCAAAAGTTGCAAAAGAAATTTCCTGAACAATTAAGAAAACATTATAGTTAAGTTCAGCTTTGTTTCAACATGCCTAGATTATCTGTCTGGTTGCTTTTCTTCAAATAAAAAGAAAGTGACCAGAGTATAAAACAAAAATGAAGTTTTATAGAAACAAAATGTAATTTCTATTGATTTCCCACTTGATTGTCCATAGTAAAAATTTCTCTTTGGAAAAATACGAAATAAAAATTGGTAATATTTTAAAATATTAAAAGGCCGATCTCCCCTGAACTAAAAAGTCAGCAACCAGAAACTCTAGTTCAGCCCTTCCCTTCCACCCACCAGATATATTGTGAATACAAACTCCAGAACTCTACCCAGGGAAAGGCTGTATTAGGTGAACCAAATAATGTTTGTTTAGGGTTGTGAGTACAATTCAACAAAAGCTCCACAGGTGTGGGTGTGTGCCTGCAGGGGAGGGAGCATTACAGAACAAAATATTGGAATTGGATATTCAGGTTCCTGGTAATTTGAAGTTTTAAAAAAGATTTTAGTAAAGTATAACTGCAAAGGTTGACTTGAAAATACATGGGGAATGTCTGGTGTATTTGTAAAGTCTGGAGATGATACATACAATTTCTAGTGGCCAGAAGCAAATGCTTCAATTGTTCCCTTTTCGTAACTTGCAAAAGCAGAAAGCAATAAAAAGCAGGCTAATATGCTACTTGCATACTGTACAGGTCACAGCACTGAACACACAAATACAGTTCTCATTTGACTACACTGTTTGCAAAACCTGGGCTCCAGCCTCAACATTCTGCAACTGTATTCCAGGCTTTAGCTCAACCTTTGACTTGACAAAGTATAAATAAATTCTAAAATGTACATTTATGTACTAATGTTTTTTAAACCTTTATGACTGTTATAAAACTGGAAATCATAATTTTCATTACCAGGTTATTATTCCTATAGGCATGTACAACAGCATCATCAACCTGAAACATCACTTATGCAGAAAGCTGTAGTCTATAAAAAATTATTCTCAAATATTTAAACATTTATGTTCTACATTTTCTTATGAACTTTAAGTTGATCACAAATAAAAATAATAATACTGTAAAACCAAAGACCAGAACACAACATACCTGGAAGGTAGCTCTGGCTAAAAATTAATTTGCTCTGCATATATAGCTTGCCTATTTGAACCTGACCTAAATCTACAACACTAATCCGTTTTATTCACACATAAAAAATGTATTTACTTACTGTGCAAATGGCTTGTGTTAAGTGCTTGCATCCTTGACGGTGATTACTGTTTCCAATATCAGCCCTTCCAAATGAGAAAAAAAGGGGGAGGGAATAAGTAGTTGATCACAACAATTTTCAGCATTCCAGCCACAGAGATGAAGTTTTACACTTACTGTTTTTGATACCAAGAGAGGACGCCATGTTCCAGTACCACCCAATACGGCTTCCATCCAAAAAATCTTGAACTCTTTAAAAAATAATTTTAAAAATCAACAGAAAATTATCTATTTCTTGTAGTCAGTATTGTCTGCAGTAATCAAAGCCTGTTATACTGTTTAATTATAAGAGACAGTAAGAAATGCTGGTACAGTAAGTAAGATCATACTCGTCATGCAAGTACATCACTAACTGATTTACATTTTCTCAAATGACATATTTTGCAACCACTCGCTTACTTGCAAAGTTAACGGTAGTCAAACTAAGGAGGCGATATGGACTTCTGGGATCTACAGAAGTAAAACTGGGTAATCTAAGCAGCAAGCTTTTTTCTCAAGGAATTAAGTCTTTGGTTCCAATTATACAATGCCTGACAATGCTACGTGTATAATGCTTATCCTACTTACAATTTTAGAGAAATTATTTTAACTCAGGAAAAATTCTTTGAAACAAACAAACAAACCAAAAAAGGCTGGATCAGCCTATTTCTCAGGCAACTAGCCTGGAGGGAACTACCAGGGATGAAAGGCAGCGCTAGGGTTCAAATCCGTCTAAAATCTTCAAAGGCAGGCAAAACTAGAATGGAATGATCTGCCCCCAAGCTATATTTTGCTGGTCCAGCCGTAGAGGAGCAGGTTATTCATTTGGAGCTTCTCAAGCTGCTGCAATTAATGATCTGCCAGCCCGTGGCGTCCTGTGTCCTTTTTGTTAGGGCAATGTTCTAGTTTTCAAATATTTCAGTAAAAGGCATGCCGCCTTTTAGAAGTTTTTGATAGCAAATGCTAACATCTAATTCCACTGCCATTTGGCTCTTATAGCCACAAAGTTGACAGTAGGACACAAGCTTCTGGAACAGTAACTAGTTCCATTTTTCCTCCAATATAAAAGCAAGGAATAAGCAAAGTTTCAAGCTGTGTGTATTACATACAATTGCTTTAACTGGTGATGCATAATTAATTGCAGCAGCCTAGTCCAAAGTTGCTTGTAGTCAGCAGAGTAGTCAGATGTTTAGTTGGGTCCCACTTTCCTTTGTTCCCTGCCACTGGAGTATTAAATGAGATATGAGAGCCAATGTGGCGTAGTTATTAAGACACTGGACTGGGAGTAAGGAAAATCCAGATTCAAGCAGGGATTCAACCACAAAACTCATTGGGTGAATTTAGGCTAGTTGCTATTTCCTTGTATCATCTACTTTACAAGAACATTAAGAGAACAAATTGAACAGAAACTTTGAACTTCTTGAGGGCAGATGAGATGCAAATGTAATTATAAATAACAAAGTGGGAAGAAATAATGTAAACTAAAAACAAGAACTCATACTGGATAATTTAATCTCTGAGGCTGCTCTACATCTATGTCAGCTCTTAAAAGGCACTGCCTTAGCAAAGACAGTTTTGCCCAAGTTATTGATAATATTCTACCTTTCTTTTGACATTTAACAAAGAAAACCTATTGGCTCTGTCTCAGCTTAAAATAAAGCTATGATATTAAAGGCTTAGAATAAAGATTGAACATTAAAAAAAAAAGGGGGTGGGGGAAGCTAGGCACCTTCCAGAGTAGTCCTTCATATCGTATCAGAATCTTGTTGGTCACCTATAAAAGAATCAAAATGTTAAGAGTCATGTTTATAAACAGTAATAGTAATTTTAAGAGATGATCTGTGGTACCCACCTTTGCAATGCCCCCTCCAAGCACTTGTTTCATTTCTGCACCTTGGGCTAAAGCAAGAGGTGTCTGACCTGTTCAACAGAGTACACTGATTTATCTTGACAGATCTGAATCAGAATCAATATGGCAACAACAGTGCAGATGCGGTTTTACAGAAAAGACTGGCTCTTTAATAAAAACTGAAACAAGTTGCAAGAATATCAAAGTGGCAATGCGCCATGACAGTCACACAAATGATGCAATTACATATTTGTATCATGACGTCTGCTACAAGTACCTAAGTTGTATCATTTGCATGAAGACGTTGTGGTATGTATGTGGTCACTGTCCCCCTTGCCCTTCTACAGATGGCTGCTCTCCTGCTTTGAGGCAGAGTTTAATTGTCATTTTATCTAAGATCTCTTCTTAAATAGCTCCAAATATATTCTACAACACGGCACTATCCAATTTTAATATTTGAAAGATTTCAGGTATTAGATAAAGTAAGTGGCAGCATTTGTTTCAGCAAGGTCAAAATGTATTTAATAGAATGTATACGACTTAAGAGTCGACAAGCATTGAGGTGGGGGATAAACTGCATAAATAAAAACTGTTTGAGCACATGGTTTCATAAGAACTGTAACAGGATAAATATGTGTCCAGCAACATCTAGTAGTTATTTACCCAGATTAAATATTCTGTACTGCACGTAGATTAACATTCTGTAATACAAAGCCATATACTTTTTACAATGCCAAAATACTGTATTATTGGCTCAATTGTGCACCACACTTTATTTCTATCTCCTTTACTCTTCAGTTTATAGGGGACATCTAAACTCATTAGATGAAGGTATGTTACGTACCATTTTTATTCTTTATTTTAGTATCTGCTCCACATTTTAGGAGCTTCAAAGCACAGTGCTTGTGTGCACGATATGCTGCACAATGCAACGGTGTGTTTCCCATCTGATCAGTACAGTTGATGTCAGGAGGATTTGATCTGTTTAACTACAGAGAGTTATAAAAACATCATTTATCACATCCATACACTTTCAGAGTGCTATCTTTCCAGATACCCTAGAGACAGCCAGTCAGGATTATAGGCAAGAATCTCAACCAGGCCTCTTGATCATTCCACTAGGTAAGCCTCCCTTCTATTTTTCATAAAGCAATTAGCATTTAGCATTAAATTGAAAAGTAAGGTAATGATAGTGTTGTGTACAGTATACCAATGCAGCAAGTGTTCCAGTTTCTCCTTCTCGTGCAGCTCGTAGGAGGAGTTCCTCAAGCTTTCTTTCTTGAGTCCTTTCCACAGCTAAGTAAAAATAATTAATTAAAACAATATCAGAATTTTGGATTGCTTCCAGGAAACAGCAATCAACTTCTTTAGTCTCTATCATGGCAGGAGGAGGTTAAATTTAAACTTCCCCACTCTTAAAGTTTGTTACCCTTCATAACAGTAGCTACTAGGACCAGTACAATGGTGAAGTACAAGGTTTGCATACATAAACTCTCACATTCAGATCTCAGTATTTCCAACTGAACAAATAACTCCTCATTAGCAGTGCTTGGGGAGTTCTGGGCCACCCTTATGTTGCATCTTGAGTTACTTGGATGTGCATCCTAAGCTGGTGATTTTAAATGCCCAGATGACCACCAAGGAAACAAGCTTGTATGCGATGTATGCAAATAACTGCCACCACAAACACAACCTGACAATACCATGAGGTTTTTTCCCTGGTATCAGTCACAACATTTTGTGAATCTCAATAGCAAATTCAGACTATTAATGACAACTGAAATTCCAAACTACAAGGAAAAATGTAAAGGAAGGCAAAATTGAACAGTTCCTATCAACAGTTGCTTGCAGAGAAATCTTAATTGTATGCAGAAATATTGAGTTGGAAGAGAACTGGCATCAATTAGACACAGTATTACAGTTCTGAAATTATTTAATTGCAGTTACTCCTTCTGTATTTTTTCTCACATTAAAATGTGATCTTTATGTGAATACGTGATACCTAAAAGCAGCACCAATGCATATGGTGTGCACCTAGGTCACATGTACTTATAGTGCCACCCCCTGCTGACACAAAGATTTGCAATTTTAGAAAACCACACCCCCGCCAAAACCGGCAGGGCAAGCTACTATATGTAAACAGGGAGCAAACCCCACACTCACTCGTACTGATGATGTTACCTAGCTGGGTAATGAAATGTCTGCAAGCAAACAACCAAGCTTAGGGAGCACCAAATTCCACAATTTTAGAACAATTTGGAAGGAATGCAGTGTTGATGCTCCTTCAGTTTGATGCCATAGGTTACTGCCTACTCGGTCTTAGCCTAAAGCTAGACCTACCTAACTGTTCAGGAGTTTGTGTGTGCTTTTCCTTCTTTGTAAATTTCTAACCCTTCAGTTAAATATTTTGTACTTATATTAAAAAAATGAGAGTTAAGTAACTTTTTCTTGTTACAGGACATTGTGCAGAAAAAAATCTTCCACATAATGTCATACAGAACTTGCTTTAGACCTGCGTGCAGTCTATGTCCATGTTCCTCCTGGGGACCCACATGCTTTCAGCCACCAGGCAATCCGATAATGCAGGACTTGTGCTTCTTATTTGTTGAATATGCATGCAAAAGTCCATCTAATCAGAAACTGCATCACTGAAGAAAATAGATTCTGTATCAGATTCTTAGTATGTAACATATACTTCCTTTTTCTAAAGTTGATGCAAAAGCTTCCTGTTAGAAGTGTAAACTAACTTGTGTAACAAGTCAAAGAGCTTGAGGGTTTTTTTTAACATCCAAGGTTTTCATGGATTCACTACATTATTGCAACAATAAGCAAAAAGATCCCCTTCTTTGCTAACAGAAAGGATCTGACTCAAGATGGATACATAGAACACATCTGCTGTTATGCTTACATTTATAAAGGCTGGAGGATTCTTAAGGCAATCACAGAGAGAAGAATCCCTGTACTTTCATACATTCTGAAATAAATAATCTAATCTTAGATCATACTGCCAAGGGGTGTTAGTTTTTTTTTCCCAATCACAAACACATGGAAGCATGGAAGACAGTGGAAAGGAGCAGAGCATGTGGCTGGTGTGCAGATGTTTATCTGAATACTTATTTTGGTGCTGAAAGTGAGAAGATTGTGCCACATGTGCATGCAGTATAAATTCAGTTTCCAGTTGCCTTTCAGTGATAAGTTCTCAGTTATCTTACCTAATTATTATCTAAGGAAGAAAGCCTTTTTTTTATACTGAATCATGAGACTGAGCTAACAAAAGTAGCTTTAACAATCCCTACTAGGATTTTAGTTCCAATTATCTAATATTCATATGTGATACAGAATGGATACCTTCCAGCATCTCTTGTATTTCTTTATTATGGGTAACTTCTTTTGCAGTTTGTCCATTCCCGTTCACAATAGAAGTATCAGCATCACATTCTAAAAGCAGCATAACCACCTCCTGAAAGACAAGTTTAGCATCCAGTATATTTTATATGGTTTAAACTTTCTTCACACATTTCTTTTTGAAAAATGAAGGCTATTAGCAACTTAGAAGAGGCTGGATTCACACGTCATGCTAAGCAGCAATGTAGTTTGTTTTGGCTTAGTATGTTGTATAAATCCACACTGGTTTCTTTTTTAACAAACCCTGATTAATGATTCCATAATTTGAAACAGTATATGAACCAAGCCACATACTCCCTTCTACACACTAAGTTCAAAAGAGAAAGTTGGTGAATGATGAAGCATCTAATAAACAGGAAAGATTCAGGGAATAGCAGAATTCTGAATTTTAGCTATATGAGAGTGAACTCATTCTTTTTACCTTGCGCCCTGTGAAGGCTGCACGATGCAGTGGAGTGTCCCCCATGTCGTTTAGCACATTTACATCAGCACCAACCTATAAAGAGAGATTGGTTTTCAGAGCATCTGGCATCCAAAGCAGTGATCAATAAAAATCTGGCTTTTAATGACATGAGACCTAACAGATCAACCCTCTTCGGAAAACTTTTTTTAAAGCAACAAATGACCTCACTCAGAGGTTTCATGTAGATGTTGAATTGGTAGTGGGGAGAGAGGTGAGCCTTCAGGCATCCCACACAACTTTCTACATTACATTACAATGTTTTGGGGGACATTAACTTTTGGAACTGTTTATCTTAGAAAAAACTTTTTAGGTAGTAGTTATCTAATCAAAGTACTTGATATCTAATCAAGTCTATCACCTCCCTCCCTGCATTTTTACTGCATATAGATATTAAGTATTGAAGATAATAAGCTGTAAGTTATACCTCCAACAAATCCTTGACAACACTGGTATGTCCAAAATAGCATGCAAGATGAAGAGGTGTCCAGCCCAAGTTAGATTTGCTTCTTCCTGGGTACATACAAGTAACAAACCCTTATTAGATCACCTTTTTTTTGGCAATATGCCATCAGGTTTGGATATTACTGTTTACATGCGCTTTCATGAAGAAATTTACAACAAAATACTATTCAGCACCTTATAATCAAAGGGAAATTGAAAAGATTTTTATAGTAGTTGTCTCAAAATTAGGCAACAACTGAACTGAAGACAACAGTCACAAAAATTTAAACAGATTCATGCAGGAACGAGCTGTCTACACTGTTCAGTAAAATTAATATACTGGGTAGTCATGCATCAAGTATTGTGATATATAAATTATTAATGGGCATATAAAAGGAGATTATAGTTGTTGGGTGATTTTCGATCAGTTATTGTGGTTGCATTCACATAACACATTGACCCATCATTAGCTGAATAAGAGTTTGCTGAATTAATCAAATTGCTTGGGTTAGCACAAGATACTCATCCATAAATTACCACCAGTGGCTGCATTTGCACAGCACATGGAATCACAAAATGGTCAATCATTTTTTAGCATTGCATGTTGTGCTACCTTGGCCTAGCTCTCCAACCAACCTGCCTTACACTGTGAGGATAAAATTGGAGCAAGAAGTATTTGGACTCGTAAAGAAAAGATGGAACATAAATTTCAGAAATGGAAGGACTTCTTTTCACAACACATAGTTAAAACTGTAGAACACACTTCCATTAGATGTGGTGGTGGTCACTAATTTAGACAGTCTTAAAAGCGGTTGGAGAAACGTATGACCGACATGGTTATCAATATCCACCCATCTGGTTGGCTGCAGTACCATCTAAATGAAAGGCAACCCGTCTTAAATAACAGCTTTTCGTAAGCAGCAGTGGAAGGCTGTATTCTCCTAATCATGTTTATCAGCTCTCTGAATGCATCTGGTTGACTGCAGTGTTATACAGAATACCAGATTAGATGGCCTGTGGGACTGACTCAGCAGGGCTCTTCTTACATTCCCTTCTGTATATACAAGGCCTAGGCACCAGGTGGTGCTATGGTGTTATCCTGTGCCTGAACTGCAGCGGTTCAGATAAAGGGAACCCCTATGCTCAATTACCCCTGTGTATGAAAAAAGCCCCAGAGGTGTTGGAATAATACATCATTCACTGGCTATGAAGACAAGGAATTAAGGGAGCTAAGATTTAATGCATTTGGAAAGCCAGGAAAAGCTAATTACATAATAAGTTGTAACAAGGTATCTGGCCTGCAACATTCAAATTTAGATTTGCTATGGACTAGTATAGTTCTATTTTACTTTCAATAATAGGGTATTATAGTGGGTTTCTTCCAAAAGTACTGAACGTACATACCTTCCACCCCCTAGCCTTAATAACAGCCCTTCTTGCTCCAGGTAATCTTGTAAAGTAGTTCATACTCACCTTTGCAGTTTATATTAAAAATAATCTCTCCTTTTTTCATGGTTTCCAACAGCTGTCTAACTTCTTCACTTTTACCATTTCTAGCATTGTGAAGAAGTTGCTGCTCTGCTTCTGTGTTCATCTTCACTAAAACACAAATATTGTTTTATTTAATCTCCCAGATGTATAGTATCCAAAGTATTGCTCAAGGCAGCTAAGGTTTACAAAAAAAAAAAAAAATTAAAACTTAAAATACAGAAAGAGCACACCTAATAATTAAAATATCAATTAGCCTAAAAGACAACATGAACTAAAATAGCAAGGCTATGAAAAGTCAGCCCAAACAGAATAGTCTTCACTTGGCACAGCAGAATGTGTGTGTGGGGGGGAAAAATCCACACAAAGCACTATTTTAGTTTCTGCAGACTAGAATCAACCAAAAGCAAGGAGCCATAGAATAGTTTCTTACAGATAACTGGGATCTAAAAAAGAACCTGTGACGCCAAACAGGTACTTACAGACACATTAAAGCATGTTTATTTTCTCTTGCAAAGTGCTATTCTAGGACTGAGTTTTTTAAAATGCTTTTTGTTAGAACATTATGAACATGGGATCATCTAATCCTTTGCTGTGAATGATGTTCATCAGGTGTCTAATATTAATTTCGAACAATTATGCTAGCGGTATCTCAGTATTTAAACTAACTTCTCACTTAGCAGATCTAATATTTTGAATGAATTCATATGATCTTGTAGATTATCCCAGAATAATACTGGTCATGAGCAAAGGCTCAAAGACTTCTTATGAGGTCTATTAGTAGGGCTTATATCCAAATGTTCTGCTTAGAATATTGCTAATAAAAAGCTATTTGTCAGCAATGCAACCTGATCAAAAATCCTATCTGATCTATGAAAATCCTCTACTAATCCAAATTCTGTACAGAATCCTCCTAGAGTGGCAAGCTAATGATGTTGATTGCAAATCAATATAAGACACACAGAAAATTTTAAAAGTTTTCAAAAAACAGTATGGCATGAATTATCATTTAAGATCAGCAAAGAAGTGACATGAAGGTTTCAGAGGTGACAATCAGCACCTTGAATTGCATCTGGAAGCTTATAAGGAGCCAGTACAGCTTGTGAAATATCAAGGTATGCCCATAATTACTTGCATTCTGAACCAACTGTAGTTTCTGGATAATTTTCAAGGGCGGGACCATGTAGAGCACATTGCAACAGCCCAAACTGGGGCTGACTAGGGCATGAGTGACCACAAATAGGCTCCCTGATCCAGGAATGGGCACAACTGGCACACAAGATAGATTTATGCAAAGGCCCGTCTTGGCCATGGCTGCCACCTGCTCTTACAGAAGGAGCCAAGTCTAAGAGGTCCCCCAAATTGCACTCCAGTTAGGTGTGGGGGAGTGTAACCCCATATAGGATAAAAAATAGAAAATCCCCAGAATCAGGGAATCCAAAAGCCCACAGTCACTTATTCTTGCTAAGGTTGAGCTAAAGCTTATCTTTCCACATCCAGATTCCCACAGCCTCTAGATACTGGGGAAGAATCTTGACAGCATCACTTGGCTGGTTTTGGGTAGACACGTATAACTGGGTATCATTGCCATATTGATAATACCTTCTCCCTTATTGGCAGATGAACTCACCCAATGGTTTCATGTAGATATTAAATAAGAGTGGAGGGAAAATAGAATTATTCAAATCACCATTTTGAGCAGGAACCTCTGAATTCATCTGAAGATGAATTTTTGTGCATGCACACATAGTTTTATCAAATCTCCGAACTGAATTGCAAATTCAAACTGACACTTTGAGCTGAATCACAAATCTGAATTTGTGACCTGCACACTTCTATTCATGGTATTTATACTGTAAACAGAGTACAAGAATTCATTTAAGTCTGCAGGGCCTAGATTAGTGTAAATCATGATACCATTTGCTAAGTTCTTTGAGAGTGTTGTCAATGTTTGCACAGCAACCTCCAGGTCAAAAGATTCCTTTTTTTGCTCTGAAACAGATCACATTGACTATTTTATCTTTAAACCTTCGAAGTTCAAGGTTTCTAAGCAATCGAGATCACATTGTTTCTACCATGCTTTCAGGAGACAGCTTAACATATTGTTTTTATTAAATGATGATCTCATTAAGGTATAAACAATAATTTGAGTTATCTCTGTTCTCAGCAAGAAACACTGAAGGATTATCTTGTGATTCATAAGAAGGTTAGTATCTCTTTTTCATGACACATAATCTTGTCTTTGCAACTAAAAGGGGGCTTGTTTTAAGTAATACGTATTAGTTTTGGGTGAAAAAGAAGGTATAGTTTCACACCAAAGGCCATTACATATACACTTAATTAGAATCAAAACAATTGTAATCCAATGGAATAACTAAGTTGTGGTGTGTTCTGGATGATACCGGGGGTGGATCTATGAAGACATTGGTTCAATTACCATGATGTCTGGCAGAGCAAGATAATGATGGGAGGCACAGGAGAAGGGGTACTGGCAATTGATGCCAATTCCCTCTTTTAGCCAAATTGCCTTTTTCTAGGGGTCTGATGCTATATTGCTGGGCAGCTTAGCCTCAGGCTTTTGTTAGTAAATACCAGAGTAATAAGACCTTACTCCTCTATGACCTTGGTCAAGGAGGAACAGACAGACTTGGTATGCAGAACTGAGACATGGTTGGGCAAAGATGGAGATTTGCCCTACCAGGTTTCAGGTGTTTCAATAGCTGTGACTCCTAGGCCAGGTGAGAGACCTTGGCTGCCATCTGATGCACTGATCTGCAGGTAACTGGATGCAAGGGTCTGCACTTGAAGTTGAGCCACAGGGACAAATTTGGAATATTGCTCGTATACCATCCAGCCCGCTGCCCAGCAATATTTCTGCCAGATTTCATGGTGGGGCTGGAGATGAATTCACCCTTGCTGTAAGTACTGGGAGATTTCATTCTACTTGCCATGAAACTATGGGTTGTGGAGCAGCTTAGAAGTTCAAGGCCTCCATAACAATCATGGGTTTGTTCTGCCCTGTTGATAACTTGTTCAACATCTGAGGTGGGCACATGCTAGATTTAAGTCTTCATCTCAGAGCAGATGGCATGTGATGAAAGAGAATACTGTTGAGAGTTGTCTTGGACAGATCAGTTCTTGGTCAGCTTAGAGTTTGTTGTCACCTTTGATGTTTGCAAGAATAGAAGACTGATTAAGATAGCCCGCCCCAAATGTTGTATGGATCCAGTTGGTTTTCAGTAGGCACCTGGGGTTTTCCTAGCAACATGGTAGGCAATTCCACCATTAGCTTCATCAAGCTCTGGAATTCAGAGACAAGAGCACTGGCAGTTATTGCTCCCACATGGCATCTATGCTGATCTGGGGAAGGGGGGCAGAATCCCAAGGAGCTCTGGGATATGAAATGGCAGAAACATAGTGTGCCAATGGCAGTAAGGAGGAATCACTATGAATAAATGAAGGTATGAGCCCAAAATCCAGCTAACACCGTGATAGTAAAGATAGCAAAACGTTAGTATCTCTCTGCTCTTACTGATAAAGTGAAATATTACATTTCAACAAAATATCTTTGACCAGTGGAAAAGGACCTGTTTTACTTCTCATTGCAAATGTAAACTATTGTACGTACCACTACAACCATCAGCATTTAGTAGGAAACCCATCAAAAAAAAAAAGGAACCTAAAATATCCAGCTTCTGCCTGTTTTTCTTACCTTATTACTGATAAAATCTTTTCTTGATTTGTCATAAATTGCAAAACATTAAAACTCTGTTCCCTTGCCAGAGCTTGGAAGGTCTGTAAATTAACCAGCCACCAGACGATGTCACTGTTTTTGCATACGCTTAAAATCTTCTGCAGTTTTATAGTTTTCTATGCTAGAATTTTAATATTTTGCTATTATTGTTTTAGAATGGGGGAGTGGCTAATAACTTTCTGAATAGTGTAAGGATAATTAAAATTCTTGTGTGAATTAGCAAGTGAAATTGAATGAGTTCTGTAACCTGTCTCTATGTACTTTGTTCTGTGACCTACAATTAAATATTGCCTGTTATTTCAAAACATGCCTTGGGGCATGTTTGTAAACTCCCAAATCAGCATTGTAGAAGATAACATAGGCCATAGGAAATGGGAGAAAAATGCAAATACATGTTATTTCTTCATCCCTCAGCTTTCTGTGCTCATGGCCAACACAAAGCCAGAAGAAAATAAAATACACCTTATCCTTTTCACGTTCACATGGAATAAAGTCACCATACATTTAATGGGAGTGTTTTGGAACATGTCCTATAAACTCAGTGGCATAATGAATATCTCATTGTTATTCATTGGTCTGTATCACATTGTACCTGCTCTAAATTTCTGAAGTAATGTCTTTTGTCTGGGCATATTGACAAAATAGCTTTTGCTTTATACTATTCCTATATAGTGTGGCGTTTTGTTTATCCCCAAAATTCAGTTTTCACTTGAAGGTTTACTGCCAGGTCCTACATGCCAGGGAATCACAGTCTGCTGTTTTCCAGTATTTCAACTGTAGAAACTGAGTATTATAGTAATATTTCCACAGTGTTAACATAAAGAGGGAACTGGAAATTGATGAGTGGTATCAGCTCCCCCCCATCTGTAAGCAAAACAAATTTCTAGTAAAAGCAATTGGTAAGAAGTCTAACAGCTTCTGTATGTTGCAAGACAGTGTTTCTCAAACTTAGCAACCTTAAGATGTGTGGACTTCAACTCCCAGAATTCTGTTGTAAGAGAACTACTTTGGGTGTTGAAAGGATGTCTGCTAGTTCTATCTTCTATCAGTGTGGGACATTTCATCGCTTATGTAATCCTATGAAATCCTGCAGTCTTCATAAGAACAGAAAACACTGAATATGAAAAGAGGGTGAGAATTACCTCTGACTGCAAGTCTGAGCATAGCTACAGCAAATGCTGATTCTTCTAATAGTATCCTGAAATGTCATTTGCATTATTCAGCAGAGGAATCTGCTGAGTAGTTTAAGCTGCAGAGAGAAGTTGTGCTGAAATCTGTTCATGTCTACTTAACTTTTTGCTTGAAGTATCATCCAGCACTAATACAAAATGGATGGGACCCAATTAGCCTTCACTGTAATTAATGTTGCTGCTTTCATGGTAGGACCCACAAGCAAGAGTGCAAATCTTAAATATTTCTGGTGAAGAGAATATAATCACCCAACTATAATGGGATAAGAGATTTTGCTGACTTTTTTTTTTCCAGAAAAAAATGTATCTCATAACCATGTGAATTATACCAATGTAATATCAGGTCAAAATATTTAATTGCAGCTAAAGTTGGCTTGTAATTTCAGGGAAGGAAACTTGACAACTGAACGCACATTTTGTTCTAAAACTGAAATATGCTATTCAATCAACTTGTGATATACCGCTTACATCAGCTCATTTATTGTTCATACGGAATCTGAAAATTATCTCAGACATATGGTTTTCTAAGCTGATGGTATTTTCGGTAGGGAAACCCCGCCTACCGAAAATTCTCTCAGCCGAGATGGATTAGGCAAGAAACTTAACACTTTTTGGAAAAGCCGTCAGGCCCCCTCCACCCGCGCACAGGATCCCAAGAGCCGCTGGGTCGGTGCGCACAATCCGAAGCCGAGAAGCAAGTTACCACACGACTTACACGGAGCAAGGGCAAGCTTATCACTTAATTTATGCAGAACTGCTGCTAAGAAGACGCCGTCAGGTGTGGAGAGGGGGGGGGGACGGGTTGAGCTACATCCTAGGTAAAGTTGAAAACCAAAATTAACCGGTTCCAGCAAGAAGCGCTCGTCCCAAGCAACACTGCAAACACGAACATTTGCAAAGCTTCAAGTTTGGGGCACAGCCCACCCCGTCACCAGGCTCGCGGTACTACCCAACCGAGCGCGCCAATATCCCCACGCTCCCCATCCAACCTTAATACGTTTTTCTTATTGCTATTCTAAGAGGGATAGGCCGCCCCAATCCGTTACGATTCCCGCTCACCGCTTCAGGCGGCGCCAGGCCAACAGTTCTCTCGGGCCAACCAAGGATACCCCTGCCCAAGTCTCCACCACTCGTTTCACGCACCCTCCCCTTTGTCCCGCCCCTCCTGGGCTTTTATAGTTTACCCTCCGCTGCACGTGACCGCGTGTGATCTGCGCCGGAGGATTCCCGGCCACTCCTTCCCCGGCCCTCAGAAGGGAGACGTCAGAGGATACGAGAGGGGCCAAGCTCCATCTAGCGGCAAGCCGTGCAAGGCAGTTCGCCGTTGCCCAACTTTTCCGGGGAAACCACCAACTTTCTCACAGGGGGCCGAATTTCCCTAAGCAGAATCCTAACAGTTCAGCATTCTAAATAATAATTTGGATTCTGCCAATCTCATTAAGATCAAGATGCTTGAAATTCAAATAGCATTAAAAATGGCTTTTTTTTAAATGTAAGGATATATGTGACACCTTCGTCTCCCTAAAAGTCGCTTTCTGGTTCCCTAAAATAAAAATTGATGGGAATAATTTACTGAAAAGAATATAACAGTGTTAAAAATGGAACAGTATAACAATGAATGATATTACATCACTAATGTTTAATGGGTCTTTCTTACAAAGCTTTATGGGGGACAAAGTTGTTGCTGTGTGGTTAGAAATAAATGGAAATTTGATTGCATAACTTGCTCATAACTTGTCTGTAGTTTCTGCACTGGCATCCATCTGCCAAACTTCGAGATTTCCTTATACCTTCCTTAACTACAGAAGGATAATTTCGCAACAATTCCATGATACGGCTAAGACTCAGATGAAGCAGGAATGCAATAAAAAGGGTTGCTAATAACTTTATCATAAAATCATGTGTCAGGATGTTGAAACAAAGTAATTTTAATTTTTCATTAGATAGTCCTGCAAAGTAAGTCAGGAAAAATTGTTCAAGCCTAGACTAGCATAACTTGTGAGGGCCGTATTTAATCTGTGGCAAGTATTTACAAATTAAAATGATGCATAAAACAGTAATGCATATAAATTGTGTTTTTAATAAGTGCTGTTTGATTTGTATCATTAAAAACGATTCATAGAGGATTTTAATAACATATACATTTTAACTGAAATAGTTAAAATAATGGCAACCTTTGGTTAAGCTACAATTTCCAAGATCGCTGACAATTTGGACAAAATAACGGGCTGATAGGAAGTGGAGTCCAACCAACTTTTAAGAGCCAGATTCCACACTGCTGAACTAAAAGGACTATGCCTTGCATCTTTGAACATAGGTCTATAAATATTGAATAAAAATAGTTGTGCACTGCAGACTGATGAAACAACCTGTTTAAGTAAAGTTGTATGTTTCATATTGCCTTTTATGTTACCTTTGTATCTTAACCCCAAATCAAGCCCAGCTTACTTATATTGTTTATTGTATCTTTATATTTATTGCTGGCACAATAAGTAAAATCAAGCTTTTGCAACACACACATTTTCTCTTATCTGTTGTTTGCTCTTGGCTCTGATCACATGCAGGGGGAAAAAAAGCCTAATCTTAAAGGCATTCCCTTTGGTCTCATAGAGCTGCCTGCATTCTGACAACCTGGCTTCCCTGCAATCCCCAGAAATAGTTATTTTTTCTGGGGACCTTCCTCATCTTGTTCTGGATGAGGTTGCATTGCCCCAGACAGATCCCTGTGTGCAGTCTGGGGGTCCTTCTGCATTCATAGCTCCTGCTTGAAGAGTGGGTGGCAGCTGTGCCCAGGAGGGGCTTTGCACAGCTTTGTGTTGTGTACCAGTTGTGCCTGTTCCTGAATCAGGAGGCCCTGCTAAGTCACTCATGCCTTACTCACCTCCCTACTGGATTACTGCAATGTGCTCTACATGGGACTGCCCTTGAGGAGTATTTGAAAGCTTCAGCTGGTGCAAAATGAAGCTGCACAGTTATGGGTGCCGGTTGTTCGGGTACATGTGACACCTCTGCTCCACGAGCTGCATTGGCTACCAGTATGCTTCCAGATGCAATTCCAGGTGCTGGTAGTTACCTTTAAAGCCCTTCATGGATGGGGGCCGGGTTACGTACAGGACTGTCTCTCCCCACTGTTGTCTACCCATCCTGTTAGATCTGGCAGGAAAGGCGTGATCCAAGTCCCATCTGCTAGTTCCATCTGGCGGGACCCAAGAAGAGAAGTGCCTTTTCTGCTCTGGTGCCCAGCCCTTGGAATATCATCCCCCCTAATTCACAAGGCATTAAAAACTTGGCTTTGCCATCTAGCCTGGGGCCCTGGCAATATGGGTGAGTTTCATGGTTAATTGAATGCTCTCAGCAGCTACAGTACATCATATTTGCTTATTATATGGATAATTCCATAGAACAGAGAAAGTGTCTGTACCATTCATCGTTGCCAAGAATATCACTTAAGCCTTACATCATCAGGCAAGTTGTTTTCATTCACACAGACGTGTGACTTCTCAGTGTTATATGTTTATGAAGGCACATGCACACAGGCGCACACACAGACACATGGTTCGCTACTTTTACTTCTGGTTTTATTACATAGCTTGAAGATGTTTGTTTCTACTTTGCACATTTTAAAAGTTGCATGACACTGCAGTGAAATAGATTTTTTAAAAAATACATTATAAAATGTTATACCTTGATTTTTAGTGAAAGCAAATGAAAACCCAATGCCCCTTGAAACGTGAAATAAAATGAAAACAAAAGAAACCAGTACTGTATATTCTGCTGATCCACTGGGACTTACTCTGACCTGCTTAGGGTCTCGGCCCTCATAATCACCAACTATTCTGGGGAACCATAGAACTTATCCTGTCCCGGGGAGGGCTCTCCTTTAACCATTACCACAAACAGCGCTATAGGAAGGATCCTAGTGGCTTATTTTTATAATAATATGCATTGCATTTTTATTTAAGCCTGTTTTCACTGCCTGTAAACTGCGTAGGGTGGATGTTTGTCCTGAGAATAAGTAACTGTAATACTAAGTTTAAAAAAAACATACGTTTAGAATCGGGGTATATCAGTTTATTAATTCCTTTTCACGCGGTTTGCTCTATTAGTTCTATACTGTATGAGCTAAAAGTTCTTTGCAATTCAAAATCTTGTTTTTCTAGAAAGACTTCCCTGATTGTAGAAAGTATATTCCTCTCCGTTCGGCATTTTTAAAATTATGTTCCCATTATATTCTCTACTTGCTCAAGCCAACTGCAAACCCCCTTCCATATTCTTGCCCAGCAAGCTACCATTTACCTTCTTACGCCCATCGCATCACACGTCAGACATGGTTAACTGAACTACGGACACCACCCTGTGCCACCAACTAGTCGACCGCGTTTTACGAATCCAACCCCTTTCTCACAATCCTCCGCCCCGCGCCCGACGAACCCAAAGCGTTGCTCTTAGGGGTTTCCGAGCTGGAAAACGGGAGGATGCGAAGAGCTTCAATCGCAGCACTGCGCATGCGTAGCGTGCTTACTCACTCGTCCGGCAAGCCGTTCCAAGGATCTCTGGGGTTCCGTAGGACGATGAGAGCCGCTTCTCCTCGTCGGAATGGCGGCGGTGAGTGACCCGGAAACAGCGCAGAAACAAGTGAGCAGTGCTCGGCTCCGTGTGACAGGAAAGCCGGGTGGGTGGTTGGGTTTCAGCCAGCAGGCGAGGGGGTTGGTTCTGGGAAGATGACTGTGCGCTTAACGCATGTGGGGTGCTTCGAGGCCCCTCGCGGCGTGGTCAGCGTTCCTACATTAGAAACATCCGGCGACCAGGTGGCCACGCAGAGATCAGATATAAGGATTCTAGGAAGTTCGTAAGTGGGGAGTTGAAGTAACAGGCACGTGCTGCCCGTGCTCCGAGGTACACTGTCTTTGAACATGGAAGGTCTATATAACTATCATTGCTTGTAGTTCTCAACACATCTGTCCTTATTAAACATAGGTAATCCATCGAATGTATGGAATCTGTAAAGTTTATTTTATTTTATTTTATTTATTTATTTATTAAATTATATCACCGCCCACCTCCCCACAAAAGGGGGACTCTGGGCAGTTTACAAGAACAAAGTTTAAAATTCAGTACCATTAAATACAATAAATATAAATAATAATAAACAGTAAAAAATATAAACCGTAATAAAATCCAGATAGCTAAGACTGCATCTCAGCCCGTGAATACAAAGGGTCCTTCTAGGGTGCTAGCCATCCCTAAGGAAGACTGTTCCCTTTCCTGCCCCAGGCATGTTGACACAACCAGGTTTTTAGCTTTTTGCAGAAGTCCAGGAGCAAGGGGGTCTGTCTCACCTCTGGGGGAAGAGCATTCCAGAGGGCGGGAGCTATTGCAGAGAAGGCTTGCTTCCTGGACCCCACCAGATGGAATTATTTTACAGATGGGGTTCGTAAGATGCCCTCTCTGCATGACCGGGTGGGACAGGTCGGAGTGATGGGGATGAGATGGTCCATCAGGTAACCTGGACCCATGCCATGTAGGGCTTTAAAGGTGATAACCAACACCTTGAATTGAACCTGGAAGCAAACTGGCACCCAGTGCAGCTTGCATAGCAGGGGTGTTACATGTGCTGACCTTGGCGCACTCAAAATTACCAGTGTGGCTGCATTTTGGACCAGCTGATATTCTTGAAGGGTAGCCCCATGTAAAGTGCATTACAGTAATTTATATGGGAGATAACCAGGGCATGAGTGACCATTCAAAGGGCCTCTTGGTCTAGGAGAGGGTGTAACTGGCGCACAACACAAAGTTGAGCAAAGGCCCTCCTGGCCATGACTGCCACCTGTTCTTCGAGCAGGAGTCGTGAGTCCAGGAGGACCCCCAAATTACACACCGGCTCTGTCTGGGGCAGTGCCACCCCATCCAGAATTAAAGATAACAATTTCCCGGATACCAAGGAGCCATTAATCCACAGCCACTCCATCTTACCAGGGTTCAGCCGAAGCCTGTTGTTCCCCATCCAGGGCCCCACAGCCCCCAGGCACCTAGAGAGGGTGGTCATGGCATCACTTATTTCACCCGGGATGGAGATGTATAATTGGGTATCATCAGCCTACTGTTGATACCTTATCCCATGGTGACAGATGATCTTGCCCAGCGGTTTCATGTAGATGTTAAAAAGGAGCAGAGAGAGTACCGAGCCATGCAGCACCCCACAAAGAAGGGGCTGTGGGCTGGATCTCTTGCTCCCTATCAACACTGATTGGGACCGGCCCTGGAGGAAGGAGGTAAACCGGTGTAAAACCACGCCGCCCACCCACAACTCCTTGAGCCACCCAAATGATACCATGGTTGATGGTATCGAAAGCCGCTGAGAGGTCAAAAAGAGCCAGGATGGATGCACCGTCACCATCCTGCTCCCACCAAAGATCATCCATAAGTGCAACCAATGCCGTTTCCGTCCTATAACTGGGCCTGAAACCTGACTGAAAGGGGTCTAGATAATCCGTCTCATCCAGAATCCTCTGGAGCTGCAGTGCCACCGCCTTCTCAACAAATTCAACTTGTGAATTCTTTGTTTGAGTGTGGTGTAATCATGACCTGTTTTTGGAGGAATTGATAACATAAACACATGGATACACAGTATAAACGTTCCATGAAGAAAAAAAATCCTATCCAATGTGTAATATTTTGTTACCTGTGCTGCTATAGCAATTCTTTCCTGTGTGACTTATTTATATTTATGTATTATATAAATATATAATATTTAATTTTATTACATTTAGGATATTACTGGCTGCAGATGGTTTACAATATTCCATCAAATCAATAAAACCAATAGCAAATGCATAATAACAAATCATATTGTACAGTTCCCTATCTACCATGTCCACAATGTAATGGCATCCTACTCCTTGATAGTAAAGGCTCTATGAGTAATTGAATCCATCCATCTTGTAGCTGGTTGTCCTCTCCTCTTTCCTTACACCTTTCCCAGCATTTTAGATTTCTCAAGGGGGCTAGGGCTTCACATAATATGTCCAAAGTATGATAATTTGAGCCTGGCCATTTGTGCCTCAAGGAAGAATTCTGGATTGACTTTTTTGTTGACCTACTTGTTTGTTTTCTTAGCTATCCATGATATTCCAGGAGTCTTCTCCAACACCAAAAGCACCAATACTCTTCCTATCCTGCTTCTTCAAAGTCCAACTTTCACCTCCATAGAGTGATACAGGAAAAATCATTGCCTGCCTGATTTTGATCTTTATATGTATAGATAAATCACAACATCTGAATATCTTTTCCAAAGCCTTCATGGCTTCTCTACCAAGTGTTTATCTGAAGCTTATTTCTTGACTGCTGGTTTCTTTACTGTTGATATTGATCCTAAAAGGCAGAAGCCATCCACCACTTCAGTATCTTCATACTGGGGACATGTCAGCCCTCTTCAAATACTTGAAAGGAGGATACAGAATAATTGATTTAAGTTACAGGATGGCAGATTCCAACTGAACATTAGAAAAAAAAATCTTAACAGTAAGAGCAGTTTGACAGCAAAACCAATGACTCAGATAGGTAGTAGATTCCTCTTCATAAATGTGTTCAGGCAGAGGTGGGACAGCCATCTGTCTGAGAAACTTTAATTTGCATTAAGGAAATTACATTAGATGGCTTAAATTGCTCCTTCCCATTTTATGATCCCTGCTTTAATCCTTACAGCTCAGTTCTGACTGTTGACTTGTAATCTCCAGGAATAGTTACATATGGGGTAAACATCTAACCTGTGCACATGTAGCTAAGTTACCTTAACAAGGAAGCTAATATCTCACTAGCTATTTTAGACCTCTAAGTTCCAAATTTTTATGAAAAGCACTGTCTTAACATATGGCTATTTCTTAATGCTCCTGGACTTCTCAGCAAGGGCCTATTGCTTATTTTGTTGAATGGAATGTAGGGATCAAGATTGGCGCAGTATGATTAAAACTGTGGTTTGTTTTAGTGGCTATACTGTGAGATAGGCTAGGCCTTTGTATGAGTTCTGGAAACTTCATACCCAGTTTGAGAATTATTGGCTGTGTTCAATGACGTGCTAAGTTAAAAAGCGTAGTTAACGAGTGCACTGTTATACTCCATCACACAAGGCTCTTCTAATCAAATATGCTTTATTCTTGCTGAAACCTTTAAGCTATGACATGCACTGTCTTCTAGAAAACAGGAATAGGTAATATTTTGTGCTTGGATAACATGATAAATCATGCACAACAGGAAGTAAAAACCACTGTTTGTTAAAATGTGCATATTCTTCTTACCTAGTATTTGAAATTGATGATCATCAAGTATTTAAATTCTGGGTCTGATACAAATATGGCTGGATTGCTAGATCCTGCTGTAGCTGATCTTTATTTTTAGAGCTTTTTTATATCTATAATAAGAGCAAATTATATATCTGAGCTTTATCTTTTGACTTTTCCACTGCAAATACTTCAGTGTGGATCTGAGTTTCTAGAGAAATATTTATTTCCATCCTCTGTCAGCTATAACTCATTCTTATTTTGGATAAATGAACATTTGAAAATAACAGTATGTTTAGATACTTATATCAAAGTGTGTATTTCATACCTCAACTGCAGTATATTTGATTTGTGAATGGTACGGTCCATTGTAAAGTAGTTTAAACTGATTAAAAAATATAACATCATTTTTGCCAGACAGAAGAAATTGAAGTTCTTTCAGCTATATATGGTGATGAATGGTGCACTGTTGATGAAGATGAGAAAATTTTTTGCATTAAGATCAGTGATTGCTCAGCACAGCCAAAGTGGACTCTCAATTTACAGGTAGGTTTGTAGCTATATAATTAGGGCTATAGTTTGAAAGTGAACAGTGTTATAGAGTATTGATGTTTTTCTTTATAGGTTTTTATTTTTTCCCCTAGAACAATTTTAATGTTGGGTATAGTTCATTCTTTTAAAAATTGCTAGTTGTGCATACAGTGCTCCAGAGAATTGGGAAGGGGGAGAATTAAATCTCCTTTATGCTGTTGGAGCGCCATCTTGCTGATATTAAGGAAGGCGATGAACACTTAGATCTGTGCCTATTTATACAAAAGCAAGTTGCACTTTCTTTAGTGTAGAGGACCATGTAGTCTAAGTTGATTACAGTTTGATTACAGTTGTAATCAAAATTATTCAACCCCCATTGCAAATCAGGTTGATTGTCAAAATGTACAGACTT
Organism: Candoia aspera; assembly: GCF_035149785.1. Classification (NCBI taxonomy): domain Eukaryota; kingdom Metazoa; phylum Chordata; class Lepidosauria; order Squamata; family Candoiidae; genus Candoia; species Candoia aspera. Next base: position 162,372,886 of record NC_086155.1, read on the forward strand.
TCAGCTGTTTGCAATGAACAAATCAAACAAAAGCAATTGAAATACAGTAGCTCAACACAACGAATGCTGCAAGTGGTGTCCCCAAATTCAACTGAAAATGCAACTTATCATGACTTCTCCAGTCTCAAAATTATTCAACCCCTTCATGGCAAGCATCTTCAGTACTTAGTAGAGCACCTTTTCGCTGTTATGACCTGCTGCAAACGAGATGCATAGCCAGACACCAGCTTCTGGCAGCATTCCTGAGGAATTTTAGCCCATTCCTCATGAGCAATGGCCTCCAGTCCAGTAATATTCTTGGGTTTGTTTGCTGCAACTGCCTTCTTCAAATCCCACCAGGGATTTTCTATGGGGCTCAAGTCAGGTGACTGTGATGGCCCCTGTAGAATCTTCCAGGACTTCTTCTGCATCCAAGTGGAATCTGAGGTATGCTTGGGATCATTGTCTTGTTGGAAGGTCCAATGACACCCAATCTTCAGCTTCCTTACAGACTGCATGACGTTTTCTCATAGGATTTCCTGATCCTTCAATGAATCCATGTTGCCGTCCACACGCTGCAGGTTTCCGGTGCCAGAGGATGCAAAGCAGCCCCAGAGCATCACCGAGCCACCACCATGCTTAACTGTAAGCAGAGTGTTCTTTTCAGCGTACGCTTCATTCTTCTTCCTCCAGACATACCGCTGATCCATCGGGCCGAAAAGTTCCAGTTTTGTTTCATCGCTCCACACAGAACAGAATCCCAAAACTTCTGTGGCTTATTCATATGATTTTGAGCATATTGGAGCCAACTTTTCTTCTGCTTTTGGGTCAGTAGCGGTGTATGTCTTGGAGTTCTGGCATGGAAACCTTCTGTGTTTAGTATGCACCTTACTGTGATCACTGAAACCTCGGTGCCTGTTTCCACCAAGTCTTGCTGCAGGTCTTTTGCGGTCACTCGAGGGTTTCTCTCCACCTGCCTTCTCAGAAATCTGGTTGCAGCCATTGACAGCTTCCTTTTTCTGCCCCGTCCAGGTAGTGTAACCACTGTTCCTTTAACTTTGAACTTGTGAACTATGCTTCCAACGGTGTCTCTAGGAGCATTCAGTGCTTTCGCTATCTTTCTGTATCCCGTTCCTTTTTTGTGAAGGGCGATGATCTCTTCTCTTACCCTTTTGGACCATTCTTTTGACTTAGCCATACTGTATTTCTAACATGCAGTCAAACGTGGCACTCAGCAAACCCCTGGCCAGTTCAGGTATTTCATGTGTTCCAGCTCAAGCACACCTGGTGCAACTAATGAAGCCCTTGACTAGTTGCCTCAGGTGTGCTTGAGACAGCACCTGTTTTGCATACTGTATGTGTGCTGTTGTGACAGATTCTGTTCAGGGAGTTGGATAATTTTGAGACTGGAGAAGTCATGATAAGTTGCATTTTCAGTTGAATTTGGGGACACCACTTGAAGCATTCATTGTGTTGAGCTGTTTCAATTGCTTTTGTTTGAGTTGTTCACTGGAAACAGCTGAAAGTCTGTTCATTTTGACAATCAACCTGATTTGCAACGGGGGTTGAATAATTTCTATTACAACTGTATATCTCTTTTGTGTATTTTTATAATGTTACAGTATTTCAGAATTGATCTTCTGGATATTTTCCCAGCTATTTTTTAAGGAAGATACTACTGCTGGTTGACTATTAAAATCTTGCAGGTGATTCTGCCGCCTGAATATCCAACATCAGCACCACCTATTTATCAACTTAAGTAAGTACATGCTTTCCAGGAATTTATCATTTTAATAATACACAATTCTAATTATATAGGTAGTCTTCACTTAACGACCATTTGTTCAGCAACCATTCAAAATTATGACGGCCCTGAAAAAATGGACTTATGACCTGTGCCCAAAATGATGACTGTTGCAGCATCCCTGCAGTCACAGGATCAAAATTCAGGTGCTTAGCAGCCTGCCCGCATTTACGACTGTGGGGGTGCTTCATCTCCCCCCACCCGCCTATCTCCCCATCCATATCTACTCTTTTGAAAGTCCTGCACTCTGCCTTGCAGGGTAGAAAGCCCAGCCACTCTGTGTGAAACCACCAGTGCCACCCGTGTGGTGCCCTGCCACCCATCTGCCCGCGTCAGCCACCTGCCCATGCCAAGCCAAGCCACTGTCCGCCCGCCCACCCCAGTCACTCACCCACCCGCACTGTGCCAGCCACCTGCCCATGCCAAGCCACACACCTCCGCCGCCTGCACATGCCAGCCAGCCACTCACCCATTCACACCGCAACAGCCACCCGCCCATGCCAAGCTAAGCCATATGCCCATGCTGTGCAAAGCCACCATAGCAAGCTCCAGCCTCCCCAGCCCGCATTCGTTCACCCAGCTGCCTCCTCTCCAGTTCCCCACACCTACCTTTCTACTTTTTCGCCCAGCCACAGAAGCACCTTGCTGCCTTTGCTGAGTCCTTTTTGGACCCAGCTTTTCCAGCGAACGCTTCCTCCATGTGGCTCCCTTCAGAACGCTCTCTTTGGAAACTTACACTGTCTTCTCAGAGCCTTTCCAAGTGGTTCTCAACTTTAGTAGCTTTAAGACTTGTGGACTTCAACTCCCAGAGTTTCCCAGCCACCAATTCTGTGAAATGAAGTCTGCACATCTTAAAGTTGTTGAAGTTGAGAACCACTGATTCATTCTAAGGTGAGTCTAGATGTGGGAGTGTTTTTATTCTGTATTTTATTCTGTTAAGTGTAAGCTACCTAGAACCTAGAATGTATTGGGGAGCATACATGTTTATGTAATAACTATACTTATTAATAACTTGCAATTTTCATGACACATAAATAGGAAATGGTTTAGAAAATGCTATCAATAAAACTGGCATATTCATTATGTTCTAGTGCTCCTTGGCTTCTACGAAAGGAATATGCAGAACTGGCAAATCATCTGGAAGAAATCTATGTGTAAGTAGTACATACTTCTATACTGTTTTAATGTATAGTTTTAAAAATGTACTTGTATTTTTAAAAATCTAAATGGACATAATTCCAGTAGGTGGCAGTATAATGCAAAAGGTATAGTAAAACAGATCTGTTTCCTGAAAATTGAGATACCTGGATTTTATGCAGGGAGAATGGGCCTCTTTTCTTGCATGGTCAGGAGAACTGCTTTAAGAATAATGTTTGGGATCCAGAAATCTACAAGCTCAAAATGTATGTCAGTTAAATTTTGTAGATTTCTGCAACAAAGCACTCTTCCTATCCCAAATTGCTTTCACAAGCCCAATTAATGTTACTTGGTGATAATTGCATTTAATAAAGAGAGATTGTAACAAACTCCTGTGTTTGGTGTAGCACAACCGTGCCCTCTAAAGCTTCTAGTAAGTTGAACCCATGCTGACAGGCCTGAATAGACTCACCTTGTGAAAGACTTTGTGGTTGAATGATACGGGTGCTGATTAGTTTTCATCATTTGTGCCATTGTATAAAAGTGATTATATGGGAGAAGGTTTAGAGAAAACAAAATTTGAATTTTGCATGAGATCAACTTACCAGATGCTTTGGGGGCCTTATTCTGTGATATTAAAATACAGGATTTTGTCACATGTGGTTCCTGTTTTTAAATCAAGAGCTGCTTGACACATTGTCTGTAATTGGCTTGTTTCAGACAGAACCTTGGCGAGAGCATCCTTTATTTGTGGGTGGAGAAGATACGTGAAGTTTTGATAGAAAAATCCCAGTCATCTGAATCAGGTAATGCGCTATGTGTTGTTTGGCCTCATTATTGGTGTGTAATTGAAAATAAGTAGAAGATATTCATGGGTAAAATGAAATGTAGCAATATGGGGAATATTATGGCAGCATGGTAAATGGCCCAAACTGTTTCACTTTTAAATATTTGCTATCTTGTCTGTGCACTTATCTGTATTTTAGTTTTTATGTATGATCTGCATAATGTCATTTTAGTATTGACACACGGTCATGTTTATGTGCTTGTTGTGAGTGTTGCAGTTTTAGATTTCAGAGAAGAAGTAGGTGAGATATTTGCTTATACTTGCTGTTATTTTTATCCCCAGATAAAATATGCAAAATTGTTGCATTCCATATGTAAGTAGGTAGATAGATAGATATGGAACATTGCATATTTCAACTTTGATAGAAAACACTCAGGTGTCAGTACAAGCAACCTGTAGGTCATTAAGTGTGAAAATTGTGTAAAGGTGTATTTGGCAAAATAGGATGGAAATGGAATTTTAATATTGATTTCTTTAGAGTTCTTGCCATTTAAGTAGTTAAAACTTAACTACTGATTTTATACCAGTAGGGCCAGATAATAAAAAAATTACAGAAGAAACAGATGTGGACTACGAAGAAGAATTTTCACTGGAATATCAACCTCTTCCAGATTGTACAACTGTATTGTTGAATTTCGATCTGTCTGAAAAAATAGCAGGTAAAATTGCTATTGCTGTCCCATTATATTTCACTTAATCTTATATAACAATAAAGAGCAAAAACATCTCAAGGGATATTATAACATAAAGCCCCTATGAAGGGAATGAAAAGTTGCTTTATACTAAGACAAGTCACTGGTTCATCTAGCCTTGTATTATTGTCATGTTCACCATTCCAATGTTACCGTTACATCTTAACGTTTCGCATGTCATTTGGCTGATGCGTGTTTCATCTGGGAGGGGAGGAGGATTCCATCTCGTGGGATTGTTATGTGTTAGCAGCCGGATTGGAATGTGTTTGGGTTATCTCCTGTGTTCAAGGTTCCTTTCCCAGGACATCAGCAGAAACGGTTACCAGCACCTGGGGGGGGAGGGGAGTTTGCAACGGCAGGGCGAGGGGAGGGATTGCGTTTGAGCCGAGGGTTTTTAGTTTGTATTTGGCGCGCTTTTGCTCATTCTCAGCTTTCTCTGTATTTGCATACTATTCTTTAATAAATCAGATATCATTAAGTTCCTGCTTGTGAGTCTGAGTCTATTAAGGTAGGCAATCCTTACAATTATTAACACAGATTACCTTGGTCATTAGGTAATAAGAGGGGCTTTTTTCCCAATAATGGGATGGCCGTGGACCTCCTACTTCTCAAACATATGTTCTGCCATTGTAGAAAGGTGTGACAGGGTCATGCAGTTTCCTCTGGCCCTCTTCCTTATGCCCGCAGGTCAGATTTGGATATCTGAATTGGGGAAAGTGCTGAATGAATACCTCTTTGGGATCTACAGTCCTGACTGCATGGGATTCCAATTCTTATAGTTGCTTATATATCCACATCTCAGATATTTGTTAAGATTGTGCAGTGCTTTGGATTTGATTTGGAGGAGAAACTTCATAATGCACAGGACTCTAGGCAACTACTGTATGTGTTTCCAAGATCTCAGTGCCAGTTGAAATGAGATAGGAATGAATAACAGGATTCTAAGATGAAGGAATCTCTAGTTATCTTGGTTCTGTGTAAGTAGTACAATGAGATATTGGTGATTAGATTATATGAGCCAAGTGTGAATCTTTACTTGTACAGTCTGTCTCTTTGCATTCTTCTATCTTGTTTCCTAGTTTTAGGCAACCCATGCTTTGCATTTGTCCTGAAAAACATGATTAAACCCTTGAAATCAATAAGCCATAGGAAAGGAAAACTATAAAGATTGATGAACATGACTAGAACTCATTGTTCATTGTTAAGATTTAAAGGGCACAGAGATAATAGTTGTGAGGAGGAGAAATACCAGTTTAGCAGAAGCATTCAAAATTCTACTTGAATTAGGTAGAAAGTTCAGTAAGCCATCCTTGCACAAAATCTGAATTCTTAAATTTTCAGATGACAAGTTACCTCCAGTTTATCATGGAACCCCAATTACAGATCGAAGGAGCACATTCCAGGCACATTTAGCACCTGTTGTGTGCCTCAAACAGGTTAGTAAAGCATGTTTTCAATCAATCATGTTGTTATGTTATCCAATAGGTTATATAGATGGATTCAGTGTATTCATGTCTAGATGAATTGACTGAAGCAACACCAAAGAACTGTTTGCATTCAAGATATAGATAATCTATTACCAACAGTATGCCAAAATATTGGTATAAATAAAGTTATTTGAAGGGTCAAATGAATGAGATAGGAAATTTTGAATGCAAGGTGGTTGTGTAAGAAAAATGCTTGGTAATTTGGATAACTTGGTAAAAATGCTTGGATAAGTTCACATATTGTGGAGATTTTGATTTAGTTTTTGGCTCTGATCTCTGTAAACAGTGGTAAATTACAGTAGTTATTTTTCTCAGGTTGAGTGATCTTATGGGTAAGTTGTTATGAAGGAGGAGTTTCTGATTGTATAGATTTGAAAATAGTCCTTGGTTTGAAAATAGGGTCATGCTGCTGGGGAAAAGGAATAAAATACTATATTGATGCATTATGTTGACTGACAAACAACTGAAAGTGAAAGTAGCACTTGGGTTCTTTGCTTGTAACCTATACAAATCTGTGGGAAGTGTGGTATCAAGAAAGGACAAATTGGCGCATTATAAATTTAGCTTACGCTTTGGCAACTTACACTATCTATAGAATTTCTTTATGGATAGACCTATTAGTATGTGAATGGAAAATGAATGAAAGATTTGATATAGGCTGAAACAAGATCAGAATGTGGCTAGAGAAGGCTGAAAGCATGCTAACACATGGATGCTAGACAAGAAGGATGGATAAGAGTTGAGAGAAAATAAGTCTGGAATATTAAGAGCCTTAATACTGCTGAAACAAATATTAAATTCCTGGACCAACTCACAGACAAGCAGAGGGAACCAATCAGAAGCTTCTATTATCTTATAAAAGATATCGGCCTATGGAATGGGCAGGGTAACAAGACTGAATAAAGAACTGTCTCTGAATGCTGTGGGAAAGGGAGACACAACAATGTCGCAAAGAACTCATGAGGACAGAGTATGACATCTACCTTGGTGTGCACCAATACAGACAGCACAGGACTTCTTTCCAAGTGTGTTAGTATATTAAATGACATATCAGAAACAAAAATTTAGGTACTACCTGCTAACTAGAGGATATTATCTTGAGACAGCTCACAAACACAACTTTCTACCTTCTTTTTTTCCAAAACTCACCTTGGGTGCATGAGTGCAAGATCCACATTAAATCTATGGAAAGCCAACTTCTGACATCTGTATCGCATTTATACTAAGTACTCTTTCATATTGAGCAGTTTTTATCTATCCTGTAACAATAAAATAGAGTTGCATCATTTTTAGTGCTGGTCTGATATCTGGATTGCCTCATTATTAGTCATGACAGGAAGATAACTGGGTGGATCCAGCTATTTTAACAGGCAATTTTGCAAGTTATCATTCAAAGATCTGGACAATGACAGCTTATCTACTTCCACTGAGTCTTTGTGACTAAAGGATCCCACATCATCTCACTTGTGGTTATGCAACAATCACACAGATCAGAGAACGTCATGGGTTGGGCAGATAGAATATATGTATGAAGCTCCCTTCCATTAGGAATGGGGGATCCCTGGTTTTCCTCAAGTTGTTGGACCTCAATATCCGTCATCCATAACTACTGTGATTAAGGTTTATGTTGACTGGAGTCCACCAATATCTAGAAGACTATGGATTGCCCGCCTGTAATATGCCTATTTGTTTTGGAGTAAGTTACATTCAGATTCTTTCATACATTGTGCTTTTCTTCATGCATGTGTCTCATGGTGTTCCAGTTTATTCCCTTTTATGTGTGTTGTAGAACATTTTTGTTTTCTGCAAATGAACCACTGGGCAATTACAGCACTGTTTATTTGCCTACCTTGGCACTTGTCTTGGCCTTTTAGCTAAGATCAAGTGTAGGAAGAGAGAGAGAGATTTTTGTGAGAGTTATTGAAAAAAAACCTGTCTTCAAGGTGCTATGAAATATGAGATATACTTCAGCAGTGGTCTTCTCACTGACATAGTAAGTGAATTTGCTTTGAGATAATGGAAAATACAGCAAAGATAAATATTGAAGATGTATTTTGATAACTCTAGAGGAATGACTTTTTTTCTTTTGAATTAAATGCTGTTCGCTTGCCAGACATGTTTTCTCAAGCTCTCAGAGCTTTAATATTGTTTTGCTTAAAGTGGTATTAATTATGCATTGTTTATTAAAACAGTTTCTTTACACAGCATTTATTTATTATAGGGAAATGTAATGTCTCTGATAAGAATAAAACAATTGTTACTGTATTTGAAGAGAGACAGGAAAAAGTCAACTGATAAATTACTGCCTAATTCTTTACTGAATTCTTTAGTGACTATAATGCAGACAATTGAAAAGACTTGTTTATTTCTACAGGCAAACACATTGGATTCTATAATTTACTAGCAGGATGCAAAAAAGTTAAAACATTTTAGTCCTGTACATTTTGGTTTCTTAGAAGAAAGGCACTACAGGATATAGCAACTAAGGTATCACTAATGGGTTAGTCAGACTTAAAGTAGATTTACTGATTTTGGTAAGTGTACTCTTAACTAGACCTAAATCTACTGTAGATCCAACCCAACAATTGGAAACACATGAATCTTGAATGCCAAATATCACACTTTGATTAAGGCTGCTAATTTAATACTGTTGTTTCATATTTCATCTTATACCAAGGGCCCTTTGAGTTTCAAATTTCATCTTCTTATACCAAGGGCACTTTGAGTGTCTGTAGATTGGGGAGTGCTTTTTTGTAGCGTCTGATGAGAATCAATTTATTGTTGTGGTGACAGTATTGGTAATTTTATTTTCTACCATTTAATGTTGTATCTGAAAGCTGCTCTATTTTCTCTGTACATTAAAATCATCATCAGCTGATATCCCTATCTTGTTTTTATATCTCTTTCCACAATTTTTTGCTGTTCTACATTTTTGCCTGCTTAATGGATTTCCTGACTTAATCCATAATGCTTATTTAATATAATTATAAATACCTTGCATCCCACATTCCTACTCAGTTCAGATAAGGGGAAATGTTACTTCTGGGGATTTGTCATCTCCCTGTTGTCTCTTGTATCATCTGTTCCTAAGGATTTACCAAATCTTAGAAGAAGAGCCCCCAAAGGAGCAATTTAGGGGAAAACTACTCTGTGAACTCTTTTCTACTGATGGGAAGGAAGTTAGAATTCAAGCCTATGTTTGTGCCCCAATTATCAGCCAAGATTCATTCTCAAAATGACTAGAAAGTACAATCTGTATAAATTAACCATTGTTGATTCAATCTAAGTCTCAGGCTCTTCCCTCAGGAAGGAAAGGATGGAATTAACTACAAATGGACTGATTATGGTAAAGATCTCAAACCATAACAGCAATATTTCTGTAACCCAGGAAATCTGCAGATACTTTTCTTCCTTTCCATCCCAATCCATAATCCTTAGAGGATAGCAATCTTAGAACTGTGGTTCTTGTCCATGGCTCTCTTAGTTGACTTAGAAAAGATTGGGGGCAGCAGCAGGACTTTCTGAAGTATGTAGTTCTTGGGGATTCATTACTAATATAGTAATTTCCTTGAGCGTTTAAGCCAGTCTCCCAGATCAGATGGGAATTATACTCTTTCCATCTATAAAATTACAATTTTTGTACTTCCAAACTTTTTCCAAGCATAGTGCTCAGACACATGTACCATTGAATCCTGTGTCATTTTCTTTTAAGTAGAAGTGTTTATGATATGTCTTGTTTTTCTATATTTTATTCTTAGAGAAAGAGAGTATGTTGGCTGAAATATGCATTCTGTATTCTCCAATTGAAAGTTTTATTTAGTTACATTCAAATATACAAGAATTAAGCATCAATAAGAAGTTTGCAAGATCTTCAAGTAAAGCATATAAATCCTAATAATTGGCTGAAATTTTATTTTTCTTCCAAGGTGAAAACTATTCTTGCTGAATTGTACAAAAATAAGAAAATAGCCAGTGCTACTCACAACATATATGCTTACAGGTGAGTAGCTAAGGTTTGATAGCAATTACTGCAAAATGGTGAGGAGGATAAAAATCCACTAATGAATGGTTTATGTCTAGGATGTATATGTTCAAACCCAGTAGAATTGCATGTGATTATTCATAGATTTTAAATAATTTTGAAAAGCATTAGATTGATAAGCAAATGTATTCTGGTATAGAATAAGTAGCATATTTACACTGTGATCTAGCATTGTTCTTTATTTTAAGGATATACTGTGAAGACAAGCAGACTTTTTTACAGGATTGCGAAGATGATGGTGAAACAGCAGCAGGGGGTCGTCTTCTCCATCTCATGCAGGTAAAAGGAATAAATTGATAACAGAAGATATTTTTCATTGATTGTAGCCATAGCATTGTAATCAGGAGATCCTGAAAACTTTTGTCAATGGATATATACAAACACAGCCCATTTGAAAGTACTATTTGCTATTTAGAATATTTTGATCAATGATCAAATGGCAAAAATATATACAGAGGAGAGATTAATAATATTCTGTATATTTAGTGAAAATATCACTAATTTCCACCATCATAAAATGGCAATTTGTCTTTAATGTTCTCCCTCCTATCTTTAACATTTTCTTGCCCATGATTCATATTGTTGCCTTGTCAGGAGAAATAATTCCAGAATGAAGTAATATTTAGCTTTTCCAGTAATTCCTTCCAGATATTGTGGACTACAAATCCATCATCCAACAGGAAGTTGTAGGCTAAAATATCTGAAGAAACCTAGATTGGAAAGGCTATGCTAAATTTTATGGTGAATAGGTAAGATCTAGGTTTGACTTTGCCTTGCAAAAGTTAAAAAAATATAAATATGAAGCATCTAGACATCTTTCCAGTCATTGCCAATGGTCTGATATGATAAACTGGAGTTTAGATCTATAGGAAGGAACACTGAGCTTATCAGCTTCCTTCCTCACCTCTTAGCTATTAGAAAACAGAAGCTCTGCTTTCAGAAGTTTTTGTTTAGAACTAAATGCAAATTTGCATGGTGCTTGAAAATGGATACCCTAGATAAACTGTGATTTAATGACACCAACCACATCTATGAAGTTGTCTTGCTTCAAGTTGTAGAATTAGGATGCTGCAAAAGTAAGTTTTTCTAGAAATATATTTTTGCAGGTAGTGTGGGTTGAGCTGACAATTGAGGGATGCTCATTATATGTAACAAAGTGAGTCAGACAGTTGTAATTCATCTTCTAAATATTAATATGTATGTGATATTTTTTAATATAGATCCTGAATGTCCACAATGTTTTGGTAGTGGTGTCCCGCTGGTATGGTGGTATCCTTCTAGGACCAGATCGTTTCAAACACATCAACAATTGTGCCAGAAATATACTTGTGGAGCAGAATTACATGAATTTATCTGTAAGCTTATAGTAAAATAACCATAGCTTCTTCCTGATAATGTGTTCCTTTTGGTATGGCTGGGGAAGGCTGAAATGCTTACATAACATCATTGACAATGAGTGCTATTTACAATGGTATTCCATAATTGAATTTATCAAAGTGTTTTTTCTTTAAGGAAAAACTTTTTAAGCTTTTCTCATTTAAACAGAAACCTTTTATCACTCTTATAGCCAATTTTCACCCAACACAAATAATTTTAAATAATTTACATGTACAAAACCTTCCCCAAAGCATTCATGAAATAGGGACAAATTAAGTGTAATAGAATATAAATTTTAGATAATTAACCCTGAATATATGCTAGCAGTGTTCAGAAAAGCATGTAATCTGTGTAGAAAAAGAAGCAGTTATTTAGTTACGTTTATCTGATTCTTCTATAATTTATTTTTCTAGGAAAATTCATCTAAGCATCTGAGAAAGAACAAAAGAATAAGAAAAGACAAGAAGAAAGCAGAACATTGATTTATTTTGCAGAATTGCATAGCAGTGTTTCATCTTTTGACTGTATGTTGACAATTAACCACTCAGTTACCCTATATGACTTTTAATATTCTAAACTCTTTATCCCAAAAGTGTGGAAACACTTTGCAATAATAAGAAAATATTCTTCTTAGTAAAAAAACTCAACAGCAGCAGATCCAGAAAACACCTTCAGTTTGTTCACTGTCTTAGCCGCTCAGGAATCAAGGTCTTTCAATATAAAAGCTTCCCTGTGGATTTAGCCTTTGATTTGTTAAAAAACAATAAATGAGAAAGGCAGTTTCACTATCTTCTCTTTATCCTTTTGGGGAAAACATTTTGATAATGTATGGTAGTAAGAATCTGTTGTAAAAAAAAAGAAAGAACTGTTCTCATGAGTCAAAAAGCAACTCTTGCAAAGAATTATTTACAGAATCAGAACTGAGAGAAATAACAGCATTTAGCACCCCCCAAAAATGTTACTATCGAACAGTTTGATTGTGAAATTTCAATTCTTGTGTCAGTTGAAAGCATTGTAATGGCTCTTAAGTTGTAGTGTATTTTAAAGTTGGATCAGAGATGAGGGAGCAACTACTGGATGTATTGAATCATCCCAAAGCAAATTAGGGTGAGGGGGGGAAGGGGAGAGGAAGACTGTTTTGCTATCTTTTGTTCTGGATTGCTACAACCAGGGAAGTTTCATTAATGAACTATGCCTTAGAGCAACACTGAATAGTTAGTTATATGTTGATGGAGAAGCACTTGCATCTGGAAGCAGCTAGAAGAACTACGTTTAATATTTTGCTTTCAAAAAGGAACCATGGCAGGGTGGTTTACAAATACATAATTCTTGCTTTGGAGAATGTGCATAGCTTATATTGTCTGCCTAAGTGTCTATCAACTTTGTGATGTAGGGATTCTACCGTAAGCCACAACTCATCAATTGGTGTCATGCGCTGCCTACCTCTGAATAACGTTCAGACGCTGGTTTGCAAATCAGGTTCTGGTTTATTTCAGGGCAGGTACAACGTTGGTAGAAAAAAGCTGAGAGTGACAGGAGCGCGCCGGTGCGGGGTTTAAATACCCCGCGCCGGTCAGCGCCCCCTCGCTCACGGTCACGTCACCCCCCTTTGTCCCATGCGTTGCCCTGCCGGTGGGTGAGGGTTTCCGGGATCGCCCATCGGCAGGTTTCCATTCTTCTGCTGATTGCTTTCAGCTGGGCGATCCCCGTTGTATTGCCGCTGATGGTTTGGGTGGCTCCGTGATTCCTTTGGCTATTGTTTGTTGGCCGTTAGTCGTTGTAGGTTGATGGCTACTTAACTTGTACCCCTTCACCTATTTCCTTGTCATTGTCATGAGTGCCATTGCGCTGATGACTTTAGCTCAACGGCACTCATGACATACTGCCCCCTTTCCGAATAGTGTTCTCCCTCGGGTTTCTGGGTTTTCCCCGTGGAGCTGTCAAAATGCCACATTTTTTTTTTTTTTTTTTCAAAGTTCCCGCCGGAGTAGTTGTCGCCCCTCCCTTTGCTCCTCCCTCTACCACGTGCCTTCCCAGGGTGTGTCCATGGTGCGCATGCTCGGGTTCTAACCTGGCGTGCGCATGCTCCAACCACACCCTGTTTGTTTGGCTCAGTTCGGCGAGGCGAGAGGCGTGGCTGGTCGGGTGCTGCTCAGCTCCAGGTAGGGCCCTTCTTTTCTTATTTAGAGTGCGTCGCCTTTGTTGTGTCTCCTGGGCGTTGCCCCCAGGTTGCCCTGTTGACTTGCTTGCCACTCCCCCGCGGCCAGGGGGCGGGGGGAGGGTGCTGGCGATCGTTTGTCACCACCCCGTGGGCCCGGGGCGGGGGGAGTGAGTCCCGGGGGGGGGAAGGTCCACCCAAGTCGCGGGCTTGGGGGGGGCCCTTTCCCTTGGGGCACGGGAGGCGGGGGGAGGCCTGCGGGGGGGGGGTTTGGTTTTGCTGACCTTGGTTGCGGTTTGTCGGGGTATGCCCGGTGAAATGCTCTGGTCAGGTCAGGCGCGTTAACGTTGTGCGCCGCCACCCATTCCGGGTGGGGGAAGTGTTTCCACCTGACCAGATAGTGTAGAGTTCCTCGTTGCTTGCGGGAGTCGAGGATGTCCCTTATCTCGAAGTGGTGTTGCCCGTCGATCATAAGTGGTGCGGGCTGTGGCGTGCTTGGGTGCCATCGGGAGGTGGTTGCCGGTTTTAGGAGGCTGGTGTGGAACACCGGGTGGAGCCTCCGGAGGTTGTGTGGCAGGTCCAGGCGTATTGCTACCGGGTTCACTATTTGCGTGACTCGGAACGGCCCGATGTACTTAGGCCCCAGTTTTTTCGAGGGTTGGGTTGACTTTAGGAACTTGGTGGATAGATAGGCCATATCCCCCGCCTGGAACGTCGGTTGTTGGCGCCGGTGCTTGTCGGCCTGCTCTTTGTAAGCAGCCTGTGCCTCCTTTAGCGCCGCCGTGATTACTGGCCATGCTTCCGCGATCTTCCGTCCCCAGTCGCTGGCGTCCACCTGTGGTTCCGGGGGTTGAGGTAGCTCCGGTATGGGGACGAAGTCGCGCCCCGAGACTACTTCGAACGGAGTTTTCCCCGTGCTCGTGTGGACGGCGTTGTTGTATGCGACTTCGGCGAACGGGAGCAGTTCGGCCCAGTCGTCTTGGTGGTAGTTCGTATATGATCGTATAAATTGCTCTAAGGTGGCATTAAGAACCTCAGTGGCTCCGTCCGTCTGCGGATGCCAAGCCGTAGATAGGGCCTGTTGGGTCCCCGTCAGCTTCAGGAAGGCCCGCCAGAATTTGGAGGTGAACTGTGTGCCCCTGTCGGTCACCACACGTGCGGGACATCCGTGTAGCCTGTACACGTGGATGAGGAAGAGTTTGGCTAGTTGTTGTGAGGATGGGACCGACGTGCAGGGGATGAAGTGGGCCTGCTTTGAGAAGTAGTCCTTCACCACCCAAATGGCCGTTTTCTTCTGGCTGGGTGGGAGGTCCACTATAAAATCCATAGAGATTTCCTCCCATGGGCGGGAGGGTTCTGCCACCCGTTGCAATAGCCCCGCGGGTTTGCCTGGTGCCCGTTTGGCCCTAGCGCACGTTGGGCAGGACGCCACGTAGGTTTTTACGTCTCGCCTGAGCGCGGGCCACCAGAATTGGTGCCGTGTTAGGTGTAGGGTCTTGAGGAACCCAAAGTGTCCCGCTTGCTTGGCGTCGTGTGACCTATGCAAGATCGCCTGGCGCTGCGAGTCCGGGACGTAGATTCTGCCTTCCCCCCATGCCAGGTCTTGCGCCATCGTTACCTTGTCGGGGTTCGCCAGGAACCAGGGGTCGGTTTTGAGGGCGGCGGCGAGGTCCGTGCACATTCCCCCTGGTAGTTGCGGTTGGCTTCTTTCCGTCGCCGGTTGTCCCGCCGTCGGCTGCGCCGTAGCGTCGAGCTGCCTCTGTGCGCCGCTTCGGGTGGTCACGGCCATCCCCAGTTGCGAGGCGGATAGGACCGTCCCAATGGTGTCTGGGGCGGGCTCTTCGTCTTGGGGCAGTCGGGAGAGGGCGTCGGCCAGGAAGTTCTTCTTGCCCGGCATGAACTTCAGCTGGAAATCAAAGCGGCTGAAGAATTGGGCCCATCGGACCTGTTTTGGGCTAAGGCGTCTAGGCGTTCGTAGGGCCTCGAGGTTCCGGTGGTCCGTCCAGACCTCGAATGGTTGGGTGGCTCCCTCGAGTAGGTGTCGCCATGTCTCTAGTGCCGATTTCACCGCGAAGGCTTCTTTCTCCCAGACGTGCCATCGCCTCTCTGTCTCGGAGAACTTCCTTGACAGGTAGGTGCATGGTTTCAGGAGCCCCGTGGAGTCTTTCTGTAGTAGGATGGCTCCCAGGGAGAAGTCTGAGGCGTCGGCTTGGACCACGAACGGCCGTTCTGGGTCCGGGTGCGCGAGGATTGGCTCCGTAGTGAACAGCGCTTTCAGCTTGTCGAATGCGGTCTGGCACGCGGGAGTCCAATGCAGCACTGTGCCTGGGTTCTTGGCGCGTCGGGTGTCCCCCACCCCTTTGGTTTTGAGGAGGTCCGTTAAGGGGAGGGCTATCTCAGCGAACCCCCGGGCGAATGACCTGTAGAAATTCGCGAATCCCAGGAAGCTCTGTAGTTGCCGTCTGTTGCGGGGCCGCTCCCAGTTTAGCACCGCTTCGACTTTTGCGGGGTCCATTTCGATGCCGTCCCCGGAGATTCGATACCCCAAATAGTCTAGGCGCTCTTTGTGAAACTCGCACTTTGTAGGCTTCGCATAGAGCTGCGCCCTTCTGAGCTTGTCGAGGACTTGCCTGACTAAGGTTACGTGTTCCTCGTGTGTTTTTGTGTAAATAAGGACGTCGTTGATGTAGACCAGGACCCCTTTAAACAGATGTTCATGCAGTACCTCATTGATGAGCTGCATGAACACCCCAGGGGCCCCCGCGAGTCCGAAGGGCAGTACCTTGTACTGGAAAGCGCCTAGGGGGCAGTTAAACGCCGTCTTCCATTCGTCCCCCTCCCTGATTCGGATGCGATAGTACGCCTCGCGAAGGTCCAATTTGGAAAAGACTTTGCCCGTGGACAGGTGGGCGAGCATGTCCTTCACCAGGGGTAAGGGGTATTTGTTGGACAGGGAAGCCGCGTTTAGGCCCCGGTAGTCGGTACAGAGCCGTAGGGTCCCGTCTTTCTTCTCCCGGAATAAGACGGGGGCTCCGACCGGTGAGCATGCTGGCTCTATGAATCCCCTGTCTAGGTTTTTATCGATGAACTCTCGGAGGGTTGCCATCTCCTTCGGGGTCATCGAATAGATTTTTGGTCGAGGTAAGGGGACGTCGGGCAGTAGGTCGATCCGGCAATCCGTCTTGCGGTGGGGGGGTAGTTGGTCAGCCTCTGCCTCTCCGAAGACCTCGGAGAAGTCGGCGTATTGTTCTGGTAGGTCTGCTGGGTTAGCGGCGTTGTCTTGTGTGGTCGCCTCCGCTCGTCCTACCGTGGGGTTGCTTTTGCCGGCTGGAACTGGTGCTCGATACTCGCCGTCGCCGAATGTGAAGGTACGGGTCGCCCAGTTGATCCGCGGGTTGTTTTTCGCGAGCCATGGCATCCCCAGGACTGCAATGGGCCGTCCGATGTGCGTGACTACGAACGATGTGCGCTCAGTGTGAGTGCCCATTTGCAGGGTGACCGGCTCGGTTTGTAGCGTGGCTGGTTTCCCTCCCGCTGTAGAGCCGTCCAGCTGGTGGAATGCCAGCGGCGTGGGGAGGGGGAAGCAGCGGAGGTCGAGTTTGGCGACTAGGTCGGGGTGGATGAGGTTTTTTGAGCACCCCGAGTCCACTAGTGCCGCGGCCGTGGTGGCTCCGTTTCCGGTGGAGAGTTGAATTGCTGCCAATATTACGGAGCTTTTGTCGTTTCGTTGAGGTGGTCCGCGTTGCTGTCCCACCGCCTGCCTCGCCACGCGTCTCAGAGCAGGCGGGGAGCATTTCCCGCCGGCTGGTCGGGGTCGGGATTGTCCTCTTCCCCCCAGTAAGCGTCCCAGCTCTCTTTCGGTGTCGCTGTGGCCACGGTCATTCGGCGGTGAGGCGGCGGCCCCGGGTTGGGTGGTTTGGGGCTAATTTTCGGGGTGGGCTTGGGCGCGCTGGTCGGCGGTCGGTTGGCGAAGCAATCCGCCGTCTTGTGCCCTAATTTGCCACACCTCCCGCAGGGCTCCCGGTTGAACTTCTTTTTAGGGTATATGGGGCCGGCCATCCCCCCGTGTGGTGCGGGTACCTTTTTCCCGGCATCGTTTGTGTCTTCCGTGGTTGTCATGAGGAAGGTGCGGTGCGCGTGTTCGGCTTTCCCCGCGAGGTGGATCCACCCGTGTAACGTTTCTGGGTCGTCGCGGTAGAGGGCCCATTGGAGAACGTCGCGGTTGAGCCCCCTTTTGAAGATTTCTAGCAGGGTGGTCTCGGACCAGTCGCTGACCTTCCCCGCGAGGGCTTTGAACTCCAGGGCGTAGTCAGGGACCGTGCGGGTGCCCTGTTTAAGTCTTTGGAGTGCGCTTTTCGCCCGCACTTTGGCTAGGGGGTCTTCGAAGTAGTCTTTCATCTCTTTGATGAAAGCAGGGAAGGTGGCGAGGGCGGGGGAGCTGGACTCGTACAGTTGGACGTACCAGTCCGCCGCCCTGTCTTGGAGTTTGATCGCCACGGCGGCGATCTTGTCGGCCTCGGAGTCATAGGAGTGTCCGTGCCTCCCCATGAACTCCCTAGCGTTGGTCACAAAAAACGAGAGTTTTGTGGGGGTCCCATCGAAGAAGATGGGAAAGTCCTTTGGGGCCCGGGCGTTTTGTGCGGCCCCGCCTCTCGCTTCTCGGGGTGTGGTGTCGGCCGCCTGTGCCGTCTGCTGGCCCTCCGCTGGCCCGTGTGGGTTCGATGCTTCGCTCGGGGTGTGGGCTTGTGCGGGGACGTCGTTGGGTGGCGCGGGGGGCATAAGCGCCTGGAGCATGGTCCGGAGTTCCGTCAGCTGAGCCCGCATGGCCGCGAGTTCAGCTCGTGCCTCCTCGTCCACAGCCCGCGCCGCCGCTGGGGCCGGTTCCGTTGGCGCGTCCTCGGGGGTGGGTTGCCGGTGGGGTTCATCGTCCCTCCGCCGCGGGTCCGCTTCCTCCGCCGTCTGATGGGTGTCTCCGTCGTCCTCCTCCGTGTCGAGCGCCGTGGGGCTGTCGCTCCACGCCCGTTGCTGGGGTGCGATGTGGGGCGCGGGGTCCTCCGCTGGTTTCGGAAGTCGTGCTGCTCCCTCCCGCGGTCGGGTTGCCTCCGTCGCCATCTCCCCTTGGGGTTGGAGCTGAGGCTCGGGTCGGGTTGGGTGGGCGTCCATGGCTCCGGGAGTCCGCGGTGCCTCTGGCCTTGGTCGGTCCTCCTCTGTCTCTTGCCGCGCGGCTCGCCCTCCTTGCCCGCGCCGTTCCGGCCTCATCTTGCTGGTCTTCTCGCCGTCTACTCCTCCCGCGGCTCGTTGTCGTCCGGTGGGGCTCGGCGAGGCTGAGTTTATGACTCTCAGCTTTATGTCTTGCGCTGCCTACCTCTGAATAACGTTCAGACGCTGGTTTGCAAATCAGGTTCTGGTTTATTTCAGGGCAGGTACAACGTTGGTAGAAAAAAGCTGAGAGTGACAGGAGCGCGCCGGTGCGGGGTTTAAATACCCCGCGCCGGTCAGCGCCCCCTCGCTCACGGTCACGTCACCCCCCTTTGTCCCATGCGTTGCCCTGCCGGTGGGTGAGGGTTTCCGGGATCGCCCATCGGCAGGTTTCCATTCTTCTGCTGATTGCTTTCAGCTGGGCGATCCCCGTTGTATTGCCGCTGATGGTTTGGGTGGCTCCGTGATTCCTTTGGCTATTGTTTGTTGGCCGTTAGTCGTTGTAGGTTGATGGCTACTTAACTTGTACCCCTTCACCTATTTCCTTGTCATTGTCATGAGTGCCATTGCGCTGATGACTTTAGCTCAACGGCACTCATGACAATTGGGCTTGAACTGATCCTGGCTAATCCCTCTTTCTCAGCCTAATCTGTGTGTGTGTGTGTGGGTATATACCTTCAAGTCAGTGTCGACTCCTGGCGACTGCCTGGACTAGTCCCTAGGCATATTTTCCTAGAAAACATGTTTTACCATTGTCTCCAAGGTCACCCAGCTGGCATTGTGCCTAAGGTGGGACTAGAACTCACAGTTGCTTGGTTTCTAGCTTGGTGCCTTAACAACTACACCACACTGGCTCTCAGCATAATCTGTTTTATAGTTATTGTGATAATAAAAATGCAAGTACGGAAAATCTATATATAGTATGTTGTACTGAACTCCTTAGAGAATAAGGCAAATGAAACTTCCCTTCAAGTGACTTCATGGGCATGCCTATGTAGTTTTCTTGGCAGGAATACAGAAATGATTTGCCATAGGAAGCTTTTCAATTTCCCAGGGTAGCCTCCAGCCCTAATATTCCCTAGAGGTCTCCCATCTGAATGTTAATGAGGTCTGTCTGCTTAGCGAGTGGCCACACCTGTTCAGAGGTACCATGTCAGATCCTACTGATGCCTCCTAAACTCAACTGAGTATTTTCCTGGGATTGCACAGCTACCATACTGCTTCTTTATGGAGGTCCCTCTGCCTTTTCAGAAGCCCTTCTGGGGCTCCAAAGTGCTGCATATCCCTAATAAATTGCTATACAAAGAGCACCAGTAATCTCTTAATAAAACAAAAGAAAACTCCATCACTGTTCTTGTTAATAGGGAAATTATATCTTAATCACAATGGCAAGGGGGATCCATAGTTGTTTTTACTACAGGTCCATTATTTTAATTCTGGGGTTACCCTGAATCTCCATCCAGATCATGTGGAACATTCCTAAAAATGGTAGACATTGTGATGGGCACACAGCCAAAAGGGAGAGTGCTAGCCAAGTCAGTCTCATGACTCCTCTCTTTTCTCATATGTAAGACTGCTCCCCTTAAAGCTACACTGCAGAATTTTCTTCTTGTCCAGGACCGCTCTTCTTCGTTGTAATTTGCAGGGGCAATGTGTCAAAGCCATAATAGATGAGAGCTGGTGAGGGTGAAGCAAATCAGAGAGATGGAATCTCTATTTCAATAAAGGTGAGAATAGGCTCTAGAAAAGTAATTTTACATAAATCTTTCCTGCCTATCTTCCTAAATCTGAAATAGAACTGTGGGGAATTTGCAATTGCAGTAGGAATGGAGAAAACAATCCTAGGTTCTTAGCTGATGTGCCTGGCCTGTCTTGTGCAAGGGATATTTGGATTGGAAAACAAGGAGCTTGAGACCACACAAACATCTTAATGAAGGTTTTGTTCAAAGCAGAATTGTACCTGTATGGCCAATGCAACTGCCTCCCTGCAACCCCAAAATATGCCCTGAGAAAATCCTACAGCATGATGTAGCATCATGCCTAATACCCTTCTACTTAAAAAAGGGGCAAGGTTTTCTATTTTGATTTAAAGGGGGAAAAAATAGCCAACTTGTTTTTGAAAGTAAGTGCTAAATTTTTGCTCCTTAGAAGCCAAATATTTTCCCCATATTTCTCAGGAATAAATGGGTCCCTAAGATGCTGGTGGTGACAGAATGGGGATATTTGCACATTTAATAATAATAATAAAAATGTATGCATGGCATCATCATCAATAGCTATGATTCAAAGAAATAAGGAATTTTATAGCACCATTTGTAAAGGTCACAGAAATTGTTCCTAAAGGAGCAGATTTTTTAAAAAGGCTATTATAGATGCAAAGCCTTGCCTTCAAAGGACCACATTTGTCCTAATAAAGGAGGATGATTAAGTACCCAACAAATCTTCCTGAATTAGAGGACACTTACTCCATTTGCTTATCTTTAGTATGCATAGCTGCACAAACCAGCTCTCAGACAAACAACTATTGGGAGGCCCAATAGTTATGAATCTTGCATTTATAATTCTGACTCTTGCTATGAATCAGCTATGAATCTTGCTTTTCACTTTTGGATTTAAATTCTATTTAGGCTGTGAACTCTTTGGGGAGTGAACCGGTTTTGTAGCTATATTTTCATTTTTAGACAAAAAATTACAGAGTAACAGAGAAGAGGACTAGATGATAAGGATGTGCAGTGCTTCAGGTTTGATTCCAAAAAGGTGCTTTGGAGTGCACAAAAGTGTGAACTTCAGTGCCTACCTGCCATCCTTTAAAGCAGTCACACTTTTTCTTAAGATCATGGGGCAGCTGCAGGGGGTATGTAGCTGCTTTGAAGACTCGGTGGCAGATGCAAAGTACCTTTTTCGACTTCTTTTCAAAGACTTGAAAAGCCAGTGGCTGCAGGAACTGTAAATTTACTGATTTGCTGTTTGCTTATTTGCCTCCATCTTCAGTGTTCTCCGTCATCCAACAACTAGATCTGGTGGTGTGATTCTGCCACAGACTCACAATAAGGTTACCTAAGTTCCTTGCTGAGAGCACTGTGAATTGTGAATGACTGGCAAAACATCTGGATAGGGATAGGAAGGAAACCACTGCAGAAAGGTGTCATGTTCACTGTTTCAATGTGCACTGTACATCGTAACATTTCACATGCCATGGTGCTGATGCGCGTTTCTGTTGGGAGGGAGCTGCTGTGAAACCTTGTGCCAAGCTCTGTATCTATGTTCATTTCAATGGAATGTGTTTGGGTTATGTGCTCTGCTCAAGGACTTTTCCCGCAGACCATCAGAAGCCGTTAGGAGCACCTGGGATTGTGAGCTTGGGAAGATTCTACGGGGGGAGGGATCTCATTTGTACTGAGGGTTTTTTAGTTTGCATTTGGCATGCTTTTCCCATTCTCAGCTTTCTTTGTGATCCTGCATACTATTTTTTAATAAATCAGATATCTTTGTGAATCTGCTTCTGAGTCTGATGGTGTTTTAGAGTAGGCATTCATTACAAAAGGTGATCCAGATTCAGTGTAGGCAAATTTCATAATTAGCTTTGGGCCTGGGTGATGTGGGCTGGATTGGTCAACCCCGTCTTTGAGTTTTCCATACTTCTTCACCCAACTCCAAAACCTCTTTACTGGTGCCTAAAAAAACTTAATTCAAAACCAAGTATATGTAATTTATATGTGTTTTCCCATTTCATATAGAATTAAATACTAATCTATTTTACCAGTAAATGTCTATAGATTTCTGGATTTACAAAATAAAGATGAATGTTTTATACTATTCTATTTGGATATTTTTCACCAATAGGTGTCAGGAGAACTTTTAGAATTTGAAGAAATCTACAGTTATTAATTGAGGTAGTTAATCTGCATGGGTTACTTAAATATGAAATTATTTATTAATTGTCAGGAATTATCCATTCCCTAACAGTTTGTCTTTCCGGATAAGAAAAATTCCATAGATACTCAGTTTTAGCACAGAGAAATTTTCTCTCTCTCTCCCCCTCTCCTTCCCACCCCCTGCAGTTGCATGGCTTCTCACAAGCAATGGGTGTATCAAGCCAGGTTCACACTTGGCTAAATGCCTGGGCTTGAAACAAGAAAGCTCCCTGGACTTGCTTATGTTTTTCAGTCATGCTGGGATAGGGTAATGGTTGTTACGGGCCGCTCAAGGAAGCTTCCAGAGGAGCCTCCATTTTATCCCATCATCAACAGCCTTGTAGGGTAGGTTGGGCCAAGAGTGGCTGAACCAAGTCATCTAGAGAATTTCCACAGCTGAGAGAGGACTTAAGCCTGCGTCTTCAACATCTTAACCACCGCACCACACTGACTTTCTTCCTGATAAGGAATCCACAGGTCTTCAGGCTAAATACCATTTAAGGCAAACTCCACCACTCAACATAGAATAGTCCACACAATTCAAATTAAAATGTGGCCTTGGACCAGAAGTTACAATTGGGATGTATCTTATCACATTCCTGCAGAGCAAATTCTGTGAAAGTTGCAAATCTATACATAGGCCTTTGTGCTGGCTTACATATCATGTTATGGCTTATTCAACAAATCACAATAGGCTGAGTCTATACAATATGCTAAGTCAAAACCAAATGAACCACTTTTTGATTTATGACTATATATGTAAAAGAAAAAAAAAGTCATTTTGAAGACTGAGCTACCTTTCCATAATACAGTGCCTTTTTTATTCCCAGAAGAATAACTAGAAGAGGCATCCAAACAGAGTTGAAATGGCTGAGTCTTATCAGTATTTTCTTGAAGTTAACTGAAAGGCAACCCACTTCCAATAGCAGTTTTGATTACCATAATCTGCATTATAGATCTAACAGTCACAATTTCCTCATATTGATTTCGTATGGAAGAAATATATACATACACATCCATTCTACCCTATCAGCTTGAAATTAGTATGTCCCAGAAGTAGATGTTATTTTTGTTTCTTAAGAACAAAGTTCAAACAACGAATAGAGACAAAGATACTGAAAGGTCTATTTTTTGGTTAGATTATTAATCTTTCAAACAAATGAATATGCCCCGGGAGAGCCCGGGAAAGGGTCTGCCATCTCTTATTAACTGGCTTAGCAGACTGCATACATGAATAATTCAGCTAGGAAAGCCTTTTTTTCCCCTGATGATGCATCACCAAGTCTCTAAAGAATTAACACCGAATCATGAAATGCTGGAAAGGTGTGTGTGTGTGTGCAGTCTCAATTCCCCTAGGGGCTGTGGCAGTCTATACATATATGCATTGATACAGACCCATCATGCTATTCCCTTCTGAGATAAGAAACATTATGCAAAGTGCAAAAAGGGAATAAAAATAGGAAGCCAAAGTAATGAATGCCATGAGACAAGAAAAAGAAATATAGCTAAAATTAGTTTACAGCAACACCCTACCTCTCCCTACCGTTCTATCTTTGCAAACCATTCTTACTTCCCCCATGTCCATCCATCTCTTCATCCATTCCTTTTTATTCTTTAGCTGTGGCAATAAGGGAGATTAAATCTGTTTTCTCTCACTTAACTCTTAGCATCTGAGTAACTATCAACGACCTTTTGCTTGATCCTGTGTGCAGCACAAATAGTAATACAGTTGCTCTGTTTGGGACATCGATTAGTGCATTATTTCCATAAGGAAACAGGTTACCTGTGATGATGGCTCAGCAGCTGGAATGTGCTTGGGAAGTTTCATCTTCAATGGCAATTTGGTCAATTTTCCAGGTGAAAAGGAGCCACAGAAATACAAATGAAGTGAAACAGAATAATTTCTGATGCACATACACAAGTGCACCCCCTTTAATTTCAAAATTTCAAAATTATAGCTTCCACTTCAACACGGATATTCATAATTATGAATTACAAGGATCTGGTGGGGTTAGGGAAGCTGCAGGGATGCAGGAAAACATTTTTCTGTCACTTGTGTTCTCTTCCTTTCTATTTAACATAAATCTGGAAGACATCTTTATCTACTATGTTTTCTCAGACTGGGTGTTTATTTTCAAAACAGAAGCTTGAAAGGGTATGGTTTTGTGTGATTTTAACTAAGAACTAGGTGCATCTACAGATTTACTTGCACAGGATTTTGAAAAATGCTCTCCAACACCCCAGGATGGCATCAAGTTGGGGAAAGCTAAAAATTTCTTCACGTATCTTTATGTCTCCTGTGAAGACTTGGCAGAGGCTGAACATCTCCATTTGGCCTGGAGAGTTGAGCATAGGATATCCTCTAACTTTCCAACTTACAGTTCAATATGGCATTGGTAGAATAAGACTGTCCAGTGGATCTTGTTATTCCAGGCAAGCTTATATGAGCTTATTCAGCAATAAATCCCTCTGCATTCAGCTGGATCTACTTCCTGATAACTGTGCATACATATGCAGCATGTAAAAAAATGCTATAGATTATTTGTGCAACCACATCTTCTGGCAGAAACTCCAATTTCTTATTCAATATGGGGAAATAACATCTGTCATGGACAATTTCATGTGGTGGGGAAACTCTACCAGTTAACATACACCATGTGCTAAGTGCTGGATATATATATTAAGCCCTGCAGTCCCAATTTTTTGAGTTGCAAAAAGGCCAGCAATCACTAGAGTCAGGTGGCCATACAAATTGAAGGAAGGAATGAATCCATCAGTAAATGGCAACAAGGAATTCAGGTTTTCTGTATGCTTCTGCTGCCATCTAGTGGTCCTCTGCAATACTGCAGATAAGGTAGTCATAACTGTATTCAGATAGTAAATGTCAAAGATACAGAATTGTAAATGTTTCTATGAATTCATCTGCTTCCAAACCTACAGTAGTCTGGATGGATGGACAGGAGGTAACTATTGAATACTGCTTCTAGCACACAGCCTGCCTTTATAAAGATGCCTGTCTGGCTAAAATTCGAATTATTCAGCATTTCCACTGGGTTTAATTCCCAGCCTTCTTATTTCAATATTGTACAATCTTGATTTATTGCTATATTCTTCAGTCTATTATTTACTCATATTCTGAATTTATTTCATAATTGTTTTAAATGTTATTAGTTGCTTTGGTGAGTCCTCAAACTAAATGCAGGGTAAAATGTTCTAAAAAATAAAATAAAATAAGAGACCCTTTTTTAAAAAAAGGCTCACTCAAATAAAGTAATACGTTTTCTCCTGGTAGACCCCTATCATTTCCCCCCATTTCTTAAAAAATGAGTTCCTATGTCCAAAAAGCATGAGTATGAATTCTTTAAAAAATTTAGTAACCAGAGAGAACAAAAGCCTTCAAAGCTAGAATTTTCTGCTCTTTGGATAAAATACCAGCCAATAGTATGCAATGACTCCAAGCAGAATTCAGAAGCTGAATTAACACATCATTCTAATCTAGCATGTGCTTTGCTTGATTTGTATGTAATGTTGTGGCTGAACCAGGCCACTATGGATAGTTAAAAGAAACTGTGGCTCACTATGAAACATAAATTTAATCAGAAGACTAAGTGTTAAACTTTTATCTTAGTATATTTGTATCCTGAGGCAGATATTTCCCCCCCAGTTTATACACTATCTCTTAAAATTATTTCAGGTAAGACTATCAGTGGTGAAGGACAAGTAGTGAGAATAATTTAGACTATAGTATTACAAGGGAAGGTGGAGTTGGGTAATTTTCAATATCACACACAGTTTTGGGCATTATTTTTACCATATTATCTGGCTCCTTTTCAATATTCAGTATTCCTCTTTTGCTCCTAATGTCTAAGTACATTTGGTGACAATTAGTCTAAAATATTTTTTGAACTCTTTGAAATGAAAATATGCCTGAATGACAAACACACTTTCTGTTGGCAATCTCTCTCTACCTGCTGGCATCATTCTGGCCACTAGGTGTCAATGTTATTCCACAGTAGTCAGCACAGCTGCAAATGAGGGAGACCTGGAAGCCTATTGTCCAATAGCAAATATAGAGACATCATCCTTTACAGGACACTTGTGAATTAACAGGAATGACAAATTAACTTATACAAACAGGACACATGTATGAAGCTAGGAGTGTCATGCTTTCTACGTGATAAGACACTACTGTGGGATATTAATCTTCTTTAAGGTTTGAGGGCATCGCTCAGTTTTTAATTTTTTGCAAACTTCTAATTATTATTGCAATAATAATTTAGCTGCTGTCAAAGTTTATGAAGAAATATATTTTCTACAAATAAGGACAAAATTACTGAACATAATGTATCCATCTAGAGCATGAGTGGAGTCCCTGGGTCTCTCCAGTTACTGTTTTGCTACATTTTCCACCATTGCTAATAATCAGCCATCTTGTTTGGGGTTGGCATCTATTAATATCTGAAGTGATTCAGCTCCTTGCACCCTCAATATGCCAAGGACAATAATGGCTATATTTAAACTTGCTAAGCCATAGTTTACTTAACCAGGAATTAATACATTAATTCAGTTGCTTGATTTCACATAATCCAAGCACCTTGAAGTTTAGCAGGTGTGCAATCCCAGTCAAGCTCAGGCCCCATCTGAAGAACTAGTACTGTATCTGAATTCTGCAGCAAACGTTCACCCCTTAGTTGATGATGAAGATAATATTTGGATGCTGCATTGCACAGCAGAACAAAGAAGGGAGCGAGGAAACCAGTCATGGAAAATAAAATTCAGAAGATTATACTAACATTTGTTCTGGTGCACATCCAACTGGAATTTCATTAAGGTGGAAAAAATCAAGATATAAAAACAGTAGAACTCCTGTTGTGCCACAAAGTGTTCAATAGACAGGTCATGTTAAAATAGAGCCAATACTGAAGCAAGCATTTTTCCCCCTTGATTAAGAGCTAGGACGGGAAACTTGTCCTCCAGATGTTTTGGTAAACTGGGGACTACTCAGCCTCAGCCAGGTCATCTAGGGCTTATATTTAGAGTTTCTTCATTGTTTTCTTGGCAACTTCTTGTAGAAGACTGAGATTGTCAGTGATTTCCTTTAATAACTCTCATTTCATATGTAATTATTTGTGTGTTTCCAATGAATCCTAACACACAAAGGACTTGCTATGGCTACAGTATTGTGACTAAGGGCAGATGTGCACTTTCTGCTTGGCCCATTGCCAATGTGGGACACTAACTACTTCCTCAGTACTGGAATGGGTGACATTGTCCTCCTCCCATTGCAAATGCATCCTGTGTCTGTGTTTTACAGCTTTGATTCAAAACGGATGCTTTCTAGCCTGAGCTGTCTTAAACTCTTCAGAGTGAAGAGTCGCCAAAGCTTTGTTCCATTCCAGTAACAGCCCCAGCTTTGATTAGCTTCAGTGCCTGTCATGCCCCCTCCCCTCCAGCAGTCCCATTTTGTCCTGGACCACCAGATTGCTATGTTCTCTGCTGGTTGGCAGTTGCTGTTTTTTAAAATAATCTTGAGGTTGATCCAATGGTGGCCTGTTAAGTCAATGAATATTTTTGACCCTAAAGTCTCATCCTCCATGGGCACCCTTTCAGTTTCTGCACAGGCTAAGTGAAGCATTTTCCTATTACTTTTCCACTCCCTGCCCACACTACTGCAAAGTTTCCCTTCCCCTTATTAAAACATCCTTAAATTGCAGCTAGAACCTTGCTGCTTTGTTTCTATGAAGCTGATCCATCCATTCTTCCTTTCTATAAAATTTCCACAGACCTACAGAAGAAGGTAGGAATGAAAGAACAATTATACTGCTTTGATTATTGTAGCATCAGAGCAGCAATAGTACCATAAGGGGAAAAAAAGGAAAAAGAAAGGGCCTGTGTTAGAGTCAAAGGAGAAACTATGAGAAGAGGTGTGAAAGCATCCATGTGTGCAAACATCTGGGAAAGCAAAGGAAAGGCATAGGGATAAGAGAGAACAGTCCCTAAAAAGAACAGGCAGCATTGGTAGTCTAGTCCACAGAAAGAGAGTGGCCAGCAAGGCTTGCCCCTTCTTCTCTGCATGGATAGGAAGGGCAAGAAGCAAAGGAGCAACCAATCAGGTCTGAGTCCTAGCCTGGCCCCATGAACAACCCACTATAGTCTAGACCTGAGTTTCTGAAATTCTGAAGAAACAGTCAAGAACATCATCTGAGACAAGCAGCCTGACTGCAGGATGGAATTGCCCTTAATATAAAATCTCCAAATCAATTATGGATTTCAGAAGCCAGTGTTGGGCAAGTCATCTTATCTAAGTCAAGCTTAGTTATGAACGTAATTATCAGTTCTCAGAAAGAAAGCTATGATATAGTTAAGTGAAAATGACATGAACATTATTCTACTTAAAGGCAAAGTTCAGGAAATACACTTTTGAGGGAATTTGCAAACTCTGAAATGGGTAAATCATCTGAACATCAGTAACTTGCCAGATATTCCCAGTGGGAATTTCAGTGTCAAAGAAATACAAAAGTGGTTTACCATGTGATGCATACAACTTCTGCTAACAGGAAAAGGAGGAAAATGTAGAGAATCACTGTATACAGAAACAATAGAGTCTTGTAGCACTTCGGATTCTAACGAATTTATTACAGTGTAAATTTTCTTAGACCAGAGTCCTCTTGAATGGCTGTATGAAGTCTGCTAGTTAGAAGATGCTCATTGTTGTGCAAGGAAAATCTTATAGGTCAGGGAGAAAAAATTATCAAGTCCAACATGTTAAGATTTATTGAACATAGGTGGCTTTTACACAAACATCCTGGCATAATATTAGGGTCTAGAAAGTTCATTGCTTTGGTCAGATCACAGGTGATAGAACTGACATGAATATATTGCAACTGAATGTTTCAAAAATGGCTGAGGCCAAGAATGAAATGTTTCTCCACTGTGTATTAATAATGTTAATATCTGCACATTGATAAAGTTAATGTTAGATTTGTGCCCATTTATTCTTTTGTGTAGAGACTGAATTCTCTAAAATGAAGAAGTGCATTGCTGGAAACTAAAGCTCATATTACTCTAGAAGAGCAATCTTCTTCAAATCAAGGATGTTATGGCTGCTATTATTAGGCCTTATAGCAGTGTTAAGTCTATAGTTATTCGATTTGAGGATTTTACAGGATCCTGACCTGTTTCTAACCAGTTCCTGCTAATGAATACTTGTTTTAGATTAGGGTACTGTCCATATGCAAGGATGAGCTAAAGGCTTATAATGGAGGTATATATTTTTTCAGCACAGATTACTAATAATACCAGAGATACTGATAGTATTAATGAAATAATAGGTTTCAGTAGTTCTCTAGATTCATACAGTATTATAGAAAAGTCTACTTTCTCAGATCTGAAACCGAGTTTGTGAACTTGTTTTGCCCATTCTTAATAAGCACACACAGAAATACAGAATAAAATTAATTGCTTGGGACTTCTCATATATATTCTGATAATTCCATCTGGTGTTATGGAATTTTAAGCTTTTAAAACTTTTTTAAACTCGATGATTTTTAAGATGTGCTGGTCTTAAAAAGGGTTTTTTAAGATTGTAATACTGTTTGAATGGTAAAACTGTTCTTACCACGAATTGTTCACATAGTTGCTCTAGGAACGTCTTATCAATGAAAGCAGGGTAGAGATGTATAAATAAATAATTTGGGAGGAGATTGCCTTCTACTTTCCCCAATTATATCCATTTTCTTATAACAGTGTATCATCCTATATCCCAAGGGGGCCCTTCTGAGCTCAAGAGGACCTGGCAATATGCATTGGTCTTAGGCTGTCATCTTTGTTGGATCAAACAACTAATTGTTTGAGGCAGATGCCTCTTCTTAATGCTGCACGGTACCAAAATGGTACTGACTTTACAGGAAAATGCTTAGCTTAAACAGACACCACTTGGAGACTCTAATCTGTCAGGAAGTTCCCATTCCTTCTAGTTACTCCTACCACCCCTAGAAAAACAGCTGCATTTTCCTGAGAGTGTCATTATTTCCGGAATAATTTTAAAACCACGGTTGCAGAAGGCTCTTACAAGGCACTCTTCAGCCCTTGGTGCATTCAAATGGTTGACTAGAGAGATTCGCATAACCTTAACTGTAGTGGCATGAACAACATAACCAGTGTAATAATTCATTTAGAATGATGACACCTGAGACCTAATTTAAAAGTCCTCGATGAATACTGTTCTCACATTCAAGCCTCAAGGCTGCCGCAAACAGACCTGTGAAATCCGAAGAACTATAGTGAGCCTAATTGAATTGGACTCCAATGGACCGTTGAGGTGGCCTGGCGGAGCTCCAGGGAATTTATATTGTCTATACTGTATCAGAATCACAGCTTGAACTGAATAACTGGTTACATTCAATCATGTTACTGTAACTCACGCTTGAGGTAAAGGGAAACCTTAGCTATCAGCAAGGCAGTATGGAAAACAATTTGGAATCACTTTAAACCCGGCTGGCAACTACTTTGCCAATTACAGAGCCCATTGGGAGAGGTGTGTGTGAGGGCTCAGGACTAAATGATTTATGTCAAGCACCTCTGTCTCAGAGGTATACATGGGAGCCTGTAGAGGAGGTGCTTGTGTGCCTAATTATTTCTCCTAAGAATACTTTAGCCAAGGTAATTTGTGCTTGCAGATGAGTCACAGGCAGGAGGAAAAGATGAGGGGAAAACAGAGGCTGTGGTGAAATGCTGGGCCCAGAGGTAAAAAAGGAATCAAGGGCTGTCTTTGGAAACACTCAAGCTACTGGGTAAAAATGCTGAGCAAAGGCTCGAATTTGCCCTGAAAAAGGGGAAAGCAAGAGGAGGAAAAATGCATGTTGGGAGGAACACTGGAACGTGAAACGATTTCCCAAGTGATGTCCATCATATTGCAGCCATTCACGGAAAAAGTAGATGTAACCAGAGCAGCTGATGTGGGATTACATCCCTAGAGTAAAGGGAGAAACTGGATCATCCTCAAGTCTCCCTAACCAAGGCACAAACCTGCCCCAGGAACTGTTTTACATGATACATCACAACAATCCCTTCATCTCACTCCCAGGCCCACAACTGGGGTGGCTTAGAGTTGTCGTTACCTGTTCCGGTTTTAACACAATGTCTTCCCTCTTCTCCCAGCTCTGTGTTTGCCATGATCACGATCTGGCACACTTTATCAGTGGTGTGGCTGATCAAGTGGCCAGGAGGTGGGATCTGCCCAGTTCCTATTGACTGCTTCCTCCCTCACCGCAGGCATGCCTTCTCCTCTCCACAGCCCATTTGGCCTGGGCTGTGGAAGAGACCGTGGCCTCTGCCCATGAAATGCCTGACCAGCGCTTTCCAAACCCTTGGTCAGGTCTTACGTGGTGTATATGGGATTTGCCTTCTTTTAGACCTGTTTTTGAAACTATGAGTTTAGGGCTGCTTGTGCTATGCCTGTGCTTGGAAAATAGGATTAGTGTTCTCTTCAGAGAATGCTACTCCTGCACGGCACAGAATGTTGATTTAAATCAGGAGAGAAACCTGCATTCAGTCAGCTGCACGTGGTTAGTTCTGTGAATGAGTAGCAGCAATGAGTACATCACAGTCTTTTTCTTGCTTCTCCTGAAAAGGTTTTTTTGCTACTTTTAATAGGGGAGAAGTGCCATTTTTGCCTACTCCATGAGCTACGTCTAGGTACTGTCAGCCACAGCCAACACTGATATTCCCTTGCAACACTAGTCAAAGACAGATCACGGTAATTATTGATCACTCCTTTCTAATTAACCCATGCCCTCCTCCATGCTTCTCACTCCAAACTCCATACCTGTGACCTCTCAGCCAAGCATCTCAGTGTCTGTAAACAGTTAGTTAGGCACATTGATTATTATGATCCTCTTTTTTGGTATTTTGGATGTCAGGCAGGCCTTACCGAGGTAAGTGAGATATCTGCCTTACCCAGCAGATTTGAGGTATCATGAAAAAGTAGCAAACAATGGCCACCTAATTATTCTCATATTCTGTTTTCACAAAGAGGAATAGTATAATAATAATAATACTATTATTATTACTATTATTAATAGTATAGTAATAAAGCAAGGTGACAACTGGGGAAGGCAATGGGAAACCACCCCGCTATAGTCTGCCAAGAAAATGTCATGAAAGCAGCATCCCCCCAAAGGGTCAGACATGACTCAGTGTTTGCACAGGGGACCTTTCACAATAAAGCAAAACCAGAATAGAAAAGAAAAAGAAAAATGCAACAAAGACAATAATAAAGAAGTGGCTTCCAACCTTCATCACGCTGAGCATAAGCTAATATAATAACTTTTCACTCTCTTTTAAAGTTACAAATAAAAAACCTCATCTCCCCATAGTCTAATTTTTATCTATATGCAATCCAGGAATTGACATCTTTTCAATCTTGGTTCAGCAAAAAGTCCATTAGGAGTTGCCAGGAATATCAAACAAATAATTTATCCCTGATCAAATAGTCCAGATTTGTATTCCTTCTTTTTGCTCTTCACAATCTTAACTTTTAAATCATTCTAATGGCATTGCAGGATTTGATCTTTCATCAGTCTTTGGCATTCAAAGCTTTCATCAGCCTACTTTGTAAATCCCACAAAGAGGCATCATCCAGCATTTCTTGTCACAGCTGTTCCATGTCCAGATCCTTTTCTTCCCATAAAAAGGCATCAGCCAGAATTTCTTGTCACAGCTGTTCCTTGCCCAAATCCTTTTCTTGATTTGTCTTTTGTATTCCCATTTTAGTTCCCTCTAGTGTCCATCTGCAATCTTCATCAAGCCTCAGTTCCTAATATGGGTTTAGTTCCATTTCAGTAATTTCCTGTGAGCATATTATTTAATTATATACTTGTTTTTATAAATCTTACATCAAAAATAACCAATGTTCCAAATCTCTCTGGTCCCCCAATCCATTTAAAACTTTCTTAAATCATTTTCTTTTTGCTTTTTGCTAATTGTATATTATTTTAAATTCTTAAGTCTCTGTTTAAAATTTCTTAAATCCAAAGAAAGAAGGTAAAACTCACCAGATGTCAAATTAAGCTTGCTGTTTTGAAGGTCTCTAATATCCATAAAGTAGTTAAATTGAATATTTCCAAACGTGATTAGAAAGTGACTTCTGCTGGCTTAGTGTCCTTATTAAAGGCTTGGCTGCTGCTAGCAAAGATGTCATTTCCCTTGGCTCCTGGTGCTCAAACCCACAGGAGACCGCTGTTTTATGGTCTCTTCACGAGCTGCCATTCAGCACTCATGGGTGATCTCCTATTCTCTTCTTCTCCAGAGAGCTTCGAAGGATCAGTCTACTTGCGGACTTCTGATTGAGAGCCATGGCGAGCTGATCATCCTTTTTTCTAGTGGGATGGCGTTATGATGGAGATCGGCACAGGATGCAGGATCCTGATTGCTGAAATGCTCTCTGGATTAAGGAGAGATCGTTGAGATAACCCATGTGACTCTGCACAGCCACTCCTCATGAGTAACTGCAGGAACTGTTGTTTTGCAATTTGCCTATGGGTTAAGTGGCTGGGAGTCAAGGGAGGAATGATCTTCCCTCACAGTCATTAACACAGCTTTTTAAAGGACAATAAGCTTGACTGAGCCTCACTTCTTAATCACTTTCAATTTTTTTTCTCCTGCCTTAAAAGGATTAAGATCCTTTAGAATGGCAAGTTATACTATATTCACTAGGTGAGTTACCTTCTCCTTAGGGAAAGACCTTTTAAATGTGATTTTTAAAACTTGTGAAAAATATTACTTTTTGGATTAAACAGCAAAAGATGCTTAGAATATGGACTTTAGAAAGTTTAACAACAGATTAAGGGCTGATGGATTTGGAATTACAATTTTAAATGCCCACAAAGAATTTTGAATTAATTAGAAGGAATTTTCTCATGGGAAAAATGGTGATTGTTTTGAGTTTTTTTCATGATAAGGGGACCTTGAAGGTTGGACACAAGAGGGAGCTAGAGGATAAAGGAAATGGAGCAGAAATCTATAATACAAGTTTGGGAATATTTGTCTGCCAAGCTTTTTGACAAATTAGATGAATTTCTTGACAAGATTGACAGAGTATATTGCAATGAAATTACAGAACAAGAACAAGTTGCAACAGATGATATTGAAGGGGATTCAAATGTAACATGTAATGAGAAAGATATGGAGAAAGATATGGGCACACAAATAGAACTGATGGATGACTATTCCCCAAAGGAGATGTACAAATATTGAACCAGGAAACTGACTTGGAGATAGATAGATGATAGATAGATAGATAGATAGATAGATAGATAGATAGATAGATAGATAGATAGATAGATAGATAGATATACAAAAGAACTCTGTTAAGGTTCTGAAGGGCTTTATTAGAAGTGACAAACAAAAGGACGGACTTCACTTATTGGACATACAAAAGAAATCTGCTAAAATCCTGAAAGATTTTTGGCTTGAAACACAGCTGAACAGAAGACTAGCTCTGGGACTCTTTTTGAATGGGTTAAAAGATATTTTTAAAAACTCAGGGAAGGAATACAAGGTTGGCTTATTCGACCAGGACTCAGGGAGAAAAATAGTTATAGTTGGTTGCCCATAGTGGACTTTTGCTGACAAAGAACAACTGATGAAGCATTTGGAATTTTCTTTTTTTTTATTCAAAAGACTAGATATGAGATTATATTGTACTTAGAAATAGTGATAAGCTATTAAGATTGTCTTTACTTGCTGGGATAAGGGGGAAATTACTTCTTCCTTTTCCTTTTCCTTTTTTCCCCATATTTCTTTTTCTTTTTCTACACTTTTTCCTTTTCTTTTGTATTTTTCTGTGTGTATTGCTGTATGGCTTTTATTCTTTTCATTTATAATTCTTAATAAAATTATTTGAAAAAAAAAAGAAAAGGATCAGTCTACTCGCCAGTCTTTGTCTCTGCTCATTTGTGGAGACCTCTTCAGTCAGCCAGGACTCACAGCAGAAGCCTACTGTGGAATCAACTTCTGATATTTTTGTACTGAGTTAAGTTATGTCTAAATTATAGGCAGGGCAGGCAGAGTGGGCCTACATAAAATCTATATTTTAGCTAACTCATGCTAAAATATAGGAAGGGAAGGGAAGAATCGCAAAAGACCAATTGAATGAGGTGGTACCCAAATTTTTATAATATGAATGAATGAATAAGGCTCTCCTCCATCCAGCTTTTAGATAAATCTCTCTCTCAATCTATAATTTATAGTTGTATAACTCAAGCACTGGAAATGACTTAGATTAAATACAGGTAGTCCTCATTTAGTGACTGCAACTTGATCATTAAGTGAAGCAGTTGCTAAGTGAAACTGTGACTGTGCTTATGATCTTACTTCAGCTTTCCTTTGCTTATAGAAAGAAGCTCATAAATTCAAGGACTGGTCACAAAGTAACTTTTAACTTCTAACTAAACAAAGTAGTTGCTAAACGAGGACTACCTGTATACTCGGCAGCCATGTTTCTTTAAGATACAGACCTAGACTTAATAGTTCTGTGGTGTTGGTCTATTCAATAAATGAAACAGAAATTGGAAGATGTTATTGCTACATTTCCTAAAACACATGAAAGTATAATAATATAAGCTTTCCTCAAATTCTTATGAGAACATTAATTGCCAAACAGTGGATTTGTCCTGTGTTAGTGCCAAAAAACATTTGATATCAGTTTAGAACTGTCTTTTTTTCCCTACTAAAGATTTAGCACAGCTGCTGGCAGCAAAACCAGCTCTGACCCTGAAGAATACAACTGCAGTTTTCCCATTTGGAGAAAATTGAAAGTCAGATAAGCAGTGGGGTTCAAAAGCAGTTCAGGCAGGCCTGTTAAAAAGTGCCGACACATCCAATTTGCACGGTCAACCTTAGAAAAAGAGCAGAGATTTAGGTGAGGCACAAACAGCAATTGTTACTATGTAGATCAGAGCAAATAACAACTCACTGCTGTAAAAATGTTGCCTATTCCTACCTTGAACAGCAGGACGTTAGACAGAACATGAGATAGAAAAAGTTCACCTCTGATATTAGGGATAGGAAAAGGTGGAGGGAGGGAGCAAAGCCCTAGTGGCAAATGCAGTCTTCTCTTTTCAGAAACAGTGTTATTATTAGCACCCATCTTCCATGCTGCAGTACACCTGAACATCAGGGAAGGTTGCATCTCGAAGCAAGCAGGTAGCATTCTTGGGCTTCAAAGGCAAACACTTCTCTTTTAAATTAATCTGGGCAGATTAGAATCCTGTGCTGCACCAGTCTGAGCATGTGCAGTTGAGCTAGAGCCCCAAAGCGGGCACAGTTTCTGCCAGCGTAACTGTATCTGTGATGTGGTCATTGTTGCTGCTTGTTTGGTGCTATTAAAATGTGCTATTGTTTCATTTGGAAACAGGGACCAGATGGGACAGGATGGCTGCAGGGATGGAACAGAACATCGTCTTTTATTTTGGGCGGCATCAAGCTCATTGCTACTTTTTACATATGACAAAAGCAAAGGTGATTTATGAGTGCAGCACATTGATCTTTTTAGGGATTTCTCTTGCTTCCCCTGCCTT
This sequence comes from Candoia aspera, assembly GCF_035149785.1. Taxonomy (NCBI): domain Eukaryota; kingdom Metazoa; phylum Chordata; class Lepidosauria; order Squamata; family Candoiidae; genus Candoia; species Candoia aspera. Next base: position 162,410,101 of record NC_086155.1, read on the forward strand.
GTTTTTCAAATCTACTCCTTTGCATGACTGAGCTTTGCTGATCACAAGGGCCGAGCAGATTGGAAACACATGTGGGTTACATAGCAAAGGTTACCTTTGACCTCAAGCTATTTCTCCATGGGAGCATTTAATTTTCTGTAACCTAAAGAATTGTTAATGGAATGTACTTTGCTTGGGGCAAACTCGACCGACATAGATCAGATGTGTTTCATTTCAGCCTGCTCACAGAGCAGGACGTTGATCCATTTTGCTCTACATCTGGAATTTTTAAAACACAGCACTGGAATTTGCTCCCCAGTGACTGTTCCTAATCACGACTTCTGAGCAAAGGAATAAAAAGTGGCACATGTACACACACACACACATCTTTCAGCTTAAGTTTCAATAAATTGGTAGTGACTAAAAAAGGGAAAATCAGGCGAAAGAAGTTGACAGCGTGATTTCTTATGATGCCTACATCTCATATAAAACAATTCTACTTTAGTGTATTCTTTCCCTATAAATTGCATATGCAAACATAATTGGAGCCTTCTTCAGACATTCAGCTGATCCCCTAAAGGGCTTCAAATTGAGTACAGAACAGGAGGCATATGTTGGCCCTGCTGCTTTCCTTGAACTGAACCTCCGTACGTTCAGCCAGAAGCCACAAGGAAAACTGTACTTACAATTACTTAAATCTGAGTACAGTTTTCGGTATGATCCAGAAGAACATTGCTTTGTTAAGGGCTAAGTTCCCACAGAGAAGTGTGCTTGGGTTCAAGCAAATGTGGTATGGCTCTCCTTTAAAGATCCAGTTGAATGCACAGAGAGGGGTGCATATCTAGACTCTTCTCAGTTCGAGGCTTTCCATGTATTCAGCTGAAAATCAGAAAAGGCTTTTATCCTCCTGAATGTTTATGATTCTACCACCTTTCTAATGCATTGGATATGTGTATATTTGCTTTAATATCAGATACAAATTATATTCAAGAACAATGTGTGTTTTCCACTTCAATAGTACATCACAAATCTCTACCCCCCAAAATCAATTACTTCATTTTATATAGCTATTATAAAAATATTTTACAGCATGCAAGAACAAACATAAAAATAACTAATCTATCATCAAAACATGTGCTAAAAATAATGTGGAAAAGAAGAATCAAAAGCTTCTGCCCAAGAAATTGAGCAGAAAAGAACTTGAGACCAAGGGAACTTCTCAGAGCAGGAAGGTCTATAGATGAAGATGCACCACAGGGACAAGCTTCAGAATGGCAATACTATAAGAAAAACAAACAGTTGTTCTTAAATAATGAGCAACATCCTTAGAACAGAGAAATTCCTTTGGTCCTGCAGTTTAGGGAAGGAATGCATAACTTGGAACCCCATGGTCATGTTAAATCTTGGAGATCCTCCTACATCTACTGCCAAATTGTAATTTTTAATGCAAAAATTACATGGAGAGAAATCACATTTACTGTTTTAATTGGGTAATGGCCACAGCACCTCTGAAAATGATTCACAGTCTTATAAGACGATATAATTAAACCTGGGAGATTTTGGTGATCATTCACAGAAAATCTACATCTTGTGAAAACCTTACATAAGAAACATGAAATGTTGTGGTATTAACAATCTTGAAAAATTCTGGAATAATAATAATAATAATAATAATAATAATAATAATAATAATATAGGATTCTGAGGATTTCATCTAGGGTGGTTAAGTTGGTAACAGATATCCTTGCACCCATGGAAATTGCTGACCCCTATTCTGGATACTTATAAACAACAATAAAAAATGACCAGTAATTCTTTGAAAAAAAATGTACTGAAATTCCCATAGTCAATATGAACCGCAGCAGATTTATTTATTTGTGTTTAATACTTTCCAGATCCAGTCATTATATGTCAAAATTACTATGCAACTGTTGTTTAGTTATTCAAAACTATGTAATTGAGCAGCTCTGACTGGCTATCTTTTTAAAAAAATCATGATTTTTTAAAAAATAAATGACTCATTTTGTCAGTTCATTTTTTCCCTACAGCCACTGAATGCCATATTTTTAAGAGATATGGCCACAAATGATGAAGATGAAGATCTTTCTCTCTTCCAGTCAATTGTGTTTGATTCTCAGAGACTGCCAGGACAAATCCCTGCAGTTTTCTTGGCAAGGTTTTTCAGAAGTGGTTTGCCATTGCCTACTTCCTAGGGCTGAAAGAAAGTGAGTGGCCCAAGGTCACCCAGCAGGCTTCATGCCCAAGGCGGAACTAGAACTCACAGTCTCCCAGTTTCTAGTCTGATGCCTTAACCATTACACCAAACTGTCTCTTACTAAAATATTTAATTGGCATATATGTTATGAGTGTGTTCCTATTTCTTTCAACATACTGAAATTTTCTGAAAAATTTCAATCAAGATATGAAGGAACTTATACTATCAACCTTGAGAAATAGATTCATGTGTCAGGATAAAACATCTGCAGTACCCTTGCAATATAAATACACTATATTTATATATAGTGCTATAGTTAACCCTACAGCCAACTGTAGATCAGTGCTACTTTCAAACACTTTTCCACACAGAGCTGAAACATTTCATACAGCAACAGGAGAAATACTCTCTCTTCTAAAAAAAAAACTTTCCAGCAGATTTTTCTCTTTGATTCCCTGCAGTATAAACCAAATTATGGCAAATGAGATTCTGATCTTGCAGCTCTCATGCAAGGAAGTTGTCTCTCTCTTATTTGATTCTAGGCAAGTATGATGGTGCCGACTAGTGACGCGGAAGAAGCTGAATTAAATTGGTAGCCTGGGGTGTTCCAATTATTCAGGTGACTTTAGGGAACTCAGTACCAGATTTCTATATTAAAAGGTGAGGATCTCACCTGTGTAAATAATGAAGGGAGCGATTAAATTTTGTTCCAGCAGAGACCTTGCCACTCAGAGATCTTGTTAATGGCAGTTGAACTGGTAAATAATTTATCAAAGTCCATAATGAATAAATATATACCTCCATCCACACAACTTTATCCAAGTCCCCAGCCAGGCAATAAACTGTTTTTTCCTCCTCTCCTTCTCTTCCTTCTTCCCTTCTTCTTCTTCCTCCTCCTCCCCCTCCTCTTCCTTTTTACATCATGAGATTATTAAATTATTCAGGAGATTCTCTCCAGCTTTCAGTAGGTGTGTAACTTTAAACTTATTTTTAAAGCTTCATGCTCCAGATTTAATAGAGCTTTATGTTAAAAAATCTATAGCAGTCTAATGGAATATGGCTTCCTATTAACTTGTGTCAAAATCTTTTAAGGTAACAGAACTGGTGGCTCAACCAACACAGATTTTTAGACTTCAGCACATAGTGGGGAGAATTTTTCAATTATTTATGCCTGTTAAATTCAGGCTGATGTGCCCGTTTTGACCATTTCTGTTGCATAGGAACAATGAGGTATTACAAGCGCTTAAGCAGGGAATGTCAGATTCACAGAAGAAGTTGCTGCAGAACTATAGTATATATTCAACAAAGTGTATGTGTATATGTGAACTGAAGGAGGAACAGCAGCCTTGGTCCAAGATACTGATCAGAACAAATTGCACACATACAAAGAACCATCTTGTAATAAGAACAGACAGTAGGAAGGGATGTAGGTAGCCTCTGAGGAGCAGGAATGAATGAGAAATTCAGTCAATCAAAAGATTTATATGAATTTATTCAGTTCACATCTCCCAAAGTTAGAGGTGAACCAGAATGCATGCATATACCCCAAATCCATACTGAATGTTGTGATGCAGTTCACAGCCAAAGATAACAACATAGGTAGGGCAAAAAAAAAAAAGATTAAGACGCATGCCCAGAATTATATGTATAAGAACATACTACTCCTAAAATTTCTTAAGGAGCCATCCTTTAATTTAATGTGGATTAGAATAAATTCTCTGACTATAAGAAGAGCTCCTGTGCAAAGTCAGGCTACTCATCCATCTTTAGTCCCCCATGTGGGGAAGATGGGCAGTGATAAAGATATGATAAATAAATAAAATTGTCCACTTTGACCAAAAGTCATTGTCCTGGGGTTTCAGGACCAAGCAAGGATTGGAGCTGGAACCATCTACAAACCACTGTGACATTATGACTCTTCCCTCGCTCCAACCCTGGCCAATTGTGCCTTGGCTTGGAAACTAACCAGGATCAGATAGATGTTTCTCATCTGTGGATGAGAAACATCCAGGCAATCCTGGGGCTGTAGGCTAGAATGAAAAGCCAAAAAAATATCCCAGGAAAAGGCAATGGCAAACTGCTTTTGTACTGCTGCCAAGCAAATTACATGGAACTGCCCATGAAGTCACAGAAAAATGACATTTGTGGGGAAGAGGGGGGTCAAAAACATCAAGATGGGATCGGCGACTGCACAATCAAACCCCCAAACTTTAAAAAAGTGCAATGTGTGTAAAAAGAGGCCAGGGCTTTAATCACACAATCATGGCTGCCATCTTGATGTTTTTGATGCCCTGGGAATTTGTTTACCTTTCTTATACCACTGTAGTCTAAAAAGCCTGAGGCCAGCACACTGAGACAGAAATAACTAGACAAACAAAATATCAATCTAGCCATAACTGATACGCATAAAAATTAAGATATATATAATTAAAATAAGAATGCTAGTGATGGCCTTAATTTTTATGCAGAGCTGACTTCTCTGTTAAGTATGGGAATAGTTGCAAAGGCCTCAATTTATCATATATAAATCTGGGCACAACACTCCTTCTCGTATAAATTCTGTACACAAATATTGCACTTCCTATATCTTTTACTATGTTACATTTGTGATGAAATAATAATCAGGAAAACTTGGGCACCTCCATAAGATAGGTATGACTTTTGGGACCCTACAGTGAGAATGCTAATTTTTGAATCCTAAACTTTATCTGGGGACACAGTAATATCTCTTCATTTGAAATGTTAAGCCATCAGGGTGGATGCATCTACTACCTTTCAGTGAGATGTTGTTTTCCCTCCTCTCTCTACCGGTATACAAGCACTGGATAAATGGAATTTCCTTTTGCACTTTGCTCTAAAGCAGCATCCCCTTCCAGTTGTATTGAGATTAGCACAGATTCTAGGAGTTGCAGTTGCAACATATCCAGAGGGCACCAATTTACAGGAATTATGGATTATCTCCACTGACCCAAGAGTGCACAATCCTACTCTGAGACCTTATTGATTGGACAAAAGGAGGCCTGGATGCTTAGAGGCAATTTTGAGTGGACTATCTTGCGATTGCCAAAGGGCACATGGTTCTTGTTCTGAGAACTGCTAAGATAAATATTTTTGATTGTAAGATTGAAGTATATGCCCTGTTGTAACCCAGGGGAAAATGTTTCTGTACTATATTCTCGATATCAAAAGTTTGGCAAGAACAAAACTGAACTATAGTTTTGCACATTATGTTGTCATTTAGTTCATTTGACACTGATCAGTAAAAATCCAATTCATGAACTGTCAGTTTAGTTGTAATCTTACATTGTTCATGCATCCCCCCCCCCTACATTTACTGTTGAATGTAATGAATTGAATCCTGCTTGTGGTTTGTGCGTGAAAGAGAAAAGATTGTTTGAAGCTTATTTTGCTCAGTGAGTGGAAGGAAGAATTGGTTGGACCTTGGGACAGCAGCTGGGACAGGGCCTTGGTTCAAAGGAGAAGAAAGAAGAATGGTGGGGGAAATGGATGTAGGAGATTGCTACTTTGCATTCTGCATAGACTTTAATTTACTGTGAGTTTGTTCTCATAGTTCTTAAAATAAATTTTGCTGTTTTTCCAGTTTCTGGGTAACTGTCAGCAAAACCCATATTAACCTCAATACCTACAGCCCAGGATAGATCCTGTCTGCAGGGTATGGTCAAAAAAGTCAAGATGGCAGCTTTGCCTTAAGACTGAAGATGGCAATAGCAGAAGCATTTGGAAAAGATATCTTCACTCAGTATTTGGTTTATACTATGCCTGCATCAAATGTCAGAGCCAGGCTCAAGCATGTCTCACAATTCCACATTTTAGAATTTTTAGGGTGAAATTGTTTATCTATAGCCATCTCATTCTGATTTTAGAACAGAGACAGCTTTAGCATCCCTGGTAGATTTCTGCATTGGGACTGAGAAAGGGAGAATGCATCCTGCTTGGTTTAGCTGAATTCTTAGTCATGACCAAAGATGGGTCTTGGTGGGCTTTGTTTTACAAGGCTGTCAGATTGGCAGTTTTTCCTGGAAGATTACTTTCTCAAGCTGGTTCTGGGAATATCTTCTTGACACCCTCTCCTATGATGTCTCAACAGGCTTAATCCTGTCCCCACAGAAACTAGGGAGGTGGTCAAGAGGGCCATGCATGTGTGTGTGTGGTCAGTTGTATATCAGTGATACATTATCTCCCTCTTTCAGTCCTTTCCATCCAACTCCAAGGAAGCTACTGATATCAAGAAATGGAAATTGATAGGAATAGTGGCTGAGAAGGCTAAGAAACTGAAGCTTAATTGAGAGAAATCAGAAATGCTCCTGGTGTTGTTGATAGGATGAGTGTGTATGTATATGTGGCTGATTTCTTGGGATATAGGCTTTCAGCTAGTGCTGGCCTGAATTGACCATTTCTCCCACTCACCACAAAATTGGATGCTTTGGCAGTGGGGGTGGATGGGTGAGTAAGATGAAATTTTTCTGAGGAGAAGAGACGCAGAGCAGCTGTTGTTTCTTTCACCCAGAAAACCCTGTTTTTTGTTGTTTTTCTTGTTTTTAATGTTGAGAGGCTGCTATTATAATGGACAGAAGTTGAGTATCTGCAAAAAAGAACAGTGGGTTTTTTCTTTGTTTTACAGAGTAAATAAATCATTAGGATCTTTTAAAAATGTTCCGCTCTCCTCCTTTCTCTTTCTTTTCTTTTTAGGAATAGCTTGCAAAACCCAAACAATGTTTTATCTGAAGGAGATCGAAAGGAATCCCATATTGTTTGTTTCTCCTTTTTTCCCCTGGGGAAGGTGATGGGCATTCCTATACTTATCTGAGCACTCAAAAACAATTTCCATTGAGTGCAATCAGACTCACTCCCAATTAAATCTGTTGGCAAATCAGCAAAATGATCAGAATAATAAAACTAGGAGTTCATTTATCCTTCATTTATTGAGTTAAATGTATTATTTGCTTTAGGTGAATCAGTTTTTACTTAGCTCCCCAGAGGAGGAGGCAGGTGAGTCTGTTAAACCTGAATGTCCATTAAATCCAAATTTATGGAATCTGCATGATTGAGGAGGCAGGTGAGTCTGTTAAACCTGAATGTCCATTAAATCCAAATTTATGGAATCTGCATGATTGATTGATTGAATGAATGTATAGCCTGCTGTAATCTCAGGATTCTCAGTAGGGTACAAGATACGAAAAAAAAAAAGAATGAAAGAAAGAAAACATCCATGGTAAGATTAAAACAATGCAAAGAGAGAATATAAATAAAAAAATAACTTGACAGCTACAAACATCCCAAGAATAAACATAAAAAACAAAAAGTAAAAGGTGATACAGTAGGTGAAAATCACTGGAGTGCTCTCTGGAAAGTTCAGTTTTTAACAACCTTCTGAAAGCCATCAGCAAGAGGGATAGCCTTATCTGCATTGGGAGACCATTCCACAACACCAGCACGACCACTGAAAAGCAGCACCTTCTAACCTTGGCTCCCCTCCCCTCCTGGAAGTATGGGGCCATGAGGCATTTCTCCCTCAATGCTCAAGTACAGTGTTTCTCCACCTTGGCAACTTCAAGCATGGCTGGCTGGGGAATTCTGGGAGTTGAAGTCCACACATCTTAAAGTTGCCAAGGTTGAGAAATGCTGATCTGGTAGGTCCTGCAGCTACGGGTTGCAGGAGGTGGCCCTGCAGGTATCCAGGTGCCAAGCCATAAAGGGGCTTATAAATTAAAACCAGCATTTTAAATTGAACCTGGAACAGAATTGGTAACCAGTGCAGGGCCTGTAGTACTGGTGTTACATACTCCAAGCATCAGAAATCCGTTAACACACTACAGTCTGAATGAGGTGTTATTTCTGAATAATTTTTAAAGGCAACCCCATGTAAAGTGCTTTGCAGTAATCTATCTGGATGGTAATGAAGTGTGAGTTACTTTACCATGTCCTCCTACACCAGATAAGACCATAATTGGTGCACCAGCCAAAGCTGGGCAAAAGGCACTTCTTCCACAGCCTCCATGTGTTGTTCAAGCAGGAGCCATGAGTCCAGAAGGATCCCCAAACTGTGAAGCTGCTCCTTCAAAGGTAGAGCCTGCCCATCCAGAGACAACAGTTTTTTTTTCATGTCAGAAGCACCTACCAAGGCACTTCTGTATTGAAAGGATTTGCCGGTGACGTCACTGTTGCCCACGGGATGCCCGAGGCGGCTCCTTTCATGTCCCTTTTATTTTCCCACTGAGGTGGTACCTATTCATCTACTTGCATTTGCATGCTTTCGAACTGCTAGGTTAGCAGGAGCTGGGACAAGTTGACTGGAGCTCACTCAGTCATGCAGCTCGCGCTCTCAGATTTTGAATTGCCAAGCTGCTGACCTTAATGGACCTCTGACTCTGCCACCATGGCCCCAGAGACAACAGTGAGCTTTGTCTTGCTTGGATTCAACTTTAGTCTATTCTTTCCTATCCAGCATACTACACTGGAACAGAACATTGACAGCATCTCCCCTACAATCTGGAGTGGCAATGTACAATTAGGTATCACGAGCATACTGATGATGGAGCACCCCAAACTGTCAGATTCCCCAACAGTTTCATATAGATATTAAAAAGCAAGGGCCACCAGGCTAACTTTTCTTCCCTACCACAAAACAGATTGGAACCATCCACTGAACAAGAAGTAGAGCTACTGTAAGATAGTGCCTCCTTTTCTAACCCCCATAGGTGGTCCATTAAGATCCATGGGTGATGGTATCAAAAGCCACCAAGAGGTTTAAAAGGACCAGGAGAGGTACCCTACTCCCATCCAGGTCCCAACAATTACCATCCAGGAGAGTGACCAAAGCTATCTCAGTCCTATAACTGTATATGAACCCTGACTGAAAAGAGTCCTAATAATTTGGTTCTTCTAGGCTGCTGCATAGCTTATCCACTGTTTCAATCACCTTTTTCAAAAAGTAGTCATTTAAGACTACAGGATCAAATAATGGTCTCTTCAAAAGTGGAAGAATTAGAGCCTCCTTTAGCACTGCTGACAGCCCCCTTTTGCAGACAGGCATTAACAATCTCACACACTCAGGTGGTCACTTCTCCACCCACTCCTCGCAAGAGCTAGGATGGGCAGGGGTCCAAACAAGATATGGCAGAGGATAATCTAGACAGCAACCCATTCTCTTCTTTGGAGGTCATAGACCAAAAGGAGCCCCAGATGTCAAGATAGTGTTCTAATCATCACCAAAGACTCTGCCCATGAAGAATAAAATCTTTGGAGAACCTGAATGACTTTGTTGGCAAAATGCTGTTCAAATTCCTTATGGGGGCCAAGTGGGAAAAAGGAAGTTAGTCACCCTAAACAAGGCTGCTGGACAACAGTCTGCTGACACAAAAAGGGAGGAATAGTGAGCCTGCTTTTTCTTTCTTATGCACATACCAGTCAAATTCATTTAGCTTTTCTCTACTAGTATTCCAAGTACTGGTTCTGGCATTTCATCTCCTGTAGGGCCTCAGGAAATCATGGTGCCAACCAGGATCAACCCCCAGAAAGAAGCAATTTGAGGTCATTTGAGTCCAGTTCCTGCCTTGCCTCCCATTGCCAGTGCCTATTTAACAGGCACTGAACTGAACTGTCTGCCAGAGAGTTGGGAAACTCCCCAATAAGCTCCTGGAAACCAAAAGGTTCCATTAGGTTTCTGTGTTGGATAATTTGAACTGTTCCCATTGCCCCACAGAGGTTACACATGACTCAATTGCAACTAGATTAGGGAATGATTTGGCCAGGGCAATGGGGTGATTGAAATTCTCTCCATATCCAGATCACACAGCTTCTGCTGAGACAAAACTGAAGTCTAATGTCAGTCATTCAAGGTAGACTAGATTAGGAAACCAAAGTTATGAATGTTAATACTACTTTTATTATAAGGTTACAATAACAGAATCCTGCAAGTTGGAAAGTGCTTCCCCCCTCCCTCCCGTTGTCCTCATGAGAACAAGGGAGGGTCTTGTATGAGATGCTTACTTGGGTTACACTTCTGCCCTGGACTCAGATTTCTTTTATCTGCCCACCTTCTTAGTTTCAGCTCTTCCTCCTGTTCCTCAAGGTTATTCCTTCTACTCATTACAAATGTATGACTGCCTACATATGTTGGGTTTGAGATTACCTGAGATAAGCCCATGGTTACCATGGAAGCTATGAACTGCCACCCTTAGTGGAGCCAGTCCCTAGAATATGGAGTTAGTCCCTATGGAGCTTGAAATCCCCCAACACCAAAAGGTAGGGCTTCTCCATCTTCAGCCCAGAGACCAGTTCCAGAAGCCTGGGGAGGCATCCTGCTGGGCAGCAGGGGAGCCAGTACACCAGTAAGATCTCAAGCTTGTCTCTTCAGGCCAATATATGGGCATTCATACCCTGGTGTCTCAGGAGCAGAGTCCCACAGATACTGTAAGGTGTCTCTCACAATCAGCAATACTCAGCTGGGCAGATATCAGACAAGGTGACACTATGTTTCAGTAATGTATGCCTGGCCTCTGTCTCATCCACCACCAAGTTGTAAATTAAGGTGGTCTTGTTGCAAACAGACCTAGCATTAACCATCAGCATCTTGAGGATAAGATCTTCACCAATCTGACCACCTGAGATGGAGCCATTGGGTTGGAAGTTGAGATCACTACTAAATCAGAGATCTCCCTTCCCTTGTAACAGCCCACCTGATGATCCATATCATATCTTCTTCATCCCAACTCTACAATAATGTAACTGTCCCTGACATCTCCTGTTTGGGTTGACTAGCCCTCCCCTGCCCTCTGTTTGCAGCCAGAAGGGAGCCTTCATTTCCATAGCTAAACCAATCAGTCAGGTCCCTTATTGGAAAACACTGATCTGGGTCTCTCATTTCCAACACTGTGAACCACCCATGCATACAAATGCATACACCCTTCTATGTCATAATACTAGAACCTCTACCCCTCAGACAACCTAACATTGGTTGAGGTTCACACCTAGTCTGCCTCTCACCCCAGATGGAGTCACCTAATCTCCTCCCTTGTGTTTTATGTAGGTGGTCCCCCCAAAGTGGGACAGAATCTGCAGTCTCTGTTTGCCTTCTCTTTGACTCTATTTATGTCATTGCATAGTTGTACAAATGATATGGATGGATACAGATTACATTAATTTATATTAATTGTTAGGGCTATTTCAGGTACAACAATACAATGTTATTTTGCAGTGATGTTTGGATGCAAATGTTGTCTATTGTATCTGAAGTCCACTAAATACAGGTCCATTCAAGCAAGATTTTACTGTACTCCCATTTTAGTTAAGCTGGTTAGTAATATATTTCCAGACCCAACTGGAAGTGTTATTGTTCAAAAAGTTATAAGTGCCATTCTGCCTGCAGAGGATTTAAGCCCTCCCCCATCTCACGGTCCTGAACTGTTCCTTACCTCTGTTTGAACTGTCTGGTGGTTCATGAGGGGGATCAGGAAGACATGGGATCAGGCTTAATTTACAACAGTTTTGACAAATAGATCTGGTTAGAACTAGGCTCACATGATTTTTTTTTTTTGAAAATTATTCATCTATCTGTGAGCAAAGAAATTGAGTAGAAGCATTTTCCAAAATTCTCCAAGGGAAGGAGAGATTCTCCAGCAATTTCTCAAGCATAGGACTTCTTCCCCCTGAAGACTAACAATAGCACTGCTACTGGAAAAACACAGAAAACAAAACAATGGGAGGAGTTCCCATATGATTTCTGCAGTGTTTAATTGAAATGTGAGAAGTTAGGGAATCTGCAGACCACCTGAGAGGTTAGCTTTTATAATGGACAGGTCATTCACATATCCCTCTTGACCATTTTGTAATTAATTAAGTGCCAGAACATCACACCTGATTTTCTGCATTTGTTTGGAATTTTCTTCTCCTTTGAAAGAAAGTCTAAGGCAAATTCTTTCTCCATTGAATTGAATGAGTAGTGATGGGATAAAAAAAGATGAGATTTTCTCATCCTGGTACTAAATGGGCTTCTTAAATGCTCAAAAGGAGTTTGGTGAGTGAATCAAAATGAGCAAGCATTTCATGTTCTTCCTTGAGCACCTTCTAGCCTGGTCCCTCAGACTCTGCAGAGTTGCTGGAATTCTATTCTGTATACTGGGCAGAGGAGGCAAATTGGTGTGGCAAATATCAGAGGTACTTCAGTGACTACAGGGTCAACATTTTAATTTATTCTTTGCACACATTCTTTGATACTGTTGTCAAGACATATCCTTCCACTCCTCTCTGCTGCCTTCCCAAATATATTTTCTTTTACACTGATGTAAAGACTGCCTCTGCCAGAACAAAGGCATCACATCATTGTACCAGCATGCTGTTGTTCTCAGAGTGTGGCCAGGATTTTGGCTGGTGCAAGAGAATTCAGGATTGAATCTACTCCATCCAGCATTTATAACTTGAAAAGAAGACCATTTTAGCTACTTAAGGAACCTTCTATATTGTCTTCAGTTAAAGCCCAATTTATTGGTGACCTTGCATGCCAATGGTCATCTCCAGTAAAATTGTAGCTAATGGATTGCAGAAGTGGAGGAGTGGAGACAGGCATTATTAAGGCTGGATTTTGTAATTAATTTTTCAAGTTAATTAAAATGTCCAAAAGCACAATAAAACTGCAGGAAAAAAAATTCTGGCAAGGGAATGGCAGCCTGTCTGATTAATGCAAGTCAACTGTCTTTTGAGGGTAATAGTAATAATGATGAGATTATGGATATGGAAGAAGCAGCTAAAGAGATGTGAGATGCATGTGGAATACAAACTGTGTCCTAGTTACTATTTTATGGTGCACAATGGATCTTATTAAGGAGGAATAGCAGTAAGAATTACCACTGAATTGCTCCATAAAAGTATTGTGTAATTAACAGTGCTGCACTAGCAGCTGGAGCACTACCTCCCATTGATATTCCATATCCTCGATTTACTTTCAGTCTTTAACTAAAATATGTGAGTTTCCAGTGCAATTGCAGACAGCTTGAAAAATACGTTGAATTTTTAGTTAATGGTAACATTTCAAGAAAAGAGAGATACATATTATAGTTCTCACATGGAATATTATGCTCTGGTGAACAAATCAAAATGCTTGTGTTAGGTGATGAAATCAGCGGAAAATTTCTTGCTGGTTACAATATGAGTAGGATCAGTCAAATGATGCATTCATGAATGATGCAAGACAGTTGATGACTGATGTGTTCCTCTCTTTCTTTCATGTTTTCTATCTCATGATTATTCTTGGGTCAGCAGCGTGGAATTAATTCTATTTATTTTATTTATTTATGGAACATATTTGTACTGCTGGAAGTCTGCTAAAAGTTTGGAGGAAGTGGCTAATTACTTCACAGTCCAGCACACTGATCACCCAGCTTAGTCATCATTTCCTTCATTTATCACAAAATCTGTAAAACTGGTGACATATTGAGAGGGGCTGACGCAAAGGCGGTGAAATAACCTGACTGATTATCTAGAAAAAGAAAAGTTATTTGGACAGGGAAAGGCTTATAAAGACTTTCTTAGCATCTATGAATATATAGGTAAAGGTAAAGGTTTCCCTTGACATTAAGTCCAGTCGTGTCTGACTCTAGGGGGCGGTGCTCATCTCCATTTCAAAGCCGAAGTAGTTTGTCCATAGACACTACTGTGGTCATGTGGCCGGCATGACTAAACGGAACACTGTTACCTGTCCGCCAAAGCGGTACCTATTAATCTACTCACATTGGCATGTTTTCGAACTGCTAGGTTGGCAGGAGCTGGGACTAGCAACGGGAGCTCACCCCGTCACGCGGATTTGAACCGCCGACCTTCCGATCGGCAACCTGAGCAGCTCAGCGGTTTAACCTGCAGCGCCACCGCGTCCCGTTCTATGAATATATAACTGTCACATAATACAGGGGATTGGTGGGCATGTGCGTGATAATAATGATAAAGATGATGAAAATGATGGTAGTCTAGAATTAAACAATTTGGAGCCTAGGCATTTGTTGTGTTTTAGAACTGAATAAAATTTATACTCTTCCCACACAAAAGCCATTCCTGACATGATTACCTAAGCTTTCATTATCTGAGCAGTACTACTTAGGGTGCATGGTGGGTCATTATATTGTTGCTATTGTTAAAGGATTGAGAGTTGACAGTCTTAGGTGATCTGTTGCAAATCAGCCTTATCCATCCATTTTTGTACCACCGTCCATATAATCATCTCCAAGTGATGAACAAATAATGAATTGTGTTGGTTTAATATGAGAATATTAACAGTAGCAGAAGTTCAACGATTGGGAAGGGTCAAGACAAAGAAGTGATTAATTGACTGTAATTTAAATGCAAATTTAAGTAATTAAAATTAAAATCAGTTATGTACTTCTAATATTATTCCCCATTCTGGAGCTCCAGGAGTTTCACCTAAGGTTCCAAGAATTGCATATGACCAATGCAGAGGAAAGGTGAGCAATCTAGCTCAGGGGTCTGAGATGACGTTTGGCAACAGGAAGCCCATCAAACCTCATGGATCTTTGTTTACTTGCCCCAGTGGCCAGCTGATCAGCATGATTAGCTGGCTGGCAGAAAATAAATAACTGATTTTCTGCTGTCATTAATCACAGGAACCAAGTGATCTGATTCCCCCAGCTAACTGCTTACTAATCATCTCTCTGATGGGGACCAGATCACTGATTCTGTGTCATTAATGGTAGCAGAATCATTAATCTGCAGTGGATGCTGGGAATAAGAAGGAAGCCTCGTTGCTCACCTCTCTCTGCCAGTAGCTGCTCGATGTCACTGGGAGGAAGCAAGATGAGAGTGTGGATGAGAATGTGTGAGGGATACAACATGTATTTAAATGGGTTGGTGTGTTCATGTTAAGCTGGAGTTCAGACAGTGCAGTTTGTATGGTTGTTGGTGTTAAGAGGTTTGCCTGTCCCTGCCTGTGTGTGAAACCAGAGCAGACATCGAGCTTTTACATGCTATTCTGCCACATAAAGTGTACTTTTATTCTCAGAGAGGATAGTCAAGAGTCAAATGAAAGGTTATTCGTCATTAAGCCTAGATTCATGGGAAGTAATAAACAGGGGAAGAACATGCAATTAGGCTTTCAATTTACATGAGAAAGAATGAATGGAACTTTCCTGTTAGCAGATTTTGTTAGATTTTGATGCAGAGAAGCATCCTCAGTATAGCTGTCTTGGAATGTGTAAAATTATTTACAGTGGTGCATCTTTAAAACTCGGAATTGATTTTTTTATTTAATTAGTATAGGGATATTAGAAGTGTTATGGCTCGTGTGCCTCTGAAATTGGGAGGAGCTTTTCTCTGCATTGTCTGAAGAATCTTATATTTGTTTAGATTGAAAAGATATGCTAAATTCTTCATTAGGCAGTGGAAGCGGTGATTAATCTGTGTGTCTGAAGTGGTACTTTTAGATATTGACAAACACACTCCAAAGGGAATACTGAGCACATTGGCATCTCTCTGATCTGATGTGAGGGCATTTCAGTCAGACATGAACTTCCCACAGCCACTCAATTACCATGAAAAAAACCAAGTACTTCCAAAAGCCTGTTCCATTTATTCTGCCCCATCTCATCTTCCCCAACTCCTGTCACCTGTAGGATGCTCTACCCCAAATCAACCAAAGTTTATCCAGTCCTTTGTATTCCTATTCTGAAAGGGTATAATTGCATTCCCTGTTTGGACTACCCAAATATCTGCCTAGCCAAGCCAGATATTCAAGAGAGCGCTAGAGACTGCAGCCAGATAGATTTATGCAGCTGAGAAATTTCTGCTGGGAGAGAGTGATCACTATTCTAGAGCAAGCTTTCCCATCCAGAAGAAGAATTGCTAATACAGAAACTGCCATGGAGCTTTCTAATACCTCATTCTAGTGGTTGTACCAGTCAGCCTAACTGTCTAGGAGGCTGTCTCTGAGCCTTTCCCCATTTGCACCTAACAATGGCACAAACATGTCCTGGCTACATCTTTTTTGGGTTATGCTCCCATGATTTTGCCTTCACCTTGCCCTAACCCATGAGTGAGACAGGCTTAAGTTGTCCTTAGCTGTACTGGTGTTAAAGCTGTATTTCCCTCCTTATTCTAACACCACCCAAAAGCAGCTTCAAAATGTGTAATCTGTTGAGCTTTGTGACTCATTACTTTGTGGGAAGCCAGGTGACCGCAATGACTTGAAACGGAGCCAATACAGGCAGGACAGGGATCAACACTGGGGACAGCAGATTTTATGGCTGCATACTTTTAGTAGATCCTTGCAATCTTTGCCAAATCCTGCACTTCTTCCTAGGTTTACTTTCAAAGAACAACCAGGAAGCAAAGCACAAATCTGAACAGGCTGACAAATACTCCTAAGCAGGCAGCAAAGCTTTAGGCAGGCTGCCAACAAGATCTGTGGATCCTTAAAGATAGTTTGGGAGTAAGTTTCTTTCCTATATGCAGCACTTTGGTCATTCTTCTAAATTTGTCTGTAGTTCTAATTTATTCTTTCCTTCTTCAACTCAACAAGTTGCTCGCAAGAAATTCTTTGAAAGGTGCCTTTATTTCTCTTTTTTCTGGGGGGACTTCTCTTTCTGAATTGAAGCCTCAATTATTTTTGCACCAGAGTTTTATCAAATACTTTGTGCTTATTTTATCTGTTTTTAACCATGAATAGTTTGGAGTTCAGCTGCTTCAATGCCTACTTTGCCCTGGCAGTCTAGTGGCAAAGATTGCATCCAAGCTATATTACAGATACTTGAGTTGACCCTTCTACTGAACTACTGTTAGTTCTTATCCAGACCTCACTCAGAGGTTGAATCAATTATTTCTGCAGCACTCTCAAAGAAGCCTTTTCTCTTTGTTTCTAGCTTTTTTTTTTGAATTTATGCTATGCTCTGAAGTTGATTAGCCGTTAGAGGTTTGTGCAGGCAGAAGATTCTCCCTGATCAATTAAAATACTTTTGTACCTACATTAATTTTTAACAGGTTTAGAAAACAATAGATCTGATACAAATGATAGTTTGCTATTTAAACATCCTTATTTTTAGTGACAGTGATATTCTTCATCTCTAATCCAAGAACCTGCAAGTGACAAAGATTAATACAGGTAGTCCTTGCTTAATGACCACAATTAGGACTGGCAACTCCATCACTAAATGATGCGGTCACTAAGCAAGACATCATGGGACCGTGATGGACTTACAACCTCACTTCCACCACGGTCATTAAGTGAGGCATCATGTGACCGCAACTTGCGATTTTACTGCTGGCTTTTCCATTTACTCTGCTTGTCAGAAGGTGGCTGTGAAGCGCACAAATGGCAATCACATGACTGCAGGATTCTGTGACAGTCATAAACACCTGCTGGTTGCAAAGTGCCTGAATCTTGATCATATGACTGCTGGGATGCTGCAACTATCATAAGTGCAAGGACTGGTTGTAAAGTTGCTTTTTCAGCACCATAATAACTTTGAATGGTTGCTAAACAAGGCAGTAGTTAAGCACAGTCTACCTATAGCACTGAAGAGTGCACAGAAATACATATTCCTTTCCCACGTTCACCTCCTAAAGATCCAGTATAAAGTTTATATGCATATACAGTAATCATTTCAGATTTAAATGCCTATTATATAATGCAGGTATCCTTTGCCAGATTAAAGTGACCTTGTTCAGATTAGAAGCTGTTTCAAATGCCTCTTATTGGTGCATAATTTAGTCTTCATTGACTCATCTTTCTGGTATGTTGAACAGCACCTCCCATTAGCATCCAACGTCCAGTTAGAGATTCAGAGGGTGGAGGTTTAGTATCAAATCAGGACTCGCTAGTTTCCAAAACAAAACAAACCAAACCTAAACACACAGAAAACGTTGCAATCCATCAGCATAGGATCCTGCTCCCCCCAAAACTTTCTGACAGCCTCTAGAGTTTACTAAAGGACAGAATCAATTTTGAAGAAGTTAAGTGGGATAGTCTTTGGAAAACATAATTCCCTTTCTCAATAGAGGGACATCTGGTCCCATTAGCTGAAGTTCCACAAAATCTCCCAATGGTCTTCATAAAATGCAGCAATTTTTAGAAAAAAATGCAGTTGAGTGTGCTAGTTGCTCCAGCATATCCTATTTGTGCCTGCATGAGTATCAGACATTCTGTAAACAGGGCACACTCTTAACCTGATAGCATCTTCCTAGATGGGAAGAGATAGATGGCGATCAATTTATTTTATTTACAAAGAAATGACTCTGTCCTGCTTTCATCCTTTATTTCATTATTTATTGAGTAAGATAATAGCTTATGGTACATACACAGAGCCAGCTGTTTGCAGGATGCCAAGAGCAGGTGTTCGGGGAGGCCTCTGATGAATTGCAAAAGACACTTACCAGCTGCTCTCTCTGTGTGAAATGAGCAAACCTGCAAAATCTTTATTTTCAATTGGATTGTACTTTTAAATAAGCAAGGGAGACAGCCAGAATAACTACAAAGCATGACCAACAGCCCACAAAAACTGTGTGCAAACACAGGTGATTAGTGTATCTGTATTTTGAAACACTGCAAGGCTAACAAGTCCAAACTTGTCAGTACTGTAAGATGGGGAGCCTGGATGCCAAGTGAGGAGGTGTGACAATGCAATATGGCAGCTGGGATCTTGTTAAGACTTAACGGCTTCAGTGGAATCCTCAGAATTCCCCTACGTTCTTCTCAGCAACCATTTCCACTCATAAGCCAGAAGGCTGGGCTCTGAACTTCCCCCTTTGCATTCATGGAGGGTGCTTTTGTGTGTTGCCACACAAGGGCACAATCCTTGAGTGATCCCCACCTTCTCAAATGGTCACTGATGAGATGCAAGTATAATGGGTAACAAAGACAGACATTAATAAGGTAAGATAAGAAAGGGGAGGTTTATTAATTTTTCAAGTAAAGTTAGGATGCCCAAGGGCACCGTAAAGCCGCAAAGAATCTAGTGAGGGATGAGGGAGGCCTAGCTGATTAATGCAAGTCAGCTATCCTCAGAGGGTGATAGCAATAATGATGAGATTATGGAAGAACCTGCTGAAGACAAATGAGATGCATGTAGAATAAAAACTAAGTGTCCTAGTTACTCTTTTGGAGTGCATGATGGATTTTATTAAGGAGGAACAGCAGTATAAATGATTGCTGCTGATGGAAAATCCAAAGCAGAAAGCTCACTTGGCATTGCTGTCATCAATTTGTCTCAGACCGTGGGTGCATGGGACACTGCAGCTTGTGACATTTCCTGTCTGCTGCTAGTATTATCCAATGAGGGATCAGGATAGAGATATCTTGAATGTTATATTTTCCTTCATTAGATGACCTCTACAACCAAGTCTAGCACATGTCCCTCATAGCATCTAATAATTTCTTCTTTTCCTGAGATTCAGGCTGTGTCTGCCTCAGCTTATATTCTTTAAATGGTACAAGATGAACACAACATATTCTGGAGAAGCTGAGAATTTGCAGAAATGCAATCTATATTTAGTGGGGCAGGGGGACAGTAAGAAGGCTGATCTTTCCCTGTATAGCCAGATGAAGACTGAATAGGTACAGTGGCCATGGAAAGTTGATTCTTTTTTCCTGGTTCTGCTAGTCCTTGATACTCTATTCAAAGGCCAATGCTCTTCCTGAGCAATAATCATTACACATTCCTGATCTAAAGGGTTAGTTCAGTGATTCTACATCTATTCATGGTTTTTAAAGGGAAAGCTGCTTTGAAGATGGATAAAGTTACAAATTGATGCATTTTAATGGGAAAAGCTTAATTGAGAAAATAGACACATGTTGGGGGAATGGTGCAATCTGAGCATCCTGTGTGTCTTTTTGTATTCATGAAATGTACATCACACATAAATAATTCTCCTTCACCTCTTCACACCACTTCAGCAACCACTGCAGCCAGCCCACCATTTTATAAGCATATCCTGTCTCTATGGTAACATGAGATACAAATTACATTTGGGATCTCATTTTGTGATTGCTTTGAAAGATGTTAAAAAACTGGCATGATAGAATACCATTTCCTCTGTGTTTGCTAGAGGGTTTTTTTTTTTTTAATAAACTTTCCAAATAGGTCTTAGGAGGCAAGGAAATTTTGCATAAATCTGGACATTGAGAAGAAGTCTGGGCTGAATTCTTCTCTTAAAAAAAAAGTCATCTGTAAATAACATTATGATTGCAGCCATAACATTATATTGCCTTATATTGATATTTCATATCCTGTGTTTGCTTTCTGTTTATTAACTAAGTTACAGAAAATCGAATAATGTCATTGCCAAGTCAGCATTTCCATAAGAAATTTGGTATTTATTGTATTTATGTCATAAATCTCATGTCAAGTCTTAATTTGGCATGCAGATGTCTTAGTACTAATTCTCCAGATTAAGCAAATCAATGTCACTGATATATATAAAGAATAAAGATGAATTTATTTTTAAAAATGTATCTTATGATGCTTTCTAATTATTTCGTAACGATTTCAAGAGCTTCTAAAATTTTTGTTGGTACAGTTTTAGGCTTTGAAATACAATTTCAAAAGACACTTCTAATAACATCCTACCCATGTAATCATATAATATTTAAAAATAAATTACATACTTCTCTCTGTATGTTTTTCTCTCTCTCCTTCCTCATGTCTCATGTACAAAGCTGCAGAAACATTGATTTTTAGATACTTCAGCTATACATACATTTGGTCAGTAATTATTTCATAATGTATTCTCCAACATCTTGATTTGAGACCTTAAAATGGCTGACATACTTTCCTACAACTAATCTTCAGAAAGCTTTCTCTGATCCATATTTTAAATATATAATTACCAGATAGGCTAACATTTCAGCATTATTAGCATGTTTTACATATTTATGCAACTGACAGTAATGGCTTCATTTTAAGAATGTCCTTTCTTTATATTTGCATGACAGAGAGTGCCCTATCACATCAGCTTCTATGATCCTAATTTCTCAGCCACATGAAGCCATAATTCTAGACTTGTGGGATTTCATACTATACACTAATGGCTCAAATATTGTCATTTATTCCTGCATATTGCCTCTATTTAAAAGTAGAGAAAATTATCTGGAAACAAAATAGAATCAGAAAGGGAAAAAAAATCAACCCAACCCAAAATAACATTCCTGAAAGGTTGCCTGTGTGCCGTGCCTCCGATTCCCACTAGCAGATGTTAGGGGCATTGAATTCCCATCAGAACAGCTGCAGAAATGTAGACTCACACCTGGGTTTGTGACATGGTTGCATCATTACCCACTGACAGCAAAACAGCCATATGCTTCTGATTCATTTTAGAGGCTGAACTTAAAGTTTGGGCTTGTGAATATTTTTGCTTAACAACCAGTTACTTGCCATTTATGGAGGGAGTTCATGAAATGATACCAGCTGCCAATGATCATCCATGCCTCTTGGTTTAGCAGCCCCAGAAAAATGCAAATTTGGTTGGCCAGGAACACATGAGGCATATTGCTACAATTTGTCAGCAAACAGGTATCTGCAAGAATGCAAACGAATAGCTACAGAAAACACCCTGTGTATTGAGGCCCTGAGTCTGAAAGGAAGAACATGAAAGAAGTGTTAGGAGGCAGCCCTTACAATAGTGAATGGAATTTCATACACTCTAGAGAACATCTTGTATCAGAAGCAAATGTGCTCAAAAAGGCAGAACCTTGTTCTCAATCTAAACTGCCATTATTTTGTTGATTTATGACCAGGACCCGGTGAATCAATATGTTCATTTCAGTTTCTCAATTCTGTGACTCTTTCACATGTGGTTGGTTGGTCCTGACCCACTACCCTCCCCCGCCCTCTATTTTACAGCTTTAACTTTATTTTTGTGTGTATTCTTGGGACATTTGCATTTTTGTTTACAGATTTCCTAATCTAGCAGTTTTTGCAAACAATTCTCGTAAAGCATTTTTGTACATTTTTCATGAATATATGCATTTTTGTGCAGCTGCTTCACTAAGTGCAAATTTTAATAACTAAATTTCAGTTTGTGTCTTAGGCAAAGATGTGGAATTAGGCAAGCTTCATTCAAATGAAAATAAATGAATTTCTTCCCATCTCTACTGACAGCATGACTGAAAGCAGGCTATTGCCTTGTGTGAACCTTCACTAGATATCCATTTAAACTTTACCAGGCCTTCCTATTCTGACTGTTAATATGTATTGATAATTCTGGAAAGTTAGTGGAGGATATGCTCACTGGGCTGGCTTAAAGCTTGCTCTAAACCAACTCCTTGAAGTAACAGAATGGAAAATGTAACATTCATTTCCATTCATTTGACATTCCATTCATGGATACCATGGATGAAGAAATGAAATGGCGAACAGTGAAAGGATTATTTGCTATAAACAAATGAATCACATGCTTGCTGTTTTTATAAATCAGGACTGGCTAGCTTTTTTGATCAAGGCAAACATTTACCAGGAGTTTGGCAAAAGTTTATGAAGAGCCAGCAGAGTGCAGCTTTCCAAATATGCATTATATCGTGTTTTTCAAACGTGGCAACTTTAAGATGTGTGGACTTCAACTCCCAGAATTCCCCAACCAGCATGCATTATATGCACCCAAATTTGCATTGCTAACTGAAGCAATCTTTATTCTTTACCTCCCTCTTGTATAGACATGCATAAAACAATTAACTCCAGCATGGTACCTTCTAAGTGCATTGAAGCATTCATCACCCACAGGAAATGTCTGTTTGTTGATAACGGTCTATGTAGTTCAGTTCACCTGGAGGTCCTGGAAAGTCTGGTCTCAAGGATACCTTTTTGAGGATTCAAATGTCTGCATATGTTTATATCAATGACATATGTCTTATATATATATATATATATTTGCATTATACTGTTCTCTTTTCCACTTGCACTGCATCCATACAATTTGTTCTTGTTAAATGCTTGCTTGCAAAGAAGTCTGCCATACACTATTCAGTGGATCATGAGTGGATGTAATAGGTCTGTCCCCTGTTCAGTGACCTTAGATGTAGTGGTACTTGTGACACAGGTAAAGAATGGCAGGGCTTCAATCACACCATTGCGGTCTATCGTACCATTGCAGCCACCAACATGACTTTTTGGACCACACTCTGAGGCTACCTGTGGAAGAGTGAATTTGTCTGAGAAGCGAATGGTATGGTTCTTTGGTATGGGCTGGTGTTTTTTGTTTCTACAGTATGTGCAACTTTTTTGTTTTTTATTGTTCAGACTAGAGCTTCAAAGTAATCTTTCCAAGTAATTCTGGCACTCTGCAGCCTTTCTGGAGTTCTTTTAGGATAATATAAGTATTACAAGAAGGCAAGTTCACTACTGGCTGATTTTCCCTTCCTGGAATCTGGCTGAAATACTAATTCAAGGCTCCTGTTCCCTTGGCTGATAGATGGGGCCAGAATTGCTAAGTTCTGCTTTTCAGCCTTTTAGTCCCATCAGCTCTCAAGAGGAGTGATATTCTGTTAGCATGGAGGGCCAAAGCAAATTCATTTGTTTCTTCTGTGGGCTTTATAAAGGATCACAATGATTCACCTTGTTATAATATTCTTCTTGAAAGGAAAGGGGGAAGCTATACCATGTGCACCCCTTTGCTGAATTGCACTTTGGTTATTAACTTTTCTGAATGCATTATCCCTGATAGAAGAGGACATAACTAAAATAGGATATTGTCATCCAGAGATCTCATGAAATTATTGTGAACCATAGCCTGGGTACATTCAAAAGTCTGATGGGAAGTAGCTCACCACCATATTTTAATTGGAAGCTGAACCTGGAATAATTTAATCTAGCATCTAAAAAGAACACAATGAGGACATGAGAAAAATCAATAGCACTGCATAAAGATGAGGTCTATAAAACTCAGTGAGACACAGCCAGGAGAATTCTTGCATTTTAACTACCTTCATAGCCTTCTAGAAATGACACTTGATAACAATTAATAATGCAATTAGTAATGAAGACATCTTGTGAAGACATTTGGAGTTATTTACTAATGTTAAATAATAGCATCATTACAAAGAATAGGATCACCAGGAGTATATTTTAAATGACTTTTAAAGGCTCTGCCGTCCATTTGAAGGGGCTCCATTCAAAGTGTAAATCAGTATTTTAGTACTCCAAAAAAGGAAGATCAATATTTTCCATTCAAGGCAGCTAAACAAATCTGTTAAAATATAATGCCAAGAATTATTTCAAAATTTCAGGTTTTCACACACACACCTCTGATTACTGGGCTGTTGACTTAGATGGATAAAAATCAGTGAAGGAAAAAAAAACTTAGTAGGATGCAGGAAGAAGTAAGTGCTGTATGTGTGCGTGCATATGCTGAAATGAATATTCTACCCCTGAGCTTCTCAACATCTTAAAAAGGCCCTGAGGTTGACGGTAGGAAACAAGGGAGGGATTTATATTCTCTCTCTCTCTCTCTTGGTGTGGGTTTGTGCTATGTATCAATCTAAGAATATAGTATTATTCTAAAATATTGTAAAGTCTATTGTTGGTGGGACTTATTTCTGGCTATGGGACTATGCACACAGACGTAATTAACTTGTGAAATTCATTACCTCTTGATACAGTGATGTCTGCTAACTGGATGGCTTTAAAAGGGGATTTGATAAAGTCATGGAGGACAGATCTATCAGGGACTCTTAGTCTTGCCGACAGCAGGTTCTCTGTGGCTGCAAGGCAGCACGCCTCCAAATGCTACTTGCAGGGGGAGAACAGCAGAAGAGGGCTGTTTCCATCTTCTGCTTGCATGAAGCATAGAAGCATCTGGCTGGCCACTGTGAGAAATAAAATTAGCATGAGCCTTAGCCTGATTCCACAGGGCGATGCTTATGTTCTTTTGATTCTGTATCAACAGAGTTTCAGAAGAACAAGGCTAGCACTGAGTTTGGTTTGGTTTTGGTTTAGCATTCAACTTCTGTTATCCCAGAAAAATACGGAACAATTATATGGATCCAATGCCTCCCAATTTACTATGGGTGTATAATGAAACTTTTCCAAAGTGGAATATGACATGTAAAAGCAGCCGTGTTTGCCTGTAAGAGGGGACAACTTATGGTCCATAAGCCACATGCAGCTCCACTCCCATTTATGCAGCCTTTATTTTTCAAGATAGCTCATTCATTCACTGCTCTTTGTTTTATTAAGGTCTAATAACCAGCATGAAAAATGGGGAGGGATCTGAAAAGACATTTACACAGCCTTAGTTCATGTGGCTGCTTTGGAAAATCAGCCTTAGATCAAGCTACTATTGTTTTATTCCTTAATGCTATCAGGATTTGCAAAGCCAAGGGGATCTGAGGGCACCCTACCTCTACCAGGCTAGAGACTCTTTGCAAGGCACCCAGACTGGCCGGCCTGCCTGCCTGCCTTCTCATGGAAAATAAGGGTGCCAGCTTCACATAAAAGCCGCCTATTTCCCACAACTGGTGTTTTTGGCTTCATGGCTTGGCCAAAGTACTGAGGCTCCATGTGGAGCTGATTAGAAGTATAATTTAGAAAGTGTGGTAACAACACACTTTGCAAGGATTATTCTGAGGCTCTTCTTTTTTATCTTTCTCCGAAGAGTTAGCATTTACTTTTCTCAGAATGTGAGTCTCCAATTATTTTATCATGGACATCTTTATCTTGCTTGTCTCCAAATCTGTTTTACAGTGTCAGTGTCTCTGGGCAATTCCTAATAAACCAAAGTATTTTTGCATTTGGTTCAAAAAGGAAGCAAGCACGATGTGTTAATTTACATGAAAAGTTGCACCCCTTATTAAATCTGCAATTATCTTGTTCCTGTATGGGTTAGAAAAGTGGAATTTAATATCAATGCTGAGTTTAGTATTCATTATTCAGCAGCACTGGACTACGGCTGACCCTTTTATCTAATCAGGAAGTATTTAATTTAGCATCTTCTGCTTTTTGTGCATTTAAGGTGGTTAGTTTTGGGTAACTTATGGAATATCATTGTACTTAATAGAGATTTTTTGTTTGGTCTAAAAAATGTCTGAAAAATGGTTGAAAAGCACAAGAACTGTACAAAAACTCAAGATCACCAGATTTATGTAATGCTTCTGATGCTAGATTGTACCACTTCAACTTACAAATTTGAATAATCTTCCATTAAAGACATTACTTACATTAAATTGTGATTTCTCTGATCTTCTCGAGAACATTTCTCTCTCCTTTTTCCTCTTCTGGTCATTTTCCTGTTTGTTGACTAAGAGACTAACAATTTTATTATTCTAAAGGTACAAAACCAACAAATTAGATTATTCAGCTTAACTATATAGAATATCAAAGAAAGAACAAGTATAAACAAGCACTATTTATTCAAAATGGATATTCTAAAACATAAATAATAAAATACATGCCAATCTTCTTAAAATGATAATACATATAATATACAAATGTGTCATACAATGTAAAGTTGAAATACACACACACACATACAACTATATTGATTCTTCCATATATTGATATATACTGGTAAATTTCAAGATATATATGTCAAGTATATGTTGGATATAATAATATATCATAACTTGAAGACAGTTAAATTTTGTTTCATATAATTACTACATTGGAAAATTTCTACAAACATAACATTTATAATAATGTTGCAACTTCTAATAAATTAACTATTTGTCTGACACTCACAGGGCCAAAGACGATAGATAGATAGATAGATAGATAGATAGATAGATAGATAGATAGATAGATAGATAGATAGATAAATAGATAGATAAGCTCTCTATAATGAAATGTTCTTTTTTAGGTTTGGGGAACCAGAACTCAGAGTCAGAAAAAGTAGTAGAGATTATGCATTTAGGCTGCATTCCTGTGGTCCCTCAGAGCGAATCTTCTCACCCAAGAGCCACTGTTTTGATCCTGATTGGTTATGAATGGAAGAACATTTGCAACAAACACCAACAGCATCAATATTGAAAAGCAGCAGAAGGGAGGAATGTCAGAAATGGATGAACATTTTGCAACTTTTGAGAGAATTTTGACTTTACTTTATACTTAACCAAGCATGCACACTTGATCTAGCTGAATTATATGGGATAACTCTACATGGGCTGCCCTTCCTCAGTCAGAGTTGGTGTACTCATTTAACACTGCTACTTTGCAAGCTGCACAGGTTCCCAGTGGACTTCTGGTGCAATTCAAGGTGCCTGTTATCATCTATAAAGCCCTACATGGCATAGGGCCAGGCTATATGTGGGACTGCCTGTCTTGATGGTTTCTGCTTGGCCCAGCAGAACTGACAGGGAGGGCATGCTGTAGGTCCCTTCCATTAAGCAATATAATCTTGCTGCACCAGGAATAATGTCATCTCTCTTGCAGCATCTGCCCTGTAGATCAGCATCTCTCCAGAGATCTGGGTGGTCCTGACTCTGTAAGCCTTATATAAGGCTTTAAAGTCCTGACATTTGGGCCAGGAGGTTGAATGAGCTCTGCTGATTGATTGGTTTTTATTCTTCTTTTTTTGTAATTGCAACCTCACACATTTGGTTTTAATCAAACGGTTTTACTCTTTGTATGCAGCCTAGAATAGTTGCTATGAGATGGGTGGTTAAATAAATACTAAATAAATAAATTCTGTGGCTGGAGTGAAGTCCTCCAGGACCAGGTACTTCCATTCATTAATGAGAAATTGTTTTCTTCATCAGGTATTCTCTAAGTACTACTTCTTTGTAATATTATAATTTTATGTTAATCTTTTTATTAACTAATTAACCAGTTAATAAAAGGTAAAGTGCAGAGCAAGAGTACTTCAGCTACTAATTATAAAACTCTTTCCAGCACATGCAGAAGTATTAATTTATTTTCAGTTCACATGTATCTTTTTATGTTAATAAAAATTTGTCTTCAATATTCTTTATTCTCACTTCATAGAGCTATTGATTAATATGGAATTTTACAATGAAAACATTTCCATGTAGAAAAGTGTGTGTATTGATTGTCTCATGTCACAGCTGAACACCTAAACTCTCATTCACTATATTCTCTATGTGATGAAAAGCAGAACACTTTTTAGTGTCAAGAGTGTCTGTAGCTTTTGGCAAAAATCATGACTGAGATCATGACATAGTCTAGAGGCAGATATTTTCTAGTCTGGATCCATGCAAATTGACCAAGCCCATATTTAAATGGAAGAATTCCATAATAAATATTGCACTTATTTTTCATTTCAACAGCAATCTATGAGATGTGCAAAGAAAAAAGTACCCTAGTTAGAACTCTGAAGAGCTTTTGTGTTACGTTAGCAAGCTTTAGTCCCTTTAGTATAATAATATAAAGATGGCATATGCAGCATAGAATGAGTGTTTTTAATAACTTTCCTAAATGTTCAATTAACAACCATGTATCACCCAAATTAGATACTGAAACGATTGAACATTTTTTGTTTTTGTTTTTTTGCTGCTGTTTAAAATTCAAGACAAAACTGTTGTACAGATTTGACACTCAAGTTCTTTATCTCTTTGTTTAACCTTTAAAAAAGCCAAATTAAACAAAAGAAAACTTAGTTTAGGGTTTTAAGGCTCTACCTTACATTAAATGTTAGAAAAACAAGGAAAAATCTCAGCCCAACACACCTCACAGGATTGTTGTGGGGAAAATAGAAGGAGGAAGGATTATTGGTATGTTTGCCACCTTGAGTTGTATATGAAGAAAAAAGGTGGTATAAAAATAATAATAATAAAAAATATCTGAACTCGGAGTTTCCAATCTCAAATTGGTATGCTAAAGGATGCCAGTGGACAGATAATAATTGATTCAAAAGAGCTCAAACAAAGATGGAAGGACTATACTGAAATAGTATACAGCAGCGATGCCAACATCCAAGATAGCTTAGAAGATATTCCCTACTTACAAGAACCTCTAGTACGAGAAGATGAAGTTGGATCAGCATTCTCATCATTACCAAGTCAAAAGGCTATAGGAACTGATGGAATACCCACAGAAATATGGCAAGCAGTAGAAGAAGAATCGGTGAAGGTTCTAACCAAGCTATGTCAACAAATCTGGAGAATGACATAGTGGCCAATAGAGTGGAAAAGGTCAATCTACATTCCAATACCAAAAAAAGGAGGCTTAACAGAGTGTGCGAACTATCATACAATATCCTTAATCTCACATATTAGCAAAATAATGCTTAGGATCATCCAAAACAGATTAGAGCCCTACATGGAAAAAGAGATGCCGGATGCTCAAGCTGGCTTTAGAAAAGGCAGAAGAACATAAGACACTATTTCTGATGCATGCCAGATAACTGAGAAAGCCAACAATATAAAAAAGAAGTTAATATGTGCTTCACTTATTATAGCCTTTTATTGTGTCAATCATGTCAAGCTGTGGAATGTGCTAAGAAAAATGGGAACCCCAGAACATCTCACTGTCCTCATGAGAAATAGGTCAGGAAGACACAGTGTGACAGAATATGGCAAAACAAACTGGCTCCAGTATGGCAAAGGAGTGCAACAAAGTTATATCCTTTCCTCTTATTTATTCAGCCTATATGCTGAATTATGGAAAGCTGGATTGGAGGAAGATGAGCATGGTTTTAAAATTGGGGGAAGAAATAGCAGTTACTTGGACTATGGTGATGACACTACTCTAACAGCCAAAAATGCAAAGGATCTGCAAGTCCTAGTAATAAAAGTCAAGGAGCGTAGTGAAAAAATGGGATTAAAATTAAATATGTGAAAGATGTGGTGAAAGGTCCCCTGTTCAAGCACCGAGTCATGTCTGACCCTTTTGGGGGATGCCGCTTTTGTGACGTTTTCTTGGCAGACTATATTGGGGTGGTTTGCCATTGCCTTCCCCAGTCGTCACCTTCCCCAGCAAGCTGGATACTCATTTTACCGACCTTGGAAGGATGGAAGGCTGAGTCAACCTAAGCTGGCTACCTGAGAATCCAGTTTCCACTGGGATCTAACTTGGGTCATGGGAAGAGTTTCGGTTGCAATACTGCTGCCTACCACTCTGTGCCACACAATGCTCAAAATTAAATATAAAGAAGACCAAAATAATGACAACAGGTACAACAACCAGCCTTAGAATTGGCAATGAAAATATTGAAGTAATAGATAGCTTCTATCTTTTAGGATCAACCATCAACGATAAAGAAACAAGCAGTCAAGAAATGCCCCACGTACTAGCATTTGGTAGAGGAGCCATGAAAGCTTTGAAAAAGATATTCAGATGCCAGGATATGTCTATATCTACAAATATCAGAATAATACAAGCAAAGGTATTTCCTGTAACACTCTATAGAAGCAAAAGTTGGACTTTGAAGAAGCAGGATAGAAGAATATTGACATACTTTTGAACTTTGGTGTTGGAGAAGACTCCTGAGAATACTGTGGACAACCAAGAAAACAAACAAACAGATCATCAAATAAATCAACCCAGAGTTCTCACTCAAGGCACAAATAACCAGGCTCAAATTATCTTACCTTATTACCTAATTTGAGAACTAGGTCTTCAGTTTCAGTTACTGTGGTGATGGGTGCACCATTGCAAGACCTGAAAGACTAGGATAGGGACAAACCATCACAAACTATCTCTGTGGTTGCTAAGAGCTGACACTGACTTGATGGCACATCATCAGGTTAGAAAAAGACATGAAGGTCAATTGCTCCTTAGGCTTGGCACTCATGCTAACTTTTTTATCCACAGCAATCTATTTTACTAGAGAACTACAACCCCAAGATCCAAATCAGCTTTTAACTGCTTGTACCAAATACCATAAAACTATCTAATTAGGATTTTCTTTTTAAACACAAGAAGATGTGCAAAGATGGGATCTTTTAGGCAGCCTTCTGACAAATATTTTTGCTTTCCTGCCACATTTGAACTGTTTGGGTACATTGTGACAGAGGAGTCTATAGGTTTTCTAATGTTTCTAAGTTTTCTAACAATTAAAGGACTACTGAATTTAGTACTATCACTATTGTGTACCTCTTAAAGCTGTACGCTGGAAAACGAGAAAAATAAAGCAATTAAGAAAACTATTCTAGATGACTGAAACTAATAAGGCATACCTTCAGAATCACCAGCTTTGATAATTAAACAGGAGTGAAGGAGAAAGTTTCCTTCTTCCTCCAAAAGAAAGAAAAAGTAGTACGAGTTATATCTATGTATCTTTAGACCCCTAAATTGAAAATGTGAAATTAATTAATGACATGAATACAAATGCTCCAGTCCTGTTTAAAAGATAGAAATCATAAGGAGAGGATACCATCTAGTGGATGAATAGTAAAATTATTTCTATGGAATTTAACCTCTCTAGTGTCTTTAGTATGCAATTCTCTATGGCACATGGGTACAGGAAAGAGCATATCACCCTCTCATGCATGTCAGATGAAACTGCTGATGACTTCTTCATGAAGCAAATTGTTCAGTCCCTTTGTCCTATTATGCGCAGTTAAGATATGCTATATACTGATTCTTATAGCACAGGAGATACTTTTATTTACCATGCAGTGATTTCCTGAGGACTGCCAGTGAGATACAAACAGATAATAAAAATCCAGTGAACGTATTACAAGGCTGCTGGATGTGAGTACAATGATGAATGCAGGGAACTATGATCAGACAGAAGACGGAAACTCTGTAAGATTTAGGAATAGAATAGAACTGCCTTCCCCAAACTGGCACCTTCCAGATGCAATGGCACTACAAGAGTTGAGGGGCCCTGAACAAATGTCCCAACTGGGGTGGGGTTACAATCACTTTTTCCCCAGTGTGCAGCAGTGGTTGCTTCTCTGAATTTAAAAGAAACAAAAAGGGAATTACTCAGTCCCACCCAATGTGATACTTCCTAACAGAATGAATGGATCTCTTTTTCCTGACCTCCCTGCTATCCTTTCCCACTCTCTATCTTTCCTTACAGATAGTACCAATGGCACTTGTGCATTTCTTCCTCCCTCCCTCCCTCCCTCCCTCCCTCCCTCCCTCCCTTCCTTCCTTCCTTCCTTCCTTCCTTCCTTCCTTCCTTCCTTCCTTCCTTCCTTCCTTCCTTCCTTCCTCCCAACTCTAGTACTCTGAAAAAATAAGATACAGAGATGGTCTTTAGCAGCCTACAGTACTTGTTATTTTAAAATTACTGTGAAAATAAAATAAAAATGTTGTGACAATATGTTGCTGTAATAGTTCTGAGCTGCACCCATTTTTTAAATAGAACTGGGACTGTGGGTATTTAGATCTGTACTCACTGGTCCAATGAAACTGTGCTTACTGTTCAGTTGTGTTAGATCATAACTCCCATATTTGTCTGCCAACCTGACAATTATCTGGGAATTATGGGAAGGACATCAATTTGGAGAGCATTCTCCAATTATCTGGGAATTATGGGAAGGACATCAATTTGGAGAGCACTCAGAAGAATGTTAATAAATTGTAAGCTTGTATTTTGCTTCTTTACCTTAAACAGACTTTCAAGTCCATTTTGAAGCAATTCATTGGTGTCATGCAATTATAGTTTCAGAAGTTCTCAGAAAAAATGTTAACTAGATGAGGCTGCTGGGTGGGAATTCCCAATACATCTGGATGGCACCAGGCTGATATAACAGAACAGTCATAAACCAGAAACCTATAAGGTAAAAGTAGAGAGGTCCTAGAGGAGCTGAGCTTGATTCCTGGCAACTATCTGGCCACACAGTTTTCTTGGCAGTGTTATGGAAATAGGTTACACTACCTTTTTTTGGTATCATTTTTTTTTACTTCCCTATGTAGCTTACAACCCAGGGATTCTCTTCTGATCACCATCCAAGTACTAACCTGAGAGCAGAGAAGTTCAGCTGGGTGCTTCTACTTTCTGAAAGAAGCTAGTAGTTTACTTTATACAACAGTGTGCATGTGTTTTTGTTTGCGAGGCGGAGAGGTATTTTTTTATATGTCTGTGTGATATCTATCATATATCCATCATCTACAGTATCTATCTATCTATCTATCTATCTATCTATCTATCTATCTATCTATCTATCTATCTATCTATCTATCATCTATCTATCATCTAAAACATATCCAAAATCATTTCTTTATCTAGATTATAGTTCTTAACCAATTATTCATTGTTCAGCATCATTTAATTTTCATTTAGACAAAATCAGTGAGGAAGAAGGAGACGGAGCCAAGAAGACCTTATATTTTCAGATGTGTTTCAATTTCCCCATGCTAGTTAAAACACTATTATTTCAGGAACAGCTAAAAAGCACAGTTGGTGCCATCAATCGTACATATCTGGAGAGTAATTTGGATGGAATTCATTTAGGTTTCTAGAAGAAGGGGAAAAAAAGCTCCTTTTTAAAAAAGGATAGTGCCCTTCAGATCTTCCCTAGGCAAATTTGTGTGGTATGTATGTGAGTTCCATATGGAAAAAGATCCCACATCTTGAATACCATAGAGAGAATTCATTTATCTTTGGATTTTTCTCAGGCAGCACTGTGCAAAAGAAATAGTTTGTGCTTTCAGACTTGAATAGTGAAATATTGACAAACACAGTTCTTTTGTGCAATGTTACTGTATTGAAAAATAATTACTGTGCTTGGAGAACTTAAATAGTCAGAAAAGACATTCATGAATACTTTTAATAAATATTAAAAAATAGCACATTTATTTAGAAGCTTATAATACTGAATTCAATTAAGATATAAACCTAGTTCTTCCCACTGAGTTGAGCAGTAAAGTAATTTGTTGAATCTGATTTACAGTTGCATGGTGAACTCAGTCTTACCATTTAATAAGCACAGGCTGATTATTTTCACATCAACAAAAAAGTAATGCCACCCCCCGCAAGAACCCCACATGCCATGGATTGGCATACAGTTTGCATAAGCTAATTTACACATATAGCTCTAAATTTAGAAATGATTATTATCTAAATAGATGCCAACTGTCATGGCTGAGACTTATTATAGACTGTAACTTGTGACACATCTGATCAGCCTGCTGTTCAGGGACTATATGTAAATGTTCCCCCTCAAGACTTTGGCTCTCCCTTCATAGGATTTGCTTCAGTCTCTCAGTTGGATTTGGGCTGCACATTACTTCAAACAGAAAGCTATCAAATGCAGGAATGGCCATTAACACAGGATAAATAATGAAGACAAATGCACGATATATCAACTCTTGCTGTATTACTTTTTAAGTAATAACCTAATGGTCACTCAGGATATGAATTGGTTTGTTTTGGGAGTTAAGTCTGTGAGATATCTGAATGAATAAAATTAAACTTATCAAGTTATATGATATTGGAAAATAGTTAACAAGTTGTTCAACAGAATTAGTCAAGACATGAAGTTTTCAATAACAGAAAGGATGATGCTTTCTTAATTGTGGAGCTGAATCAATATCTACATTTTGTGAAATCACTGAATTGCCCAAAACAAGAAAATAGAGGCAAGTATAATATTTTTACTTTTCTGATGCTCTGATGTGCAATTTTCACTATAAACCTTTGAAAGAACATCACACAATTTTTCACAAATTCATAGCTATGCATACACAGAACTACAGGTTTCTAAATAGAGTGGTAATGACTTCTAATAATGTATCAGAACTAGACAGGAAATCATTCTAAATAGGTATTAGAACCCAACTGAGTATTTTTGTACTTAGCCTTGTGTATTATAGATTTTTTTTAAAAAATCCATTTGCTCTTGTCTGATTCTCAGAGACTGCCTGGACAAGTCCCTGTCAGAAGCAGTTTGCTATTGCCTCCTTCCTAGGGCTGAGAGAAAGTGACTGGCCCAAGGTTACCCAGCTGGCTTTGTGTCTAGGACAGGACTAGAACTCAGGGTCTCCCGGCTTCTAGCCTGGTACCTTAACCACTACACCAAGCTGGCTCTCCCGTATTATAGATAAGATCCATTAAAATCCATTACTGGAAGTACTGAAGCACATAGAAGAATCATTTCCCATAAAAAGGAGAATTGGTATGAAATTAGTTCTAAAAAGGATTTGGAAAGAGAATTAGGGACATTGTGAATTTTAAAAAGTGTAAGAAAGTATAGACAAGTTCATCTGTTCCATCCAAATAATACATTTCTGCCTCTACAAGTCTAAACAAAAGGTCTAAGTAGGGGCTATAGGAAGCAGGATATGATATACTTGTAGTCTTGACCATCTGTAATGATTGCCCCAGCCCAAATACTCAGACTCACAAGAGGCTGCTATATGAAATCTGATTTATTAAAGAACTTAGGACAAATACAGAGAAAGCTGAGAATGAGCAAAAGCGTGCCAAATACAAACTTAAACCCTCGGTGCAATCGTATCCCGCCTCCCTCGTAACAGCCCCGCCCGTCACAGGTGCTAGCAATCGTCAGACCTGCTAGCCTGGGAAAGTAACCTTGAACACAGCAGATAATACAAATACATTCCAAAGCAAAGCCAAAAGATAAAGCCTCCCATCCTCCCGAGAAAGATGAAACACGCATCCAGCTAATGACATGCGAAACGTTATGATGTATCAAAGACATTGAAACGGCGAACATGACACCATCTAGGACCAATGAAATTTTGCTTCTATCCAAATGTTGCAGGTCTACCGTTCCTATCATTCCTTGTATTCACCTTGCAGATTGGGACAACCAGAAGTTTAGCAATAGCTGGAGTGCAACAAGATAAATAACAATCTAGAATAAGTCATGTCCACTTTCCAGTATTGTTTTCCACACAATTAACCTTCATATTTCATTCATGGTTTCTTACTGCACAAACAGCAACAACAAAAAAGGCAGCAACAAATACAATCCACTAGTATGCATCCTTCTTTGTTCAACAGTTCACACTAAGTGTATGTGTATGAGAAAATTGTATAGGAGAAATATATAGTTAAAAAAACCCCTGTTATTGTGCTTTAAAAGCATACCTTAGAGAAAGTTGCATATAAATCTACACAGATTAAGGGAAGTTGTGAAGGGCAACAAATGTTGATTCCATTATAAAAAAGTGGCTGACCTAATATTGTAGTACATAAAAATCTTACAGCATTCATATGAATAGGATTAAGAATGACTCTCACATTCCTAGCTGCAGCCCCTCTGTCAGTCTCACCACAGAGGTGTCACAAAGTACACACACACACACACACACTCATACAAATATACACAGAGAGAAAGAAGCCATCCCATAGTGATGATGAAATACCTGTTTACATCAGTCACCGAAAGCAGAGGGAATTATTCCATTAATATCCTTCTATTGACAAGATGTCTAGCAAGGTAATCACCGTTGTCTTTCAGAGCTCCCATTATTTCAATAGATCTTTTATAAAATATTCCCAGTCCAAAGATGGTTATATAAAACATTAGGAATTGCCCTTTGATAAACAAACATATCACTTGCTGTATGTTTGCAGAGTAATAGTGACATCCTGTGGCCAGTTTTGATTAGTCCAAGAACTGGACATTCTGCAAAACTTTAGATAGACAGATAGACAAATAAATAAATAAGGGTAATGTGTTATTATTGCCAAGGAGTAAATGGGTTTGTAGCAGGGGAAAATGACAGGAAATAAAAAAATCAATCGATATTTCCAGTTCAGCTTGAACATTCAAAAGTTAAATTCAACTATTAATGAAAATAAGAATCTTGAAGAAAAGGCAAGAAATTATCTTCCAGCACATACAGTATTGTCATGCATGTAGGACAGTGAATATAATTCAGAACTTCTATGACAATGAATGTATTCTTAATTGTAAAATGGCATTATTGGAATAGATTAAAACTTGTCTTTGTACATGATTTCTAGCAGATACTCATAAATTGGTGGCAACATAATTTGTGCTGTTCAATATCCTAACAATCTGAACTTAATAAAAACTGAGTAAAATTCAGAATAGGAATGAATACATCATTTTTTTTCCTTCTATTTGAGACAAGGATCATCTTGTAAAGCTGAAATTGGTTTTTTTTAAAAAAACAACCCTAAATCATAATTAAATTTTCTTTTTTTGATAAAAATGAAAATTAAACAGCAATTTGTCAAGCTGCATGTATCCAGTGGAGAACTCAGATGGTTAGCAGCTTGGAAACCAACTCTTATGAAGAAGAATTGAAGGAACTCAGAATGCTTAGCCAGGAGAAAAGATTAGTGAAAGGCAATAAGAAAGGCATTATTGCATTGACAATGGAGCAATTTTTTTTGTTTCAAGTTACAAGTGAAACATTTCAGAACCTCTTGAAGCACAACTGTTGCCATCATCTATGAAAAAGGACTATCTTTCAGTTTGGGTTTTTAAGCAGAAACTGAGTGACCACCCACTCACACATGGATATGCTACCTTATATTGCATGAAATGGCCACTGAGGTCCTTTCCTTTTCCCTTTTCCCTTTTTCCTTTTATTATTTATTATTTTATTTCATTATTTCATTATTATTTATTTTATTATTTATTATTCTACATGAAGATGTAGAACATTGAGTCAAGTTAATGAGCCATCTAACCAAATAATGTCTTTCAACTGGGAATTAGGACAATTTAAATTCTGTATGCTGGAATAACCTTTTTCAACACTTCAGAATGTCAGATGGAAAAAGGCTGTTCTACTTCAATTAATCACAGTTCCCCAAATTCTCAGACAATGATATCCTGTTTTGTGAGAGCCTTTAATTGGTGATGCCAACTTTGCATGCGGTGAATAAATTCTATTACTTAGATTTATATGCTTAAATAGAACCTAACACTTAAATAAAATCCAAAGTACAACACTGTAGTTGTCAGTGTTCATAAATGTCAAATTAAAAGAATCACACACAAACACACACACAAACAGTTTATAGATCCATTATTTGGACTGACTTAACCATGGTTAGAGATACCTATTGAAAGCCAAGGGACTACAATTGATCTATAACTTTAGAGGGTATAGACAAGGACCTCTTTCCATACCTCTACCCTAATATTTTCCTCTTTACAATTTGACAGATAGGTTAATCTGAGAGAAAGTTAATGGACCGACATTATGCTTCAAGGATGAGCAGGCATTTGATGCTATGTTTCCTAGATCCATGGGAAATCTCTTCAACAAATTTGGGGCTTGAAGTTGTAGTGGAGGGGAGGGGAACAAAGGGAAGCATGCATAGAAGTGTGCCTGGGTCGTACTACATACTGTTCAAATGTATTCCATATGAATATGCATCCCAACAATTTATGCTTGTTCATCACAAAGTAGCTGCATTTGGTGAAACTGCCAGCAGAACTACCAAACTTCACTGTGTCCAAGATTAGTATAGGTGGAAATTGGAGGAAAAACAGAACCTTAAATGTTGCTCACTGTAAGGCAGATGCTAGGTTTGTAAAAAAAGACAGTCTTTTTTATGGGTGGCACGGGGTGAACAACAACAACAAAGAAACCCCAACCCAAAAACAACCTGGGCCTTTCCACAAAGTTTGCTCCAGATTCCAAGCTGCAAACTTCAGCACCTACATCTTCTAGCAACTCTCCCATACCCTGAGAGCCAGTCACAGCAAGAAAACAGCTTGTTAAACATCAGCTGAGACAGAAGGTTTGTCTCTTTGGAATGCTACTTATTCTATGCTTGAACGGCTCTTGGAACAGCAGGAACTTGAGCACGTCTTTGTATACAAAAGACAGGTCTAGTAGAATTTAAATTGGCATTCATTGAGTGGAATCCATTTCGGCCAACATTCTCACTCTCCCCTGGGATGACATTGTTTATAGTAACTGGGAATTCGATATTGCTATATTTCTAATACCTATCCCTCTCGCTTAATGCACGGTTTGAAAGAAATAGGGACAGTTTTGCTCTGAAATTAATAAGAATGCTTCTGGGGAGGGGGGGAAAAAGAAAAAAAGAAGACGATAGCCTCCTTGTCTGTTGAGAAGAAAAGATTGCCGCTGTTCTATACAGTAAAGTGAAACCCCAGGAAGCAAACCTGATTCAGTGGAAAGCCATTCCCTATAAACAAATTCATAACACTCTGATCTACTTGTTCAACATTTTGCTCCTCTTCTAGAACAGCCTATTGATTGATATACCTCAGGGAAGAAATTTCTCCAACTCATTCTAAACGAGCTCCTAAAGAAAATATCAGCTTCAAGGAAGGGGAGGAGAAGAAAACAATACAAGAAAAAAGGAAGAAAAAAAGAGCAGCAGCAACAGGAATCACTAATCTTTCATTTCACGGAACATCTGGCTAGAGCAAGGCTGGTTTAAACCCCTGAGTGAAAGGAGAATTTAGCACCAAAGGGTAGCCATGCAAGGGCTGTGCTGTTAATCTGACGGCAACAGAGAATTCTGTGTCACACATTCGTTGGGCCATATGGATATCAGTTTGCACCTGCAGAGAGGACTGCGGGGAATTTTATCTACTGGAGACAATGCTACCATAGGGGCTGACAATGAAATTTAATTTAGAGCCTTGCCTCTTTAGAATGTGATGGGCGCTCTTCCTGATATACTGAAATGTGCGTACACACGATTTCTTAAATTTTGCATATTGGCTTAACAGTATTCAAATACTTTTTCAAAAGATACATGAAATGCATAAAGTATTGTGTGATAACGAACAGATTTTTCAAACTGATGCCCCAACTTTTTAAAAAAATGACAAAAAGTGGTGTCATTAATAATTTCATACAGATGCTTCTTGCAGATAACCTGCAAAGGGCCAAATGATTCCCTCCATGGATTTTGCACATCTTTAATGTCATCATTGTATAAGCCCAGCCAGTGGCTCTGAAGTGATAAAATCAGAACTTTTCTCTTTGTGTGGCTTGCTGAATGAAGACTGAAGAACACTGTGTAGCATTAATACAGGAACAAATGCAATGAGATGAGTTACAGCCTATTGAGGTGGGAAGGGTCTGTTTACTCTATTTTCCAACTGGCTTCAGGATGGGAAGAAATTTGTTAAGCTTGTATCTGAATACAAACGAAATCACTTCATGAACTAAAATGAGAAATTAAGAGAATCTGAAGTGGACAGATTCAAGTCTCCTTTGAATGCAATGGAAATGAAAAATTAATCAGATTTGCCGGCACTTTCTAGTCTAGTCAGTGTTATTCTAATGGAGAATTCTAACTTTTTTCACAAGTGCAATATAATCTGTGTAACACACATACGTGTAATAAGGGTGTGATCTATGGCTCCAGGACACCATGCTATAAGGCATTCCTAATTCTGGAAGGGTGAATTTAATGTTGGGTTATGCCTGTTTCTCCCCACCAGCTTCCAAGACCACCTCTTTACAAGGACATGAAGATTCTGTTACAACTGGAGGAATTTTTCTTTCTCTGACAATCCCCTCCCCGTCCCCCACCCCAAATGTCGGCTTTGGCTGTCATCTGCAGGACATTGAAATGGCAAACAGTCCATCAGAAGTCTCTGAAGGGAGGAACATTTGTGGTGTCCATTCTGAGCTTAAGCATGCGCACATCAAACTGATTCCCCAAGACATTTCAAAAGCAATATGCAAGGTTTTAACAAAATTCCTTGAATAACTTCTGCTTGGAAAAACTGGGAGGAAATTTTACCAAGAGATTGTTTTTTTTTCTGATACCTGGAAAATTTACAAACTAATAATTTAAATGAACTCCAGAAAAAAAATCCTAATCTTTAACAGGAGTTATCTAGAGAATAGCTGCACTGTAGTTATGCAACTATGGTAACTATTAATAATAATACAAGAAAGCATCTTCATATCATAATGAGCAATTACAGCTTGGAAACATGAAATCCAGTGATTGTTCTTGACAGGACACAGGCCCAGGCATGTAAAGTATATTATCTGTGTCTCTCTCTGTGTGTGTATGTATGTGTGTGTATGAATGCCCTATGGACTTAATCAAATGGTTTGTTCACAACAAGCTCAGTAGTTGCTATTTGCTGTTAGATACTCAGCTTCATTAAATCTAAAAGTTTCAGTTTTGTTCCCTGTTAGTATACCTAAATCTATAAAGGCTGACATACCTGATCCCTAAGAGTCATAAAACAGGTCCTGACCACTTGTGGTCATTAAGGATCCCATAGTATATTTTGAGTAGAATACCTGCTAAATTCTGCCTGCTGATTTCTGTTTCTTCCTTCTTAACCGATCAGCTTTTTTTGGACACTAGATACAGTTATCTGTCACATAGGTATTGTTGGAATTATCAGGGATCAACTCAGCATTGTCTCATAAGCATAAGGGGGTCACTCTAGTAAATGCATCTCTATTGTGCTTGTGGGATGTCATGTGGGTCACCTGACTTCCTCTTCCCCCTTCTTCTTGACTTTGGGGATTAACTATCTCCATTACCTTGTGGGCAGACATGCAAGCAGGAGGTGCTGCAGGAATGCAACCCTCCCCCAACCATCCTCTGCTACAAAGAACCAGTGATGATTAAGTGCTTTCTACTATGAATCCACTTGTATCCAGATCTACTGAATAAAAGTAAGCTATCTCTATTTTTCTTCATCTAACTACAGTGTGAAGACTGAATTTATTTCTGAACGTAATTAAGCTTAATGCACAAGTTCCCTTTTTTGGTTCATGCTTCTACTCTGCAAGATCACTGTTAGCTGCTCTGGAGTTCTTTTATTAACCTTTAAAAACTCCATCAGATATTTCATCTGTTATTATTCTAGTTAAAAGTCCAATGTAAGAAATTCTTATTTTACACAACTGGTGATAACTTAAATAATGATCCCATTTATGTGATTAGATATACTCTATTAACTTTCCATCACATGGAATGTTAATAGAGTATATCTCTATTAAAACATTATCTTATTTCCCATCCTTGGGTGGTAAGCAATAGACATTGCTGTGCAATTTGGTTGCTTTTTTCCCCCACCTTAAGATATATCCACTGGGGCTACAATTTAGCCAGTCATGACTAGATGAATTACATGGGGAAGAAGAGGTGGCTATGTCTAGGAATGTTGGTTTTGAATGCCAGGTAAAGTTTTGAATATTAAAATACTGCTTTAACAGATTTGGTATACCTGACATCT
The DNA here is from genome assembly GCF_035149785.1 of Candoia aspera. Taxonomy (NCBI): domain Eukaryota; kingdom Metazoa; phylum Chordata; class Lepidosauria; order Squamata; family Candoiidae; genus Candoia; species Candoia aspera. The sequence goes on from NC_086155.1 coordinate 162,452,295, forward strand.
GACCAACCATTACATTGGAAGCAAACTTTTGATCATAAAGTTCTGTTTTCATCCAAGAGAACTTCTGCCTTTGTCTACCCCCGTTCTTGCTAGATGAGCTAGACTACAAATCTCTATAAGCATAGCTATAGGTCTCTGGAAGCCACCTGGTTTGAGAAGGTTTTGTAAATTGGACCCTGAACTTCTCACTTCAAGCAAACAGTTGGGATATTAACTAGCTTGTTTTGTCTGGTTTGTGGAAACTATATATTCTGTGCCTCTTCTTCTTGTAGGAGGAGGATGTCATTGTGACAGAAGGCACAATGTGCAGCTTGGAGTAATCATACTTTTATTAGGTTGCAAAAGAGCTGCCCATCCCCTTCTTATTAGGAGTGGCATCTGGGATGAGGCATAAGCACACTAGTGGTCTTCTGTATTTAGGATTGGAGCAAAACAAGGGAATGGCAGTGGACTGACTTTGTGTAATGCTTCAGATCAAATGCCTTCAGTAACAAGTCATGTTGTTGTTAAGTAGCATTAAAAAAGTTAGGGGTGTTTGCATATGGTTAGGCAAAGTATTGCAATTCCATCATAAACAAGAAGGAGAACAGAAGGCGGTTTTTTGACGGGGCTGCTTTAGAAGAAACGCAGGGAACCTTCTAAAGCATAAAGCTTCCCAACTGTAGTATATACATTTTTTCTTTGTGGTAATCTCTTTCTGTCTCACTCCATCCCTGCCCTTCATAAAACATGCACATAATCCACTTTTCTCACTAACATTTGAATGCCAGCCTACCCCAAAGTCCCTCACATCTCTCTACATATATTTCCAGTTTACATTCTCATTTTGCACGTGTGTGTACATGTACAAATATTCCTACGTGTGTTGAAGATCTTGATGTCATATAACTAGTTGGTATTTTTTTTTTGTGGGTGCATTGTCTACTCTACTGTTGTTGTAGGAGTATTGTTATTACAATCAACAATGAATGTGTTTCTCTCCCTCACCTCTCTTGTGGTTTTTCTAAAGAAGCTTCCATGCTATCAGTGGGACTATTTAGCATATTCCTTCAAACTCTGAAACAGAGTTTTGAGACAGCCTGACCTAAATGGTGTAATGCATGCTTTTGTGTGAGATTTGTCTTCTAATTGTAACAGGATCTGAAAGTATTGGTTTGGGGTATCACTTGGATCACTTTAGGAAGTAATACAATAGTTATGCCAGGAAAGTGGCTCATTACCATCTCATTGTCCACTATACTTGCTCAGTTGTGTGTACCGCCATACTCTCCCCTTTCCTCTGTTTGAGGGTTTGACAGTGTCATGATGGGTCCTGGCACTAAGCTTACAGGCTCTTCCCAGGCAGTCTGAGAGACTTATCTCTTCTTCTCGCAGGAAGACAACACCTCCTGATGGAAGCCAGCATGCTTGGTCTGCCTGCAGGCTCAGTGCCAGGAAGAAGCCCAGGAAGAGCTGCCCTTCAGAAAGGAGGAAGGTGAGCACCTTGATTCTGCCCAGGTTGCCATAGTTGGCATTTCTTTTGAAATAATACAGCTTTTTTAAAGATGCATTAGTAGGTCCGGATTATTATCAAGCTCTTGGAAACAAAAAACAGGATTCTCATGAAGTCTTTTTAATCTGATTTATTGAAAGGGAAAAGGAATTAAGGGAATTGGGTTATTGACATTTTGACAACTGGATACTTCACTTTAGCATCCAATTTTTTCACTAGGGTGGGGACTTCCTAATTCTCTGGCTAACAACTGTTTGAGAAGGGAGATGGCTAATTTTTTTCATAATAACGGAGGAATGTGCAGATGTTCTGAACTAGCAATGTATTGCAAACTGTTATCCACAGTTTTAGTAAATTATTGGAGCAATTAAAGAAAAACTACCTCCAGAAAATCATGGTCAGAAAGAAGTTGTAAGCCGTATTTGATGGGAACCAAATCAGAAGCTCAGTCAGATGCTGCAGATGAGATAAACTGAAAACATGTTATCGTAACATCTTCCTTTAATTTGGAATTTGTTGGTAGTTAATCCTGCGAGGTAAATTTGTACCTAATCATGATATCCCAAATTCCACTAATGCTTGCTTGGAATTTATCCAGTTACATGTAAGCTGCCCCTTTGCTGCTGCGTTAAATTGCTTTACCTGTCCTTATGCAGGAATCCTGGCTCAGTATGTTCAAATTATAAAGAATTACAGCTTCTGCTGTTACTTTTAGTTTAACACAGAGGAACATTTAGCAGTAATCAGAAACTACATTCAAGAGTTCCTGCAGTGTTAAATTGTTCCATCTATGCAAAAAGAATTAATCATTCATCAATATCTCTTCCAACAATATTGGAATATAATTGAGACGTATTAAGTGAAGACTTCCATCAATAAAAATTATTTCAAGTCAAGCAGGAGTTCTAGTGACCTCATGGACACATCCATGTCTTTTCCTTGGCAACAGTTTGACAATAGCTTGCAGAGCTTGCAGGAATGTATCTTCTTCCAGGATAAGTTTCTTTTTAACCTGTAGTTCAACATACAGCTCTGGAATTCACCAAAGCTATCGAAGTACTAGCCCAGCCTGACCCTGCTTAGCTTACACATTCAGACAAGGCCATTTGCTGAAACCAATGAGAAATGTTTAAAATTAAATCAGTGAGGTGAAGGCACAGGATGAATATACAATCCCATTCATATGCTTCCATCTCCTGCTACTATTTGGTCTGGAGTACATCTTCATTGTTGCTTTTTCTTGGGAGAGTGAAAGGTTTGTATCAAAAGTGGTGAGACAAAGAGTTAAAGCTCATCATGCCACCACAGTCTTGTTGGCATACCCTCTTTTGCAGAACAAACTTAAAAATTAAGTGTTTCTCAGCTGGCCCTCAGCAATTCCTTTTCTTCTTGCAGAGAGCTGACTGGGCTGTTATTCTATCTACATGTCATAGTGGAGCTGTGTAGGCCTCATGCCAGAGTAAAGCTATGACACTAGAGTTAAATTTTTATTCATTTTACACAGTAATAGCTATTAAACTGTGTTGGGTAGATAAGGACTGAAAAAATTGCCAAGTTATTTTCTTCACAAAAAATTAGCCAATTTGCCTCTGTATGTGGGTGGCATTGTGAAGAACTGCTATGCAATTTCATTCAAGTGATTAACCTCTTAGTTAATAAAAGCAACAATTCCATGAGTATAAATAATATAATAAAGGGAACATTCATATCAGAGTAATATAGCTTGTACTATCCTCTGGTCTTCTCCTTAATTGGTAAATAATTCATCAAACTCTGAAATGAATTGTACTCCCACCCACATTTCTTTATCCAATTATCATGAAATAGGGAAACATACTTTCCCGACCGCTGCAAAAAAGGAGATTAGCATATTATTCCAATAGCTTTTCTAAGTAAAGTCTCCCTTGAGTTGTGCTCAAGTCCTGGTGACTTCATGGACACATCCATGTAGTTTTCTTGGCAACAATCTAGAAGGAGTTTGCCATTAACTATCCCATTTTTTTTCTTTTTTCTTTTAATTTCCTAGTCTAGCATACAGCTTTTCTGCTTTTGGCTAAACTGGCACTTCTATGGTAGGAAATCCATAAATATATTTTTATGTTATTGTTTTCTCATCTCTTTTCTTCTATAAAATACTTTAAATAATATAGTAATTATAGAATGTATTCTTTGTATGGCTTTCATATTATTATTAATGTTACATAATAGAATTCTATCAAATTAGCAAGGGTAACTTGTCAACCATTTCCCCCACATTAAAATCAGCTGTTTTGTTTAAGCAATATTTCAGGATACAGTAAGAGAGGCAGAGAGGCTACCATTTTGATTTTCCAACAAAGCTTTTTGCTGAAATGCTTTTTGAATTTTGCAGCTTCAACATGGCTGCCACCACAAGAACCAAATGCATCCTCAGCTCTCAGGATTGCCATTATAATAGGCAAAAATTGTATATCTGTACAAAAATACAGTTTGATAGATCATTTCTTGAGCAGCTCAATTTATTCAACAGGAGATGAAGGAAAGGGAAGGTTTTCCTGCCTTCTCATGAATGGATGATCAATATTGTGAAAAGTTAAGACTCATCCATTTAGTCCTGAACATACAATCCAGACACAAAGACCATGTAAAAACTTTCATCTGTACATCTATCTCCCCACTGGTTTAGAGGAAATTGATATTACTAAGATATATTTAACATTTAAAACATGACTGAGCTAATCATTATCATCATGAGCATGATCATCATTACCTTCTCCCCCTTTTGTTGTTGCTGCAGCTGTTTGATGAAAGTTCAATTGAATACCCAGATAATATGCTTCTGGATTCTGTTTCATTTGCTTATAGAATAGATCTTGAAATTCTTTTTGTTTTTGTATACTTTTTTTAAATTAAGAAGCTAGATTTGAGTATTTGACCATAGAAACCTATGCTTGTTTACTCAGGAATAAGTCCCATTACCTTAGTGTATGTGCCACTGAGAAAAAGGCTGAAAACTAAGTTATTTTGACTGTGGCTCTCTCTCGTTTAAATGCTTCTACATACTTTGCAGTGCTGATCTGTTTCAGACTGTTGCTTTAATTCTGTAACTATAGTTGCATTTTATATTTTTAGGTATGTCAATCATCATGGGAGAACATGCTCTGAAACATGTTATAGAAGTATAGAAGTAAACAACCAACTGATGAAATGAATTAATGATCATGGCTGTATGTTTTAGCTTCCTTTTCAGTCAAAATCAGATCAAAGTGAAATAGCTGTACATAATGCTTTCACTCAGAAAATCATGATGATGATGATGATGTTGATGTTGATGATATGCAATCTAATCAAAGAATCTTTATGTGAAGGTAGGTTAAAACAACTGTTAACCTCAAGTTTTTATCTAAAAATATAAAGGCTAATAGCATCCTCCTCATACTTCAAATGAAATCTGATAAACAGATCTAGGAACATAATAAAAGGACCAAATATTATTAGACTAGTGATAAAATGGTGAGGTTTGGTAGTGCTGCCTGCAAGCATATCCCAGAGGAGTTTGTTCAACTGTTTTATGACTTTGTCTCAGGGTCAAACTCACTGCATTAAAATACTGCAAATATTTTCCATGCATCATATGAATTTCATGAAGGAATGTGTTGAGACTGGATACTCTTATGAAGATAATCTGCAATATAAACCAGCATTTTCTAAAAAGCAATAATGTTTTTAAAAGTACCAATTGTCTTTTAAGCTAAGTGCAAATGTGTTAATTAAGGGTCAACAATAATATTATGTAAATAGAGTATGGATATATGTCCAAACTCTCCCTTTTAAAATTTATTTTTATTAGAATTTTTGAATACAATAAAAATATAAAAAATTAATACAATAAAAATATAAAAAATTAAAGAAAAATAAGAAGAAGAGAAGAATAAAAATAAGAAAAAGAAAAAAGTGAAAGAAAGAAAGAAAAAGAAAATATAGAAGTATGCCTTCCTCCCTTCTTTAAGTAATTGTCATCTTACTCTTTTCCCTCCCTTTTTAACCCTTTTTAATCTCCAAATCCATAAATAATCAATTCAGTCTTTTCTTCTTTCAACAAAAAACCCATTTACGTTTTCCAGTCTTTCAAAAAAGTCTGTATCACTTTTTCCCTGACCATAATGCCTAAATTATCCATTCAATTCCAATCTTTCTTATTTGAGGGTCTAGAAAGAGAAATCCACTTCCAAGTTTTACCTGAAAAGATAAGATTGCTTGATGGTTATTTAGCTTGCAATCTCCTGTATAAGGAGGAAACCTCTTCCTGGCAGACAGCACTGAATTTCCAGAATACTTTGTTTACATTCTGGCAAAGCAATTTACTCAGTAGAGTATTTTTAACCAGCCCTGTGGTACAGAGCTCAGAGAGAGATACTCTCAATAAAACAAAACCATAAAATATCAATAATCTGCACATCAATTCTTCACTAAGATGAAGAAGAACAAAATAAGCACCAAAGAAAACAAATCGCTAAACTGAAATGAGTAAAACCTGAAGACTTGGGGATATAGCCAGTGTTAACCTGGGGATGAAATAAAATCATGGTCAGCACCAGCGTCCCTTCTGGAAGGAGAACTTTCATAACCAAGTTGCCGCAACCAACTCTTGCATTTCTATATAGTGGCTAGTCAGCATAGAGAGATCTTAGAAAGCCAGAGTGGTGTTAGATGTTGGACTAGAAGAAGGAGACCTAGGCCCTTGTCCACTTCCAACCATGAAAGCTCACTGGGTGATTTTGGATTAGTTACTCTGAGCCCAACTTACTTCCCAGTGTCATTGTCATGGGGAAAAATAGGAGAAGAAAGTGCTATGAAAAGGACCTGAATTAATGGTGAGATACAAATCTAAATAAGAAAAGAAAGTATTTCCCTCAAAGGAAATACATGAGTAATGAAAACTAATGTTAGTGTTGAGACATGTATATAGATTACAAACCCTATTGCTGCTTGAACTCATTGGACCTTTCTTTCTCCAACATCTCCCTCAGTGAATCACATACTGCAACTGAGATTTCAGCTTTTCTCCACCATAAACACGAGACGGGCGGCGAAGAAATATAATAAATAAATAAATAAATAAAGTTGAATACGGGATTGGAAAAATGACATGGGCAAAGCATCGACATCCAGATCATGGTTAACACTATGGTAGCAGGGTGTCTGTGGGACAGCAGTGATGATCAAGAAAGTCAAGATGTTATCCATGACTGTGCAACTGAAGCTCTACTCCTTTTTTTTTTCCAATAGGTTGGGCTTTGATTGTACATTCAAGCCCACCATCTTGATTTTTTTTTATCATCCTTGTGGAAGTCCCTATATGGGAGTATGGCCATCCAGGCAAGGATGCTAATTTAGGGTCCTAGTTAGTGAGAGAGCTTGTGCGTGCTGTGTTTGGTGGGGAAATCAGAGCATCCCACCTGAACCCTTTCAGTTACCACCCGTACACTGCATGAGATAAAAATTTCACAACTTGCCAGCCTTGTGTTCCTTAACACATGGATCACTTCTAGGCTGGAGCCGGAGGGGGTTGTCAGGTAGCATGGCATGGGCAGTGGCCAAGATGTAAGGAAGCAGGTGGCTTGGATCTACTCTCTTTGGCACTGTAAATTCTCTTCTCTTTTCAGCAATGTTGGTGGGACAGCTGATCTGCTTGCTAAATAGATGACTGAACTTTAAAGATATATCAGGCATGGTAGTCCTATGTCCTATTTATACAGGGATAAATTCCCATCATGCTGGGAGAACTGCTGTCATTTCCTATTGCTCAGCCTTGGAGGGGAAACAACCAAAACATAGAAAAAATGGCATAAATATGGCAGATGCACTGTCAGCTTCCCTGGAACTTCTGCCAATGCCTACCTGGAGGAGTACCCTGCCAGTGATGCTCTCCTTGCTTCATCTCCCCCCATACAGATGAAGCCAACTCGTGCAGGCTGCTCTGGTATCTGCAGCCATTATGTTTGCACAAATTCACAAAACATAGGCAGCAGCTACTAACTTAGCCAAGAAAACCTGATGTGGTAGCATGTGAAATCTGGCATGCCTGCGAATATGGTCAGGAGGCTGCTGCTTCAAATCCCATAGACTTTTTTCCCCTTTCCTGGTAGCCATCATTAATTGAAAAGGGCTTGGTCCATACACAGAGCAATGTGCACATGGTTTGGGGTTCTGGTTGTAATAAACCAAGAGGAAAATCAAGTTTGGGCTCTGTATTTTGGTACTGGCTGGAATGATTTGGGAGGTGGCTGGCTGGCAAACAGCAAGAAAATTATGCCTCCAGAGCATTATGGTAAGACATTGGAACAGACTTCTTTTCCCTTGGGATAGCAGATGGAAGACAGCAGAGCACTTCTTACCTTTCCCAAAAGTTGCTCATGATATCTATAGCCATGAAGGTAACCACAGATAGCTCACGACCTATCACCACTGCTGCTGGAAGTGCCTATGATAGTTCTGATGCTGTAACACTAAAATCAATGGGAGAGAAATTTCTTGTAGGAGCTCTTGAGGCTGATGACTGAATTGAGCATACTCTTCTGCTCCATCCACAGCTCCATCCTGTTGTAGCCATTCTACTAGGATATGCTTGCCCCACCAGCAGAGATATTTTTCATGAGGCCTCATAGCTTGCCTCCTGAAGCCAGCAGATCTTAAACAGGAGTGTGCCTTAAATTTCTAATTTTTTTTGTATGTTAAGAGAGTCATTCTAATTAAAAATACAGTGATTAGATGGTCAGCATAGCTTTGTTAGTTGTCACAAAATTCAGTTTCCTCTACAAAGTAGATGAAAAACTAGTTCAGTGTGTTAAGGACAAGTTAGTGGAGTACTTTGCCAATTGGACAAATTTAATTATCTCCCTATCCTCATAACTGGAAATAGCATCATTAAACATCAAAATAAAAGAGTGATTCTCTAAAAAATAAAATTTTAACATAGTAACAGCTTATTTGCTATGTATTTTAATGATAGAAAAGAGATAATAAGCATGATATGATTTAATGACCACTTTTAGTTCACCCTAGCCCTCCCTGTAAGACTGCCTGGATTCAAAGCTTGATAAATCAAAGTCTGCTATGTTACCCAGCTGACAAGCCAAGTCTTTGGTCAAAAATGTTAAAAGGTATTAATTGGCCATCAGAGAAAGCCCATACAGTCTTATAATTGAAATAGGAGAAGCCTATTAAAACCAATAAACAAATTAATTGAACATGTTACACCAAGACTACAGAGTTCGTACAAAGTGCATCAAGCTTTGCATTAAACTCAAGCAAACATTCTGGTGTTCGTCTTTAACTTATTGAAAAGGAAAAAATGGCCATAATATAAATTTTACTCACACAGCATACACCCAGATTTCCCAGTGTGATACAACTTTATTATACATTTGTTTGAAATAGAACAACAATGTGAAATAGCATTATTTCTCATAGTTTGGAATAGTTTACTCTCTAACTGGGAGTTTGAAGTTTCAAAATGTGCTTCAATCTCTCTCTCTCTCTTTTTTCAATCTTCTGAACCTGATATTTTGTAAATCAGATCTGAAAGTAGAATAAGAAAACAATAAGGAAAATGGTAAAAAAACACACACCAAGGAATCTTCATCTAAATTAGATCTGTCTACCAATTAACAATATATAACTGTCAGAATTAACAGTTATACTTATAACTTTTTTGAAATACTGAAAATAATGTGAATTTTTTAAAAAAGAGGAAATTTGTGTCTTTAAGTCACTTTTGGCTCCTGATGACTGCCTAGACAAGTCCCTGTGGTTTTCTTGGCAACATTTCTGGAACTAGAACTCACAGTCTCCTGGTTTGTAGTCTTATTCTTTAGCCACTGTACCAACAATCTAATATAAAAAAATGTCCAGCCCTTGTTAAGGGTCAGGTTCTGGGTTTAAATGTGATTTTAGTTCTAAAGTCTCCTTCCTGCATCTTGGAAATACTTATAGAGCCAGCCTTTTGGATGGATGTGCAGGTGATCATGAGATCTGCTCATATTTTGAGAGGTTAGATTATTACAACATCCCTTATGTAGCCTTTGGAGACTATTTAGAATATTCAATTAATCCAGATTAGCAGACAGCACTATATTGCCATTATTTAAAGAATTTGATTAACAACCGGTTTGTTTTAGGCTCAATTCAAAGTAATGGTATTGTCCTGTACAATGCTAAATAACTCGGAATGGGATACCTAAAGGCTCCCATATTAATCTGTGTGATTATTAAACTCTTTGTAAGAATAGCTACTTAGAATTCACCAACCTTCTTGCTTGTGATATCTTGTCTACAGCTAAGAGTTCGTATAATGCTCTTTTTTCATGATGTTCATATATCAGCAAAAGATGCTGATTTAGTTTTTCATTTGGCTTTTATTTTTAACTTGAAAAATTTGCTGCTTTTTTTTAAAAAAATAACTTTTTAAGATTGCAAATTAGCTACAGATTTCTTGATATGTGGATTAAACCCTGCTGCCCTGATTCAATTGTTTTTAAAATGGGAATATATAATTTCCAATTTTTTTTATATGGCATTTTACTTGGTGTGTAAAATCAAGCAGCTTATGGCCCTTTTGTAACTTTTAAGCAGATGCTTAGCTCTGGATTTGCAAATCATACTGTATGTACAGAACAGAAAAATTGTAGGCTAGATAAATTAACTACCCTTGAATTTTTGATAGAACAAGGATATTTTATTGAAAGTAGCAAGGAAATATACAGGCCAAACAAGGACCAGTTTTATTCTTTTGAGAACTTTTGTTCCCAGCTATATTCATCCCCCAAGGCATTATTAAAAACATGAATGTCAAAAATAAATGGAGTGATGCTCTTTGCCTTTTTGGACTTTTCTGCTCCCCTTGATGTTCAGGTGAAGGAGGGAAAGAGAGAAATGGTAACTGCTCTATGATCTAATTAGAACCACAAGTTACTTGTATTTACTGCAAGCCATTGAGCTTCCTCAACATACACAGGAGACCTCACCAGCCCTCACATCAAATTCAGAAGATCACAGACAGTTTTGCTTCCTGACTCATAGGCTGTGTCTCATGAGCTGCATCAGTCAGAAGTGCAACTGAGAATGCGACAGTTCATTGGCAGCATAGCTGGGCAAATGCATGGGTTTAATTGCCATTCAGTCTTCTGGAAACCAAGTTAATATTGCCCTACATTGGGGAAAATGAGAGGAAAGGCTGTACTGTTTTTAGCAGCAATTGCTTGAGTATGCAACAGTGAGCAGAATCTGGACCATGGATATAGAATGAATTGTTCTGAAGTCAGAAGGATGCTTACAGCTCAGGATGAGGAATGGTAATAATGGCTTAGAGGCAGCCAAGGTAAATGAAGGGCTTCACTGTAATTTTCAGCCTCAAAAGTATGGCAAAATTGAAACATTTGAGACAGCTTTAAAAGGAAGTACTCCATAATGAGTTTGCAGTGAGTCAAATGCAGAATAAAAAGTTATTCTGCATAATATCTGCTAAATTGGGATGGGCAAACCATGACAGTCCAAATGTTGCTAAACTTTAACACCTATCTGTCCTAGAAAGGGTGGCCAGTGGTGAAGGTTGCTGGGAGTTATATTTAGCAAGATCTGGATTCCACAGATTGCCCATTCCTGTTTCAACACTGTTTGTAGCACTACATAAAACTGCAATCTCCATCCTGGTGCTTCCAGGTGGATTGGGCTGCAATTCCCATAATTTCCTAACAGCATGGTGTTGTCATGATTTTCTTGTATGAATTTTCATCTGAATTTTTGTACAGTGGGATAATGATGATCAGTTGCCTCAGATTGGGAATGCTTATTGTTGTTGTTGTTAGTTGCCGTCGAGTTGTTTACGATTCATGGCAACCCTATGTATAACAGAACGAAATGCTGTTCGGTCTTGCGCCATATGCCTGACTGTTCCAATGTTTGCATCCATTGTTGCTGTAATTGTATCAATCCATCACATTGAAGGTTTTCCTCTTTTCTGCTGGCTCTCGACTTTACCAAACATGATGTCCTTTCCAAGCGATCAGTCTTTCCTGACTACGTGCCCAAAGTATGAGAGTCTAAGCCTAGTTATCTTCACCTCTAGGGAACATTCTGGTTGTATTTCTTCTAAAACTGATTTGTTGGTTCTTCTGGCAGCACATGGTATTTTCAATAATCTTCACCAACACCACAATTCAAATGCATCAATTCTTCTATCTTCCTTTTTTAATGTCCAACTTTCACAGGCATATGTGGCAATTGAGAAGACCATGGCGTAAGTCAGACGCATCTTTGTTTTTAAACTGATGTCTTTATTTCTGAATGGCAGATTTTCCCAGCGCGATACATTGTTTGATTTCTTGATTACTCCTTCCTTTGGTATTGATTGTTGATCCGAGTAGAATGAAATCGTTGATGACTTCAATTTCTTCTCCATTTATTGTGACATTGTTTATTGGTCCATTTGTGAGAATCTTCATCTTCTTCACATTCAGGTGTAGTCTGTATTGCTGACTACAATATTTGATCTTCATCAGCCAGTACTTCAAGTCTTCTTCATTTCCAGCAAGCAAAGTAGTATCATCTGCATATTGCATTGTTAATGAGTCTTCCACCAATTCTGATACCCCATTCTTCTTCGTACATTCCTGCTTCTCAAATTATTTGTTCAGCGTACATATTGAATAAGTAGGGTGAAGGTATACATCCTGGCCACACACCTTTTCCAATTTTGAACCACTCGGGGTCACTGTTTTCTGTTCTAACTACTGCCTCTTGATCTGTTTACAGGTTCCGCATGAGTACAATTAAGTGCTTTGGAATTCCCATTCTTCATAATAGCCATAACTTGTTATGGTCCACACAGTCAAATGCCTTTGCATAATCAATGAAACAGAGGTAAACATCTTTCTGGTATTCTTTATATTCAGCCAAGATCCATCTGACATCATCAATGAGTCCCCCTTTTTGGGGGAGATGGGTGGTAATAGAAATGTGAACAATAAACAAACAAACAAACAAACAAATAAATATCTCTCATACCGCGTCCTCTTCTAAATCTAGCCTGGACTTCTGGTAGTTCTCTATTGATGTAAGGCTGCAAATGTTGTTGAATTATTTTCAACAAAATTTTGCTAGCATGTGAAATTTTGCTGATAGAGTATGGTAGATTTCAAACCTATTTTGGAAAAGAAAAATGGATCTACATTACTACCTTAAGTCCTAGAATATATGGAGGACTAATGAAGCAGTATTTGGACCATTTATAAAGTATCTTATGTATACAAATGAACATATTTGATAGTGTCCTCCTTGTAGCTTCATCTTCTACAGATAGGAAATATTTTATTGACTGAGCAGAGTATTAGAAGTTTAATGGTTTTTAATTCATATGGATAAGCAATTTCTTTATTGGTTATTATGATGTTTCATCTTAACTCTATAAAATTAAAGAAAAAGCTAAAGAAGCCCTTAAGTTGAAATTGATTCTAGTGACTACATGGCCAGCCATGCAATCATATTGGCAGCAATCTAGAAATGGTTTGTCACAATTGTCTTCTGGGATGCTTTGTGATATCCCACTCTAGCCTCCAACTCTAATATTCCTTAGTAGCTTTCCATATGAGTAGTAAACAGGCCTATTTCTGCTAATTTCTGATCCTAAGCAGAGCTGGTCAGGTACTACTAGCTTCTAAGAATATCCTCAGGTCAAAGTTGAGTCCTGGTGACTAGTGGGGTGATAGGAAGTAATTTGCCTTTTCTTCTGGGATGTTCTTTCAACTTCCCCATCTAGCCAACAGCTCAGGAATACCCAGATGCTCCTGATATCCATACACCATCAGCTATGACCCTTCCTTGGCCTTCAGAGATCAGCCAGGGTCACCTGTATGCTGCCACCTGTTGAGGCGTATCATGTGTCCTTAAGAACCAAGTTTTTCTCAGTTCTGTCATTTGAATTCAATTTCAATTTAATTTTAAATTAAAATATTAAGTAATAATTGTGCTCTTTGATTTCTGATACACAAATATCCAGTTCAGTTTAATTTGCTGCCGCGAAACATAAAAACTCTCAGTAATGAAAGCGGAAGTTTTCAGGAAACCTAAGATTGCTGCAATTTTTATTATCCATACTGTATGACACAGGTGGGTTGTGCAGAGCTCCTGCAATCTCTCTGTTTGTTTTATTAGCATTATCAATCCTTAGAATGTTTATCATTCATGCTGTGTTTTTATGTAATGCTTAGAAGAAAAGTATTGCAATTATAATCCCAAATTACAATTAGTTACTTCAAAGGCTCAATATATCAACAACAACAACAACAACAAAAAGGAATCGGTTATCAAAATCAGATATTAAATTTGCCTCTTATCTGCTCTTAGCAATGCTACCATTTGGGAACAGGCAGCTGTTATCTGCTGCCTGTACATCTTTATATGCACTACTCACATTCCATTGCATCATGTCAGATTTGATAGGACGTAATGCAATGCGACTAATTTAATCAGATGTGAAAAGCACTAGAGCAACATGTCAAGTCAGACAATGTGAGGAGGGAAGAATAAACCATGCCTGGACTATTTTTCTCAGTTGAAAGACGTCCTTTTCAGCATTTGGATATTTCTATTCTGACCTTCTATTCAAGGGCATGTGGCAAAGGATTTGGCATCCAAAGGCAATGGCACATAATATTAGGTCCTGGATAACAGATCATGAATCCACTCCATCTTTTGGGAGACACCACCCTTCACATGGTCCATCTTCACTAAAGTTAGCTGTGGAGAATAAAACCTATACCAGTGTTTCTCAATCTTGGCAACTTTAAGATGTGTGGACTTCAACTCCCAGCCAGCATAAATTGACATTTCCAGAAAGATTAGGAAATAATTTTCTGTACAGTCTGCAGGTGCAGAAGTAAATAAAGTGAACATTCTCATTGGTCAGGTGTCAACTGTTGAGTGTCTTTTTGGCTTAGGCCAGGAAGGACACTCTGGCCTACAGACCACATGAGGCCTACCATCGTTTCCTTTTCTCTGACTTACACTAGCACCATTTTCTGCCTTTTTATTACTGATGTTGAAAACAAACACTAAATGTGTGTGTTAAACCTTCCTTAAGTTTTATACAACTATTATATTAGTTGTGGCAAGTGTGTGTGTGTGTCAAAAAAGTCAAGATGGTGTTATTCAGTCAAACCCTCCATCTTTACTTTTTTGCTCCCTTCCCCCATGGATGCCCCTGCATCATACTTTTGCACTGAAAGATAATTATATTTTAGAGTTGCTATTCTGAAACCAGCAATTTTAAGGGTTAGGAGAAAAGGCTATATTCCTGTTTTGGCCTTAGTTTTGAAAGTTTGTAATGGCAAAAGGTAATAATTTCCTGTTCTTTTTAAAAATGGGAAGAACCTGTATCAGAATGCTCTCTCCAGTATTCAAAATAGCAAACTTTTCCCTCCCTTCCACCATCCATCTGCTCAGATTATTCTTTTGTTCTTATAAGGCTTCTCTACCATTCCAGCTGTGACATGACAGGAGATTTGACAACTGCAGTTTTAAAACCATAGCAATAACTTGTTCCTGGAATTATTTTAAAAACTTAGTGATATGCCTTTTTCTTTGGGGAAGAAGTGTTCTTAATATACATATTTCAACTGCAAATTAGAGATAAACTGCATGAACCTCTAAGCTTTGCAAGTGCAATGAGAGGCTAAGCCTAATTATGTGACTTCCATAACTAACAGATTATTGCTTATGTGGTGCAACACTTGGGAACAAGAGCATACTTGTAAGTCTTGGCCTATGTGTGGTAGACCAGTCTGTAGGTCATTTCTGTATGGTACAAATAGGACCAAACACACACACACACACACACTACATACATACATACATACATACACACATACACACATACACATACACATACGCATATACATATACATATACATAATGGCTTGCTTATGGGAACTAAGAAGCAATCATGTTATATATTAAAGAAATACAAGCTGTTTTCTTTTTTCTTACAGGTGGATACATATTTACATTTCACATAAATACCATAAGAATATCGATTTTTCATTCTAGAACAAAGAACTGAAATTAAAAGGAAGAAATGTAAGAACTGAAGTTTGGAAAAAAAAATCACTGAACCACATTTGGATGTCCCATTTGCACTGGAAAAAAAATGAGGGCTTTTAATTCTTGAGCACCCATCATAACCAAAAATTATGAATATCAAACTTTACATGGTTGATCAATGACACATAAAATTGTTTGAAGAAGTTAATATTAACATTGTATTTACTCTTAAAAATGTAATTAATTATCTATGAATTTGCATGGATGTAAGACTAGATAGGGACGCAGTGGCGCTGCGGGTTAAACCGCTGAGCTGTCGATCGGAAGGTCGGCGGTTCGAAACCGCGCGGCGGGGTGAGCTCCCGTTGTTAATCCCAGCTCCTGCACACCAAGCAGTTCGAAAACATGCAAATGTGAGTAGATTAATTGGTACCGCTTCGGCGGGAAGGTAACGGCGTTCCGTGAGTCATGCTGGCCACATGACCCGGAAGTGTCCTATGGACAACGCCGGCTCCAAGGCTTAGAAACGGAGATGAGCACCGCCCCCTAGAGTCGGACTCGACTGGACTTTACGTCAAGGGAAACCTTTACCTTTACTTAAGACTAGAAGTTCATTTAAAAGTTCAAGTTAACTTTTAATGTGTACATACAATCTTTATATACAGTAGTAGCATTGAAAAACTGAACTATTAGTCTAGTAACCTAGTCCAGGCCTGTTGTTTTAGATCAGGGATAGGCAATCCAGATTCTATCAGCCCCAGCCACTAAAGCTAATATTTATGGGGGCCATAGTTTATAATTAAACAACATCTGGAGGGCTGCTAACATTAAGACATCCGGAGGGGCACATTTACTTAGAGAATGTCCAGTAGCACAGAAAAGCAATGGGGTCTGGCATTACTAATTACCATATCTAGTCCTTAAGAACCTTCACATATAAAAGGAATTTTCAGCCCAGCATTCAAATCTGAAATCAGCAGGGCTTTCAAAGTAACATTAGAATGGTCAGTTTGTTGCTATAAAACAATAGGAAATTTTGTGACACTGAAAGAATAATAAATGTATTGTCACATAAGCTTTTGTAAGTGACAATTCATACATCTTTATACATGCAGTATGATTCTAAGTTAGTAGGTACAGCAATTTATAACATTTGCTGCTAGGTTTTCTGAAGCTGATGGCTTTCTGAAGATCAGTTTTGTTATACTGATTACACAAACCAACTATCTGAACAAACATTGAAGGTTTTTTTTTTACTTCCTTAATATCCTATATTAGTTTTCAGGAGCATTGGATAATATCAGGCCCACTTACAGTGTAAGAGGTCAAATAGCACCAAGAAAGAGAAAAACAGTAAGCAAGAATGCTGCCTGCCAAAGCCAATAAGTTTAAGTGACTTCTCCTAAGATTGAAAACAGGACACAATAAAAAAATTCTCATATGCTCCAGTTTTTGTCCTGCCTCTTTAGCTTTGCTACAGTACAATTCCTTTTACATGCCATGAAATGTGTGAGCAATATGTAAAAATATTCACAGAAGACTCTTGGGTGCTGCAAAATCACAAAGGGTAAGTTGGCGCATGATCTTTGGAAGTGTTTTTGAGTTCCCTCAATATGATTTCTTTTTCCAGTTATCCCATGATGAGATCCATATGGAACTGTGTGATACAGTGAAGGGTTCAACGTATGCCCAGATCCAACACATATACAGCGAGTTCTAGAAACTAGGTTTGTCAAAGGGAGCTGAAATCTTGTTAGTCCATCACATGATTTTTCACTACATGGAATTTTCCAGCCATGATGGGGAAATAATTGGTGTAGAAATGGTGGGTTGATCCTACCCATTCATAATCTAAATATTATATGTAAAAAAGTCAAAGATACTGATCTTAATCAAATAACTAATACTGTTTAGTGGATAAAACTTGAGGATGTAAAAAATCCAGGTTCTACCAACCAGCTTAAAGTGTTAACCTTGGCCAAATTGTATCTTAGCCCAACTTTCTCAAACTTGCGCCCTCCAGATATATATGGCCATGATGGTTAGGTATTCTGGGAATTACAATCCCAGCACATCTGGCTAAGATTGGGTTATCATATTGAAATTGTGACATTAAAGGATAGCTTTGAGGCTAATATTATCCCTGAAACAGTGTTTTTGATAAAATGGATATATCCATCGTGAATTTTGTGCTTTTCACTCTAAGTTTATGCTATTGGGCTATCATTGCACTGAATTTTCCTCTTTTGTTTTGACAGAAAATTGGAGGCCCACGGCATACAGTTATCTGGAGCAGAGGTGTCATCATGATCTGGGGAAGCTCACAATTTGACAATGTTATTATATGGAGTAAAAGATGCTAAATATTATGGGAAAGAGCATGAGGAGTATATGAAACTTCTAGTTTCTGTCTGAGCTCATTGGATTAAAGGTGAGATACAAACAAAAATCAATAAAATTAACATATTATGGAAAACATAGAGCCAGGAGACAGAATATGTCAGCTTCCTGAATGTCTAGCTTGGCAGTAATACATATTTTGAAGCATAGTGGCAGAAGGTAAGAATATAAAAAGAACCATGTTGAATCAGACCAAAGGCCTATCTACTCCAGTATTCTGTTCCAAATAGATGCTTCCGTGGCCAAATAGATACTTCTGGGAAGCCCACAAGTAGGACAGGCGTGAAATAGCACCCTTCCACTTACGTTTCCCAGCAACAGATACTGATAGCCATACTGCTCTGTTACTGGAGGCAAGATACTGCCATCCTAACTACTAGCCATTGATGGCCTTTTCCTTTATGAGTTTGTCTAATTCTGTTTCAAAACTGTTCAAGTTGATGACCCAAATATTGAAAATGTAAGCAAAAGCACTGATATTTTTCCTTTTTCTTTTTCCTTGTGGTGCAATAGAATTGGGGGCTGGAAACACTATATTGTACAAGCCATGTGTCACTGCTAGGTTCCATATCTGCACAATTACATAGAAAGTTTTGTACAAATTACTACAAAGCACTTTGTAGCCACAGATTATGTTGAGTACAGAGTGACCCTCCTAGAGGTCAAAAGACAGGAATAAAAGCAGAATACAAAGAGGAGAACAAAGTAAGAGCTTACTTATGGCTCTGATCTCTATGAACTCTTCTCATGCTGCCATAACAAAGAGCGCAACTCTCGAGGTGAATACAGTCCTACTGTTGCATTCCTACATTCCTAGCAATACATTCAATTGAACCTTACGGCATGTGGAGTTCCTTTACTTTACAGGTCATTAAAGCTGTATGTGGAGCGCAGACCCTCTCTTTTTCGCACTTGGTGTCTCTCTCCTTTAGAAAAATGGACATTTAAAGAATTCCTAGTCAGCTTGTCCAAGAAAAAGAATGATAAATCCCTCATCTAAAATGATCACTTTTTACAGAAACAGAACCTTTGTTAGACGTTCATTAGTAATCTAACTTAGCAGAGTAAAACTTTTCTTCAATAAAGATAACACCGTGGTCACTGAACCTAATGTATGTTATCTCGGCTTCTCTAGCTTTCTTTCAATAGCCATGCATCAAGGTTTCTGTGTCTCCACTGAGTTACAGTCACACTTCCTAATGGTGCAGACATATCCAGTTGGTTAGCAAAAGGCGAGGGGGGGGGTATTATTACTGCAAAATGTTCTTTCCAGTGATCTAATTCTAATCAGTTGCAAGAAAACAAAACATGTACATTCTTTAAAGTCTTGATCCATTTCCAGTGCATATCTTATAGAGGTATTATGGAGGAAAAGAACAAAAGAAAGGACAACAAAAACAAAGATATATATATACAGTTTTGGGTTTAAAATGTACCAAGTCTGTCCTTAAAATCCTTC
Organism: Candoia aspera; assembly: GCF_035149785.1. Classification (NCBI taxonomy): domain Eukaryota; kingdom Metazoa; phylum Chordata; class Lepidosauria; order Squamata; family Candoiidae; genus Candoia; species Candoia aspera. Next base: position 162,471,722 of record NC_086155.1, read on the forward strand.
CTTATTTACAGCTTGGTATTATAAAGGTGACCTAAATTAATCAAGTAACCTGCATGGAAGGTTATGGCTGGGATCTCTGAATGAGATTATTGTATTGTGCTAGACTGTGATTTAAAGACAGAAGTACAGGAGCATTACAGTACTGAGGTGCAAGGGGCAATATCTCAGTATACCATCACATATAAATAATTAACAAGTGAATGTTCTCATTTCTTTTGACAGTGTAGGTAATGCTATTTGCTTGGCACCTCAATCTTCTCTCTAATAGCACATCAGACTCCTTTTTCAGGTATCTACTCATTTCCTACTTCACAAATGAGTCCCAAGAGGTATATAGAATTCTCCTATTATATTCCGTAAGACCATTGGGTCATCTACTTCTGTCTTACCTATTTTAGCTGTCTGTGGATCTCCCCAGTATCAGCCAGAGACCTTTTCTGGGCCTACTACTTTCTTTTTGGAAATGATAGACACTGAGGGTGGAAACTTCTTCAAACTTCATGAGCTAGGAGCTCTCTTCTTTTTCCTAGATAACCAACCCATATATCAGCTCTTACTGAGAAAGAAATAAAGCAGTTGGTACCATTGCAAATCACAATCCATTTTCTGCATTGCCACCATATGGTTTAAAATCTGCAGAAGAGGGTAAGGATGGCAAGCCAGAGTCATGAGAATTTATTTCTGAATAAACCTATAAAAAAGTACCATCTTGGCAACTGGTATCTGGTGTTAGATAGCAAAAAGATGTTTTAAGAGAGGAGGAAGTCCGTGGAATTAAAAAAAAACCTGCCACTGAAGCATAGGATCTCCCCCATTTCCCACCGGAAGTAGTTTTTCTTCTGCAGATTGGTGTTGCTGTGCAAATGTCCTTGCTACTGGCACTGTATTCTTCCATACTGCTAGCTTGTCCTCCTGTCAACTGGTAAATGGGAGGGCACAAAACCAAAACAACCAAACACAAAACCAGTTGCCAGCTGCTGCCATACCCTCTCTCCTTGTTCTTCCTTTGCAGCATTTGCTTTTCATAAAGCGGAAAAAGGAAGTCTGAAAAACCAGCCACTATGTGGGTGGACTGGCACAGCCTTGGAACCCAGGATGTGAGACAAGATGGGAGTTCCCACTAGTGGGAAACCATGTGCCTTTTAGCTCCAGAGGAACTTTGCGGAGCTACTTTCCTAAAATTTCCTTTGTAGCAGGAGCATTAGTCAGTGATTAATTAAATTACTGCAGTGATATAAATTGAATGGATGGATAGATGAATGAATGAATGAATGAATGAATGAATGGCTCACCTTCCAAACTCCAGCCAGGGCTTATGGTACTCTGGTGATACAGAGGGGAGGAGAGGTAGAAAGGCCTTTCTTACAATTGAAAAAAAAAACCCTGTTCTGAACTGAGATCACTACCTTGGGTTAATGTAAAAGGTTATACTTAGGAGTGTAAGGATCATTAATATTCCTTTACATATGCATATATTTTCATGCAAAAGAATTCAAAATTAAAGGAAAAATCCACAAACACATGCAAAATAAAAGTGTTCCTGATTAAAAAAAAAAAAGTCCGGTCAAAACGTGCATGAAAGCTCTCTGTGTGGTATTTCTTTGGTACAATAAATACTGGCTGTTCTCTCCAATAATTTGAAACTTTGGGGTAAGATTTTATTTCTCTTTCGAAAGTAATATAATCCCTGGCATTAACAAAATAAATTCCCTCTGTGTTTTGTATATTGGCCAGTGAGACCATTTTAAAGAATATGGAATTATCGGATATTAGCTAAACCATTTCAAAATTCTGTTTCTTGTTAAACAGTTGTTCTTGCTAGTGCTCCTTATGAAAAAAAAAATTACATTACTTGAAAGTATAGCCAATATTCCATTGTTACAGTAAGGCTTGGTAAGGAAAACCTAACAAGAAAGTAGATCTGCACTGCATAGCATACAATAGAATTAAGATGTTGATAAAATCAACAATTTCTGTTTTTCTACTAGAAAGCTAAAAAAAATAAGCATATGAATATTATTAATCAAGCTGAGTTTCACAGTTTTGGCCTGTATGTGTCTCTTCAGAGCATATACATTAAGAACACCTAGCCTCAGAAGGCACTTGGCTTGAAAGACTAGTCTTTGCATGCTTATGTCTTGGAACAGATATAGAAAATCCCTTGGTTGTACAGGCTACAGTGTCGCTCTAATGATCTGAGGGCATGGTCATCTTAAGGGCTTCCTCCTTTTCCCCAACAAGTTCATGTAGAATTAATATTCCCTCAGATACTTTCTGATGTCTTCTTTGAATCTCAGCCAGGCAGGTGGAAACCCATATTAGGATTTTACACTTGTAACGTTTTGATTCTGGAATACTTAACCAAGAAGTCTTATCTTCCAGCTTTTTACTTCAGCTGAAGGTCTTTCATCCATCAAGGCCTTTTTATTTTTTACAACCCTACAGGATATTGGAAAGAAATTATGTAAAGGGGCTCAATAGTTTCTCTGTCCATCAACAGGAGAATTCTAAAAAAAACCTGAACAGAACTGAACCAAACCAAATTCTGGTGGGATAAGCTGGCAATGGAAGACTGAGTCTGAAACTCAACATTGAAGTCCTAGCTTGAGGCTGTGGTGAAAAACATCACCAATGCATCATTATGAGAAGGGGCAGTTGGACAATGGGTCAGCACGCTGCTGATTACTCTTTCTTAACTCCCTTTCCTCTTGGCAGCATGACCCAGATTGCAGCCTGCCCAGTGCACACATACATACAAAGGATGTAATATGAAGGGAGAGTAGAAGCACATGCACACACGTGATATTTTCTTTCACAGAATAAAGTACTGGCAACTCCCATGGCCACTGCTGATAAAGAAATTGGAAAGAATTCCAGAAGCCAGACCCTGCATGATTTTCCTTACTTATTACTCATTGTAATCCAAAGGAATGTTCAAAAGGAACTATGTAAAGGGAGTCAGGATGCTATCCACCTGCCCACCATTAGGATAACTCTCCTAAAGAAAACACAGCAGGACCAAATTTGCTGTGGCAAGAGAGACCAACAAAAGAAAGTTTGAGCTGAAAAATGGGCTGGATCCAGTTGAGGGCTGTGGAGAAAAAAAAATATCCAGAAATAATTTTCCCGAAACAGCCTTATGGAAGAGGAAGTTCAGCAGCAATGACTGAGCTCCATTCTCCTTTTCTTTCCAGTCACATGACCAAAGCGTAATTGCTATTAATGCTTTCTCTACCTAGTTGATGTGACACACTTTATACTGTTAATCTGTCTTTTGTTATTTCTTGGCTGTTCTTGTTTTATGTTATCCTGGTTTCATCCATTACATCATTATTCTTTCTGAAATGAAAAGTCATTTGTTATAGTAATATGTGAATATATGCACATCAGATGGCTGAATCAATATATTACTAATTGAATGACAGTATAATCCCATTAAGGTCTGTTTAGAAATCAGTCTCAAGTCCATGGGACTTTCTTGCTGTCGGCAAAAAAAAATGGGGAGGGAATATAGAAGGTGAAAAATGATAATTGGGCATTAGACATATTACTTTTCCTGCTGGAAACCTTGAAGTCTCTCTAAGCAATAGATTTCTTTTTCTCTTTCTCTTTCTCTTTCTCTCTCTGTTTGTCAGCTTGGGTTCACCAAAGTGATCTGAGCTTTTCTAAATATTTACTAACCTTGCCTTTTTCAAATTGATATGATGATGTAATTCCCCATCAAGATTTGAAAATAATGTTTATTTATCAATAATAATTCTAACTTAACCTATGTTAAATGATGCAGTGCTGCTGATAGTTTGTACTTGTACAATACCAGGATAATCTGAGTAAAAATCAGGTAAAGGGATGATGAAATTTGGAAAATAGGCTACAAAGAGCAAATGGACTTTGCCCCCAATAATAGCCATAATCTCTGGACTGCCCAGTTTCTCTTCAAATATATTTTTGTTGTATGGCAAGATGACTCAAGGGAAACAATCTTTCAGCATATTTACAACACCCTGTCACTGAATTCCAGGTGTTTTCAATGTAGGCAATACAGACCACATGCCTGAAATTGGCAATTGGCCTCAATGGAGATTTACTATATTGTTTTATTTTCATTGCAACCTTCTTCCTCAAAGACATTTTGCTTCTTCATGTAGCAGTTATGGTGGAGAGAGTTGATGCTCCATAATTTCAAAAAATCAGGCCACTAAAATCTTGAGGTGAAGGAGCAGCTTGTATATTTACTCTCTCACCTTCTTGTACTCAAGTAGGAAAACCTGCTTTACAGAACTGGGAATCCCTTATAACTGAGCAGTGAAAGGAATCTGCTTTAAGCCTTTTGGAGTGGAGTGCTGATGAATAAACCTACAGTAGTTTGCTTGTGGTCAATGTGTATTTTTTTCATATGTCAGATACCCTAATATTGATTTGTTTACAGGGTTGGTAAAAGAACCCCAGCCACCGTGATTACATTTTCAATATGTGACTCCTCTTAAAAACATGTTACTTTACTTTTGGGGTACTCATTTTTTATTTTTTAAAAAAGCTTCCTTTGGATTTAACTACTCACTTAGCTTTAGCTTTAGCTTTCTCCTTCTTTTACCTCTGAGACCAGAAATGACAAATATTCACATGGGGAGTACACCCCGCTCCCGAGTCAGCAGTGGGCCTGGAATGTGATTTTTTAAAAGAGTTGTCTAAAAGTATAGTTGGTTTAATTTTTCTTTGGAAAGTCAGCATTTCAGATTAAGTAACTATAGAGGGCGGGGAAGCAGCCCTTCCCTACAAATGGCTTTTGTGTTTGAGAAAAATGGACAAGAGGGAGGATGAAACTGCATTTCATCAGCTATTTTCATGAACTGTTAGACTGGGTAAGTGCCAAATAATTATAAGTGCTGGGAAGCAGATACTGGAGCTACGGCAGAACAAAGGGAACAGCTAAAATATATGAAGCTCCTTTTTTCTTTTTTTGGCAGAGAAGTACTACTGCTGTTTTTACTTCTTGCTCCCTTGAAAAGAAAATAGCTAAAACAGGACCACATAAAACTGAAACTGTGTTTGCAGCTCCCTTTGCTGTAAAACTCTCCTGTCCAAGCATGTAAAGCATTGTATCCATATACGATAAGTGTAAGGTCAGATCACCTCACATGCACAGAACTTGTACAAGAAAAAAGTAGTACACACTTTGTACACACAACCAGACACATTCATCACCTCTGCATGCTCTGTGTAATGTAAGAATATGTTTTTCACCAATTTCATAAATGTATAATTGTTTTACATTCTATTTTCCATTCCCTTGTTTTATTTTGTCCCTTATTATTCTTTCATAAAGCCCATGCAATAATATCTGGACAACAGAAAGGTTTAAGTTCAGCAATTATTCCAAAAAGGATGATCTCCCTAGCAGCTGAGAGACAGAAGATAAACTCTGATATTGCAACTATTTTTTACGAACTATCACAAACTGGTATACTTGCTTGCACATCAGAAGAAACAGTAACACAAAACTTTTATACACCTTTTTCTTTAGTAGTGAAACAATCACCGTTCATGTTTCTTTGTGTCCTAATATTAAAAATACATTTTTGGAAGCATTAATACTTTATTTTGTATTAAATAAATATAATAGACTGTGCTGTGGCAAGAACCATAACTTTTATCTAGACATAGTTTCCCTAGGTATGGATCTTTTCTGCTTAAGAATAGTAGGCTATGCTTGGGACTCTCTGGTCTTCACCTTTTAACCTTCTGGAGATGGATGAGTGGTCTCTGACTTTTACTTTAGACTGACTGAGAAATAGACCAAATGAACCTGGGGAAGAAAAATTTTAAGTTGGTCTCAGTCAAAGCAGATTTTGACATGATTTTCTGCATGTGAGTCTTCCATTTTGAAATGCCTCTTGGGAGGCATTTGGAAAAACTGAAGCCTGAAACTGCTGCCATTTTCCATATGTACATGTTTGAAGCATCTCTTGGGAACTGCAGTATGGAATGAGAGTGAGTGTTGCCTGACATGGTGCCATTTTGTCTAACTGGATGTTTACATGTCCTACCTTTGATAATAAACTGGGGCAGGGAACAATACCAGCATTTTGATGGCTTCTGCCCTATTGTTTCTGTAGTCATGGAAGGGAGTGATAACCACAATAATAGTGGATGAGTTGGTGGCTGTCTTAGGATGAAAAAACCCCAACACCAGGATAGGACTTGCTTGCATTTTCCCCATGTAACTGAGCTTCAGCTGTTGCTTTCATCTCTCTCCCTAGGAAGCCTTCAATGGTAGAATTTAAAAAAAAAACACTATTATTTTTACTATCCCTCAAAGAAATTCAGGATTTTATATAATCATAAGTATCCTTTCAGTGCTCTAAAATAACTACAATTCAGAAGTCAATTAGGTTCTTGTAAGTTTATCAACTCTTACTGGGATGCCAAATGGGCAGTACAAAATAATATTGCCAGTCTTTTTTGATTCATACTTTTTTTGTTTGTTTGCTTGCTTTCCATGAGATGACGGATGGGACAAGCAGTGGTCCAACCCCCCCTCATTGTCAGCTCCCTGATCCCCCCTCTAACCACTATGGCTAAAATCAGTAGCACCATTTTTTACCATTTTGAGGAAGGAAATACAAGAAACCTGTAAACAAAGTCCAAAATAGGCTTCCCATAATTATAGAAACATAACAGACCCCACCCCAACTTCACCAGAAGAGGAAAAAACCCTAACAGTTTCAATCCTGTCATGTATATCACCTACCACTGCCAAATTTGCATTCCACACTTCATTCCTGCCCCTGCTCCCCATGTAAACTGTGACATTTGGCCACCCAAAGTCCTCCCCTCCTGTTCTCTCTACATTTTATTGGGGTACCTCAGGGACAAGCCATGCAGAGAGGACTCCAGAACTGCTCCAGTAATTTTAAAGACCCCAAATGTTCCTTTACTACAATCTTCTGTAACTTGGTGCCCTTTGGATGAGTTGAAATTATGGTTCCTGATTCAAACAGCTTCCCTAGAAAGCTAAACAAGCATTGAACCAATGTTATCAGTGCACATCAGTACAATGAAGATAATTCTGATATAAATCTTACAGAAAAAGAATCAGAATAAAAACTGAACTCTCTTGAAATTAGAGTGTGCTTGCTCAGTGGGTTTATAGAGCAAAGAGATGAGAAACAGGTAAGAATTGGGTAGTGAAGATGGCAAGGCAAATGGCCAATGTGAAGAGACGAAGTAGTTTCCCCCTTTTTTTGAAAACCATTTTTTCTTTTCCAACTTTATACTGTTTTTAGGGTACTCATTAATCTGGGGGAAAAAAACCCAACAACTACACATCAGTTCCAGATTGTGGATGCCAGGGTGAAGCGAAATACCAGCCAGCCTGTCTTTTGAGTGCCAGGGTCATTCAAGATATCAGTCAGCCTGCATTGTCTGTGCCAGAACAATTTGACAAAACAGGCTGCCCAGCTTATTAATGCCAAAATTGTTTTGAAATATGTCCTCAGCAGCAGATTTAAGAGTTAGCAAAGTGTTTTAATTTTACAGAATGGCTGTGATTCATTGCCCATGCAAACTGTTGTGCAAAGCTGCATGAAAATGAATGGCTGAAAATTCTGTGACATTTAAAATATGGGGCTGACATTAAACTGTTAAGTTTGCTGAAAAAAAAAGAGGTGGGGAAATCATTCTTATGCTATAGATGAGGCCATTTCCACCACCTAAGAGTCATTCTGCCTATGAGGCATACACAAATTTGATCTGAGAGAAGCAACCTGATAATTGAAGAGAAACAATCTCCCAATGCCAGCTGCTGCTTTTCCTGGGTCTCCCTGGCATCTCATTATTGAAGCCCCAACCCAGTCATATTGCCAGGAAAAAGAAGGAGCTACATAGGGAAGCCATCTACTAGATGAATGTCCAGACGCTTCAACTGTGATAGATAGGAGTGAAAGGAAAAAGATGAGATCGGGCAGGAGTGATAGCACAGAGTACTGAAATTGTGGGTTGGAAAACTGAGAAGGGGGAAGGCAAAGCTAACTCATGGGGAATAATCTACAGTACCCATTTAGGTTCTTAGTAGTCTCCATCACTGAGTCAGATAACGCTATGCCAGCTTGTTTTCAGGACTTGTCCCTTGTTCTCAATTACTTTGGATTCTTAGCCAAAATGCAACAGGTCATTTGGCAGAAGATGAACAAGCTCGCTTATTCCACAGTGGCAACCTTGTACCATTCTTTTCCTGAAAAACCAGGGCCTCTGCCTTCCTTTTTCAAATGCAAGACATTCATTGTTCAAGATCAGTTGGTTCAGAATAAAAAAGAGTAAGCCCCTCTTAAACTATATTCTCAGGTCTAATATAAACAGTGATCACAGGGCAACTGACAGTTTGTAAGGGACTATTCCAAAGTGTAACCTGCTCATTTCAGACCTCCATTGCGTATTATCTTTCATGAATATGTGTTAGTGGTAACATGGTTTGAAACAGATGGTCATTTTCAAAAAGTGTGTATGATAACATGCTATGTGAGCTGCATACAAGAATGTACCTTTTTTTGGTAAGATAAAACTGACCTTGGAGCACAATGTAAATTGAATGGAATAACCTCTGCTATTTTGAAGTAGTGAGGAATATGGTGAACCATTGTGGAATGTTTTCCTCCTGTCTGAATGCATGGAATTGAATGACTGTTGAATGCTTTGTCAATCATATATAATTTATAAGTTGGTTTACCATATTCTTGTTTAATGCATATTGCACATAATCGGCTCAGGTGTATTCATCTCATATTAGAGTGGAATGGCACATATTCAGGAACTCAACTATATTGTTAATATGTTTTCTACTACAGATTAAGCTTACTATAGTAACTAATCATTTTGGCTGGGTGAAGAGGTTGAATTTAATTGTCCCCTTTTCATGTTGCATGGTTGCATTGCCTAAGGGAGGAACTTGCCTGAACTTGTTTTAGTTTCAGTTTCCCTTCTGTGTAGGCTTGCAGAGAATATGCAGCTGAGAGAAATCTCTCCTCTCAGCAAACAGCCTTTAAATATGTTTGCTTTCTGTAAATAAAATTATTTTTATAAAAATGCCTGGTGTGTCTTTTCTGATCTTTCCTGGGCCAAATGCTTTCTTAGCACCCTGCCAACATATACACCTCCAGTTTTCTTGATACAACACCTTCAAATTGGTTGTCATTCCAAGCTGATCATCTGAATCTACCCATTCCTTTCAAGTTCAGATTCAGATTCAGTTTCCTTACATTTTTAGTATAATGTTATTTTGTGAGATCCCAGTAAGTCACATAAAGTTTAGATAATGAGTTACCTAATTTAACTTAAAACTTGAGTTTTAATAATATATTCCTAGTTTGGGCTAAAATCAAAGATACAATGACTTGGCAGTTTCAAGTAAGAATGAATATGGTTTCCGCTATAAGTTATTTGGCCCATTTAATTTTAGTTCATGATTAAAGCTTTAATTTAATTCACAATTTAATTTAATTTAATTTAAATGATTTCAGACCCAAATGTAAAGTTACCCTGGGACCCCCAAGACCTTTCTGTCATTTATTTGAATAGATTTGAAAGATCTGAATAGATATTTAGTAGGACAGATGGGAGAGCAAAGATACAGCTAATACAGTACAGATGAATGCCCTTGTTGACAAATAAGGGTTCTTATATTACCAAGGTGTATCTCAGAGAAAAGAAGTGATGGTCCTTTCAATTTATATCTGATCACCATTTTCCCATAAATCTCTGTCAGGCAGAGAGACAGTTCTGGCATTGCATAGTGGCCATTTCTCTCCTTGTTTCTCACTATGAAAACAGTTGTTTCAGCACGGGAAGAATGAAAACAGTGATAGAATGGGGTACTCGTTTGCCAATCAGAAGGAGTAGAGACAAAAGTGGTGATGCTACTTGTTGAGGATGAAGCCATTTGCCAGGGGGAAGTGCCATTAAATTGTGGAAGCGTGGTTATGTGATACCATAGCGGTGATATTCTTACATTGTGGGAATCCTGGGAAATAATTCTTGTCTCTCCAAAGAAATGCAAAATTTCAAGTTGCTGTATTTCCACACTTCTCCGACTACAATATGAAACACTAATGACCTGACTTCCACACTGACTATGTAGCTTTAGAAGCCAATATATTGTAGTTAATTGGCACCTCTGCTAAACATTTATGGAAACCTAGTGGCCTGAAATATTGGAGGAATGTTTCAGGAAAGGGGTACAGCTACTGTAGTCTTGCTCAGTATCTGTCTTGCTTAGTATTTTTTTTTACCAAGTCTTGCTTAGTATCTCTTTGTAGCTATTATTATAAGTGTATCAATGAGAATTTAAGAAAGACACAAGATAAATAATTCTGGCACCAAGGAACATCTGATAGGGAAAAGATGTAAAATGTGATTCAGTTTAAAGTGCTTTAACAGCAAAGAAACTGAGAAAGAAGATGTAGCAGAAGAATTTAAGCATGCTTACTCTTTTTTTTTTTGCATAAAGACTTTGTTTCAATTCTTTCAGGAAGGCATTAGAAGGTATTCCTGACTATGAAGGTAAACCTGATTGTGTGTCAGACACTGCGTATGCTTCCTCTTTGGTGGGCAATCATATGTTGCCTGCATGGTAATCTGTACTTCAGAGATTCTCACTTGCATACTATAGTGTGAACAACATTAGGGTTAACTACAGTAATGATCCCGTCCCCTAGAGTCGGGCATGACTGGACTTAATGTCAAGGGAAACCTTTACCTTTACTATAGTAATGATAATAAATGGGGGTGAATTGCAAAACAAATAAACAAAACAAGAGCGAATGGGTTGAGAGGAAGAGGAAGATTGAGAAGGTTGTATTTGGATGAGTTGATATGGACTTCAGAAAGAATGCTAAGAACTTAGAAGAACAAAAGACAGGGTTTGAAATTATGTATTATATGGACATGGAAAGAAGGATGCATGCACATTCTCCTCTTATATACACTTGTACCTATTTTTTAATACACACACTTTCCCCTAAAAAAGCATTTTGTGTATTTTTTACTGAAATTTATTTATTTCGCAAATTTATTGTGTGCTAACTCCATAATATAAATAATTTTTGTGTGCATTTCCCCTAATATACATTTTAGACAGTAATACCATCTCCCTTAAGTTAAGCTTGACTCTTGGTTACTTCATGGGCATATCCTCTTGGCAAAAGTAGAGAATTGGCTTGCCATTGGAGACAGGTTTTTTGATTTTCTTGTCCAGCCTACAGCTCTGAGATGTCCTCAACAGTCCCATTCAAGTACTAACCAGGCCTGATCCTGGTTAGCTTCTGATCTTACAGATCATCAGCCACGTATTATACATGCTAAAGTATACAGCCTCTCCTAGCAGATATATATTCCCATTTTACACATATACACACAGAGACATACATACATACATTTTGGGAAAGTGAAGCACTTCATTTCAATAGATTTGAACAAGGAGAATTACTATGCTTACTCAAAAGGAAGATAAACTTGAACTTAAGAGGTTTCCCCCAAAAGCAACAAAAAATGGGCTTCCCTTTCTAAGGTTTCATTTTAAACCTAAATAGTTTTGTTTGGGCATAAATACAGCTGATGAGTTTGCATCAAAATGCAGACAAAATAATTGCTCACTCATTTTTAGGGGCAGCAACATCTATAGGTACTGCTCAGTTTACAACAATTCGTTCAGCGACCATTCAACGTTACGACAGCACCACACGTTACGACTGCATTGCTTAGTGATGGCAATTCCGGTCCCCATTGCCATCTTAAGCCAAGGACTACCTGTATTGAAACAATGCACACTTCTATACTGGCACATCAGGGTTCTTGTAGGATTGGCATTTTCTTACAAATGGAATGTATTGGCATCTTCAGCTGTGGGAACTACTATGCAGTGTCCCTCCCCGTAATCTCTGATGCTTAGTGACCCTTCTTTTCTTTCCACTGAGAGAATGAAAAGAGTGCTTTGTTTGTCATCCATAATGGGCAGCTGTGTTAATAATCACAGATTAGTAAGGCATCATATTCTCAGTGCCATTTTCCATGCACTTTGCAAATTGGTTGAGTTATCTTGGCAACAGTTTACAGTTTTAATTAAATTTGAAGGTGTGTGTGTGTGTATCTATATCTATATCTTCAAATTTAATTAATTTAATTAAATTTAATTATATATATTACCAAACCCATTGATACCAAAAGTTGGCATCAGTGAAGATAGTTACAAACTGCCCTAGATACAAAAGTATCAATAAGCTTGATTGGGTTAAATTTCTTTTATTACTGGGGCAGCCTCCCCACACTTGGTGCCTTTCAAATGTACTGAATTTCCACTTCCACCGCCTCCTATGTGGAATCATAGGAGTTGGAAGTCCAACACACTTAGAGAGTGCAAGGTTGATGTCTATGCTAGAATATGTTCCAAAATTCAAGACAACTTACAAGACTGAGTAATCATGGATTTGGCTGTCCAATATGCTGTTTTGATTCAGAAATATACAGGGAGTAATTTTTGCTTTAAATGCCTAGAGTCAGCAGTGATGTAATGATTTTGTTCTTTCTATTGATCTTCTATTACTGTATATGTGAATTATATCGAGGATCACACGAGCCTGGTTCAGCCATGTCAATAGAATTTTAAAATATTGCTCTGTCCTAAACCTTTCCACAAACAAACCATTTTCTGTTCATAGAAACCAATTTATAGCAATGGTTTCTGCAGATCCTTGGTTTATACTGGTGCTGGTCTAACATCTTCTTTATTCTCTTGGCCACATTGTTAGCTAGCTGCGATGCTGTGGGTGCCAATCCCCAAGGACTGCTTCAGCAATATAAATAACGTGCATGGAAACATTTCATTTGAGTTAGGATTTTTTTTTGTACTTTGGGGTTTTTAAAAACCATGCTGCAGTGAATTAAAGAAATTGCACGTTCTCTAAGGCAGAGTTCACATATAGTAATTAATTATCCCAACACAGAATTCGTAATGATTAAAGCTTAATTGATGGGGCACTGGGTTACTTAGATTTGGAAAAGCGATGTAGAGGCTTTCTCCTTTCTCCATGTGATCTGAATCTTATTAAGATGTCTAGTGGCCACCAGCTGCTGGTATCAGCTCTTTGTCCTGCACTTGGTGAGAAATGAAGTGATGTTCCAATCCTGCTTCTTAGTACCAAAATCTCAGCATCACAAAAACAGCAAGGGGCACAAATGTTGCTTTTTCCCCTACTCGGGTTGGCTCATGTCAGTAGAATGAATGGCCTATAAATGAATTGTTCTGTAGTCAACAGTCTGCCTCTCACTGCTCCTATGCAAGCCCCATGCAAGGCTACCTGGGATTTCATTTGAACGTGGGATTGTTCAGCTCTGAATTCTTCAGCAGAGCAATGAGAAATGCCAAGTGAATTGTAAAAAAGGCTGACATCCTTAATTCTGTTGGTTCCAAGACAAAAATCTCATTTGTGTGAAACTTCAGTGTATTCCTTGGAATTGCACAGGCCTACTGGTTGATAGACATTGTCTGTGGTTCACAGATGCCATCTGTTCACATGTCAATATTGTTTGTAAAAATAAGATCCTGTTTAAATACCAGAAATATTTGGCACAGAAGGGGAAACAAGATAAGAGTAGTAACAGCAGACCTGAGTGTATAAAAAACCTAGGAATTGTACAGATAAGAGCAGAGGACAGATGGTTCTCTATCTGCTTCTTGTAATGTCTAATGCATGGGAGGACAACTGAGGCTGGCATTGGGGCTGCAGTTTGCCACTCTTTTTCAATGGCAAAACACTTGGACCCAATTTTGGTTGTCAAGTTGCTTATAAATGGTATCAGTAGCTGGAGAATAATAAATATCCAGGATTAAATTAATTTAAGCCTTCATCATGGATTTTATATTAATTCCAGACAGTAGAAATAGCTGCTTACCTTCTAAATTGCACCTTTGCTGTCATTAAAATGCTTCATAACAAAAAAAAAATATACTTTTGAAACAACAACAACAACAACAACAACAAATATAGATGGTTCTGTACGTCTCCTATATCTTTTATAGGAAAAGCATGTAGGAAAGTGTGTTCTCTTGTTTGCTAAGGGACTCACTCTCTTCTTTTGGTTCTCTTAGGATTATTAGTTCCACCATTGCCAAAAGCTAGATACATTTATTTATTTAACTTTGAGTATACTCTGCCTATTTTGTTTTGCCCCCATTGACTTTTCCATCTGAGTCCAATCAGTACCCTTTTGGTGAATGTGGCTGACTTGGTCCTTCAGGTCTTTCAACGGTACACCCATTGCCACTGTAAGTGAGTCTATCCACCTTGTTGCCAGTCATCCTCTTCTTTCTCTTTTCCTCTACCTTCCCAATATTAGAGCTTTCTCCAGAGACCTAGGTCTTCACATAATGTATCTGAAGTAGGATAATTTGATCCCGGTCATTTGGGCCCTGATTGAGAACTCTGGTTCATTTATTTGATGATCCATTGTCTGTTTTCTTGGCTGTCCATGGAATTCTCAGTATAACAGTGTATTTTCTATGGAACACAAAGAATAACCATTTTTTGGTGATAATTTCCCATTGATGTATCAATGAGATTAAGACAGAATTAAGCAAAATGACTCATCTAAAGTCCATGATCAGACAAATTCCTGGTTTCTGTAAATAGGAATTTGTAGCCAGTTTATTAACTGGTATAAAATTATTCCAGATTTTTTGCAGCCTAGAGATAGTAGCCCTAGGAAAAGGCTAGGCTATGTTGTTGTTCATCTAGACTATGAAGCTTCTTACTTGCATGGCATTACTGATAGAATTTCATTCATGTGAAAACATTTCAAAATTTGAAGGACAGCATTCAGTCTGGGGATTTTTCCAAACTCTTAAAGAAAGGGTAAGAACTCTGTCCAGTGTTACAAACTAGAGAGAGATGAATCTGCCAATATTTTTTCTCCTGTTTCTTTTATTTTCTTTATAATTTTTGTTTTCAGAACTGTGTTGAAAAATTCCTAGAATCAAAAATTTCAAACGATACTAATCTATAATTAGGTAAGCTCATGTCAAAATGCTGACCCAATCAATTTGTATTCCCTGTACAGGGCTTTTTGAATAATCATGTTTTGATCAATAAATGTAGTTATTTCTTCATTTATAGCCTCAATGGTAAGATGCCAATTTCACCTTTCTGTCCTGGATAAACTGGTCCAGCAATTTGACTTTTCTGTTAAAACTGAACAAGAGCATGCCAAACAAGGCAACCTGTGCCGTTTATGCTGAACATGTTAATTCTTAAATTAATCTAAAAAAACATTAGATATTTGGAGATTACAATTAACTTCACATGCATGTCAAGAATGGAACATTCTTGAACTGGCTTCTCATATGTAGGAAGTTTCAGCACATGTTTGTACTTCTTTTGATAAATCTAAATGGGTATTTCTTGAGGGTGGATTGAGGAAAGGAGTTTATGACAATAGCAGCAGATATACCTTTTGTGCACAGTCCAACAGCACTCTCCTCTGCACATTCATCCAGCAGAGAGATGGTGGTTCAATGGTATACCCCTTTTCTGTGAGCTCACTGGATGTACAGTGACACCTTGATCTTCTGACCTTCATGCAATGGGGCAAAACAAATTACGTCATTTGTTTAATGATGCTATTTGTGCAATGATGTCATTACGGAAATGATGCAATTATGCAATGACATCATGCAAATGACATAAAGGGTGCAAATGATATCATTCACATAATTTGGATTGCTGCAATGAAGCATTTCATTGGTTCGTCTTCTGTTAGGAGGAACGAATTCTGGGCTACTTCATCGCAGTGCCAGAGCTTTGTGTTGAAGTTCTGAGACCCTTGTCAGAACCTGACATACACCTATAAACTGTACTCCTTCTCTGGTAGCCCCTTCTGTTTGGTTATGCCCCACCTTCAACAGCTACCCTTGAGACATTCTCTAGCTCAGTGAAAATGTTTGATGTAATGAGGACAAATCAACTCATGACCTGTTTCTCTCATTCAATGGAATGGTGGACATCGTAGCTGTGTTTTGGAAGGGAATGAGACAAACACACATTATTTTATGGCAATCTTTTTCAAAATTCACCTGATACTGTCATATACCTACTTTTATTAAAATGTTTAACTGCTGGTGGCCTTTCCAGAAGTACTTTATGAGAACAGGATGATGGACAGAAATCTGATTCATCAGCCTCTACTTAATTTTCTCAGAGAAAATGAGACATGTTGCTGATATCCCTAATAATATGTTGTTCCTGCAGTGTATTTATTCTCTAAAGTTACTACAATGCCATATAAAATGAATTTTTAAAAACATTAATGTCACTGTCATTTTTGTTTTAATATTGTTAGGCAGTTAGATGCTGGATACAGGAAGTCATTTCTAATACTTCAAAGATGTGTTGTAATCAGAATTTAAGTCCTGATTTATTTTGTGAATGGTTATATATCCTTATTTTCTTCACGCTGATTCTTGCATTTTTATCACGTTGGCTCCTGTATTTGCCTTTGTGTGATTAGCAGATTGGTTTTTGCATTATGTTTTTAAGTGTTTATTTCTACCATCATATTGTTGTTGCTACATTTTAAAATAATTACTTGTGAGCTTGAATTGATGGACACAATCTATAAATGCAAACAATAAAATAAATAAATAATAATTAACTCTGGGGATTGGGCAGACATCTTCTAATTGGGCAGGAGCAGTGCAAGTAATTACCAGTTTACAAGAAAAATAATTCCTCTTTGTCTTGAAGAGACAATTTTTTCCCTTTACAGATAAAGGCAGAAGAACTGGTAGCTAAATCTGTGATGCACAATGTGTTTCTGCTGTTGCTCTAAAATGAACTCTCCTAATTTCTTCTGATGCTGATGGTCCTGTAAGATTTGTCTTTGGAAGTCTATATACAAATAGTGGCACTGGATGTGAGCAGGAGGAAGCAGATACTTTCTTTATTCCTCCTGTTAAACCAACACTGTTTTAAAAATAAGTAAAATTACAATTAGATTCTCTTTTGAGGCTGTCTCATATGTGTGTTCTTTGCTCAGTGGTCTTGTTTTATTTCTAGCTGGAAATTTTTCAAAGTGAGAAGAGAGTAATTCCATTCATACACCCTCACGCACACACAAAACACAAGAGGAATATAAACAGTGTTGAGCACATTATATACAAGTATGGGAGAAAAGACCATGTTGGGTAAATACCACATTACTTATTTGATGATTTTTTAAAATGTCATTCTTTTGTCCAATATTGACTTTTTTATATGGAGGATAAATTATAGATCCTACAACACTTGGGAACTGTAACGGCCTTGCCTTGACACAGCTGGTCCTGTTAAGAATTGAAGTCATAGTAATTAGTTATGAGAGTCTTGGTATGGAAGAACTGGACCAGGATGAGAAAACTTTGTGAGGTGACCCCTCCTGGGGGCAGTAGAAAGCCCAAGGGAAGGTACACAATTATCCTTGCAAAGAAGATAGCAGAGGCTCTGGGCTGTATTGCTGCAAATACATATTTCACATGGCGCTGGCTTGAGAGACAGAAATACAATTAGTTAGCCTCTTCCTTCTAGAACAGACAATGGGTTTTGAGGAATAAAGAATTCTGAAAACACCAACCATGGCAAAGGGGCTGTTTGGAATGGCAGAACCCTGGTGGGGAAGGAGTTATGTTAAGAAAAATGAACAGAGTATGCAGATTAAATGCAGTGAACAACAAGGCAGGATGGTGCAAATACTGGTATGCGTGTGAATCTTTACTAGAGGAACTGAATATATTTCCAACCACACTGCTAGCCACCATTGTAACATCCATCCAGATAATAAGGCAGGTGTTAATATGGAATGCTCTACCCCACACTTCCAAGCATTTGTGTGATTGTGAATTACATTGGCATCAATATGAAAACTGACTGTGAAAATGATTAGCCATTTCTCATGTGTGTATGCTTGTGGTAGGTTTACTATTACAAGGGTATCAATATCTAGCTTGTATGGTGGATTAACCTGGAGGCATTCCTCTACAAAGTGCCACTTATACAAAACAGCGTAGGCAGATACATGTTTTAGCCCTTCTGTTAAATTTTCAGTGCTGGATTGACTAGGACCACACCTTCATTATACTCTTTTTAACAGCTTCTGATCTGGATTTATTCCAAGTTTTGGTTTGGTTAGGTTTAACACAGTAAGCCTCCCTAAGGGCAAAAAAGTAATTTATTTTACTTTAGCTGCATTAGTGAAGGTTTGGAAATATGAATCAATTGAAATATATAGGAGCAGAATCAAAACAGTTGTAGTCTCTGAACGGTGCGTATAAGGATCAGAATAATCCAAATTGTCTGTGATGGGGACAGATTTCTGCATTTCAATATGATTTTCATTAAGCATTGAAAAAAGGAACACTTTTCTACAGCTAAAGGGAGATATCTGTCACACTTGGTTCTACTCAGTTTCTCTATACCCATTTCATTTAATCTAATTTTATCAGTTTTCATTAAAAAGGTGGTGGTGGGGGTAACAACATTTTGCATAATTTTTATGCCCAGTGCACCATTTCTGTATACGTTGTTCCTATACAATTTCCCCAATATGCTATATGTATACATACATGTATATGTAGTATATATTTTCCACTAATATGCATGTGACTGAGTGCACTGAAATATACTCTCTTATACGTGTTTTTTCTAATGGCTATATTTTTACATTGGGGAGTCAAAAACCACTTGGCAAAGTTCAGAAAAGTGGGGCTCTGGAAGGGTTAGTGTCTTTCAGCACATGTTAAATATAAACCAAAGTGAAGTTTCTTCACTCTAGAAAAGAGTATTTGAATGACACCCACTTTCTTCTCTTGCTTTCCTTTCCTTTGGATGAAGACAAAGCAACTGGGGAAGACAAACTGAACTGGAGGAGTTCTTGGGGGGAAATTATTGGGGGGGTCTCCATTTCTTTCTTTCCTTGTTAAAAACAGAGCCATATAATCTGCTCCTTGGGAAGCTTGCATTGAGTGCATGCAGACACACACACAAACACAGGCTGTTGGAAACAATACACCCAAACAGGAAATGATTATCGACTTTTGTAACGATTTTCAAAAATGCAAAACAAACAAGTTAGAATAAATGTTTAAATTAGACTGTAATAATTGCTGATCAGAAGAATGTGTTTAAAGTGTGTGCTCTGTTAGAATTATTACTGGAAATTAATTCAGTGTGTTACTTTTATTATCTAGTGCTTGGAAAGCTTAGAATTTTGTTCTACCAAACAAAATAATTATAAAAATGGGTGCTTAGTATTTTATCTCTTATGTGGTAAATATATTCTGAGGATATTTTACATACAAAGGCCAGCTATAGATTATAGAAATGGTAATTTCAAAATCAATAATGATGAATATTAATACTTTTTATCTATATCTGCAAATGAAATAAAAGACTAGATCAGACTAGAACAAAATGCAGTTGGTAATTTGTGGTTAAGAACCAAACCATTATTTTCAGCAAATGGTTTGAATTAGGTCCTCACATTAAGCCATGTTTTTCAGGGTGTAGCATGTTACATCAATCAAGCACTTGTTTTTTATTCTGGATTTAGGATTTGGTGTCTTGTATGAAGTCAGCCGAAACATTACAGTGTGGAAAATTCCCATCCTGGTTTGCTGTGTCCTTTTCTAGGTTATCGTGTTCTATTATCTCTTTTACAGATATTGTTACTGTTTCTCCACCTAATAATTATCCAGCACTTAGTTTATACTCAGCATTTCTCAGATTTCATTAGACATTTTCAAGAATGTTTCCTTCTCTTCATCCCCAATTAGGAATTTTCTGTTAAAGATATATTGAGTTTATTTTACAAAATTGCATTTCCTTCAAGTCTATGGATATCTTTTTCTGAGCACTAACTGTTATTTTGCCTCTACAAGGATACTGAAAATGAATTAGCTCATACTCTTTCGGTTTGAAGGAATATAATATTATGCCAACTCCAGTTCTCTTGGTGATTAACACTCTAGAAATGTAGTGTTATCCAACAACTCATCTCCTTCAGAATGAGGACATTGGGGGCTTGGTGTTTAATCTTTCTGTTCATTTATAAATATAGAGATTAAATGTATTAGAAGTCCACCAGTTCCACCACTCCAACATAGCACCAAAATTCAGTGCATCAGGCAGGCCCGCAACA
Organism: Candoia aspera; assembly: GCF_035149785.1. NCBI lineage: Eukaryota > Metazoa > Chordata > Lepidosauria > Squamata > Candoiidae > Candoia > Candoia aspera. The sequence continues at coordinate 162,491,936 of NC_086155.1, forward strand.
AGGGTCTGTGTCACCCAGGGCAAACATGGATTCTGCGTCCATTTTGGCACCCCACCAGCGCTCATTTTGGCGCCCCCCCCAGCACAGCACCCAGGGTATATGCCCCACTTGCCCCCCCCCCCCCCAGTCACAGTCCTGGCATCAGGTTTGCAGGTGGTGGCTGGAGAACTGCCCCCTCACAGCTTTGAAAATCCTGAGATGAAACATCTCCTCAGGCTGCTAGTTCCTTAGAGAAGAGAAAGAAAATGAGAGAAGCCACAGAGCCTGATAGATCCCACTTCTAGAGTTGATGATCACAAAGCAGAAAGGGACTCCTGAGAGATCATTTAGTCCACAATCTCAAAGTGGCATATATACAGTTGAACTATTCACCAGCTATTAAATTACCATCAGTCTAATAAACATTCAGTTGGGGGAGTCTTGTAGTTTTATAAGCAATAAAAGTCATACACTAATAGCAAAAGAACTTAAGGGCCAAAGAAAACATTACATTAGCTGATGAATATACCTGAATATGCAGTTTTTTAAAAGGAATAGCAAGGATAGAGAGGCCCAAGCAGGAATAAGATTGTAGGACAGCGAATTGGACAATGAGAACGTACCTTTATTCCCCGCAAGGTCCCAATGAAAACAATCTCCTGGAAGCTCCATTGGCAGTTAGGTTGGCTCTAAATAATATAGAGGAGTTCTTGGTGCTGTCTGATCTTCATTGCTTGCTTGCAGATGTTCTATTCCAATGAAGCTCCACAACCCTGAGCTACAGATATTCTCTTCTATCTAAACAGTATTCTCTAAACGCAGTACCTATTATTAAAGAAAGTGTGTGCATTTTGTTGTTTATTCGTTTAGTCGCTTCCGACTCTTCGTGACTTCATGGACCAGCCCACGCCAGAGCTTCCTGTCGGTCGTCAACACCTCCAGCTCCCCCAGGGACGAGTCCGTCACCTCTAGAATATCATCCATCCATCTTGCCCTTGGTCGGCCCCTCTTCCTTTTGCCTTCCACTCTCCCTAGCATCAGCATCTTCTCCAGGGTGTCCTGTCTTCTCATTATGTGGCCAAAGTATTTCAGTTTTGCCTTTAATATCATTCCCTCAAGTGAGCAGTCTGGCTTTATTTCCTGGAGGATGGACTGGTTGGATCTTCTTGCAGTCCAAGGCACTCTCAGAATTTTCCTCCAACACCACAGTTCAAAAGCATCGATCTTCCTTCGCTCAGCCTTCCTTATGGTCCAGCTCTCGCAGCCATATGTTACTACAGGGAACACCATTGCTTTAACTATGCGGGCCTTTGTTGTCAGTGTGATGTCTCTGCTCTTAACTATTTTATCAAGATTGGTCATTGCTCTTCTTCCAAGGATTAAGCGTCTTCTGATTTCCTGACTGCAGTCAGCATCTGCAGTAATCTTTGCACCTAGGAATACAAAGTCTTTCACTGCTTCTACATTTTCTCCCTCTATTTGCCAGTTATCAATCAAGCTGGTTGCCATAATCTTGGTTTTTTTGAGGTTTAGCTGCAAACCAGCTTTTGCACTTTCTTCTTTCACCTTCATCATAAGGCTCCTCAGTTCCTCTTCACTTTCAGCCATCAAAGTGGTATCATCTGCATATCTGAGATTGTTAATGTTTCTTCCAGAGATTTTAACTCCAGCCTTGGATTCCTCAAGGCCAGCTTGTCGCATGATGTGTTCTGCATACAAGTTGAATAGGTAGGGTGAGAGTATACAGCCCTGCCGTACTCCTTTCCCAATCTTAAACCAGTCTGTTGTTCCGTGGTCTGTTCTTACTGTTGCTACTTGGTCGTTATACAGATTCTTCAGGAGGCAGACAAGATGACTTGGTATCCCCATACCACTAAGAACTTGCCACAATTTGTTATGGTCCACACAGTCAAAGGCTTTAGAATAGTCAATAAAACAGAAATAGATGTTTTTCTGAAACTCCCTGGCTTTTTCCATTATCCAGCGGATATTGGCAATTTGGTCTCTAGTTCCTCTGCCTTTTCTAAACCCAGCTTGTACGTCTGGCAATTCTCGCTCCATGAACTGCTGAAGTCTACCTTGCAGGATCTTGAGCATTACCTTACTGGCATGTGAAATGAGTGCCACTGTTCGATAGTTTGAACATTCTTTAGTGTTTCCCTTTTTTGGTATGGGGATATAAGTTGATTTTTTCCAGTCTGATGGCCATTCTTGTGTTTTCCAAATTTGCTGGCATATAGCATGCATTACCTTGACAGCATCATCTTGCAAGATTTTGAACAGTTCAGCTGGGATGCCGTCGTCTCCTGTTGCCTTGTTATTAGCAATGCTTCTTAAGGCCCACTCAACCTCACTCTTCAGGATGTCTGGCTCTAGCTCACCAACCACACTGTCAAAGCTATCCCCGATATTGTTATCCTTCCTATACAGGTTTTCTGTATATTCTTGCCACCTTTTCTTGATCTCTTCTTCTTCTGTTAGGTCCTTGCCATCTTTGTTTTTGATCATGCCCATTTTTGCCTGGAATTTACCTCCAATGTTTCTAATTTTCTGGAAGAGGTCTCTTGTCCTTCCTATTCTATTGTCTTCTTCCACTTCCGCACATTGCTTGTTTAAAAATAATTCCTTATCTCTTCTGGCTAACCTCTGGAATTTTGCATTTAATTGGGCATATCTCCCCCTATCACTGTTGCCTTTTGCTTTCCTTCTTTCTTGGGCTACTTCTAGTGTCTCAGCAGACAGCCATTTTGCCTTCTTGGTTTTCTCTTTCTTTGGGATGTATTTTGTTGCCGCCTCCTGAACAATGCTGCCAACTTCTGTCCAGAGTTCTTCCGGGACCCTATCTACTAAGTCCAGTCCCTTAAATCTATTCTTCACCTCCACTGCATATTCCTTAGGAATATTAGTGAGCTCATATCTAGCTGATCTGTGGGTCTTCCCTAATCTCTTTAGTCTGATCCTAAATTGTGCAAGAAGAAGTTCGTGATCTGAACTACAGTCAGCTCCAGGCCTTGTTTTTACCGACTGTACAGATGTCCGCCACCTTTGGCTGCAAAGGATGTAATCAATCTGATTTCGGTGTTGTCCATCTGGTGAAGTCCATGTATAAAGCCGTCTCTTAGGTTGTTGGAAGAGAGTGTTTGTTATGCAGAGTGAATTGTCTTGGCAAAATTCTATCAGCCTGTGTCCTGCTTCGTTTTGTTCTCCCAGGCCATACTTACCTGTAATTCGAGGTGTCATTTGACTGCCCACCTTAGCATTCCAGTCTCCTGTGATGAAAATAACATCTCTTTTAGGCGTGTTGTCCAGTAGGTGCTGCAGATCCTCATAGAACTGCTCTACTTCAGCTTCTTCAGCATTTGTGGTTGGGGCGTATATTTGGATCACTGTGATGTTAGATGGCTTGCCCTGAATTCGAATTGAGATCATTCTATCATTTTTTGGGTTGTATCCAAGCACTGCTTTAGCCACTTTACTATTAATTATGAAGGCTACTCCATTTCTTCTGTGGTCCTCTTGTCCGCAGTAGTAGATCTGGTGGTCATTTGATGTGAAGTGGCCCATTCCAGTCCATTTCAGTTCACTGACGCCCAGAATGTCTATCTTTAATCTTGACATCTCACCAATAACCACATCCAATTTGCCCTGGCTCATAGATCTTACATTCCAGGTTCCGATGGTGTGTTGATCCTTAGAACATCGGATTCGCCGTTCACCACCAGCACCGTCGGCCGCTAGCCGTCCTTTCGGCTTTGAGCCCTGGGGCTAGTTGAGCTCATCCTCTGTTCCTCCCCAGTAGCATTTTGACCATCTTCCGACCTGGGGGTCTCATCTTCCGATGGTATACCGACATATCTCTGGTTGTACTGATCCATTTAGTTTTCACGGCAAGAATACTGAGGTGGGTTGCCATTACCTTCCCCAGGGATCGCATTTAGTCTGACCTCTCTGTCATGACCTTCCCGTCTTGGGTGGCCCTTCACGGTTTAGCTCATGGCATCATTGAGGTGCTCAAGCTCAAGCTCCAGCACCACGACAAGGTAACGATCCTTTGCTGAAGAGTGTGTGCATAACATGACAAAAATGACAACATTTACTGCAATTGCTCAGTTGGTGGAAGAAAGAACATATAAGCTTTGCAACACTTGGATTATAGACTGCCAGTCCATTTGTCAGACTTTCCAACTTATTGCTCTTTAAAGGTATTTTGGAATAAAGCGCCCATCATTCCCTGCCAATATTAATAGGAACATTTACTGTATCTTGGTATTTGGCAACATTAGTTTGCAATGGATGGCTGTTTTGTAAAAGGATATAGATGCAGAAATAAAGAAAAGAAGAAAAAGGGAGCTAGATCAAGTATGCAATTCTCCCTATTGATAGTCCATAGAGTACAATTGATTACCTCCCACCCGCACCCAGGGGCTGGAGGTAGGGCTGTGAAGGGAACATGTTTTCTCCTCTCCCTGCCCTCCTCTCCCTGCCCAGCTTTCTAAACTTTAGAAACTCTGAAAGTTTGAGAAGGCTAAAAGGGGAGTGGTGGCATGGGAGGGGAGACTAGATTGAAAGGGGATGAGAGGGAATGGGAACTGTTTAGGCCTACTTTTGCTCTGGTTTAAATTGGAGAGGCTGAAACTAATCTCATGCTAATCTGTGTGGTTATGACGACTATAACTGTTTATTAAGCACTGTTTCTCATTAATTTAATTTTGGAATAATTCCTGGGGGAAGTGTTTAAATGTTTCCTCTTTTCTGAAGAATCTGCTTCCTCTCACAACTTATTTATTTATTTATTTCTCAAATTTGTGCTACCACCCATCTCCCCCCAACGAGGGACTGTGAGCAGTTTTCTTTTTAACAGTCTAAAAAGAATGGTGATTTGGTTTCAAGCGTCTCAAGCACATTATTTTACATTGTTCCTCCTACCATTATCTGACTTTACCCTGAAATGGGAGTCCTGTTGTGACATGCCCATCAATGCTGGAAGACGCCATGTACAACATTGGCTGCCGGTGGAACATTGGATCTTGGCCAGCAAGTTTCCATGACATGGTTTATTCTTTAGTGAAGAGATACCTTCATCATTAAATAGCATCTCTCTGTTGGATGCTGCAAAATTTATTCAAGGTGAATACTTTTCTTCTATTTGTAAAAAAAGAAAAAGCCAATTCTAAACTTCATGTTTCAAACAATCATAATCATCATCATCCTCATCGTTACAAATAACCATGTTACTTTTGCTGTCTTAATTTTTTAGAATTAATACATCTATTACTTCTGAACGTTTTCTGAACGATGGGAAATGAGGAGAGTAATCCAGAGCAGATTAAACAAATACACTGATTATTTTGAGAGAAAAAAGATTGTAATTGAATGTATGTTTAACAAGTGCAATTTATTAATATGTGATTGGGAAATCCCTAGTTACTGTGTTTTTATATAGCTACAGTACATGTCATATCAGAAATTACATAAGGTTTATAGTTTTTACCATCTTTTGCATATACTTTTAAAAGCAGCAGGATGTTTTGAGATAGCCAAACAAAGATAGATTTTTTTCAGTTAATATATTTAAGCAGTGAGTATTGGATATTTGTTGAAACTTATTTTAAAAGTAACATCAGGTACCAGCATCTAACTGACCTTCACTGATTTCAAAAAAACCTAAGCAATGTTATACCTGCTTAGTATGTGGCTGAGCAATCGCCAGGAAACCCCAGGTCTTTAAGCTAACTGGGAATGATGATGATGATGATGATAATAACAATAATACCAAAAAACAACAACAACCCAGCCTGGAAGAAGGCAGTAGTAAATAACTTTGGTTCTATTGCCAAGAAAATTTCATGGATATGTCTATGTAGTCACCAGGCATTAAGGGGTACATTATATCCCAAGTTACTGGAAGCTTATATCCAAATTTGAGAACTGAGTGGTGGACCAATGAATTAGCCATAAATTCCCATCTGTGTAATTGCTATGCCAATGACAAGGATTGTGGGAATTGTAGTTCAAAACTTCTGGAGGACGCCAAGTTGCCTACTATTGATAAGCAGTATTTATTTTTTATTTATTTCAATTCGTATGGCTGCCCATCTCATTGTCTTGACTCTGGGCAGCTATCAATAATCCAATAATTCAACCTAATAAGATCATAACAATAAATATATTATTGACAACCGTGATAAAACTATAATCGAGCATCCAAATTCAACAGCAACATAACCATCTCATGGGGTCTGCTATGCACTCCAGCTCGCATGCCGTGTGAAGTAGGCATGTCTTGAAGGTCTTATGAAAGGCCAACAGGGTTGGGGCTAGTCTGATCTCCAGGGGGATGACGTTGCAAAGTGTGGGTGTGACAACAGAAAAGGCTCTCTTCCTGCTTTCACCAGATGGCATTCTCCAATGGATGGGACCCATAGCATGTCTCACCTGCTGAATCTGATAGGATGACTAGGCCTAATTGGGAAGAATCAGTCCCTCCAATAACCTGGCCCCATGCCATGAAGGGCATTATAAGTAACTGCTAGCACCTTGAATTGAACCCATACTGCCAACCAGTGCAGCTTGAGAAGCAGAAGTGTAACATGCGCTGACCGAGGAGCACACATGACTGCCTGCACCATTGCATTTTGAACCAGCTGCAGCTTCTGGATGCTCTTCAAGGGCAGTCCCATGTGAAGCACATTGCAGTAGTACCAGTGGTGTCTGCAGCAAACCATGAAGACTCCAAAATGATCACACACACATGTGATTTTGTCACACAAATGCCATGAATAAATACTAAATACATGAATACATACATACTTACAACTCACACAAGGGTGTATGTTGCGGCAATTGTGTGGTTATGTCATTATGAACATGCCATTATTTGCACCCCCTTGGATGTCCATGATTATGATTACCTGAAAGATGTGGCTGAATTTTCCCATGCTCAGAGTTCATTATTCTAAGAATCTAGCTCTTAGCATCCTCCGTGTGCTCTTTCCAGTAACACCTGTACTGCTCACAAATGGGCCAGCAGATGTCACTATAGCTCTGTTAATTACCTCCCTTCTGATGGAATTCTAGCTGTTTTTTTCGAGCCCTGGACAATCGGCTTTGTTATTTAACTATTGTCTTTTCAGAGTATAATACATCATAATATTTGTAATTCATATCTTTTTCAGCGAGGGCCTAAGCAGACATACATCTTAAAAATTGCAAGCCAAAGGAACCCCCCCCCCCCCGCTTCCCTGTTGGAGAGAGAAGAAAGGTGGGAAAGGAGGGAGAGGAATTTGTGAGGTAAGTGCTATGGAGAGAGTGAAAGGGTTTGCAGACAAAGGACCCGGCTCTCAAAATAGATAATACTCCTTTCTAGACCTGTTCATATTAAAAATTAGATCCGAATCATAGCATACACTTGCTTAATAAACCTATGAGCTATATATTTTTATTACCTTTTCGGCCTTCAAAATAACAGAGATTTTAAAAATTCACTGATGCGAGTGAGAAAGGCTGTTAACATTTTCAGTCCATCAAGTCAGGTATAATCTGATGACAGAGGCAACATACACTCCTCCTGTTATTCATCTTCCGTGCATTGTGGAGAGGATGTTCTTAGGTTCCAAAGGAACTAGTAACTTCCTATTTTTTATTATTAAACCCTGACACAATGCCAGAGACCATTGGTGAGGAAGACAATACATGCTTCCTGTCCTAACAGTCAGGAATCACGCTGAGACGAGGAGTAGGTCTCTAGTGTTTTATTACTGCTACATTAGACAGAAAATCCTAACAAACTGAAGAAGCGTGGGAAAACCCAGACAGATAAACCCCAAAAGTCAAGGTGGGTCTGTTCTGTGTCTCTTTGAATGGCTGCTCAACTCCTCAGTACTACGCATGCATTTTCCCCCCTGGATAGGGGCCCCCTCCTGCTCGCCATCAGTACTCATGACACTTCCTCCCTTCTCTGTATGGGGAGACAAGGACCACTCTGCTTTGGACAAGGATCACTGGGAAGCAGAAGGAAATGTTTATTTTGTAACTCGGATGGAAGCTAGCTTCAAACCTGATTTGACTGTCATTCTATTGTGGCCAAAACTTTGAGGATACGTACGATTTCCCAAAGAAGCAACCTTAATCTAGTGTTTGGGAACATTATTCAGTAACATTGGCCATAATTAATCTGTGTAATAATTAAACTGGTGTCTTGAAGTGTCTCCTCATTATGCTATTTTTATTTATTATGAAATCATGACCACTGCTTGACAGGGCTGTGAAATAAAAGTGAGTCATGACGTATGCACATACAGGACTTCTGCTGCTGCTAGATATATGCCCCCCACCATTGTTCATTGCTGGCTGGAAAACAATGCTGATGCATCAGAGACTGCAGGAAATTCAAAATCTTGGCAAGTCCCAGAGAAACAGAAGCAGGGAAAAGGTGGGCTGGCAATAAATTACACTGGGGATTATTTGCTGATCAAATGGGTTGTGGTGTGGTAAGTCTCAATGTTTACAGAAACAAGGAGATGAAACTTGTATACTTAGATTTAATAGACCTTGTTCTTGGCTCTCTGGAGAATGGGTATCGAGATCAATCCAACTTTGAATATGAAACATTAAGTACACAGTCTTTTTCTTCCCTGCACATTTTTGGTGAAGATTGAGTACATTTTAAAACTTCACAGAGAATGAACACACACACCATCTTTCATTGTGATCTCTTAATCTTCAAGAAAATTTTTGCATTGCTTTTTATTTTACACCACTTTTGTTACCTTGAAAATAGGTAGAAGATCCCAGCTGTGATTCAAACTTCTGTCACAGAAAGTGCCTGTTCTTTAGGAGCTGCTGGCAGGATTTCTCTGTGTCATGAACACATGCTCTAAGTTTTATTCACTGTTTGGAAAGGTGTGAGGCTCAGGCTGGTATTCAGACCTGAAAAGCAGAAATCTTAAAACCTGCATACTAAATCACACTGCCATTTTTGGCTGAGTTATTGATTAAAAAGAAGCAAAGAAAGAAACAGGATGTTTTGTAGGTTTGGTTTAATTATACTGGGGATGGAAACATGGTGGTCTTCTAGATGTTGGTCATCTACAACGCCCAGTACCCTTTACATTGGCCCTGATGATAGGGGCTGCTGGGAATGTACAGTAGTTCCTCTGATTTGCATCCCACTATCCTATGATAAGATCAAATCCAAGTTTTGCAAGTAAGAGTATAAACCCCAGCAAAAAATGGAATCAGACTTAATAAAAACAGTGCAAATACCAGTAAGAACAGCAAAATATCTATTCAGAAATAAGCCCCACTGATCTGATAAATGTAACAGGACTTGTCTGCTCATGTCTGCCATTTATACTGGCAAAAGGTGATCCATTAAAGCAAAGGAATTAATTTTGGCCAGTGTAAATTACATGCAGAAAACTAATCCAGAGTGAGAACGCATCAGAGGAAAAAGAGTTAAAGCCTTCTAAAATCCTCCATATGCATTGGGATTCTCATCCATATTGTATATATAGTAAGAAAGCTGGGGGTAGTCACAGTTGTTAGCTATACCTTTAAAGTTACATGTAGTTCTGACCTTACTTCCCAATTGATATAAATACTAGGACCGCATCCTAAAAATTATTAGACTAATCTAAATAGTGTCCACTCAGATAAAACTTCTTAAAGATAATTGAAAATCACAAATATCCTTTGGGATTTTCCATAGCTTAGTTGTTATGTTGAAAAGTACAGAGATGACCTTGAAGAAAATATGTGGCAATAGTTAATAAAACAGGATGGGAAAACAGGAAAGCGTGAGAAAGAAACTCAAGATAGCCCCACCTTGACTCTTTTTGGTATAAGAGGGAGGGAAGCAGAAATGCTGTCAGACTCAAGGTCTATACTGTATAACAATAATGTAAGGTTCCAGTATTTCTTCTGGTGTTAGTTTCCTGACCTGGCCTACCTCAAACAGCTGACATAACCAAACGCCCTGAGAATACATCAGAGAAAAACCAATCAGAACAGAAGAACTCAAAGCCTCAATTTTACCTATTGCAAATCAATTCTTATCTTGATACCTAGGTCTTCTCTGAAAGGCCTGTGGCAGCTCCTTTTAATTCTATGAACATCCTTCATTTAAAATGATTCCACAGCGGCCATTATAGCAGAGAATCTGGGTTCAGTTTGTAATAATCAGTGAGGTATACAACCCAGTTACAAGAGCAAGACTAAGGAATTGACTGAAATATTAGACCATGGAATATCATATTGGTTTGACCGTCATGTTATATTAGGAAATACAAGGTGATTTGCAGCTGCCTAAGGACAGATCCAATTTGATATTGTGCAACATGAAATCTTGCAACAAGATGCACAGTCAGATTCATGGTTGTGGGTGAAAACAAATGCATTTTAATGATGCTCTGCTCCCAGATAATTGATCCAGACATTCATTACATTGCTTTAAAGAGAAAAATGCTTATACTTAATCACTATGATAAATGTATAATTTTCTAACAGAGAAATTAGTAGGTTTACTGTTAGATCATAAGGGAGCATAAGGGATGAATTTCTTTGGAGTTTTACTTGTACTTGATAAGAAGCATTGAGAAGGTTGTGAGGGCCAACTGTTCCTGGCCTGTGGGTTCAATTAAATTCTATGTCATATCACAAGGAGATTGCCAAATTCTATGTAAATTAGCTTTTGCTCATACAGCTTTATCAAACCTGGGCTAATACAGCCTTCTCCAATCCAGAAGGGTGTATTTCTTCTTCCAGAGTTCCTCAGTCAGCATGGACATAGCTAGGAATTGTGAATTGAACTCCATAATCCGGAAGGCAACAAGGGTGGGGAAAGCTGCCTCAGAATTTTCTGATCTGAAAGATATCTTAGTGGGATCAACTGTTTTTGATTAGACCTTGACCCTAATCTGAGCTACCACTTTTATTCTTTCTACCAAAATAATTTGCTTCTCATGAGCAAAGCTGTTAAGTGACTGAACATGGTGGACTGTGAGCCATGAACCTACTGGGGTTGGCCATAGGCAAGGCACCATCTTTCAGTCTCAGACCCTGATCTGCAATGTGGGCAGAACTGAATTTATGCCAGGCTATGCATCTGTTTTTCATGCTAGATTATATACAGATATCACTGTTATTATTTGTTGTTGTTAGTTGCCGTCGAGTCATTTACAACTCATGGTGACCCGATGTATAACAGAACAAAATGCTGTTCGGTCTTGCGCCATATGCCTGACTGTTCCAATGTTTGCATCCATTGTTGCTGTAATTGTATCAATCCTTTGCATTGAAGGTCTTCCTCTTTTCCGCTGGCCTTCAACTTTATCTAACATGATGTCCTTTTCAAGACATTGGTCTTTCCTGATGATATACCCAAAGTATGAGAGTCTAAACCTAGTTATCTTCACCTCTAGGGAACATTCTGGTTGTATTTGTTGTAAAACGGATTTGTTTGTTCTTCTGGTAGTCCATGGTATTTTCAATAATCTTCGCCAACACCACGATTCAAATGCATCAATTCTTCTTCTTTCCTGTTATTGTTACTTTGATTTATATCCTTTTAGTGTATGGAGTCAAGGTGGGTGAGTAATTGAAAGTCCCTCTGAAAAGTTTCAGAATATATTCCCATACTGAAGGCCAGGATCAACTGAGGCTTACATCTCCACAGATGTTCCAGTCTGGAATATTTTGTCATAGTCCATTTGTTTGTTTGTTTGCCACAGTATATACCACCCAATCAAGCTACTATAAGCAGTATACAGAGGAATGTTAAAAAACAATTCCCATAATAAATAATAATATAATAATTCTATCCTCACTAGCCATTAAAATGGTTAAATGACCATCAAACAAATCTAGGTAGTCAGTGCATTTTATAGGTTAGTACCACCATTGAAAAGATCTGCCTTATGTCTGACTTCCGAGGAAGAAATGGCATACTGAAGACTGCTCTGCAAAAAATGTAGCTGACGACCACAGTGGAATGAAGAGCTGGTGAATAGACCAGCTCTTTGTAATTCCTCTCCAGGCAATGAGAGGACTTGAGATTGCCCACAAGTGCTCCAGACAGTTGCTCCTCATGAGGAAACCACAAGACAGTGGTCTCTGCTGGGCTTAGAGCTCTGGGAGATGAGGGAACAGCCATCTTGCTCGAGCCATGGTCAGCACCTCTAAAAGGACACTGGGTTTGCATACTTCCTTTTCTAATCAGTTTTAGAGATTGTTAACTGCTTTTCAGCTATTAGTAACCTTTGGATTGACAAGTTTTACAGCACTGGGTGAGTTTCCTTCAATCCTTAGTGAAAGAAGTTTTAAATATTTCTGGAATAATAGCAAAAGGGTGGTTAAAACTTTGATTTTAGAAAGTTACAAATGGACTAAGGGTCCAGATAAATTTGAAATAAGATTTTGGAATTAATTATAAAGAATCCTTCCCATGGGAAAATGCTTTTGTTTTGAATTCTTTAAAAAAAAATAAGAAGATAAGACTTTAAAAGTTGGACACTAGAGGGAACTGGAAGGAACTAAAGATTACAATTAAAGGAGAAGAATACTCCAACTCGACTTGCTAATAAAGAGTGAAGCAAAATATTTTAACATTGGACATACTGAAGGATATTTTTGAACAAAGGACACAATGAAGGATATTTTTGAACAATGGACCCAGAAGTTAATTTTAAGAGTGTCTGCCTCTATAGACTGTGTTTCAAAAATGCTATGGAAGAGGAACAAGTATTACCTGATATGATTGAGACTGATTTGAAAGTGGATTTAGAAATGACAGCTATAAGAATGACATGGAAAAAGATGTTACACTGGATATATAAATGGAACTGGATGATGTCTTAATAATTAAAAGGGATATACTAATAACAAACTAAGAGAGTGACATGGATAATTTTCCTGTATTGGATTTACAAAAGAGGCTTGTTAAAGTTTTGAAGAATTTTGTGAGAAGGGACAAAATAAAAATGAAAAGAAATCAAGTTCTTGGACATTATTTCAAGGGACTAAAGATTAAGGTTGTTAGAAGTAAAAGGAAGGAACATAAAATTGGTTTATTTGATCAAGGTTAAAATAGATATGTTGTTATCTCTGGCAACCCTTAATAGACTTTTGCTGATATCGGGACTGAAATGATGAGATTTATGGATTTGTTTAGAGATAAGAGATGGGATATGGGAAGAAGAGATAATCTGTTCTATTTTAAGAGATGGTGATAAGTTACTAAAATTGTTTATACTTGTGATGAAGGGGGAAGTCACTTCATTATATATTTCTTTTCTTTATCTTTACTATATTCTTGTTTTTTTTTCTTTTCTATTTTTCTTTTCTATTTTTTTTCTTTTCTGCACCTTCTATTTTTTTCTTTTTTTTCTTTTATTTGTTTAATCTGTATTAGTTTTTATTGTTGTAAATTGTAATCTTTAATAAAATTACTGTTAAAAAAAGAAAGAAAAGACCTGCCTTATGTCCCATGTCCTCCTTATCTTACATGGTGGCAGAATCTTAATCAGGCTATCTGTAGGTCACCTGATGGTATGAGCAGAATCCCTGTAGAAAAGGGAACCCTTAAAATAATCCAGTTCCACTCCATATAGGGTTTTATTGGTGCTATTGAATTGGGCCTGGAAGCCTACTGGCAACCAATGTAGTAACCATAAAATAAGTCATATTCTGCAATAGCAGAACCTGCACACTAGCAGTGTGGCCACTGCATTTTATCTTCAAAGGCAGTGCAATGTAGAATACATTGCAGTAGTCCAACTGTGTGGTGATATGTAAGGGCAGGAGTGCAATCACCAATTCCTCCTGGAAGCCATAACTAGTGCCATAGCCAAAGCTGGGCAAAGACCACCCTAGCTATGGCCTCTACTTGCAGTTCAAACAGGAGCCATGAGTTCAGAAGCCACCCCCCACCCCCATACCAAGGATTTGTTCATTCAAGGAGTATGATCCAATTCAGAGCTACAGCTAGAACCAATGTTGTTGGGAGGCCAAGATGTTTATCAAAGAACAAGGGCTCCATCTTTCTAGGCTTTAGTTTAAGCTCCACACCCAGACCCTGACAGTCTCCAGATTCCAGTTCACCCTCCACAGTCTCTCCATTCTGGTCCAAGGTGAAGATATACAATTGAGTATCCTCAATATACTGCTGTTACCTTAGTCTTAACGGAGGAATGATGTCTCCCAGCAGTTCCATATAGATATTAATTAGTACAGGAGACAGGGCTAAGTCTTATGATACCCCACTTGATTGGTCTTTCCGCACAACTACTGACTGAAATTGCCCTCTCAGGTAGGAACAGAACCACCATAAAATGGTGCCTCCAACCACTAATCCATGCAAGCGGTCCAGGAAAATATTATGATTGATGATTTAACTGCTGCTAAAAGATCTAATCCAGGAGGGGTACATTCCCCACACACATGTCCCAAAGAATGTCATCCACCAGAATGACCAGTGCTGTTTCCATGCCATGTCTAGGCTTGAATCCTGACAGATAATCCATTTCCTCTAAGTTCACATGTAGTTGATTTTTCATAACATAGCCTTCTACAAAAAAGAAAAAAAAATGGAGATTAAAGACTGGGCAGAAGTTTCCATGCGGCTGGATTGAGATATGGCCTCTTTAAGAGTGGATACAACGGTGCCTTTTCAAGATTGGTGGCATCTTACCACCTTCTCTCAAAGAGACATTAACAACCATCCTTATCTAGCCACCCTCCAAACTGCCTGAAGGAGACAGATGACAAGGCCCACGCTACAGTCAATCATATCAGTTCTTCAGAGTTCATAGGCTCAAAGGTGTCCCAGCTCACATCACAAGACATCACACCAGTCACCTTGCTTTTCACCTTTCTCACTATTGTCTGTCCATCTGCTCATTCCAAGTGTACAAGAAAGGGCATGAATGAACAGCATATAGTAGAACTATATTTTCCCACTGCATTTTCCTTCTGGGTGATCTTATGGCTCGGACCTAAAGAGAACATAGTGGCAGTGCCTTGGAAAAGAAACTGGGATACCATGACAATACCTCCAATAAAGACTTTACAAAATGCAGAGCAGGCATTGAACATAACAATTAGTTTTAAAAAAGAGTATTTATGTACTTATAAGAAATGACATTGGAAGACTTACTGATTTTCTAGGCAGACTTCAGTTCTGGCATCCAGTTCTGTCTTTTCATTTAAAAGAAAAATGAAGCAGTGAACATAGGGAGAATCATACCACTAAAATCGTACACTTCTGCATTTCAGCAGAACACTTAGGTGAAAAATATTCAAGGTAAAATGCATGAAAATTAATGATAGCATTAAACAGCTTCCAAAACATGAGTTAGTTATTAGCAGAATATTTGAACAGGTAGATTGATCCCAATGTGTTAAGAATTTTATTTAGTTGAGAAATAAAACAGATGTCAAACAATGTAGAGGATTTTGAATCAAAGACTTCTGTAAGATTAATAGAGCAGAACAAGAGAGAAGAGTAGTACCAAGTATATAGACCAGTGTTTCTCAATCTGGGCAACTTTAAGACGTGTGGACTTCAACTTCAGCATGCTGGCTGGAGAATTCTGGGAGTTGAAGTCCACACGTCTTAAAGTTGCCCAGGTTGAGAAACAATGATATAGACTCTCTCAACGTCTCAATGCAGAATATTCTGGGTGTAGCCTTTCCTTTCCTTGGCTCTGTCTAGTTGCTAGGCTGAACAGGAACAGAACTCCTCCGGGAGTTTGCATCCTACATAATATTGGTAGTAAATGTTTCAGACATTAACCAGAAATCAGCCCACCCCATTCTCTTCTGTGGGATCCCTGGACATAGCTTTTCCTATATGCAAGGTATATCAGGCAATTCATGCTTGAGATGTCCTCAGAAGGTACACTTTCCCAAAGGCTTCAGTTATTTGATTTATCTGGGAGGAATTCCTAGCTACAGATTAAGGGCAGCGGGGGTGGGGTGGGGAATAGAAACCATCCTAAAACTAAGAATTTTGGAGATGATGAAAGTGCATTCTGTCCAAACCTCATTAATCTCTACTATGACTACCATACTGTTAAGGCTAGATCCAGCAGTTCTGATCCAAGTCTTACTGTGTCATAAAGCACCAGTGTCATTCCTATGGCTGCACAATAGGCTTGATCTTCAAGACAGGATCTCTTGAATCCACTGATCATAAATTTACTGCTGGGATAGAATCTAGGTTTATACCTTTATTTCAGTATACCACTGACAGGCAAATAGTCAAACAACATGCTGCTTTGTGAACATGCTAAGCTGATACCAAGACACAACATACTATCTTTATAGTTAATCAACATAAAAGATGCATGGAAAGCAGTGCATGTTCTAGATCAGTCACTTTACATAAGTGCAATATACATTTGCTAGCATTTTTTAAGGGGGAGGATCTTATTTAAGCTCCTATTCAGAACTTGTGGTCTCTAATTCCAGGCATTCATGTCATTTTAAACTTCATATATAATACGTATGACCATATGATTTAGCTTGTCTAGCAGTGAATTCTAAACCTCTATTTCATTTTATAAAATATTTTTTATTTGTATTATATTTATGCCTTGGCTGCATAAGTTTAGCATGGAACCCTGTTGTAAAAATACAAATGTTAACTAACTTTAAATCTTCCTTACAGAGGCAAGCACATTCAGCTGAATAGGGAAATCAATTTTATACTTCCAATATTCATGGAGTCGTCTTTATCCCAATTCAGCTGGAAATACCTGTTTTATGGACAAGAGACCACCAGGAAATTTCATAGCTATAGACTAATCTGGGAATTTGAAAAAAGTCACAGAAGAATGCAATGGCAATTCACCTCTGTTTTCATTTGGACACTAAAAGTTGAGACTGACTTGAGGAAGCAAAAGACTTCCGAATTTAAAAAAGGAGCTCTATTTGTCATCCTGGTTTTCTTCTTTCAATGTTGTTTTGTTTTGTTTGTTACCAGTATACTGAACATGGATACAGCAAGTCCACATATGTTAAAGTTGCTAAACTTGAGAATCACTGTACTAGACAATAACCCAATGCCACATTTGTTCATTTTAATTAATGGTCAATTAAGAGATATTTGAAATAAATTCATTGAAATGAAGAGTCATTGAAATTAATACTCTGCCATTTTGTATACATGTGGACCACATGTGCCAGTCTTTTAGACAAAAGGAGGGAGAAGATGCTGAATTAGATGTTGCCCAACATAGAATCAACTTATGTTGTGGAGGGAATTGTAGGCCAGCAAGACCTAAAATTCCCAGGGCCTATTTAGATAGCTTAATGTCCTCCAGCCCTGGGCTGCCACTGCTTGTCTACTCAGGATGGTCATTAGATCTTCTTGAATGTGAAAAACTATAACAGGGCTTCTTGTTTCCATTAAGCCCTGCTTGAACAACAATGTTTTCCTGAGCATTGATATGTTCCTGTATCTTTCAGGCCTTTTTGCCTGACTGTGGGCTGATTCATAAGCTGTGTGTATCTAGGTCTATTTGTCATTCCTGACTTATTCTGCCTGTAGTCCTGCCCTGTTAGCACCTCTCTGAGTCCTGACTTGTTCAATCCATACTAGCAGGCTTTAGTTCACAGCCTTCATTCTCAGCTGACTTTAGATGGTTGCTCACAGTTCAAGCCTAATGACCTCACATACAAAGATGTCTGCATGTGTGCATGCCTGTGTTCATATTCCTACGTTTTTGTCCACTTTCAGCAGCCTTTAATGATAGTACTTAAGTAATGATGAATGTCCTCACAACAAGCCAGAAATAAATCAGTCCAGCTGTGGAACACAGTCAACATTTTGGAATCATTGAAATCCAGAACTGATTATGCACTGGTTTAGCCTCATGCAGGAATAGCCCTAAATAAGTGTGGAGGCAGGAGAACTGCAGTTATTTAGTTGGGAGGGGAGGGCACTCTGATATGCTCTGAGGATTTTTAAAAATTATTGTTGTATTCTAGGACTGGAATTAAAAAAAATCTGGCTTGAACAAGCGTGCAATCTTGGCACAAAGGAAATGAAAGAATAGTCAAGGAGAGCTTCTCTATAGAAAGAGGGCAGTGTGCTCCTCTGGCTCCTGAATAATACTGAATTGATACCTCAATTTTCAGCCTTAGGCTTCAAAGTCTTAATCAATCTGAATTTTGAGTCAGTGACAGAAGTAAGTGGAATTCTCTATGTGGATGGCAGTTGTTTTTGTTCCAAATATTCATTTATAGACTTGCCCACAGTGTGGGTAGGGGAATAGATAGAGTGGTGTTGCTTGTGCTATTCAATTAAAGAGAAACTGAAAGGGAATTCTGGTAGTTGAAGTCCACACATGTTAAAGTTGCTAAACTTGAGAATCACTGTGCTAGACAATAACCCAATGCCACACTTGTTCATTTTAATTAACAGTGAATTAAGAGATATTTGAAATAGTCTAGTGGTTAATGTGCTGGGCTAGAAACCAGGAGACTGAGAGTTCTAGTCCCGCCTTCAGCATGAAAGCCGGCTGGGTGACCTTGGGCCAGTCCCTCTCTCTCAGCCCAGCTCACCTCACAGGGTTGCTGTTGTGGGGACAATAGGAGGAGGAAGGAGGATTAGGTATGTTTGCCACCTTGAGTTGATTATAAAAATAATAAAGGCAGGATAGAAAATAAATAAATAAAATAGATAAATAAATTTAAATGAAGAGTCGTTGAAATTAATACTCTGCCATTTTTGTAAAACTTGGAAAAGATGAATGTGTAATAAGACTGTTGCCCCCAGTGCTTTTCAGCATAATGGTTCCAGGGGAGAGGGGGTGGGGGTGAGGGTGGGGTAAAACATATTCAGATGGTGATCACCACTGTGTGATCAAAGCCCCTCCTCTTGTTTACTTATTTCATGCAGGAATTCCCCAAAGATTTGGGCAATTTATGACTAAAGGGGACAAAAATAACATTTTCAACTTTGTTCATGTACCAATGCGCTCAATAGGGGCCAGAATACTAGCCCCTGACTTTTCACCTCAGTAGCCTTATTCTGTGTACTTCCCACTATTGAGAGCAAATGTAATTCTCCATGAAATAAATGTGAAGGATTTATTCCCCTCCACCCCCAAGCTGACTGATTTTGCTCTAAAGCTAAAATCATAATCTTCTTTTCTTCAGGAAACTGTTATGCTACTTTATGAGCAGGAGGCAAAGGAAGATTTAAATATTGAGATCTTTTGCTCAACACTTTCAATCTACATACGCAATAGGAGCACATAGCTAGTGTGCCTCCAGCATAAGAAATATTTATCTGGAAGCTTTCAGGAGCTCCCCCCCACCCCATCCCCGTCCCTGCCACATTTCACATCGTATCATACAGAAAACAAGCCCTCTGAGAGGCTTCAATAGTTGGTGGTATATCAAGTTAAATAAACAAACAAACAAACAAACAAATAAATAAATTCCAGCTCCTTTGAGAACCATCAGCAAATAAAATCTCAATAGAATCAAAACAAAATCGGCAGAAAACTGGCTGGGCTAAAAGCCACAGGTTGAAGGATTCTGATAACTGCCTTATAAAGTACCAAGAACCTCAGTATCTTCTCATCTGGCAGACCTTGAAGACAAATCTCCAAGGACAACTGGAATCCATCTCCAATTGATCAGAACATAGAGAATTAAATAATATGACTGCCAGGCAGAGAGATGTGTTTATGTGACCTTCCTCAAAGTTACATGTCAAGTTGTGACACAGATCAACGCTGAGGGCCTGCTTGTAAAAGAAATGCTTTACTTGACAAGTACATGAACAAGTGTGTAAGCAATCTACTTTACATAACAAGGGGGACATGCCAACACTGAAAGATAATTGTATCCTGATTTACCTTATAATACTTAAAGCTCTAGGAAAGCCTTTCCCAGCCTGATACTCTCTAGATGGTGTGTCCTATATCTTCCATAACTAACAGCCAGCATTGGATATACTGGCTGTGAATGATGGATGCAGTGATCCAACCATCAGGACTGCATTGAATTAAGAAAATAAGTTCTGGAAGAGAAAACACTGGTAAAAGCCTCCCCACCCCTAGTTCCAAAAGGATTATGATGACAATGTGAGTAATATGCTTTTATTTTTCTTGATTACCTCGCCTATTCACCACAGTTTTTGAACTGATTTTGGCAGTGCAAGATAGTGGAACGCAATGGACTGCAGTGAAGAACTGGCATGATCTTGTAGTAACCTATGCAGCATGGATTTTGTGTGTTTGTGTGCCTTCAAGTCAGTGTTGACTCCCAATGACTGCCTGAACGAGTCCATACTGTTTTCTTGGAAAGATTTTTAGAAGTGGTTTGCCCTTGCCTTCTTCCTAGGATTGAGCAAGAGTGACTGGCCCAAGGTCACTTCATGCCTAAGGCAGGGCTAGAACTCACGGTCTCCCGGTTTCTAGCCTGGTTCCTTAACCACTACTCCAACTTGGCTGCATGGATAATTGGAGTTTTTTTTTTAAAAAAAAGCAGGAGAAGAACGGAAACTCTCTCCTTCAAAGCTGCTTGGATTGATAAATCAGTATTTATGAGACAGAGAAAAGAACAAAAGGCTACAGAGAAGGCTAGAAATTGCTTACACAGTGGAGGAGATCAACAAATTCCTTATACAAAATAAACAATTTGCAAATATGTGAACTTGTGAAGGGATATAATTAGCTTAAATTCCCTTTAAGGGTTTGATCAATATTTATTATTAATAAATATTAATCAAATTAATATTTGTCCCCTTAAAAATCCTTCATTCAGATTAATAATTCTGAGTATTCCTTTATGTATTAGGGAATTTGGGGTAAATATGGTAGTAAATATGGTATTTATCAAATTTCCAGTAGCATCAGCAAATATGGCATCTATAGGAAAAGAGTACTTACAAATTAGCAGGAAGTAGTTACCTTTTGTGTGTAAGGTTCATCACTGTGCAAATTATTTCTTGGAGAGTGTTCCACACGCTTCTCTGTGGAAGCTGTTAACGTGTATGTGTTCAATGGTGGCAAATAAACTTAGGTTTTATTACAAAATGCCACTGCTGTTCCTGGTGTGTGCAATTTGTGCACCTGCATTTTAAAGCATTTCAGTGTTTTTCCCTTTTGTGAATTTACTGGTAACAAACATTATCTTCCCATCTGCCACAATATGGTATTTTCCATCTGTGTTATGTCAGCCCTTTGTCATCCAAGAGCCATTGTTTTCACAGCAAATATCAACTAAAAGTGGCACAACATGAATGGGTTACTTGGTTGTCCTGGAATAGCCTGACTGTCCTCAGTCTAACATCACAGAGCTCATTCAATCTGAACCCCAAAAGGATGCGACTGGAGCACATATCTGGAATTCTCATAATCTTAAAGCAATTTCTCATTCTATCTTGAGCACAAAGCGCCCTTTGAAAGACTCCACACATTTGAGGACAAAGAACTTCTCCAGGGGTAAGAGAAATTTTCCAGCAGGATTCCCCTTGGCACTGAAGGCAGCACTGATACTGAAACAGACTAATGAGAAGAGATCCCTCCCGGTATCTTGCCTTGGGATTTAATTGAAATAGGGGAAATGCAAGAGAGAAAGTAAACTGCTGGAGAGCTTATTGTGCAATGATAAAACCACCTTGGAAGTAAATAAGTTAAGAATGCATTCCACTTCCCCATGAGAATGTCACCAACAGTCTTTTCTCCTTTGGAAGAATGCCTAAAGCAAAACTAATTCTATCTTTATCACCTTCCCTTCCTTTCCCTTCCTGGCAATTGCTTTCATCTTTATTAAAATTCATCTTTACATTAAAAATGGAGGTCAAAAAGGCAATAATTAAATACCAGTAAAATTTCAAATTGTAATAAAATGTAAAAACAGAACAATCTGAAACTCAGTTAAAAACACGTTAATAAATGACCAGTTACATATTCTTACAACACACTGGATATTTGCTACCATTGCCTTCAGCAGGAGTTCAACCTGCACACACGATAGGGAGAAATGAATATGCCCACATGGCCTCAGTATCCATGTACTCCTTGTTCCAGCTAGTGCTATTGTCTATCAGAAGGCTGATAGTATAGTCACAGGATACTTGTAAGCAAATTAAGCTGAATATATATATCATACTTCTGTAGCTCTTAACTTTTCAGTCAAACTTTCTTCAAAGACATTCTGCATTGGATGACATTCACATGAGTACATATACCTACCTCAGGACACATTTAAGTGCCTGCAGAAGGCTTTTGTGGCCAAAAGTTGGGCATCAGAAGCAAATATAATTTTGGTCTGCCTTATCGACTGATAATCTTAATCAGGGAGACTAAATCACCATGGTTTTTCAGCTACATTGTCATGTTCACAAAGATAAGGTGACACGGGGTTATAATACCCAGTACAACTAGTTCCAGACTGTGTAAGTTAATGCTTGATGGCAAGTCAGTGGCTATGCAAAATCAACTTTCTCAATACAGTTTAAAGTAAAGCAAATATATAAAGAAATTTTTCTGTCCTCTGTAATGTTCCAGAATCCTATGGAATAGAAATGCTGAAAAGGTATAAACCTAAAAGAGGTTTTTTTATTCATATATTCATACATGCTGAAGTCATATTGTCTGTTTAAAGCCATGTATTTCAAAATTTTCATTTTATACAACATAATGTATACATTATATACAAATATATAGCATTTATCATTATAAATGGAGAGACAGAGAGATTATAGATATCCTCAAGGGCATATTATGATTTATTTTCTAATTGTGATGACAATGATGATGATGATGATGATGATGATGATGATCTGCTACAATATGTCCAAAGAGGACATATTGCTTTTGGTGACATTTAGGTTTATTTTTTCCCAAAACCAATGACCTAGTCCTCTCTTCCAGTCAATTGACTTACTCTGTTTGCTGGCAGCCCACAACACAGGATGACTCAAATCAGTGATCCAGAGGCCATTTTTAAGTGTTCCGAGCCACTGCAAAAGAGGAAGAGAGATGATCATTTCTGTCCTCATTCCTGCTATTTTATTTCAACTCCCAGGGAATTTTGTAACAGAAATCCATGGTGTGAATGGCAGAAGGGGCGGGGGGCACTGTGCGCACCACACCTGTTTTGGTCCTTTTTGCACCTACTCCAGAATGGCATAGAGAGATGGATGGCCTAGGAGAGTATGTAAATCACAGATAGAAGAAGGGACAGTTAACTGTCTGGAAAGTACTGTAGTTTGCTTCATCCAAGGAGGGGAGGATTTAGCTGACTGTAGGGAGGTGGTTTAACACCAAACAGACTAGGGCTAAATGCAAACTAGAGCTAAATGCAACCGTTCTGGGGTCAGTTAATTCTGTTTTGGACTTTGTACCACATCCTTAGACCCTCCCCTCCCCACCCTAATATGAATTAGTTAAACTGCTTGTGTGAACATGGTTTCAATTCCTTAATTTCTGGCATGAACTGATTCATATATGTGCAGAAAAGAAAATAAATGCAACAAATCTAGACTTTCCTAACTTTATGTCTGCCAGATTGGTTCTTATGCTCTGTTTCAGCTTTTACCAACTTAACACAACCTGGGTATGCTGGGCTACTGTTCCCATCTTATCTACCCCACTCAGGAGAATTCCTTGACCTTCCCAAGAAGAATTCCAAGGGTCCATGAAGCTGCAACAAAGAGCAGGCCCTGCAAAAGTCCAGCCCATTGCCTTTCCTTCTGCATGTCATTCTCTGAATTCAAATACTAGTTTAGTTGACACAACTAATTTTTTTCAGGTGTAGGAAGGTAGTTAGAGATAAAAATAAGTAGGGTAGAAAATATAACAACTCTGGCAGAAAAAATAACAGAAGATTGTTTTCAAAATCCAGTTATCCATTTTTCAACTTTTGGAGACTCTAATCTCTGGCAATTACATTCTCCTTGAGCTCTATGTACCTTGGTTCAATATCACTAAAAGTATATTAAATTCAAAGATGGTTGATGTAGATTATTTATTAGGGTTTGCTTCTTATTAGCACTGTTTAAAATGTGCCAGTCCATAACTTGCCAAAAGCAAATGCAACTTGCTTTCTCAGAGCTTCAAGGAAGAGTATATGAGCTGTTTGGCACGAGACCCCTCCACAAAGATCAATAATTAGCATTAAGCAGGGCTACTCTTTGAGAAGCGCTCCTTTCCTTTGGAGACATGCTTATTCCACATTAACAATGCCTTAAGTAAAATGATAAAGAGATGTATCAGGGTCCATTTTCTAAGTGGTGCATGGGGAGCTATACTCACAGGCCTGCTTGGTATTAAATGCTGCTTCCGCACTTGTCGTAAACATTTTCAATTACAGTGAATATTTAGGCCTGAGCAGCACAGGCTTCTCAACTGGATGTAGTTTACCCTCAACTTTTTAGAAGTCCAAAGCAGAGTGTGCAGGGCTCAATGAAGGATTTTTAAGGGGACAAATGATTAAGGGGCCATGTTGAAAAGCCTGCTACTGTTCTTTTCACCTAAGTTGTTAAAGAGGGCAAAATCCTGAACAAAAGGCTAGTGGGAGTGTTGCTTAGCCCTTTACCGCTGGTCATTTTCTACTCACCTTCATCTTCCATGCTGTGCGCCCTCCTTCAGCCAGTCAGAAAGAACTTCTTCCCCCTATGCGATGGTTGCCTGTTGGTGCCCTCTTCTCTCCAGAGCTCAAGTCTTTGGCATGAGATGGGAAGCTATGACATTCAGACTGTGGACCAGAAGTCCCCATTTCTCCTTAAGCAAAGTTAATGGCATCAGAGCTTTCCTCCCTCCCTCCCTCCCTCCCTAGAGTTTCTTGCCTCAGAAGACCTGTTTACATCCCTCCCTGCCTGGCTGTCAGAAAGAGAAGCTTTTCTTCAGGAAATGTTCTCAGATTCAAACCTCTTTAATTCTCTAATTCCTGCTCCTATTGATTTGAATATGTCAGCTTGGACTTTGCAATATCAGGGCTTTTGTTATTATGAGTCACATTCAGTATATTGCATTACAGACAAACAATAGAGAAGGAATTTAAACAAAGAAACAAATCTATGGTCTCTGTAGTCTTTGTACCATGAGAGCAAAACCAGTTGGGGCTGGGGTGATTTTGAATGGGGAAACCTAACCCCATTAAAATGTCTCCTTGTCCCCTCCTCCATTGGTTCTCACTTGTGCCTCCTGTGTTGCTTTTCAGTTTTCCTTGAAACATGGGGAAAAGTATTACAAAGGCAAGAGAACAGTCTTCTCCAGCTTGGTGCCATTCAGATGTGTTCAGACTTCAACTCCCAGAATTTCTAGCCAGTGTAGAGGGCCCTCTGGGCAATCCCACCTTGCAGCCTAAGCTGCTTGTCTCTCATGCTACTCCTGCCTATTGCTTAAGCCAACTTCAGAAATTCTAGTCCACATTGCACACAATGGGGCCAGGCTGGTGCTAAGTCCAGATTATGGACCATAATACCTGACAGGCCATTCCCCTGCTTCTTGCCTTCCCCATCTTTGCAGGAAAGGCAAGCCCCACTGGCTGACACTTCTCTGGACTGGGTCTCCCAGTTGTTTGTTGTTGTTTATTTGTTTAGTCGCTTCCGACTCTTCGTGACTTCATGGACCAGCCCACGCCAGAGCTTCCTGTCAGTCGTCAACACCCCCAGCTCCCCCAGGGACGAGTCCGTCACCTCTAGAATATCATTCATCCATCCATCCTGCCCTTGGTCGGTCCCTCTTCCTTTTGCCTTCCACTCTCCCTAGCATCAGCATCTTCTCCAGGGTGTCCTGTCTTCTCATTATGTGGCCAAAGTATTTCAGTTTTGCCTTTAATATCATTCCCTCAAGTGAGCAGTCTGGCTTTATTTCCTGGAGGATGGACTGGTTTGATCTTCTTGCAGTCCAAGGCACTCTCAGAATTTTCCTCCAACACCACAGTTCAAAATCATTGATCTTCCTTCTCTCAGCCTTCCTTATGGTCCAGCTCTCGCAGCCATATGTTACTACGGGGAACACCATTGCTTTAACTATGCGGACCTTTGTTGTCAGTGGGATGTCTCTGCTGTTAACTATTTTATCGAGATTGGTCATTGCTCTTCTCCCAAGGATTAAGCGTCTTCTGATTTCCTGACTGCAGTCAGCATCTGCAGTAATCTTTGCACCTAGAAATACAAAGTCTTTGACTGCTTCTACATTTTCTCCCTCTATTTGCCAGTTATCAATCAAGCTGGTTGCCATAATCTTGTTTTTTTTGAGATTTAGCTGCAAGCCAGCGTTTGCACTTTCTTCTTTCACCTTCATCATAAGGCTCCTCAGTTCCTCTTCGCTTTCAGCCATTAAAGTGGTATCATCTGCGTATCTGATATTGTTAATGTTTCTTCCAGTGATTTTAACTCCAGCCTTGGATTCCTCAACCCCAGCATGTTGCATCATGTGTTCTGCGTACAAGTTGAATAGGTAGGGTGAGAGTATACAGCCCTGCCGTACTCCTTTCCCAATCTTAAACCAGTCCGTTGTTCCATGGTCTGTTCTTACTGTTGCTACTTGGCCATTATACAGATTCCTCAGGAGGCATACAAGATGACTTGGTATCCCCATACCGCTAAGAACTTGCCACAATTTGTTATGGTCCACACAGTCAAAGGCTTTAGAATAGTCGATAAAACAGAAATAGATGTTTTTCTGAAACTCCCTGGCTTTTTCCATTATCCAGCAGATATTGGCAATTTGGTCCCTAGTTCCTCTGCCTTTTCTAAACCCAGCTTGTACATCTGGGAATTCTTGCTCCATGAATTGCTGAAGTCTACCTTGCAGGATCTTGAGCATTACCTAACTGGCATGTGAAATGAGTGCCACTGTTCGATAGTTTGAACATTCTTTAGTGTTTCCCTTTTTTGGTATGGGGATATAAGTTGATTTTTTCCAATCTGATGGCCATTCTTGTGTTTTCCAAATTTGCTGGCATATAGCATGCATTACCTTGACAGCATCATCTTGCAAGATTTTGAACAGTTCAGCTGGGATGCCGTCATCTCCTACTGCCTTGTTATTAGCAATAACAAGCAATGGGCCTTCTTAAGGCCCATTCAACCTCACTCTTAAGGATGTCTGGCTCTAGCTCACTGACCACACCGTCAAAGCTATCCCCGATATTGTTCTCCTTCCTATACAGGTCTTCCGTATATTCTTGCCACCTTTTCTTGATCTCTTCTTCTTCTGTTAGGTCCTTGCCATCTTTGTTTTTGATCATACCCATTTTTGCCTGGAATTTACCTCAGATGTTTCTAATTTTCTGGAAGAGGTCTCTTGTCCTTCCTATTCTATTGTCTTCTTCCACTTCCGCGCATTGCTTGTTTAAAAATAATTCCTTATCTCTTCTGGCTAACCTCTGGAATTTTGCATTTAATTGGGCATATCTCCCCCTATCACTGTTGCCTTTTGCTTTCCTTCTTTCTTGGGCTACTTCTAGTGTCTCAGCAGACAGCCATTTTGCCTTCTTGGTTTTCTCTTTCTTTGGGATGTATTTTGTTGCCGCCTCTTGAACAATGTTGCGGACTTCTGTCCATAGTTCTTCTGGGACCCTATCTACTAAGTCCAGTCCCTTAAATCTATTCTTCACCTCCACTGCATATTGCTTAGGAATATTAGTGAGCTCATATCTAGCTGATCTGTGGGTCTTCCCTAATCTCTTTAGTCTGATCCTAAATTGTGCAAGAAGAAGTTCGTGATCTGAACTACAGTCAGCTCCAGGTCTTGTTTTTACCGACTGTATAGATGTCCGCCACCTTTGGCTGCAAAGAATGTAGTCAATCTGGTTTCGGTGTTGTCCATCTGGTGAAGTCCATGTATAAAGCTGTCTCTTAGGTTGCTGGAAGAGTGTTTGTTATGCACATTGAGTTGTCTTGGCAAAATTCTATCAGCCTATGTCCCGCTTCGTTTTGTTCACCCAGGCCATGCTTACCTGTAATTCCAGGTGTCATTTGACTGCCCACCTTAGCATTCCCGTCTCCCGTGATGAAAATAACATCTCTTTTAGGCGTGTTGTCCAGTAGGTGCTGCAGATCCTCATAGAACTGCTCTACTTCAGCTTCTTCAGCATCTGTGGTTGGGGCATATATTTGGATCACTGTGATGTTAGATGGCTTGCCCTGAATTCGAATTGAGATCATTCTATCGTTTTTTGGATTGTATCCGAGCACTGCTTTAGCCACTTTACTATTAATTATGAAGGCTACTCCATTTCTTCTGTGGTCCTCTTGTCCATAGTACTAGATTTGGTGGTCATTTGATGTGAAGTGGCCCATTCCAGTCCATTTCAGTTCACTGACGCCCAGAATGTCTATCTTTAATCTTGACATCTCACCAATAACTACATCCAATTTGCCCTGGCTCATAGATCTTACATTCCAGGTTCCAATGGTGTGTTGATCCTTAGAACATCGGATTCGCTGTTCACCACCAGCACCATCGGCCGCTAGCCGTCCTTTCGACTTTGAGCTAGCTGCGTCATCACGTCTGGGGCTGGTTGAACTCATCCTCTGTTCCTCCCCAGTAGCATTTTGACCATCTTCCGACCTGGCGGTCTCATCTTCCAATGGTATATCGACATATCTCTGGTTGTACTGATCCATTTAGTTTTCATGGCAAGAATACTGGGGTGGGTTGCCATTACCTTCCCCAGGGATCGCATTTAGTCTGACCTCTCTGTCATGACCTTCCCATCTTGGGTGGCCCTTCACGGTTTAGCTCATGGCATCATTGAGGTGCTCAAGCTCCAGCACCACGACAAGGTAATGATCCTTTGCTGAAGGGGTCTCCCAGTACCAACCCTTTTCTCACTGGTCACTGGTTTGAGATGGGCAGCTAAATAATCGAATGAATGAATGAATGAATGAACGAACAAATAAATAAATAAATAAATAAATAAATAAATAACCCTTTTTCTGTGGGGATTATTCCTTTCTTACTAGTCCTTGTCCCTTTCCTTTGCTTTCCCATATGTTTGCACACGTGGATGCTTCCCCCTTTTCCTTCCCACTTTATTTTCTTCAAGACTAACACAGACCCTTTCTTTTTTCCCCTTAGGGTACTACCATTGCTCTAATGCTACAATAATCAAAACAATAGGGAACTGTCCACCCTTCAAGGTAGATCAGACTAGGCATGAAAGTCAAGCATGCTCATACTACTTTTATTATAAAGTTATAGTAACAGAATCTTTGTCAGAACTAGGGAGGGTCTAATCTGAGATGTTTTCTCAAGTTACAACTCTGGCCCATACTCAGATCTTTTTTATCTGGCTGATTATTTATTTATATTTATCAAATTTTTATCATCTCCCATCTCCCCACACAAGGAGGGACTCTGACTGTTGTCTTGACTGCGGCTCTTCCTCCTGTTCCTCAGGGTTATTCCTTCTGCCCATTATAGGAACACATTGTTCCTTTGTTCCTACATCCATAGAAACTTGGTAGTAAGGAAGTACTGATAGTTCAGCGTCATAGAAAGAAAGCAGTAATGTTCCTAGGTTGAAACTTAAATATGTTAGAAAATTAAAGGGAAGAAAAGGGAAATGAAGATTTGTGGTACTATAGGCAGGGGTGGGAAAGCAAGGAGAGCTTGCTCCACCCAGTCTGGGCAGAAACCAAAAGAATGCCCATTGGGAGATGTAAGAGTGAAGGGAGCATGAGCATCTAGGGTTGAGGATAATCCATTGACTTAATGGGACATGTTGGATCAACTGCAAGAGAATTTAAAGAACGAGCAACTGCCAATTGGCAGAAAACTTAGCAGCCTGGCAGCTGAGGACAAAATGGCTGCCCAGAGCAGCACCCAGCTTCTGGAGGGGAGGGGCCATACCAGGTGCTGCAGCCAATCATTGATGGGGCTGTTACTGAAATGGAACAAAGCATAGGAGACCATCTGCTCTGAAGGGCTTAAGGAAGTTTTCAATCAAAGCTGGAAAACATGGGCATGGGGTACATTTGTAATGGGCTGGGAGTGAAAGGAGGATGGTGTCATCCATTCCTGTACTCAGGAAGCAGTGAATGGCCTGTATGGGGGATAGGCCAAGCAAAAAGTGGTGTATAAGTGGAGTTTAATCTTTGATTACACAACTGAAGGAAGGGCCACCTTTGAGAAATTAGTAGCCTGGCCTATTGGTGTTTCAATACTGGCAAAGTTCTGCATTCAAGCAAGATCTCTATTGATCATCACATTATAAAAGGGATCATCCACTGGTGAAAGGTCTCCAGCTAAATTTTACATAAGATTTTCAGGGACTGAACAGACTAGTAAGAGGTTATCAATACCCTGCAGATTGGTGTTATCTCTATCAGGTTCTGCTACAGTAAACAATTAATAAAGATGATTACATCTCTGAGGCTAAATTTGGTACATTACTGAACAGTGCTTGACTTATACTTCCCTGATGACAAATGATTCATAGGTAAAGCTGTGGGGTTTTGAGGAATAACTCTTTATGCTAATTAATGTATCAGCATACACAGATTGAAGCTGATATAATCAGTGTTACAGATAATGCTGGTATAAACCTAATTAACTCTTTGCATATCTGAATTACAAAGATCTGGATGACTGCTAGAGGGCAGCGAAGAGATTCAGCAAATTCTAACTCTTTGCTGCCATCTAGCTGTCATCTGGATTTTTGTAGTCCAGATCCAGTAGTTCTTACATATACATGACATAAAATTTAACAAATCTTCACAATTACATCCTTCCCCCTTTCCCACCCCCCATCATGCCTTTTTATAAGTGCAGACACAACAATAGCAATAACAATCAACAAAAATAATACAAAGGAAAACTGTTTAGAATATCCAAATGGTCATCTGAAAAAAAAATCTGAATTTTTTTTTCAGGGTTTCATTATCATTTTAAGTTTGCACTTTTCCCCAACATTCCCTTGAATTCATCTTCTGATAATCTAAGTCTAAAACTCAGAGTAGATCCATTTGGTTTCTAACAATCAACCAGAAAAACAAGGCTAATGTACATCACAGCAACCCATGAAATCTGATTTTACTTCCCTTTTTATGGGTTGAAACCATATCAAGGTTTCCCATCTAGAAGGAATTGCACCTTCTGTTTCAACAAAGGAAGCAAATCTTCCTGCAAATTCTTTCATGTGTATGGTCCTACACCTACTTTGAAAAATAAAAATGGAAAACCTATTTGTACCTGACTTTTGTGAGCACACTGGAGCATATATGGAGTTCTTGATAAGAATGAATCACTTTATAGGCTTGTTTTTCATACTCATGGCCTTATCAGAAAGATCCCTCTATGTGCATAGTGATGGTGATTAATGTATTGCTTTGAGATGGATTCAAGGGTTAGATCATGCTGTTATCCTTTCAAAAAGGTTTGGTGAATAAGGCAAAAGGTATTTCAAAGGTTGAAAGAAAGTTAGGGGATCTCCAATGCCAGCCTATCACACTTTGCTGTCTAAAATGGAACTCAAATTATTCACCATCCTGTATTAGGGACAACACTTCAAAGGGCTTTCTACATCAGTCAGTTCCTGCTGTCATCCATTCCCCCACACATGGTGTTATGAGCAGCTTATAGTATATCACCTAAGGACATGGGTGGCCCTGAGCATCCCCAGGAAACATTTGAAAAGTCAGGAGAAGGATGTTCAGGCTTTGACCCAAAGTTGCAGCCTCTGAAATGTAATATTAAGGGGAATTGCCTAATTATTATTAACACTACAATCAAATGATGAAAAGGAATGAAAAAGAATTCTGCAGTAGAACTTGCTGGAAGCAAACTTGGCCATTTCACTAGAGTGGATCCATCATGGGAGAAACGCTAGCTGGAATAAAGTCTAGCTAGAGGTAGTCCTTCCTTAGAAAAAATCTGCTGTAGTGGCAGATGAGTGTTGCATTATTTTCTAATGAGGTAGCCAAAAGTTCTCCTTTCCTTTCCTTTCTTATCAGGTCTGAGCTGTTTGAGAAGGAAAGTCTTCTTTGATACCAGGGGCTTCCTGTACTGCTCAAATAAACATATAATCTTGCATAGTAATATCGCCATACCAGGAAGCTGAGGGTAAAAAGCACCTATTTTTCAAGGTGAATAGCTCTGGTATGCTTTTAAACAGAAGGCACCACTCAGCTTGGTAAAGTTTTGAAAGGAAGGTCAACCATTTTCTGCACCCTGGGTCTCACCTGGAATTTCTCCTATGGAACCTTAATGTTAAAACATAGCACACAGATTTTCCAGATCAGAAATCTCCCTGCAGAAATGGACACTGAAATGGAACACCCCTGCCCTTGAAGACTTGAAATGTAAGCTATTGTGGATGTGTGTGACAATAGATAATGATGTCACTATTTTCATTACAGTATATGGTTTAACTCTCCAATGTCCAGGATTTAATTAATAATAATTCTTGGATTTATGGTGTAGCGTTCATAATCCTTGTGAAATTGCTTGTGAATCCTTGTGAAATTACATGGGGGGGGGGAGGTGTCAAAAAACCAAGATTGTAGCCTCAATCTTGCAATCCCAAGTGACACTTTGGCTTTTTTGACACACACACACACACACACCCACACACACACACAGGATGCACCTGTGAAAATGATTTGCTTATCAGACCTCTTGTGATCCTTGGAAAGGAAGAAGCATATATTCTGAACAGAATATACTGAGGAATGAATTATCATGTGATCTAGGGGCAGTAACATTAACATTAAATTTCTTAAAATCTGTTTTATTTGGGTTATTCGGTTGATATAGTTACAAAAATCCTCTCAGGTGCATCTCAGCACCTCAGTGGGGTGAGACAATTGAACAAAGTGCTCAGTGGGCATGCCGCAATATTGCAGCAGAAAGTGTGATTTAAAGGTAACGTGGCAGTTTTAATGCAGTGCTTTCCTAGGTTTAAGTCTAGATCTTAATGGTATAACTTGCACTGACATTTTTTCATTTTGTTTTGACAACATAACTGAGTCTAATCTCCACAGACTTGTGTTGTGTTCGCACTAGTAAGACTGTAATCTTACACTGCCGTTTTACCCTAAGAGCCCTATAGTGGCACTTCCTTTAAACCATGCAGAAATAATTTTACCATTGTAATATTATCTCATCCTAGCATCATAACAAGGTCTCGAAAGAGCTGCACTAAAATAATTTGGCCACTGTAATGACCTCACAATGTCAGGAACCAATTGCCATTTCAAACTCTAAATGAGCTTAAGAAGAAGCTTCTGCGCTGGCTGATCAGCAACTCATTCTGCTATGCTGTGCTTCTAATTTAAACCCCATTACTAGATGACCAGAGGTCCAAATTAGGATAGCAAGGTTCAGCACAGTGCTTTATTAAGCACGCATAGAAATGTTAGAGCTTTGCTTGTATCTGTCATTCTAAATGGTCTGGAGAGAATAATGTTCTCTGTCTAACTTTTCTGAACATTATTATGAGAAATGGATGAGGACCATCCATGCCGAGATGCTGTTACAGTTATCTGATGCCACATCCCCCCACGACTTGTAGACTGCATTCTACTAACCATTTAATTGCAATTTAGTCACTTGTCCCATTTGAGAACTAAAAACTGGGCTTTGGACAGACTCGTAATAACTATTTCTAAAAATACATGATCCAGATAAATTCATCTTTCTCACTCAACAAGAGAATAGAGTGGTTGTCACTACATGTTTTATTGATTTGAATATTCCTTTTCTTTTCTTTTTAAACAAATACTGAATTGTGTATATGTGTATACATGTGGGAATACAAGGCAGTATTTCTTCACTGTTATGTAAAGGATGAGGTCCTGAAGTCATCAGAAACTGATGGATTGGTGGATAGTTCTTGTGACAACTTTGTAAGATGTTGAGCTAGAAGTATTTGGGGATTCGATAAGCCATCCCCAGTCTGAGGGCCTCCAAATGTATAAACACAATTCACAGATTTCTTTGTCAATATGGTTATGAGGAAAATTTATAATAGGCCATGATGTAAACATTGAAACATTTACAGGACTGGTTCTGTACACCTCATGCACTGATTTTATTCTGCAATCAGTATGTTAAAACTGCTTTTGTTACTCAGTCCAAATCTTCCTAGGACATCTGAAAAATATTGTTATTCATTTATTCTGTTTGCCCCTTTTTTCTTTTGCCTTCACTGGTCTCTTTATTTTCTCTAGTGGAATTCTTTGGATGACATGAGAACTCACTTGGGGGCTTTCTTTAATGAGTTGGGTGCTACTCCTGAGAAAGTGTTCATTATTTTAATTGAAGTCTTCATAGCTGGCTGACTTCCAAGTGGCCTACCAGATGTCTCTCTTAGCACAATGGTCGAAACAGATTACAATGTTCTTGCTCATTTTTCCTTTCATGACAGCCTGTTTTCAAAAAGGTGCCAGACTTTAAGGAAACATCTTTCAAACTGAACAGTTCTGTCTATTTAAAAGAGTAAGCTAATTATAGTATGGTGATGTAGCATGTTGTGTAAGGTTCAAATACTTTGGTCTGAGTTGGGATTACCAACCACTGGTATAGTAGTCCCATAATTTGTCACACACTGAACCAGTTCAGACAATCATTCAAAGTTCCACAGATTCATAGAATGTACGGGTTGGAAGGTACTTTAGAGATCATCTAGTCCCGAACCCTGCTCAGTACAGGAATTGATTGCTACAGCATCTCTGACAGATTGCCTCTGTTTAAACACCTCCAGGAAAGGGCATTCCACCACTGCCTGAGGCAATCTGTTCCACTGTTGAACAGCTCTTACAATTAGGACATTTTTTTCTAATGTCTACTTCCTTTTAATTTGAACCCATTATTTCTTGTCCTCTCTTCTGGAAAAACCCAGAAGAATCCTGCCCTATCTTCTTCAGACAGTCTTTTGGATACTTGAACAGAGCTATTCTGTCTCCCAGCACCCTTCTCTTCTCCAGGCTGTACCTACCCAGCGCCTCTAATCACTCGTCATCAGTGTTGTCTTCCAGGCACCTTTTTACTTTAGTTGCTGTCCTCTAGGTGCACAGTGGTTTGTCAGTGTTATTTCTAAAATGTGGTACCCAGAACTGGATGCAATATTTTAGGTGCAATCTGACCAATGCAGAATAAAGAATAAAGAGAAACAATGATTTCCTCTGAACAATACTTCTGTTGATGCAACCTAGAATTGCATTTGCTTTTTTTTTTTACAGCTGTATCACACTGTGGCTCATATTCAACCTGTGATCCATCAAGACACCCAGATCCTTTTTGCATATATTGCTGCCTGGTATGGTCCCCAACATCATATACTCATGCCTTTGATTTTTCCTATCCACATGTAAGGCCTTGCATTTGTTCCTGCTGAAATTCATCTTACTGATTTCTGCCCATTGTTCCAGATTGTAAATGTTCTCCTGAGTCCTGACACGGTTTCAGAGGTGTTTGCTATCCTACAATCTTTGTGTCATCTGTAAATTTGATAGTTATACTCTTTAATCTCTCCTCCAAGTAATTATAAATATGTTGAACAACATACGGCCTGAAATAGAACCTTGAAGTGCACCACTTGACACTTCCTTGCAGTCTGACACAGAGCCATGGATGTATGCATACACTGAGTATGATGTTGAACCAGTTGTATATCATCATGTATGACATTAAGCAGGAGCTCTTTGAGACTGAGCATTCTAACCTAGTCCCTCTTTTACATTTCTGCAGAACTTAGTTTCTGGCTTGAAACTTCAGATAATCTTACCTGAACTGAAAAACCCTGGCTTGATATTAAATAATTTGTGGTAATCTTAGAATTGCACCTTGGGTTATTATCCTGCTTGCTAGCTGATTAAACCAGAGTTGCTTGATATGGATATAGTGGGGAAATCCTGGCTTAATGTACACTAAAATCTACAAATTTTGTAAGCTTCAAAATGGGGCACTTGTTATGCTCATATTATATTGATGGCAGAACTGCAGTGGTTGCTTGTTAGTTACCAAGAGAAGTTCAAGGTCTCACTTCAGTGTTGGGATATCCATCCCTAAATCATGTGGAACAGCAACCCCCCAGCAGATTATATTCCTTTTGATAGTTCAAAACTCATTAAGAACGTTACAGAATGCCTTGTTGGTTACAGCACAATCATCTTTCCTGTAATCATCTATTGATTACAGGAAAACGGCCTTCACGTGGTGGTAGCCAACCATTCTGAGCAATTCATGCTGAAATTCTATATATTGTTACCTACGAGAAATTTCCATAGAATACAAAAGGTTGCATAGATTAATCTTTAAATGAATTTTTTAATGCTACATTTTTCAGACTAAAATCAACATTTCAATAACAACTAAATAACAATGCATAAAATACATTCTAAGAAAGCTAATCTCTTGCCTATATATTTAAATTGTCAAATGCTCAGCAAACTGTTTTAGTAACTCATCTTATACAGTCAGGTTACTTTTCCTTATCACCTCTCACTTGGAGTTATATGGCATTCTGTGCCTTTCTCCTCACCTCAGGATATTTTCAAAGCACAAAATCAAAATAGAGCCACTCATACTGGAAATATGTAAAACAAACAGACACAGCATTCTGAAAGCTCAAGGACTAAACAGCCTGAGAAAATAAAAAAATAGCATCAAAAAGAACTGAAAGGAAGATGCCAGGTGAGCACCTTTGGGACACTGTTCCACAACTTGGGATATTTAAAAGAAGATGGTTGCCACCTGCAGAATTGGATTTTGTCCCATAGAAAAGGCTTACCTCCAAATTATGCCCTTCAGCAAACATGAGGTTTACCGCTGTTGAGTGAAAAACAGCAAGTTTATTGTGTGAAGTGAGGGTCTTTCACAGGAGGAGGCAGTCCTTAATTGTATGAATAGTTGTGTGGGCATAAAGACCTTTGTACGAATGATTTATCTGGAAATTCTGGGCATATTAACTTTTGCTAAGAGCAGAGACTAAAAACTTTATGGGGAATGCTACATACACTCCAAAGACCAACAAGAGAATTTAAGTTAGATGTGATTAGTATGAAGAAAGTTACATTTATTATACTCTTATGTATAATTGATCATATGAAAGGCCTTTTGTAACTATAAAAGAGACAGCACATTAAATTGTTTTACCCTGAGGATTATACAAATTTGTGGATATCAGATTGAAACACCAGCCTATTGGTTTCATTGCTATGGTAAATCATTAAGATGTTCTATTTTGATCATAAATCTTGGTATCTATTTATTGTGAATCAAATCGCTCCTCCCAGCCTTTTGCTTGCCTTCATCTGTCAGAGGCAATCCAAGTACAATCTGGCAGCATTAATTTCTATTAATAGAGAGTGCCTGTGTCCCTATAATATGAATGACACATAATTTTATATTATCCTAAACATGTAGAATTATAGCTGAGAGGCCTATCATTTATCACAGAAGAGGGTATTGGGTTGGAGATGAGGGGAAGCATCCTGAGTTGATAAGATGATTCATGGTTTGTGGTAGTTCATCCAGGAATAATTTAGCTATGGCTTTTATACTGAAGAAGTGTAGATTTGATGCTATAAAGGGGATGCTATAAAGCGGATACAGATTGGGGATGGGGGTGCAAGGGAAGAACTTTTTTCTGTTCATTGATCAACAGTAACAAAAAGATCTGATGTTCGCCTTTCTCTGGCTGACAGTAACCTCTGTCTGGTGCTTCCCATTCCAGTAATTTCATTTTCCTTCCTTCAAGCAACTCAGGGCTCTCTACCCCAATACGAGCTTCTACCCTCTTACTCTAAGAAGCACTTCTGCCTGAGTGTCTTCATTGCTTCTGCTTTGAACTTGGATAGATGAGGGAGCAGGACAATTCACTATTCTCTCTTCCCCACTGGAAGGGAGAACAAAAATATCAATGCCCCAGAGAGCACCTTGTCCCCATCCTTATATTTCCTTTTGCAGTGAGGACAAAAAAATAAATAAATAAAAACCAAACAAACCATGGAAGATGGTGCAAGACAGCAAAAATGTCACTCCTCTGAATAATAGGGGGATGAAGTAGTCGCTTGCTATCTGACCCAAAGGGGGAATCCCAGGACACAAGAGTAGGACAAGGAGGGAATTCCTACCAGTGGGTAAACCATTCCATCCTGCAGTTCCCAAGGAAATGTCTTTGCAGTGTTTCCTCTGGAGCAGAAGCCAGATTGATAGATAACTGGCTAAACTTTTCACCCCCACCATAAGACGACTACATTGTGGGGATACAGGGGAGCAGCAACAATTTAAG
This sequence comes from Candoia aspera, assembly GCF_035149785.1. Lineage (NCBI taxonomy): Eukaryota > Metazoa > Chordata > Lepidosauria > Squamata > Candoiidae > Candoia > Candoia aspera. The sequence goes on from NC_086155.1 coordinate 162,530,126, forward strand.
TCTGACATAGCCCTTGCATTTGGAACAGACCTGGACTGGCATTCATTATTCCTCAGCTTCCCCATTTTATTCTTCCACCTCTGAGAAAAAGGCAGGCTGTGATTGGCCTAGTAGCCAAAAGAGCATGTGGCTAAATGAGAACTTTCCAGATCCAGTACCTCCTTATAACTGGTTCCATCACTACACTGGATCTCCAAAAGCACCTCATCAGTGAAAGCCTATTAGGGTTCACATCCTGAGTGCCTGCTAATTCAGACACTACCTTTAAGAGCTTCATCTGACTCAAGAGAGAACTGAAAAACTCCACTGTTCTTAAGTAAAGGGCTTGTTGCTATAGAAGCACTGATAGGGTGCACAAACTCCTCTTCATCTTTGTTGCTTGAGAAAGATCAAGTAAGAACTCATTCACTGCATAACAGAGCCTTCCTTGGCCCCAGTTGCTGTTTGGGGCTGCAACTCCCAAAGTCCAGTAAAGGTGATTGGGAAGTCTGGGGGTTGCAATCCCAACACACCAGAAGGTCCCAGATTAGTGAAGACTGGTTTAGGATGTACTTCCACTTACGACAACATGCCATATGCTTATTAAAGTCCTAAAAGCTACAGCATATAAAATGGGTGATGATAGTTCTTTATGATAAGTACTATGATGGGATTTGGCATCTAGAGATCAAGTAGCCTAACTTCCTAGCAAGCCTGTTGTAAAGTTTAAATGATACCGTGTGCACCTGGCACACAGAAGAGAAAGGATGGAATACAATCCTTCAGTTGCAGCCGACTAAACAGAAAAAACTTGACTGGGCTTGCTCCTGTAAGATAGTGGGGCTAGAAACAGAAATGATCACCTCCTAATGGCAGCTGTTGTTGACAGCAGAGGAGCCGAGCTTCTAAAGTCGCTGGCATCTCTAGGCACAATTGTAATACATTAATACATTTACCAGCCCTGCTGTGCTTTTGAAGAAGAGGGCTTTGAAAAGAGCTGATGAGGGCATGGGGAGCTTGTTGAGGGAATCAGGGTGCACCGTGGTTGGGGCTTAAAGAATTGGTGGAGGGAGCAAATTAGAAAACATGGTATTGATTCAGCAGGAAAAGAACTGCCAGTTTTAGAATGCTTTCAGGTCCAGGTATCCGGTAAGATACTGATCTAAAAGCCATTTTAGGCTAGCCTGATGTGAAGAAGGCCATTTGCTTTTTTGAAACAAAACCCGACCATTTGCTAGGCTGAGAGTTCACAAAACCCGCCAAAGGAAATGTCATGGATTTTTGGGGTAGTCAAACTTGTGTATCTTACCCAGCCCTGCCAATGTTAGTGACAGAATGCTGCTGTTTCTCTTAAAGCCAAAACATACAGCAGCACCAGCCCTCAAAGGATCTTGGTCACGTGCTTGCTTTATTGCTCTACCTTTGTGCACAGTAAGTTGCCACTTAGCTTCAGCTGCTGTTCCTGACTGACATTGTTATTTGTCTTATACATTTCAGAACTGCTTTGTAGTTAGCTTGGGAAATTGAGAGTACATATGTGGTTAAAAATGGTGAAGGGAGGGAGGGAGCTGCGAAAAAGGTGAGGAAATGCAGCTCTACTGCCACCAATGTCTCCTCTGCTCTCCATTTTTCCTTTGTCTCATTCCCTCACTTTTCTGCTTGGGCAAATCTTCTGGGACTGGATTTATAAGTTGGAACTAAAGAGAAACAGTATTATTTCTTTGCTTTTATAACTTGACATATGCTAACATTTGGGGTAGAATAACCATTGTTTTAAAAAAGCATAATAAAGCATTTTTTTAATTGAACCCCTACAACTCTCATAGATTGCCTTGTTTGGAGATAGGAAGGAATATTATATCTGGTTATATCTCTTAGTGGTGCTGCATTAATTTTGCTTCTTCTGAGTATGCGGGGTGTCGGTTCCCTCACTCTGAGGATCTGGAGACATCTTCTATTAAGCAGGAGTCTTATTTTGCAGGGATCCTTATTCCTTTGTCAGAACACTAGATTCTGGCATAATTGTATACACTGCTGGGGAGGTGATATAGCATAGATGTTGACTATACATATTGCCCCTTTACATTTTTGGTCTTCTAACAATTACTCATTTTTCAAAATCTGCATAATCTCCAGTGAAATATTCAGAGTGTGCTAATAAAAAGTGATCCAATTCAAATTGCTGCTTTGATTTGAATTGTGGGAGTAGTCCACTTCGAATTGGCATTGGTTCAGAAAACTAATCCAATTTTCAGTTGATTCAATTCAGATTTCTCAAATGATTCAGAAGAAAAGGGCTGCATTAATGTTATACATGCATTAAAGCCATCTGAATAATCTGGAATAATTTGATGTGTCCAATTTAGTTTGGCATTTCAAACTGCATTAGTGCTTTGGTACAGAAAGCTGCTTTGATTCAAAACTCAGAATTAAAGCTCTGCACAGCTCTGTTGAATATTTACTATATCCCAATAGCTGCTTGCCTTGATTCGAGTCTCCAAATAGCTATTGACAATGACACCACTTTTTCTAAAATGGAATCTGTACATGACTAGAACCATGAGGGTCAACTTACAAATAATTTGTTTTGTTGAAGTAGATTATAAGGCTTTGGAGAAATTTTGAAGTGCTTCCAAAACACATAGGTTAAACATATAAGAAAACTCTTCAATTTGATTAGGAATTCAGATTTTAGACTTGGCTGAAACAACACATAGCTGGTGTTATTCCAGGCTCACTCATGGGAGTTGGATTTAAAACAGAAATCTGGCTCTGGGTTTACCAAAATATGGTGCTGTGTGAATAGAATGAATCAACTGTGAGATGGAGATTGTGAGTTGGGATTGACCCAGGATTTATTCCTAAAGTCAAGACTGGCTTTGCCATTGCACTGCCAGGTAAACACCCAATATCAGTCAATGTTCTACAGACTTCTTGAGAATTATATTTGTCCCAAACAGTATTGTATAGATGAATTCTGGACACTGAAAAGAACATGTGGATCAGCCAACACTGGAATCTGGGCACGCTCATGATGATAAAGAAGATGTCCTCATGCCTGCAAGGTTTGGAATGCATGGCAACATGTTTGTTCCAAAATAAATGTCCTGTACAATGTATTTATAAGATTTGTTGGATATACATGCATTGTCAGGGTGCTGTCTCTCAGAGATGTTAAAACATTTAGGACCCCTAAGCTATGCAGTTCTCTTTGAAAGTCTTCTGGCAACATCATGTTTGCACTGTGGTTGGTATCTGCATGTAACTGTTTCCAGTTGGTTTGAAAAGATGCATCTCATACACAGATAGATACCAGATTGCCCTAATGGCAGACAGGTGCTGAAGCTATATAGTTTAATTTATGATTTGGACTGCATTTTTAAACAATAGAACAACCCCAAGAAATCATAGCATTCTAGTCTATCTCAAATGCCAACATATTTGGAAAATCCATGACCAGATCAGCACCTGTATCTTAAGCATTCACACCTTTGGCATCATAAGGATAGCATTTTCTTGTGTGATTTAATTTATTTAGTTTGTGAGCTATGAGAGCTTCTTAAATAAAAGTTCTATAAAACTTACTTTAATAAGTAAAATTCTTGTGTTCATACTCAATGACATATTTGGTGTCAAATAAGAAAAAAATATATATTTGGCCAAGATACACGGAGGAGTGTCATAGCATATCTAATTTTTGTGCCTTCTTGCTTAATAATCTATCTTTGGATACTGGAGCTTGGATTGGGAGTCTGATTCCCCCTTTGCAAAGCAATCTTCAAAGAAAGCACTTTTTCTAGTAGGATTCAGTGGAGAAGGTAAGCAGTGTATTTATTGCACACAATCAGGGTAAGGGCAAAGACCAGTCTTCTGATGTATCTATTGAGCCTTTTATTGCATGTATTCATTCTGCCTGATTCATGCAGTTTTAAAGAAGGTCCAGATCTAGACATTTTTTGTTTCAATGTACAACTGATAGTCAAAATGAAAACTGACCTCCCCCTCTCCACAATAACCACACATTACTTCCAACAGGGAATTTCCTTGCATAGAATCATTACTATTACTTCAGAAGGGAAGAAAACATTAAACTTCCCAGCCCTATACATCTCTGCAATCCTAGTATAATCAGCCTCACCAGAAATGTCAACTGTGTGGGTATCTTTTTTAATACACATTAAATGCAAACCTGTATTTCAAATCACATGTAGCTTCTCTCTGTTAGATAACAAGATGCAGAAATCCTATTAGCTGGGCCACAGTGTGTGTATTTTGGGGTCTGATCCTGGTTTAGAAGCTTGGAAGTCATACTTGGAACAAGGAGGAGGGTTTTTAAAAGTATAATCTATCCACAAGCTTTTTGAATAATAAAAATTGTATTGTGACTGGGCAATCTTCCTTTGTTAAGGAAATTGCTTATTAATGGTGGTTGCTGAAATAACTGGTATATATTCCATTAAGGAAACCTTATGATTGGCAGGCCTAGAGGGATCTCTGGATAAAACTACCAGAAGATGTAGCATTGCCCTTGTCCAGCTAGGGGAAGTTTGTTTTTGAGTGTGTCTTTGTGTCTATATGAATGTAAACCATTTTATAGACAAATGGGGCAAAAAATAGAGAAAGAGAGGAAATGAGAGATTATGTACATCTTGTGGATGCAGGACATCTTTCTCTGGAGTTTTGATTTGATATAAGGGACCTGTTAAGGCAGTGTTTCTCAACCTTGGCAGCTTGAAGATGTGTGGACTTCAACTCCCAGAATTCCCCAGCCAGTATGCCGGCTGGGGAATTCTGGGAGTTGGTCCACACATCTTCAAGCTGCCAAGGTTGAGAAACACTGTATTAAGGTATTTAATGTCTTCTTTGATGTTCATAAAAACCAGGCGTAATTTTGATTGCACTGTGGTAGCCATCATTTTGACTTTTTAAATCTTATCCTGCAGATACCTCTGGCTGATGCCCACTTACGTTTATTTATGGTAAAAGAGTTCAACTTCCAAGAGGGGCATCTGGAATTGGAACTCCCTCTCACCCAAGCTTGCTGACTGCCAAGTGACTCTTCTTGATATAGAAAAATCAGATGACACTGAGGCAAAAAGGGAGGCGCAACAGAGGTTAAGGTAGCACTGGGCTAGATGGCTCATAGAATCCTATGTCTCCACTGCTCTTTGCCACACCCTTAAAATGGAAAATTGTTATAAATCAGTTCCATCCTACTGCTCCCAATGGGGCCAGATTTTTTTTTAAAAGAAGAAGTAGTGATATGCAAACATCTCCCTACTCTGTGGGTGTTAGCCTTATTGGGTACAGAGATTTTTGGAAGCTTTAACTTTGTAGCCCTTTGAGATAAGATAGCTCTACACATCTCACAAAAATTAGAGGTAGCCATGTTGGCCATCAAGAAAAAAAAATCCGTATCCTTGGGCAATTTTATTTGATTTATTGGTTTTGTTTTATTTGGACAGGTTTTTAGCTTTAATTATTAATTGCAAATGATTCCATATTATGATATCAAGAAAGAAAATTCTCTTGAGGCCTAGAATGTGTTTTCTCCCTTCTCCCATAAACCTGTAATGACTATAATAACTGTGGTATCAAATTCAGATGAGAAATCCAAAATACACGGTTTATGCTTCTTTATATCAGTTTTTGGCTGTTCAGTCCATAGATACTGCAACCAGACATTTGGAATTATGCTAGGGACAGTCTGGATTTTTAAAAATTTGCTTTCTGTTTACCCTCACCCCCTGCCCCCAGCAGACTCACTATTTGTCCTCCTTTTTTCTCAATATGACTACGATAACTGGGCTGTAAAATGCTAATTAGCTACTAGAATTCAAGATTTGTTATTGTTGTTGTTGGCATCTACTGGACACCTGTGTTTTTGCAACCCAGATATGGTAGTTCTATTTTGTTGTCTGCTGTGCCTCTCCTGACCTCTTGTGGAACAGGACTTGGAGGCAGCAAGAGACTGATTTGTCTGGCCTCCAAGGAATTTGCACGTTGGCGAGGTAGAAGGGTCTCAGTAGTAAACAGCTGAATGTTGAAGCAAGCTTCCAAGCTTCTCTTCTTTTTTTCTTTTGGCAGGATGCTGCCATGACTTTCTAATAACAAAGACTACATTGGGGGTGGGGGAAGAGAAAACAAGCAGGGAAAGTTGTGCACATGTGTGAGAAACATGTGAGGGGTTGGATGTGTCTGTGTAGAAAAGAAACAGATAAAAGTTCTATGGGTCAAGGAAAAATATTCTGCTTACTTAGATTAAACAGAAAGGGAGAGAGAGATTGTAGGATGTGCCAAGAAACCCAAAGGTAATTTTTGTTAGAAACAGCACTTGGTTAGCTAACCTATCCAACATGCTAAAACAAAAGATTTCGTTTAATTCAGGCTGACCAAAAGAACACACATTTATTATAACAAAGAGTGGAAAGGATGACCATCTCGCATTCAGGAGCCTGTACAAGGGGGACACTGCCACAAGGCAAAGGGACACATTTTGTCTGAGAAGCACAAACTGAACAACTGGAGTGCAATTTGTCAATTTTTTTCAAATCCTCTGTGACACCCCAAAATAATAAAATAATTGCTGCTGAACTTGTCATGTAAACGTTGTATAGGTTTGGTCGTTACACATCTAACATCACTCTTATTTTTACAGTATTTGTTAATTGGAGGTGCAGTAATTAAAAAAACAACTCCTCATCACTGTCCTATTTTCTTTCATCATGTCCTCATTTTATAGGGTCTTTTCTTAGGGTATTTTAATGGCTACTCTAGCCATAGATCTAAATAGCAGCCTGCACTGATTGCCAGTTGATTAACTCCCTAATGATGGAGTGAAGCTACTATTTTTGTTTGTTAATCTTCCCTATTAATTGCAAATCATTCATTGAAGGTTTCTTTTTTCAAAAGGAACAACAACTTCAAGTATGGGTATAAGTATGGGCAAAATGATGTTTTGATTGGTCTTAATCAGTTATTGTTTTATTATATTTGTAGAGCTCGAGCAGTATCCTATGCAACCAAGGAAATCTAAAGATTTCTTCTTGGCATTTATTCTTACAAAAATGTTCTAGATTTAAAGGCATTGTACAAACCAAGGTAATTACTGCATTTCTTGGACAACCTAAACTCATATGCCTGCTCAACCAAGGAATGACTTGACCAGTAAAATAAAAATGATAAAATAGAATTGCAGCCCAAACCGCTTGTAAAACATATTATAAATATACACTCAGGGCAAGTGATATTAGGCTCTATAAAAAGTACTGAAGGGAATGAGGGAAAACGTGGAGGACTAAATGATCCTCTGAGCAATGATGGCCAAATTCTTCTTTCTTGTAAAGCCATCCTAGAGATGGAGATATATAGGTCAGATTTGCTCCTCCCCTCCCCCACTAGTTATCACTTTAGTCACTCTTTGGGTCATAGCTGCTTTTCCCAAGGTGATGCCCTCCAGAGGTGTTGGAGGATTCCCACGCATCAATCTCAGTTAATGGAAATCCTGGGGATCAGTAGTTTGGGGAAGATGTGGATGTAGAACAGATGTTCTGTACAGGAATGGGAAGAGTTGTAGTCTTAGAGATATCATATTAGAGGCACTTTAGTTTTGGAATCCAGTTCTTTCTTAGCACCCACAGCAGTCATTTTACAGAGAGGGCAACATAAACATCCTTTAATTCCTGCTCAAGTGTCTATAATGCTGGGCCATTATAGAAGCAAGATTCCACACAGGGCAAAGTACATGTGTGCACAGACATGTCTGTGTATTTACTACCCACAGGTGGAGTTACTTTTGGGAATGTACTTAAACCCCATAGACTTTTCGGCACATCTCCTTTCCTGCTTTTCTTTTTCATTGGGGCTTCCAGAATATCCACTATGGAAGTCACAATTAAATTCATCCTAGAAGTAAACACTCTGATTTACCCATTTCTGAAATGGATAACTGGTTTAGATGCCTGGGAATATAATATTGGAAGGAAAAGCACACTCTTAACATGGGCAGAGAGAATTTGTTTCGTCAAGCATTACCAAGGACCAATTCATGACACTTGGAACCTATGAGCAATCTGTGTACATTAGAAACTTTGCAGTGAATTGCAGTCTTGGTGCTGGAAGATCACTGAGGTAGGCTCCTGCATGATAATTGACAATTGCTTTCTCCAAAGACTATTCTTAAAAGTCTATCTGTATGTTTGTATTAGGAAAAATGTGCCCAAAGACTCTGTTTTAGAGATACTTATGCAGGAATGGAGATGCAGGTATTATTTGGATATTTGTATAAAAAGTATCAGGGGTGATTCATGTACAGAATACATGAGAAAGCTATTGTCTGAGACTCCTGTTTTAACCTACTTAACCTCAAGTGTGGTACAGTGCTTAAGACATTAGATTGACACCAGGGAGACTTAGTGTCCAGTCCACACACAGCCACGGAAGCTCACTCTGTGACTTTGGGCTGGTCATTCTCTCTCAGCCCAGCTTAGCTCACAGGGCTGTCTTGGTGGTGATAAATAAGAGGAGGGATCCAATTAAGATGGCGGAGAGAGTTGGAGTGGGAGCCAGCTAAGGCTGTCCTTGTGATTGCATGTGGTCTGTGTGTGTTTGTTGGGGTGGCACATACTTGGACAGAGCTGAGTTTTTGGACTGCCCAAGCTACATTTGGACTGTTTGGGCTGGAGGAGTGAACAGGAGCTAACTGGAGGACAAGCTATGCAGAAGGACGGTTGTGCCTGCACACCATGCCTACTGAGCACTCTTGCTGAGTCTGTGGACTTGGTGGCGGTTTTTTTAATTTGGCTGAAGCTCGGGTTGCTTTTGGAGGACTGGTTCGGGCTGCTTTGAGGACTGCTTGAGTTTGTTGTTGAGCAGCCTGAGGAGCAGGCCTGAGGATGGGCCAGAGGGTGGGCCATTCCTGAGGATGGGCTGCTCCTGTTCTTCTGTTGCCGCGCTTGTGACTCAGCAGCATTTTCTCCCCTTCTGCATCATCTGCTCTGTGCTGGACATCGGGCTTGGAGATGTGGGTCGTGGCCAGGCAGGGGGGGAGTGGCAGGCTGCTGTTGATCCCCTCACCCATGGAGGCCTTTTGCCTTTTGCCTCCTGATAGCCTTAGCTGGAAGAAAGACTCAGCTTCCATCTGACGACTAAGTGCCTGAGTGCTGGACTGTGGGTGTCCCACTTTGAACTGAGGACGGCCTTCTTCCTCTGGGTGAGAGCCAGAGGAGAAATTGGTTGGGGTGAATGTGAAGAGAACCCTCCTTCAGCTGGTGGGAACAGCAAGGGAGGGGTCCTGTGAGTGCTAGGGTGTGTGAGTGTGTTGATTCCTTCTTCTGGGCAAGAGCCATAAGAGGAATTGATGGAGGGTGAATGGGAAGGGAGCCCTCTACCTGCTGGTGGGAGCAGCAGGGGAGCGGTGCCTGTGAATGCTACTGTGTGTGTGTTGTAGTGAGGGGGGGAGGTGGTTGCTGGATACCCTGATGGCACTGAGAGCTGGTGAAGCTAAAGTGCCTCAGGGTGCCCGGCTTTCACTCCCAGGGATGGCTGGTGAGGACAGTGTGAGGTTCCTGGTCTTGGGAATCGAGACGCCTGGATATGGGGATGGGGCTGCCATTAGGGGGATCAGGATGGGACAAGGTATTATGGTAGTGACAGCATGGGGAGATATGGTGGGAGATAGGGAGCAGACCATTCTTGGGGAACACAGGACTGTTGTTTTATATCAGTCTCACATTCCAGCTCCTTAGTCTCAGCCCCAACACCCTGTCAGCAGATCTTCAGAAGCCCTGACTTTCAACTGCTGCTTTTGAATGCCACGTCAGTTTATAGTAAGTCCTCCCTCATTAGTGATTTAATCATTGATGAGAGGGCCAACCTGGCATGTATCACTGAGACCTGGTTGGGCCTGGAAGGGGAGATATCCCTTTCAGAGATACGCCCAGATGGGTTTCGGGTATGGCATCAGCCAAGAACTCAGGGCAGGGGTGGAGATATGGTGATTGTCATCCAGGAATCTTTTACAGCCTTCAGGGGTGCTGCACCACTGGTCACTGGATGTGAGACCCTGTTCATTAAGTTGGGTTCTAGGGATCAGTTGGGATTGCTGCTGTTGTACCAGCCTCCCTGCTGCACAGCAACCGCCTACCTCAGCAACTTGATTCCATTTCTGGAACAGCAGTGGAGTTCCCTAGACTGCTCACTGTCACTCATGTCCTAGTCACCTCCTGATTGGATTTCTGTAATGTGCTCTACATGGAGCTGCCCTTGAAGAATATGCAGAAGCTTCAGCTGGTACAAAATGCAGCAGTGCAGCCAGTTATGTGTGCCCCTAGAATGACACATGTTACACCTCTGTTCCACTAGCTGCATTGGTTGCCAGTTTGCTTCTGGGTTTAATTCAAGGTGCTGATTTTGACCTTTAAAGCCCTTCATGACCTGGGGCCAGGTTATCTGAGAGATTGCCTCTCCCTGATTATATCTTCCTATCCCACCAGATCTGGCAGAGAAGGCAAGCTGCGGTCCCATCTGTCAGGGAACCACACTTGGCAGGTCCCAGGAGGTGGGCCTTCTCTGCCATGGCGCCCGTCTTATGGAATCTTCTCCCCTGGAAGTGAGGTTAGCTCCATCTGTCTTAACATTCTGCAGGTCCCTCAAAACCTGGCTATGCCTTCAGGCCTGAGGAACCCTGGGGATCGGAGAGATCTTGCAATGGCTCCCTTATGCAGCTGACATTATCCTCTCCTGTTTTTGTCTTTTTTTATAGTTTTAATAATGAATGTTTTTAATATATTTATTGGTTTTCTAATGAAGTGTTGTATGCCACCCAGAGTCACTTTTCTATGAGATGGGCAGGTATACAAATTTTATATTTATATTATTTATATTTATATTTATTTATATTGCCTTCAGCTTCAGTATGAAAGGTGGGATAGAACCCAAATAAATAAACAAACAAACAAACCCATGTTTTGAATGCAAAAGGTGTCGGTTTCAGTCCCCAGCATCTCCAGGTACAGATGAATCTGAAATTCTGAAGAGACACTGAGCAGCTAACACTGCTGAGTTTTTGTCATATGCTTTTCACATGGCTAAAAGTTCATAACTGTTTTCTCAATTGTGCAGCAGGACTGCTTCTATATTTTACCTTAAGGGTCAACATAAGTATGGAAAAAAAACTTCATGTTTTGTGGCAGAGGACTTAGCAGTAAGAACCCAAAGGAGACATAAAAAGGGCAGCTACTGAAAATATCCTGAGATTTTTTAACAGTTCCAATTTCCAGTTTAATGACTAATCATATAAGAATTCTTCTTCCTATTCATATGAAGGTTCTGATTTGATGTGACAACCTTAAATGATCATGAATATCAGACAGACAGATCCGGTGCGTAACTTGGGGGTCCTCCTGGACTCACGACTCCTGCTCGAGGAGGGCCTTTGTGCAACTTTGTGTTGTGTACCAGTTACACCCCTTCTTGGAACGAAAGGCCCTTCAAATGGTCACTCATGCCCTGGTTATCTCCCATATAGACTACTGTAATGTGCTCTACGTGGGGCTACCCTTGAAGAGTATCCAGAAGCTACAGCTGGTCCAGAATGCAGCCGTGCGGGTAATTTTAGGTGGCCCTAGGGTAGCATGCGTAACACCTTTACTGCCTGAGCTGCACTGGTGCCAGTTTGCTTCCAGGTCCAATTCAAGGTGTTGGTTATGACCTTTAAAGCCCTACATGGCATGGGACCAGGCTACCTGAGGGACTGCCTTGTCCCCATTACATTGACCCATCCCACCTGGACATGCAGAGAGGGCATGCTACAGATCCCATCTGTTGAAAAGTTTCATCTAGCAGGATTGTGGAAGTGTGCCTTCTCTGCAGTAGCCCCTGCCCTTTGGAATGTTCCCCCCCCCCGAGTTAGGCAGGTACCCTCACTCTTGGACTTCCGAAAAAAATTAAAAACCTGGCTCTGTCAACATGCCTGGGGTGGGAAAGAGAATAGTTCTTCTTGGGGATGGTTAGCTCCATAGAATTGCCCTGTTTGCTTGCGGATAGAGAGAATATCTTAGCCATCAGGATTTTATTATATTTAATATATTTAGATTTTTATGTAATTGATTTTGTTGTATATTATTGTATATGATATTGTGGTTGAATGTTTTTATTGTGAACTGCCCAGAGTCCCTCCTTGTAGAGGAGATGGGCGGTGATAGATTTCATACATAAATAAATAAAATAAATAAGTATAATTTCTCCTATTATGGGGTAACAAAATTTGGGAAGGAAGGAAGGAAGGAAGGTAGGTATGTAGGTTGGTTTTGGCAAAATTGTCCACTTAACATCCATCAATCTCTCTCTTTTTTTTAACCAAGAATGGAAGAAAATGTAAGATTCACTACTGGAAGTACAGACTGCATAACGTTGCAATCCTAACTATGGTACTAGGAGAACTTCCAATGCATTTCACTAGGATTTTACTTCTAAAGATTTAGAATCACAATCTTACACTCATGACTGCAGTTCTGCACACATATCATGAGGAGAAAGCCAATGAATAAAATAGGATGTATGCTTGCGTATAATGAATAATACAGGCTTTAAGCCCTTTATGTACCACAGGCATTTTGTTTCTTGCTATAGCAGAGTAGCTTAGAAAATGAGTTCAGCTTTAGTGTTAAGAAAACAGTTATATATAATACAAGATAAGAAGCTCAGAATATTCCAACCAATTCATATTTGCCTCAGCTCTTACGGTAGTTTTCATGCATTTGCTGGCATTGTACTGCTGCTGCATCCGATGTAACGACAGTGTCTAAATTTGTCCCAGGCTATAGAAATGTTTCCACTGCTACCTACTCTTTTCCTGACATCTTGCATACTCTAGACTTTGATTCCAATGAAGGAACTTTTCATCAGCACTTTTATTCATGTTAGTATTCTTGTAATTCATCAGTTCCGATATCACACAGGAGCCCTCTGGTAGCTCATTTAACACCTATTAACACCTCCAATGTGCATGCACAGAATGGTAGGTAACATTTTTTTGCATGCACAGAAACCCAGCTACCATTTTGCACTTGCATAAAAATGGTGGCCTCAGTTTTTGTACACCTTGTGTAAAATAGGGGTCATGTAATGTGATACGTCTATATTTCAGGGACAGCCTGTATGTCTGTTTTGCCTTGCACTCATTAGGTCACATCTAGAGTATTATGTTCAGGTCTGGGCACAACATTTTAAGAACAATTCAGTCAATTTCAAACTGGTTTAGAAAATGGCAATAAGGATGATTAGGGAATTAGAAACCACAGAGAGAGATTGTAGGAATATTTAGTTTTAAGAAGAGGAATACAATGAAGAGGAATATGACGGCATTTTTCAAGTACTGGAATGGGAGTCACATAGAAGAAACTCAAGCCATGTTCTCCTTCAGTCCAGAGTGCAGGAGATGGAACAATGGATTTAAGTTCCTGATGGCAGATGTTCAGAGCTGTGTGACAGTGAAATCCATTATGCAGAGGGATGGTGAACTCTCTTCATTTTTAAAGATGCTTTAATTTGATTCCTGCACTTTGGCAGGGGTCGGGCTCAGAGAACCAAATGTCTCCTTATAGTTCTGTGTTTGGATGACTCTATGATTTAGATTTTTTGTCCAATGTGAAATGAAATACCTATGTCCCTGAGCTATTAAAATGTTGTGATGAAAGGTTTGTAAGGATATTGAGATGAAGATAGAAATACAAAGGTGATCATTATGGCAGTATCTCAACATGCATGTACTGTATATATACTAAAACAATGGTAGTGTGGTGGTATAATAATTGAGTTTGCAATCCTGTATCTACTTCTCATCCTGGAAGCTCTATTGAACACATTGGGTCTTACCTTTAAGTAAAGATGCATAGGATTTGGTTGTAAAACCACAGTTCCATACAAATTTATCTGAGAGTACAGGTAGTCCTTGCTTACTGACCATTCTTTCAGCAACTGTTCAAAGTTATAACAGCACTGAGTAAGGAGACTTGTGACTAGTCCTTGAAGCTGCAGCTGTTACAGTGTCCCCATGGCCATGTGATTGTGATTCGGGTACTTGGCAACCAGTGCACATTACGACAGTCGCAGCATCCTGCAGTCACATGATCACCATTTGCGACCTTCATAGCCGGCTTCTGACAAGCTAAATCAATAGGGAAGCTGGCAGGAAGTTGCAAGTTGCAGACACGTGATATCCTACTTAATGACCTACAGTGATTCACTTAATGACTGCAGCCAGAACTGATGAACTGTCATCATAAGTCAGGCATGGTCATGTGATTTTTTCACTCTATGACCATAGAGTGTAGCAATGGAGTTGCCACTTCCAATTGTGGTCAGTAAGTGAGGACTACTGTAATCCCATTGAAGTCACTGACTTACATCTGAGTAAACTTGCATGGGACTAATTGATCTGCAGAAACTGGCCATAGGCGTTAAAGATGGAGAAAGCGATTTGTTGAGAAACCTATGTTCTCTGTCATAAAATATAAATTAAAAATAATTCTATTACAGGAAAATACTGGTGTTGTTACATTCATAACGGATCTCACACACATCTCTCTCTGCTCTCAGTTCCAGGCAAATAATGTTAGAGAAACTATAGCAGTATTTTTCTTCTAGGTGTAATAATCTGTCAGTATCAAATTCTCTGAGTCAGTAGGGAGCATATAGTGTTGATTTACTGAAAATCTTGGATTATGTCTGCTTGGTGGTGAGTGTAGATTTAAGAGGGAGAGGTAAGGGGTCTCAAAAAGGTGAAGAAATAACACAAAATGAAACCTACAAAGGAAAGAAATAGGTTGACAGCTAAGATGCAGTGCAGTAACTCTGGTATCTTGAAGAAAAACCCTGGCATATAGGCCTCCAAATATTACATCCCATACATTTTACAACCTGTTCAATTATATCCCTAAACTGAATAGCACTGGAAATACTTGACTGAAGCAAGACTTTGTGTTTGCCAAAAAGAAAAGAACAAGAGAACCAGGTATTTTGTCTCAGTACAGAAATAATTTCAGTTTTAAGGATATTAAATTAATGTGGTTAAGCAGTTCAGAACAGACAGTTTTAAGATTACCAGTAGTTTATTTTCCAGAGGTGTAATTTAATAGTTCTTATTGAAAGCTGTATGCAAGTAGTAGTGGCAGAAGAAGGTTGAAGGTGGTTTAGTTTATGTGAGAGTCCGGTCACATTTTAGGGTAAGTTGTAAAGCAGCACACACATTGTGCTCCTCTTTATCTGCTCATATGTGACACATGAGGTTAGGAAATTGTCTCAAATCTTCACCTGTACAAAACTTAGCATATAAGGCAAATATTGGTGCAAACAAAGTGAGTTCATACATTGTGTTAAGCCAAGATTTTGATCATGATTTGTGGAATAAGCCATGGCAGCCTTCTTCATGCATAAAAATAAACCACACTGTGCATATCACACTGAAGTAAAACTAAACAAACTACATGACAGGTAGTCCTCAGGATATGACTACCTGTTCAGTGACTGTTCAGAGTTATGATGGTGCTGAATGAGGGAGGCATACAAGCGGTCCTCAAAGTTGTGGCCATCACAGCATCCCCGCAGTCACATGATCACTATTCAGGCAATTGGAAACTGGCTTGCAATTACGATGGTTGCAGCATCCCATGGTCACGTGATCACCATATGTGACCTTCCCTGCCAGCTTTCCATAAGCAAAGTCAGTGGGGAAGTCAGCAGGAGGTTGCAAGTTGCTCCTGCTGCTTTTTCATAGTGCCCACCTGTGCTCTGTAGTGCCCACCCAGTAACTATAAAATATAACCATAAAACCATAAAACAATAAAGAAATCAAACAAAACAAAACCCCAGCACCTTAATAATCCTCTTAGGATGCCCCAGAGCAAACTCCGATTATCCTCATTCCATCCTATCCTATCCTATCCTATCCTATCCTATCCTATCCTATCCTATCCTATCCCATCCCATCCCATCCCATCCCATCCCATCCCATCCCAGTGCCTGGGTAAAAAGCCAGATCTTGATGGCCTTTCAAAAGGCTAAAAGGGTGAGAGCCTGTTGAATCACTATGGGGAGGGTGTTCCACAAGGTAGGGGCAGCCACAGAAAAGGCACACTTCCAAGGTCCCACTAGGTAGTAGGATTTCAGGGAAGGGATCTGGAGTGTGCCTACCCTATCTGATCTGGTGGGACAGGCAGATATTCTTAGGGAAAGGCAATCCCGCAAATAACCAGGTCCGGTGTCATGTAGGGCTTTAAAGGTGATAACCAGCACCTTGAATTGCACACAGAAGGAAACTGGGAGCCAGTGCAGCTCACACAAGAGGCGTAATGTGGGTGAACCTAGGAACACCCAATACTGTGTGCACCGCTGCATTCTGGACCAGTTGTAACTTCCGAATGGTCTTCAAGGGCAGCCCCATGTAAAGTGCATTGCAGTGATCCAAATGGGAAGTGACTAAGGTGTGAGTGACCATGAGCAAGGCCTCCCAGTCCAGGAAAGGGCGCAATTGGCACACAAGATGGATCTGCGCAAAGGCCCCCTAGCCACAGCTGTCACCTACTCATCAAATAGGAGTTGTGAGTCCAGGAGGACGCCCAGATTGTGCACCAGCTTGGTCTGGGGAAGTGCAACCCCATCCAGAGTCAAAGATGACAAGTCACCAGACCCAAGGGTGGTGGTGGTGGGCAAAATCCAGAGCCACTCCATCTTGCCAGGGTTCAGCTGAAGCCGGTTCTTCCCCATCCAAAGTACAGTCTCCAGGCACCTGGTCAGCACTGCAGTAGTATCACCTGCCCAGCCAGGGGTAGAGATGTATAACTGGGTATCATCAGATACTGTATGCCATGCTGTTGGATGACCTCACCCAGCAGTTTCATGCAGATGTTAAAGAGGAGAGGGGAGAGACCCAAGCATGAGGCACCCCACACTGCAGGGGCCTAGGGCTTGACTTTCCTTCCCCACTAACACCAACTGAAACTGGCCATGGAGAAAGGAGGAGAACCACCACAAAATGGTGCCTCCCACCCCCAACTCCCAGAGCCAGTCCAAAAGGATTCCACAGTTGATGGTATTAAAAGAGATCCAGAAGAACCAGGACAGTTTCACCACTCCTGTCCTGAGCCCTCCAAAGGTCATCAACAAGTGGAACAGATGCTGTCTCAGTGGTATATCCCAGCCTGAACCTAGATTGAAAAGGGTCTAGATAATTTCAGGCACAGTACAAGTCACGGAAAGTTTTGTTCTATGATCGAATACAAATTATTAATAAATCATGCCAAATAGGGCAAAAAAATAGTATTAAGCCTTTATTAAAGTTTTTTCTCTTCCATATACAGGCATATAATGCTAAGTATCTTTTTTCTGAACCTTACGCTTGAAATCAGATTATAATGAAGAGAAGTCCAGTACAGACAGCACATTATGGATCTTACAATTTCAGCAACTGTAATGACCAGAACACTCAAGCATTCATTCAAAAACAGTCTAGAGGCTTGAGCTCTTTTAACCATTTAATGATGCAAAGTGTCCAATACAAGTAAAAGTCACAATTGCCTTTTTCCTGTGCATTCTACAATTTAAAAATCAAAAGCCTCTAAATTCCCCCCTCCTAACCCCGAAAATGAGTGCCCCTCCCTTGCTAGCAGATGGCCTGGATGGAATTTGGCCGGATGGCCTTGGGCAATAAACACCTAGCCTAAACAAAATAATTCACACTCCAATCTGGCTCCCCCTCCCTGCCGGCAACTCTCAGTCTGCTGACATGGATACAAGAAAGATGGATGCAATTCTGATAAGGGTGTTCTATGAACATTTGATCAGAGTGTATGACAGCAAGCATCTCAGGAAAAACAAGGGATTTTAGTTGTTGTTGGATTACATTGTATGGATTATGAAACAACTATTTTTTGAAAGACCATGAAAGATCAGCAGAGCTATGTGATTAAAAGACAGTTTTGAAAAAGTTCTAATTATTATTATTTTTTTAATAAGTCAGTATTACTTATTCATTGATATATTTACTAGACTTCTATCCTGACTTTGTAAAAAATGCAGGATAAAATAAAATAATATTAAACTGAACAATAATCAAACGTGAGTAAATATGTATCAAAACTAAATAAATAATTTAAAAAAAGAACAAAACTTACACAAATTCTATCACATTAAGTATGGTGGTTGTTAGCCACTCATGAACACCAAACAGCAAAACACATGGATCTTATCCTCATGTTCAAATAATATCGTCACCAGATGCACCTCTTCAGAAAAATTTCTGAAAAATCAGTGTGTAATCAGAGAGAAGGTCATCTCTCAATGATAGGAACAGACAGGGAATTCTTATAGATAACCCAGTCCCAAATATTCAACTGGGAAATGAATAGACTATTAATAGAGTTCTTTCAGATCCATGTAACTGATCCTTGTAACTCTTCCTGTCAACATTCGAAATCAACTAACTGTAGAGTGGGGGCTCATTTTCAAGGGCAGCCCCAGATAAAGTCCATTTAAAAAATCATTACATTAATCCAGGGAGAAGCACTTCATCAGGAACAAGCAAGAAACACTATTATATTACAGGTAACTCCACATTACCTAATCCAGCAGAGCAAATATTGTCCAAGTCTAACATAATATAATTCTCCTTCTTCTCCTTGGTCCTGGAAGCATCTGTAATGGGAATCCTGTATGGGAACATTCTTAACATTCCAGCCCTTGATCAACTGGTAGCTCAAAATCATCAACCAGAAAATTGAAGGCAGAAAATGGTTTGACTTCAGACATTTATTCATGGTGCTTCTTTCTTAGTAATTCTAAAACTGAAATAGTCCAAATGAGTCATACCATAGTTACATAAAGTCTTCTTAGATGAAATATAAAAAGCTTCATTTCCTATATCAGTTCTGCTGTTACCTATAATTTGAACTCTTAGCTCCTGATCTTGGCCTTCCAGGTTTTCCAGCCTGATTTGGCTGGCTAGACGTCTCAACTGACTTTCAGCTTCTTTGGCACTGATCTTGGATTGTTGCTCAACTCACATTGATTCATTAATTCAGTGACATCCTCATGGATAATTGAAGTGCTTATGGATTATAAAATAGATTCAATTTTCTGGGTTCAACATACCATACTGATTTCCATAACACACTGAACCTTTGATACTTTTATTAATGATATAGATGGAGAAGTGGAAGGAATGCTGATCAAAGTTGCAGGTAATAGAATAGAATAGCTAATACTCTAGAAGGCAGAAATAACATTAAAAATGATCTTAATAGATTAAAAAATAGACTGCACCTATGGAAGACAGTTTGCAAATCAAGGGAAGTAACAGTTTCACTTTATTCTGTGTTGAACAGAGCCCATCTTGAAACTTTGTCCAATCTTACGTACCATGTTTTAAGACCAACTGAGACAAGCTACACCAGGTTCACAGAAATGAATTGAGGATGATCAAAGGACTAGAAACTAAGTCCTGTAAAGAGAGAATGAATGAAAATACTAGGCATGTTTATCCTTGAAAAGAAGATGTAGAATGGCACTCTTCAAATACCTGAAATAAAATCACACAAAAGAAGGTCAAAACCTGTTCACTATCATTCCAGAGTGCAGGATATAAAATAACAGACTGAAATTATTGGATTTAAACATGAAAGCAGATTCTGCTTGAATGTTAAAGCAAACTTCTTAACAGTAAGATCAGTTTGACAGTAAAAAGTCAAACTGCTAACCACAGAGCAGTTAACCCTCCTTCTCAGAATGTGCTCAAGTGGAGGATAGATGTTAATCTGTTGGGGTTGCTTTAATAGTTGCCCAAGTCTACCAGAGAGGGTGGTCATAACGAATTTAAATAATAAATAAATAAATAATAGTTTGGATGCCTCCACTGAACCATAGGTTGTCCCTTTCCAACACTCTGATTCTGACTCCATTGTAGCCTAATATGTTCTGTAACCCAGCCAGTGGCTGGACCTCAGCTTGTATACTCAGCTCTGGTACACTCCATATAAGAATACATAAATGTATCATTTTGTAATTGATAGAACCTCTGGTCTTTTAAGCCCACTCTTGCCAACCAGCCATGAATGGTGGCCACTCAGGGAATCAGTTGACCCTATGTTTTTTACTCTCAGTAAAAGGCCTGCAAAAATGATAGCATTTTCTGTCATGCATGGCTAATAGTCTAGATTCATTTGTTGGGTCATAACAAGTCCAGGTTAAACTATAATTTGTTTCCTGTAACTTAATTTCATTGTCCTGATTCTACTTTAGATATTATATTCTGCTATTAAAGATACACTTATCAAAAAGTCTTTCAGGTACTGTCAGCCTTACCAAGTGGACCAGACAGGAAACACGACCAGATGAGCTAATTCTACTTTATTGTAAGGCTACATTAACAGAATCTTATAAGTTTGGAAGTATAATTCTCCCCCTATCTCTTTTACAGCCTGAGAAATTAGTGGTCCACCATTTAGCTGTGGACCATGCTGTCTCTTAGCCGACCATTTCCTAAGCAACATCTCTGGGCCCAGTCTCCCAAGGTTGTTCCCACATACCATTACAGGTATGAGGATTGTTTCTGAGTTTTGCTGCATCATCCAGTTCATTCATGCACCATCTATTTTAATAGATGGTGATTATAAAAACGTTTAGGACAAGTTTCAAGTTACTGCAGATCTAAAATGAAGCATGGTCTGGTTCCACTTGTCAGTCGCATGACTAAGAACTGCTGCTATGTATGTATGTTTTTGTGAATTTGGTGGTGATTGCATGATCACAATGTAATGTAAATTGTCTTGAAAATAATTGGTTAAACAGTGTAAATCTTCAAAATAAACATGGAAGCATGGAGACATAATGAAAGTAGAAGGAACATATTTGGATCTTCTTAGGAGGACTTATTAGATTTTGGCTATGGTAGCCTAGCCATATTTTCACTGCAAATGCCATCTTTCTTATCCATCCCCAAGGACCAAAACAGCAAGATCTCTTCTGATCTCCTTTATGAACCATAGGAGATAAACAAATTTATCATTTTGGTATAGCAGATAGGACAGATATTTTTGAGGCAGGGCCAGGCCAGAAGTGTTTATTCATCTCTAGGATTTCTTATTTCTTTAACAAGGACGTTTTTATATTGCTTCCTAATTAACAGTCTTAGGGCAGTATATCAGTAGCAACAGGAGTGCTACAGAGTCCACCAAAAATAAGGAATGGATGAAGCACTGAACTTGAACTATGTGGGTTCAAATCATATCTTACTTTAACTTACCTTGCAAAGGTTTTATTAAGATAGACGAAGAACAAAAGATCATACCGTGTGAACCAGGGCAAAGTCTTTAAAAGAGATGCAAGAGACAAATTACTGGATTACTGAAAGCACAATTTATGTGAACTCAGCTTTATGCAAGGAATGTAAACATGGTAGTTGGCTTTTAACACACACACACACAAAATGGTAATTGGCATAAAAATGGCACAAAAGTCAGCTTACACAAGGGTCCAAAATAGAACAGTGATATAAGTCTGGATTTGGGATGATTCCATAGTTAATGATATTTAGAGTAAACCATTGACATCAATGAATTTAAAATTAGCCATGACTAATTTAAGTCTCATAGATTTCTGTGTTCTACTTAAGTGTAACAAAAACTGAAAAATAATCCTACTGCTAATGATTAAGATATATTAAGCAGGGGAGTTCATAATCAGTATGTGATACTTATGATGGCTTCCCCCCCTCCCCCTCCCTTTTCCTTTACTTCCAGGAATAGAAAATATATGCTGTCTTTTGTACAAAGTAATTACAGTGTGAACAATTTGATGGGAACCATCCCTTGATGAGGCATTTTTCCTGAACGTGCATAGACAAAGGAAATGATTTCCTTACCAAGAGAAATCACTTCAAAGCTCTTGGGCCAAGCCCTAGACCAGCTCAGGTTTCCGTTGCATTCAGATCAGTTCAGGCAACAACTCTCACAAAGAATCAAATTCCTTTTGCCTGGTTTGAATTTAAACCCCTGCAGAAATCACAGTGGAAGGGATTCACAATCCGACCACTTCTGCCTCTCAAACCAATTCTGCCTCCCCACTACATTTTTGGGAGAGGGGGAAGGATATGTTGATTTGACAGCTCCTCCTTTCTTAAAAGTCTTCCCATTGGAAAAGTGCTTTGTTTGTTATGCTTCTGTATCTGCCTCTCATAAGGGTGAATTAGAGGATTCAATACTTGGGAGAATGACAATGGATGGAGAACTGCTGGGGTTCCAGCATCTCTTTGCTGATGTGGCTTCCAGAGCTAGCACTTGGAATGTTCCCAGTACCTGCAGCCCATTGTCAATAAGCGCCGAATACTTGCTTAATGGCATCATCTTAGATATAATCTTTGCAGGCAGTGCCCCAGACAAATGGACATACGTTTTGACCAGTTGACAAGTAGAGTACCTCTTGTTTTACTTGGCATATCGTTCTTCACTAGAGACAGGGAAGGCTGCTTCTTGATAAAACAGGTGTTAGTACAGGAACCCTGAAAGTACACTGCGAATAACTTCATTATTATTCATTAAGCCTGAACTGTGCATTGTTCATATATCCCAATATCATGTAATGTCAGTCTTCTCACTGCATAAATGGAAGACATATGATAGAAAATTATGCTGAATAGATTTACTTACTAACACCACAGTTACACCAATTATGTTTACTTAAGTGCTTCTGTTGTTATTGTTGCTGGCTGCTGTTGTTTGGGGATTATTCAGATTTATTTTATCACCTTTCCCCTGCACCCCCCCCCCCATTTTTTATCCTTTTCTCTTAGGTCCTTTTTTTCAGAGATAACAGATCCAGAAAGGAAAACAAGTTGTGGGCAACTCACATGTGCTGATCAGTTTCTGAGATTTGTATTTAGCCTAGGGATGCCTCTCTATCTCTATCTCACTATCATCATCTATCAATCATCTATTCTATATCTATCTATCTATCTCTATTCTCTACCTACCTACCTACCTACCTACCTACCTACCAACCTACCTACCTATCATCCATCGATATCTATCTATCTATCTATCTATCTATCTATCTATCTATCTATCTATCTATCTATCATCTATCTATCATCATCTATCTATATCTTTCCTAAGAACAGGGTAAGATGACTAAGAACAGATGTAAAACAACAAATTAAAAGTATAACATCTGTGTTATAAGATGACAGAGAACTGGGAAGAAAGGCAGAGGGTGGATGAGTGCCTGCAGCTACCCACATCTACCTGATGGCCTTGCAGAAAAGAGAAAGTGATTGAATGTCCTATGCCTGATAAGCCCTTTATCATTTACCACAGATAACATGATGCGCTGTTTAAATAGGCCACTACCCAATTTTCAGTTTAAACTTATGCTTATAATTCAATACTAAAGGAGCAGCAAGGAACAATAGAATGCAGTGGTAGTAGTAATGGTTTTATAAAAATAGCAACAAAGCTTAACAGAATACAACAGCAAAAATCTATAACAAATGGAGATAGCAAATATAAATTCAACAAAACCACTTTTTGCCATCTAAATCCCTTCTACAAAGAAAGAACTTTAATTAATTTCTACTGACTCCTCAAAGTACGCTGATTTGGACACATCCAGTTGAGATCTGACTTCACGGGGAGCTCTTCTGAAGCAGACCAAAAATGGATCTGAATCTTTCTGAAGCTTTGTTGGTTATTCAGAGATTCATTGGGATACAGAGATACAGCCATGGTTCCTGTAAAAACTGATGTGCAATATTTATCTAATAGGAAAACAAAATGGCCATGGAGGACCATGCTCAGTGACTGGAGGAGAATGGGTGTGCTTACAGCAGCCTAAAATATCCAATAGGAGCTGGGCAAATCCCAGCCACTGATCACCATATTATTGATGAACCATGCTAGGTCATGTCCATGACAAAATTTATGTTGGGAGAAGAGGGCAATCACTATTGTAACTAAAGATTGCCTTAAACTGTCTCCACTGTGGTCTGAGGGTGAAATGAAAACAATGTCATGAGGCCACAACTTTAAAAATAGTAAGTGGGGTATATTTTTGCCATTGTTAGAGGAATATAAGAATCAGTCTGAAACCAAATCAGGAGGCCTCTACATTGGAAGAAATCATGGTCCAAATTAGTTCTTATAGTATTTACATATTGCTCATTTTTCCAGACCTTTGAAGGCTACAGAAAATGTGAAGAAAGTTCCAAAGCCTAGTGTGCCATTAACAGTAAAATCTTCTTGATTTTTAGACATGTAAGTGTTCCATAAATGAAGTTGAGAGGAGACAACAATCTTGCAGAGACTTGTAACACTACATTGATCAAGTCATCATCAGAATCTGAGATGCCTTAAACCACAAAAGAAATTGGAGTAGCTGTTGAAAATTCCATATGCTCTGTATATTACTTCCTATCTGTGAATACTTTCTGGGCCTCAGTAGATCAGTAAACCAGATAGTAGGACAAGCTCTAAATAAAAAAATGAAGTAGTAAAATGGTCAAACAGGGCAGTTGTGTAAAATTTTCCTCAAATTTTCCCCAAATCTTATTTATTCATGAAATTTCAATGCTTTACTTTGAAATGGGGCTTTATTTTGACTATACTTACATAGGTTGGCACTGTTAATCTCTAATTTTTCCCTTTAGCATTCTGACCTTTTCAGTTCAGAACAGAATCCCTCTTAAAATTTTCTGGGTGCTTCCAAATAAAGCAGCTTCAGATTGGTTTTGTCCAAATAATTGTACTTGTTAAGATAAAGTCCAAATAATTCAGTGTGTATAGAATAACACACTGTAATTTTACATTTTAAACAAAACTGCATTAATAAATGATCTTTTTTTTTTCAGGAATATTTAACAATGTAGTACTCCAATAAAATAAGCTTTTTGAAGACATTGTAAAGTCTTCCTCTGCAACCCGAAGCTATTGAAAAACATGCTGTGAATTGTAATGGTAACATTGAGCGACTGATAAAAGAAGTAACCATTCTCAATTTACCCAATTGGAAAAAAAATCCAATTGAAAAATAGCTTTCTGAAAAAATTAAAATGGCAGCTTCTTGGGTTTCCCCCCCCCCTTCTGGAATATAAGAGAAATAAAAGGCTCAATTTTGAGATGGATAGAATGGGAAGTTGGGGAATAGTCCATGACAGTTGAGTACTGATTCACAGATAGATGAATTCCAAGATAAGGTTCCAAATCTGTGTGGGAGAGGACTGAATGACTGTGCCTGAGAATGAGAAAAGGTGAGAACCATATGCAATATGCATCAGTTAAGAAATAAGTGAAGTAAGTTTTAAAACATCTTTATGCATACTCTATGTTTACAATCTATTTACTATTATATAACTTACTCTTCTGAAAATCTGGAAACCTTTTCCCTGGGGTGAAGCTCACTAGATAATCAAACTAACACCTCTGAAACCCACTCCCTACAAAAATATGTTTCAGCTTAAGATGGGCCAAATTTAGAAGAAGCTGCAAGCAGCACCTTTTTGCTAGAGACTTTCCATCTGTTTAAGCTGTGAATCCTAGGTTCCTAGCTGTCTGTTTAAATTAAAAGCTGCAGGCAGCAAGGGACCATGACAGTTTGTTCTTCTTTGTCAGAGTGATAATCACACAGTGGAAGACTTGTAAAACAAATGCAGAAACTAAGTCAGGCAAGAATGAACTTTTCAGCTGGTTCAGTTACAACTGAAATAATATTGACTTCCACGAGACCCAAACAGCTTACAAGAAATGGTATTGGTGATTGACGCTGTTGTCTAAAATATCTAGCCCAGTGTTTCTCAAACTCAGCAACTTTAAGATGCGTGGCCTTCAACTGCCAGGATTCCCCAGGGGTTGAGAAACACTGATCTAGCAGAATCCAAGCTGGGTCACTCTTCTGCAGGTACAGGGGGGCTAAAATATGTCATAAGTCTGTTTGTTAACTCAAGGAGGTGTATTTCAACTAACTGTTAAAAGAATTATCTCAGATCAGATCACCAATGGAGCTGATTACCAGGGACCAGGATGCTCTGGGAGTCTGATTGGTTTGGCATAGACTAACTTGCAACTGATGTATATGGAACAGCTTTACCCTTTTCAATAATTTTGCAGCCTTCATTCAAAACATGCCACTCTACTTTTGTGAATTAGCCTGACTGGGTAATGTATGGGCGCAAAATGAAAACTTTCTACAGAGCTGATTAGGATCAAGAGTGCTTCTATGTTAGGGCTTACCTACTGGAAGGGAATCCCATCAAACCTCCTCTTCGCATGCTAGGGAGCCACTTCTGAATAGTGTGAAGTATTACGAGAGGCTTAATCTGAGAGACACAATGAGCAAAAATGGGAGCATTTGCTTTTACTTGAGGGAAAAATCTTTTACTGTTGGAAGGGCTCCTTCAACCGCCCAGAGTCCCTCTGGTGGGAGGAGATGGGCAGTGACAAATTTGATAAACAAACAAACAAATAAATAAACAAACCTAAACCACTGTTAGAAAATTTTCCTTGTACAGATGGATTCAACATCTGTTAGCCTGAAAACTGAGCTGAAGTAAGAAATATATAAGCAACTGTACATCGTTTGGTTGATATGGAAAGGTTCTGACAGAATAACTAGTCCAAGCTGAACTCTTAGCACCTCTTGGCCATTCTGAATAATACCTGCAATTACTCCTTGATCTCCTAATTACCTCAAACCTCTTTAATTAAAGACTCTGTTTTAAAGGTAACAAGTCAAGCAGATTGATGCTGAGATGGTTCATACTGACAGCCATGTGGTAGTGTATTGTCTCAGTGGGAACACTCCAGTGTTTTATGCCTGAATCACAGCCACATTACCTATCAGAGCACAAATGCACAGTGGGCCAGCAGCTATGAGCACACTTACATAAAGCATACAGTTGATACATTGGCTGATAGAGTTTATTGGTGGTTGAGGGTTAAATATAAAAGAATTGTCCTGTTAATTCAAGTTAAACATCCAACTTGATTCTTCTGTTTGCCATAACAGCCAATCAGATTCCATCTATTTTTTTGTCAATTAAAAAAAAAGGGAAGTCCAATTCTCAAGGTACATGTTCTCCAAGTCAGCCCACAGAGAAAGCAACCCTTCTCTGGTCATCTCAGAAGTTACTCCCCAGCCGTGCTTTCCCTGAAAGGCAGGGCACATAAGGGCAGGGCACATAAATGTAGTGGCCATAAAGTAGCATGACTAGTGACCATTGGGAGTGCCTCATTCTTGAGTTCCACTTGGATTGATTGGATAACATATTTTATATCTTGTATGCCCATGAATGATTGTTCTTTCTAGGTTTTGGACAGAAGAAGTAACATTTTAAGTACAGTCATATGAAGATGGCCTGTTCTTCTTAATGCCCTTTCCTGTGCATTAAGTTTGTAATCTAAAGGATCTTTTTTAAACACTGTAAGATCAGTAGGTCTATTTCTGAGGAAATAGAAATACTGACAAACACTAAATATGTTGCAGGACTGTACTGTATATCAGAAATAAGCACAGCAGTAGTCAGACTGCATATCTGTTCAGAAGGAAAGCAGGGAGCAGCAGAATAAGACAGGGTGGTTTCAGATTCTAGAAAAAGGGTATTTTCACTTCAGGCTGAATAGTTCTACCCTTACTCAAAGTTGTCCTTTGGCCTCCTTTCAGAAACCATCAGAGCTGAGTGTCTAGTCGTGAGACTACCCTATGGAGATGTTTGTAACACAGCATTCCTGAGTTAAGAAATCCATTTAGGAATACCCAAAGGGGACTGAAGATGGATGAAGAATCACTCTTTAGAAAACAAATAGTGGAGATTTGGGCACTTAGCTTCCAGAATCGAATCTTTATTCACATGGTTAAAATAATTTAATTTACTTTGTTTTTATGGTTAATTTATCATCAATGGTAAACTGAGCAATAACTGTACTACACAATCTTGAAAATTCCTTTGTCCACTTATATATATTTTAATATATTTCTGTATTTTAAAAAAATCACTCTACTATTTTAGCCTTTATATATTACAATTTTTTATTTTCTTTCTTTTGTATATAAGAAGTACAGTGAAGTTTTGTTAGGGATTAGAGAAGCAGAGAAACAAGTCCCACCTCCTCCTAGGAGCAAGATTTTTTGTGCCCAATTTAATCCATACTGTCTGAGTTAAGCCTTCCCACTGCACACGCACATACAGATGCAGACTGTAATATCACAAGCATATGGCTAATGACTCATCCCAAGTGGAAAAACAGCATTTGTTATATTTTATGAAATTTTTATACATCCAAGGTACAGTACATCTGTTGCTATTTAGGCTGACATGTATGTAGAGGTTGGCAGAACAAGTTCTCTCTGTAGGGATGAATGAACTCCAAACTAAACCACAGAACTTTTAAGACTAGCTGCTTTCAAGAGAAAGCAAAGAAAAAGAGAGGAAAGGAACTTGTGTGTGTGTGTGTGTTGTTGTCGTTGTTGTTGCTTGGCTGAGCTCTATGATTCCTGTGAACGACACCATGGAATTGTAATGATTGCCTATTCAAAATCACCATCAGACTCACACAGGGCTTTCATGGATATCTGATTTAATAATGAATAGTATGCAGGATCACAAGCAAAGCTGAGAATAGTAAAAGCGCGGGATGTCTCCCAATAAATCCCCAAGCAACTCCCAATCCCTCCCCCCAAAGTCAGTACAATTCCATGCCCCAGGTGCCCCTAACGGTTCCTGCCGGTCTGCGGGAAATGTCCTTGACAGGGCGAGATAACCCAAACATGCATTCCTCATTCTTTGCTCCTCGCATCGCAGCCTGGCACAAGGAACAGGAGCAGCCCCCTCCCATACAGCAAGTCGTGTCAGCCCCATGGCATCGGAACCCGTTACGATGTTTTTCAGGAACATTGGAACAGTAACCATGACAGGAATTAGCTTTCATTGGACAGGCTGTTTTCCTTCAAAGCACTTTAATGTCTCATACCACTTGAACATAAAAAAAAAAGAAAAGTCTAGGGAGATTATGTTCATTAATCTGAGTAGAAAACTTTAGAACTACTCCAGCTTCAGAAAGGTCCAATGTTTGGTCTCTGAAAATATTTCAAATTCACATTGCCAAGGAAATAAAGAAGCAAAATGTTGTTCAGTGATGTCCAACTCTTCATAACCTGATGGATGCCATTTCACCAAGACTGTCAGCAGGGGTATCTGCAGGCAATGGTCAAAAAAGTCGAGATGGCAACCACAATGGTGTGATGAAAGCTTCATCTGCACATAAAAAACAGGGGGAGCTTTGATTGCATTAGACACCCCTGCCTCTCAGGAACTCCTTTTTTGACTTTAGTTGTTTTATCAGAGATAGTATCCAGCCATCTTGTTTTCTGATAACCTCTTTTTCGACTGCCTTCATTTTTTTTCCAAGCAGCAGGGCGTTTTGTAAGTAAATCTTGCCTTTGTATTATGTGCCCCATGTATTTAAGCTTAGCTTCACTATTACTGCTTCCAGTGATCATTTATTGAACCTATTTATCAATATGTTACATATGCTTTTTAGGTATCTACATGACTAGAACAACTCTGGAAAATATACCATGGGCTTTGCTGTTCTGTATTTTTAATTGTTTCACATCTAAAACTTTTTGATTTTCACTTTTCTTTTTTAATATGAACATTTCTGGCTCTTACGGAACCAAAAAGTGGGAGTCAAATAAAAAGCTGATTTTTTTATTTGATTTATTAGACTCAGTGAAAATATCAGAAATGTACAAACATTTTTTCTGATAAAACATTACCAGAAATGGGGAGAGGGGAAGGAACAGGAAAGTCATAATCTTTTAAAGGACTCAAATGGACTGGAGCACTTTGGAGAGAGTTCCATCTGGTTCTTTAAAGACTGTGGGTTGGACCCAAACGTACCTGTGGTTAGAATAGGCCAGAGGTAGACGAACTACAGGGCTGTGAAGTCCCTTTAAAAGTTGCTACTGAGTTATAATTCTTGATGTGACGAGATAAATTATATGGCAATTACCTCGGAAATAATCCCATTAACTTTTTAAAATTAATTAAATTTAATTTGAATTACATGGGAATTAATTACATTGAATATCCTTTTAGTTTGGCTCCTCCTCCATTTTGGAATGCAGGCCCAGGTATGCCACTTAAATGGTCCTGGGCTGAAAAAAGCCATGCACAGATGGGCATCGATGGGGGGCAAAGGAGGACACGTGTGTGAGGACAGTATGCGAATGCTGAGACTTCTGTAGCTGCATCAGATGTCATACTACAAGTCTATCATCACAATATTTGTATGGAGACATCATTGCAGTATATGCTGTCATTTTGACCTCATCATGGTTTATTACAGAGGTCACTGTGTGCCCCCCTCTCTAAATACAATCTGAAGAGTCACTCTCTGTTGCAGTGTGCAATCTGTATTCTATCTGTGCTCAGTCTGTAAATGAAGAGAAATATTACAGAACATCAGTGATTTTCTTCAAAGCAAGCCAAGCCAATCCTTGAGTCCACATCTGCCTCTGTCCCCAACACAGACATGCTATTAAGCACCATTGAAAAAGACTATTTCTTATGTACACATGTGCCACAATGAACTTTGGAGGTCTTGCTTCCTTTTCTACATTTAAAGATATCTAACCACAAAATGAAAAAAAAAAGGCTGCTGGTTATTCAAATTAAATCAGTAAATTCTTCACATTTGATGTCCTGTGTGTTTTGAGCTCAGTTATATCTGGAGAGGTACTCTCTCAAAAAAATAGCTCTGGTTTCCTATCAGCACTCAGTACAGTTGTACTGTATAATCTATTTTTTAAAAAAATAAATGTATTTTCCTCATTAAATTAAAAAGAGCAACATATATTTGCAAAGGAAGGTAGCAAGAGGACTTGTGAAACAGGCAACTGCTAGCCAGGGGAACTTGGAATTCTGGACAATGTAGTCCCAAGGCATCCAAACTGGGGATGGCTGCCTGTAGTGCTAATTGAATCCCTATTAAATACATTTATACTGATCTGAAAAAACAGCCCCAGGAGGTAAGGTTGAAAGTTTGTGAAACCTGAAGAAGATAGTGTTATTGTAAGTCATGATGGAGTTTTTATATAACTGAAGGACTGTCATGTAAAGATGATGGAGGTGGACTGTTTTTTGCCATGCCAAACAACAATGGTGGCTCTTCCAATGGGTACAAGTGACAGGGAAGCAGATTTCAGTTAAACTTTAGGAAAACCGAACAGTGAAAGCATCTGTCTTGTCTAACTATATGCTTCTAGGAGCAGAGAATAAATTCAAAATGTTCTGGTTGGTTATGGCTATTAATGGAGGCACTTTTTTAAAAGAAGTGCAACATTTTTAAAGATCAACTGATCCACTGATAGGGATACTATCTTTTTAGAGGTACTAAATTTCTGACTTTTGAAAACTTCACATTAATCACTAGTAGAAATAAGAGCTGGTGCCAAAATTTGGAAGAAAGAGGGTTGTGGGATGTACTCAGGATGTCTCTTGTATCAGCCAAAGATATCTGCAACAAGCCGAGAGTTCCTCAAAATAAAAATAATTTTAAAAAGCTTACTTAGTTGCATGCGGTGTCACAACACAACTCCAAGAGGAGAGGAGCTTGCATCATGACACTGTGTTGCATGTTATCATTCTCTCTGCCTCTCACCCCCATTTTGCCTTCCGCAGACTCCCATGATATCAGCTAACCTCTTTTTTGTCTCCGAGTGCCATTCATTCATCATTTCTTAGATGGAGGTGAAAATCACAAAACCACCTTATAACAGAAGGCAACCTGGTGGGGTTACTCAAGGCCATAATCTCTGGGCTACCAAGACACTCCCTTACCTCTGAGCTTTTTCCTAGGGAGATGGACATACTTCCAAACAAAGCATTGGGGTGCAGATGTCTACATTTTTTTTTGTCCCTGTGTTGAGCCCAGTAGAATAAGGTAATGTTAGAAGCTAGCATTCTGCCTTGCAATATGCCAATTTCTTATTTAATATAATTTAGAGCTAAAATAATATTTTTTAAAAAATGGAGTCAGATTGGGCATATAATCTGGCTGGCATTGTGTACACCAGTTGTCTGTCCCAGACAAGGTATAAACTAGCTTTATGTATATATGTAAAAAGCTAATCATTGGAATGCAGTGACAGCCTTTAAAAAACACAGAGCA
Organism: Candoia aspera; assembly: GCF_035149785.1. Classification (NCBI taxonomy): domain Eukaryota; kingdom Metazoa; phylum Chordata; class Lepidosauria; order Squamata; family Candoiidae; genus Candoia; species Candoia aspera. The sequence goes on from NC_086155.1 coordinate 162,562,315, forward strand.
AAAAGTGAAAAGTATGGTTTAAAGAAAGTTGCAAGCAAGAGGGTCAAACGATTTACTATGGGCAGAATTTAGACTGCACCTTTGTGACCACCATCTTGACTTTGTTGACCATACCCTGTGGATATCCTGCAGAGATGCTTGCATGGTAGCCTCATAAATCTAGAAAGGCTTTGCAAAAATATATCCGTTTCTCTTTTGGTTTGGCTCTGCAATTAAAATATCGCTGTCAAGGCCAACCATCAGATGAAGCTTGTGCCTTGCAGCTGTAACTGACAATTTAGGAGGGCAGTCCCCATTAGGACTGCAGCAGGAAAGAAAAAAGCCTGTTTCCCTGCCCAGATGTGTTCAGTTGTACTGTAGCTTTTTCCCTACTACTGCTAATTACAGTGGGCAGGGAAGCAGAATTTTCACTTCCAGTGACTGGGGAGGGAAGAGTCTAATATCTTCTCCCTGTGTACTTGGGTCCCAGGGAAACTGGGTACCCCACCTAAAATTAAATTTTTAAATATGCTCACACAACACAAAGTTATGCCATTAATGTAGCATGCAGTTAGTCTCCTAACCAGATCAGCTGGCCTGGAAAAAAAAGCCTAGGACACTAAAACAAACAAAATCCTCACTGATCTTTAATTGTAAATGGAAATGCATCTGAAAATTGTATTCAGTTTACTGATGGGCAAATGTCTGAAAACAGTTTTGCCAATGAAATGAGTATACTTACCCCAGTCAATGACTATAAAAGCGAGACGCTAGTATCTCATAAACAGAAGGGTAAACCAGCAGGAAGGCAGAGTTTCTTCTTCCTTTTAGCACTGGAATTGGCAAGGAAACAGACTGACACCAGGGAATCAGAGCACATCCTGGTTTCTTTATAGTCCCCCAATTTGTTAAGCTTCAGTTCAGAAAAAAATTGGAGATGTTCAGCAGTATGTGCACAGAAGTCCTCAAATGCAGTCGTGTGAATGAAGTTTGCTGCGTCTTAGGAAGACTTGCGGTTATGGGCTTTTATTGTCTCGAAAAACCGTGATTCAATAGTTCATAAGCAATTGTCCCAGAGCAAAATGCTCTTAATAGCACTTGCAAAGTATTTTGTTGAGTAAGTTCATGTTCTGGCTCATTTTGTCAATGCCAAGTGACACTGAACACTGCCATACAAGGACTCTGTAGCAGTTCTAAATCTGGTCTGGACATCTATGATCCCACATCGTCAGCTGTGCTTGGGACCTGAGCCAGTTATTTTGTGGACCAGCTGTGAGATGATAGATAGATGATAGATGATAGAAAGGACGGCGGGGGTCCCTCTTTGGAAAAAAAAAGTGAATTGTATGCAGTGAGAAGTCATAGTTTCTGCTTTCTCAGAATACCAACAAATTTAATTTAGAAGGTGATCACATATATTGGCTTTAGGTTTTGCAAGACAATATTATAGTACCTTTGGAATCTGTAGGAATCAGAATATTCTGTGAGGAAGTGCCTGGGGGAGCATGGTTCTGGGACATGCAAAATGATGCAATGATCTTGAGATTAGTTTGTTTGTTCCACCCTTCAACTTTCTGTGGCGTCATCTGACAAAGTTAGAGGAGCATAAAATAAAATGCCTCTGGGGATAAACTGGAGAAGAAGGTTAGTGGAAAGCTTGCCTGGATAGCCTGAAGTACCTCCTTAAGTTGACTGAGATGTAGCAAGTGTTTGATACTGCTGACTATTTCAAATCCTATTGGTTGGGAAGGTCAGTAGAGAGTGATACAAATTGGTCAGAGCTGGGTAATCACTTTTGAGTGGCACGCAAGATTACTGAATAATAGAATTGAAGATACTTCAAAGGTCATTTAATCCAAATGCTTGCCAATGCAGGAAATCTGCCACTCTGTGCTTCTGGAGAAACTCAAGGGCAGTACTCTACTTTCTGAGAAAATCTGCTCCATGGTAAGCTCCTTTTGCCATCAGAATGTTAGTTCTAGTGTTCATCTGAAAAATCCCTTTTCTTGTAATTTTAATTACTCTATTTTGGTTCTACCTCTGAAGCAAAAAAATATTTTGTCATGTAAGTTTCAGCCCTGTGAAGTTACTTCATAGATCTTGTTCTTCTCATATAGGGTCCCCATCCCCCGCAGGTATGGCCCTGAATAATTATAGTATAGTAGTTTGCCATCTTTTCCATTGTGTAATCAATCTTTACGCAGTATTTGCAAATTTTAATCCACTGAGCTAAATATTTTGGCTGTCCATCACCTTATTTGGATAATTTATGGTAAAGTGGATCAGTATAAGGGGTAATAGGAATATTTAGGTTTGAAAATAAAGATCTGGCATTTCATACTTTGGAGTGGGGGAAGAATGGTCATCTCTGCAGATTTCTGCTTTACTTTCTTAATGGCCACTGAGGGACACTTTAAGTATTGTTTTTGGAAATGCTATATTTCATCATTATACAAAAGACCTGTTTGCTTACTGGCACTGGGAGACAACTAGTTGCATCCAGACTAGCTTTGACTCTTTTCTCCCATTCACTCTTTTGATGTTGCTAGGTAAAGATATCCAGAAATGGAATATTGTAAATTGGTCTTTTCGCTTTTATTTTGTTGCAGTATTGCAAAGTTAAAATAGCAGGCCTAAGAGGAATCCTGTAGAGTAGTAAGGTCCCAAGGGGGGTATTACTTTGTAGCATCCAGAGAGAATGGCAGCCAAAACAAAAGATGAATGCCTGCCGATGTATGAATTTAGGTCTCGCATTGGCAGCAGAATTTGGTAGTCTGTCAGTCTGCTTGTGATAAGAAGTCTTGTAGTGGGCTAAGTAATCTCAGAATAGGATAAACTATGAATCTGTGTGAACACTACCTTTGATATCCATGAGAATCCTTGCCCAACTGACTTTATTTTTTAAATATAGTTTTAGTTTAAAACATAAATGGGGAGATGGCAGTAGTTATCATCTTTATTTCCAAGAATGCCTCTGGACATCATGAAGGTCCCAACGTCATTCTTAGGAAATAAAAATGATAGATGGCTGCAGCCTAGGATTTGGGCTCGTAATGTGCCCACTACTCAGAATATATGTACACTAAAGATAAGCTAGGATGGGTTAGAGGTTTCTGCAGTCTAAAGAATATCTGGAAAGAACCTCATTAGTTAGTCTTTTCATAAGTGGTGATGGGGTGATTGGCTACCCACTCCCAGGTCAGTCAATGTAAAATATTAATATTGCTTATATTAAGTCCTGTTTCTAAATCTCTTCTAATTGATAATCATTAATTGCTGCAGTCAAAAGAGTGTATTCAGTGTAACACTAGCAGAAAATAGTGCAGGAGCACAATATCAGTAACTAATGTTATGGAACATAAATTGTAAAAACACTTGTGCAATAATTATGGCATTTAATACTTACCAAAGCATAAAAAAATTATTTATGTATTTATTTATTGCAGTCACAGAAGCTATAGTGAAATAATACTATTGGATAAGATCCCAAAGTTGTATTTCAGAAATATTAAATATTTATTAATAATAACAGTTGTCGCTTTTCTAATTCTTTAATCTTTCAACATACATTGTCCTTGCATGGGATAATATTCTAGTAATTACAATGGATTTGAGGGATCTCCTCTACAGACTGCAACTGTTCTCATTAATCTTACCCTCCTCCTCCTCCTCCTCAGTTGAACTAGAAAATGTGAAAAATCTTGCATTCGAAATATATTTATCTCATGTTAAGTAGGATTTGCTTAATGTTTACAAACTCAAAAGGAATCACTTTTGTTTTGCAAATAGACTTTTAGCCAAATCTCTGGAGAACGTTGACATCAAAAAGTTGCATAGGTGAGAGGCATTTCAAAGGTGTGATCAAAGTCAATTTGCAGCATGGATTTAAATTATAACATGTCTGGTTCAAACAAGGGGCAAGACTCATCTAGTCTACGTACCTGAGGCAACTAAGGCAAAGCCAGGTTTAATGCAAGAAGTAAAATATATTGGATGTATTAGAGATTTGGATAGAACACTGATAATTATCAGTTGGCACCCTACACTTTGTTTATAATATTCCATCATTAATTGGGCATTGTTTTTTTAAAAAATGCCACAAAAATGTTTAGCAATAAAGCTTGCAAAGAAAAGATACACATGCACTCTCACACAATTGCACTTTTTAAAAGACTCTGCAATAAGGTCATTGCCTGGCAGAGTGGTAAGTTTTCTGTTTTAGTTCCAAGCTAGTACTCTAAATCAAATGGTCTCACCCTACAATATTCCAGCACAGGCACATTGAAGCAGTTGCGCAACAGCGGTCATGAGAGGGAGTGGATTTCCCATTTGAGTCTGTGGACTTTGGGACATTGTGTGAAGGTAACAGCAACTGGACTTGGCAGAAGAAATGCCCCAAGATCCTTGAATACCTGATTTGCTTAGAAGGTCAGCTTGAGAGTTGGATATTATATAGAAAGACTTAAAGTGTAAGGCTGCTCTTTGCTGCTTAAAACATTTTCTTATTGCAGGCAGAACTTAGGGCAGAAACTTCTTATTTTGTCCTACAGTTTTGCTAAGTCCTAAAGAGAGCAAAATTAAAAGCTTCTCTCACTGGAAACAAGAGATTTGAATAATCAGTTTATTTCCCTTTGGAGACTTGATCCTGTACCTCTTTAAGTGGTTTTCTTTTTTTCCTACTCTCTTTTTCTCTAGGGCAGTGTTTCTCAACCCTGACAACTTTAAGAACTGTGGACTTCAATGCCCAGAATTCCCCACCCAAACATGCTGCAGTCTGGTTCTAAGATGTGACTCTATTTATTTTTAATAGTTTATTTGATTTCTATAGCCACCCATCTCAGCAAGTGACTCGGGGCGGCATACAATCATAAAAACATAAAACAATTACAACAATACAAAATAAATACATATGGTCACGAAGTAAAATTAATGCCATAGATGTCAATACAGCCAAGGAACGGGGCTCTTAATGCACTCGGGGCCCCAGGCCCGGGCACATAACCAGATCTTCACGGCCTTACGAAAGGCCAACAGGGTCGGGGTCATCCTAATCTCTGGAGGAAGAATGTTTAAGAGGGCAGGGCTACAGCAGAGAAGGCAAGTGTCCTAGTCCCCATCAGCCAACATTCCTTGGCAGAAGGGACCCTAAGATGCCCAACCTGCTGGAGGTAGAAACAACTGGGAGAAGACAGTCCATAAGTTAACCTGGTCCCAAGCCATGAAGGGTTTTAAAGTCTTTAAATATGCTTGTTTTCATAAAATATTTTCTCTGGTTCTGCCTTTTGTACCCCATCAGTCTGTTCCCCAGGTAAATCTATAAGCACTTGGATCTAACCTCTGCATCACAGTGTTCCTTCATTACAGGTCATATACTGAGCTTCTTCCAGGCCAATTTTAGCCCTGTCATCTTGTCCGGTCAGATCATGGAATGCTAATTTCTACAGAAGAGAGTGATGAGGTTTAGCACCGTATAAAGTGGATTAAGCATCATTTTTCAGATAGGAATAAAAGGTTTGAATTAGGAAAGTAAGCATATATCATTATCAGTGATAGCCATATCTGGACTAAGCATGAGATTCAGACCATAATTAATTGCCTTACTGCATCCAATTTAGTTGTATGTCTTATTTACAACCATGGACAGTCAGGTATCTTTATGAAATGCTCAATAGGAAGTGAAATCATATTATTTCTTATTATTTGTTGCTCTGAAATTACACATTCCACAATTAGTTTGTGTGAGAGATCAATATCAGTTTTGGTACTTGGGAATCTGGCACTCAATATCTGGCATATTTAAACTGAAATGCAGAATGTAGCATAATGAGAAAAACCAAGTAAATTTAGTGAAAACAATACACAAAGTAGCACACAAAATTCTCTTTTGTCCAGAGTAACCTACACATTAAAATTCTTTATGGGCAAACCTTTTAAAGTGCCAGTTGATTTTTTGAGTTCCTCTGGAGAGTTGTGGTGAGCATGCTTGGAACAAGGTGGAGCATGTAGTCTTTTGTAAAAACACAATCCTTTGCATTCCTGAGTAGACCCTTCTTTTATTAATCATGATAAGTTATTTGAGGACATCAGTAGGAAGTTTGGTTATTTCTGTAATTAGCATGTATAGTTCCAAAACTATTGGTCAACAGGGAATTAGCTGAAAATTCCTTCTCTGAACCATATCTTATGTCTGTCTGTCTGTCTGTCTATTCTATCTATCTGATGTGGAATCAGAACAGGAATGACAGTCATGCAAAATATAATGTCATTTTTGATGGAGGGAGATATCCAGAAGGGTACTTCAGGGTTCTGTCATGGGCCAGTGCTTTTCAAAATTTTCATAAATGACTTAGATGAGGGGATAGATAGGATGCACATCAGATTTACAGATGACACAAAGCTCGGCAGAAGGGGGATACCTAACATCTCAGAAAACAGGTTCAAAAGAATCTCAATAGACATGAACATTGGGCCCTATCTGGCAAAATGCAGTTCAGTGGTGAGAAATGGAGGGTACAGCACTTAAGTAGGAAAACACAGATGCACTTGTGAGAAGGAACTGGGCATCCTGGTAGACCATACATTAGCCATGAGCCAGCGGTGTGCTTCACACTGCTGCAGCTAATGCAACCTTAAGCTGCAGCAACAGAGGTATAGTGTTGAGATCATGGGAAGTGATAGCTCTGCTCTATGCTGTACTGATCAGATCACACTTGGAATACTGTGTCCAGTTCTGGTTGCCACAATACAAGAATGACACTGAGGTACTGGAAAGAGTGCAGGGAAGACTGACAAAGATGTGGAGGGGCTAACTGGAGACTAAATTCCATGAAGAATGGTTAAAGGAACTAGGTAAGTATAGCCTAGAAGAGAGAAGGCTGAGGTGAAACATGATAAGAATCTTCGAATACTGGAAGGGCTGTCACAGGGAAGAGGGTATTCTATAGCTCCTAAAGCCGGGACAAGAACCCACAGGTAGAAGTGTTATAGAAGGAGATCCAAACTTGAAATAAGGAGGAATGACTGTGAGCGCTATTAAGCAGTAAAACAGCCTCCCTCCTAGAGCCATGGTACTCTGTCATTGGAGGTTTTCCACAAAGGTTGGACAGCCATTTGTCTGGAATAGTATGAAGATTCCTACCTTGGGCACAAGGTTGGACTACCAGAGCTAAGTCCCTTCCAATCCTATGATTCTATGAGACTGTAGTCAGTATAAAAGTCATCATTATACAGTATGTGTGATACTAAAGGCACCAGATAATGTTTCTTGTAAAAATGCAAAGCAAAATTAGCAAGTGACAAATCCTCAAAGGGAAATCTGAAATAAATTACTTAGCAATGGATATACATGAGCACAGACACAATAAAGTACATGTTGGGCAATGCAGCAACAACTGAGATTTGGACTGTACATGGATCAAGAGGAAGTCATTAGAACAGAAAACGGTGACACTGAGTGGTTCAAAATTGGAAAAGGTGTGTGTCCAGGATGTATACCTTCACCCTACTTATTCAATATGTATGCTGAACAAATAAGTTGAGAAGGAGGAATGTACGAAGAAGAATGGGGTATCAGAATTGGTGAAAGACTTATTAACAACCTGCAAAATGCAGATGATACAACTTTGCTTGCTGGAAATGAAGACTTGAAGTACTGGCTGATGAAGATCAAATATTGTAGTCAGCAATACATACTACGCCTGAATGTGAAGAAGACGAAGATTCTCACAAATGGACCAATAAACAATGTCACAATAAATGGAGAAGAAATTGAAGTCATCAACGATTTCATTCTACTTGGATCAACGATCAGTACCAAGGGAAGGAGAAATCAAGAAATCAAACAACGTATCAAGCTGGGAAAATCTGCCATCAAAGACCTAGCTGAAGTTTTCAGAAGTAAAGATGTCAGTTTAAAAACAAAGGTGCGTCTGACTCACGCCATGGTCTTCTCAATTGCCACATATGCCTGTGAAAATTGGACATTAAAAAAGGAAGATAGAAGAATTGATGCATTCGAATTGTGGTGTTGGTGAAGATTATTGAAAATACCATGGGCTGCCAGAAGAACAAACAAATCAGTTTTAGAAGAAATACAACCAGAATGTTCCCTAGAGGCGAAGATAACTCGGCTTAGACTCTCATACTTTGGGCACATAGTCAGGAAAGACTGATTGCTTGGAAAGGACATCATGTTTGGTAAAGTCGAGAGCCAGCAGAAAAGAGGAAAACCTTCAATGTGATGGATTGATACAGTTACAGCAACAATGGATGCAAACATTGGAACAGTCAGGCATATGGCGCAAGACCGAACAGCATTTCGTTCTGTTATTTATTTACTTATTTAATTTTTATCCTGCCTTTATTATTTTTATAAATAACTCAAGGCGGGGAACATACTCCTCCTATTTTCCCCACAACAACAACCCTGTGAGGTGAGCTGGGCTGAGAGGGAGTGACTGGCTCAAGGTCACCCAGCCGGCTTTCATGCCTAAGGCGGGACTTGAACTCACAGCCTCCTGGTTTCTAGCCCAGCACCTTAACCACTAGGCCAAACTGGCTCTCTTATACATAGGGTTGCCATGAGTCATAAACGACTTGACGGCAACTAACAACAACAACAACAAATAGACACACACACACACACACACACACACTGTATATATAGTATATATACACATGCATACATATATACATACATACATACATACATACATACATATTGTATATATAGACCAAAAATAGGTCTATAAAATGGTCTATCAAAATTTCTACTGTTTAGGACAGTGGTATCATGGGAGTTTCAAACAAATATTGCTAAAGAAATAAAATATTGGTCAGAAAACAAAACCTAAAGTCTTTACAGACAGGGAAAAGGGATAAATCATAAAATATTAAAGTTTTCTATCAATAAAATTAAGAAATAAATATTCTAAAATATTTGAGATTATATCCACTGTTTCTCTCATAATAAGTTCTAGATGACCCATCTCTTAAAGCGTTTATCAAATTCCTTGGCTCTTCATGTAGTCACTTCGGTATTATAGTGATCATTGAAAAGGCAATGGCTGCTCATGTTAGCTCCCAATCATCCCTACTGATGCTACTTCTGGCCATTTGCATAGTTTGGCATTTGGCATCAGGCTGTAGGCATGAAACAATTCAGCACATGCTTGTCAATGCGTTTGGTCTGAAATCACTTGGGCTCATCATAAGCTAGCCACCACTTGCCACCATTAAAATGGTTCTAAAATGGGCTTTGACAGGGGGGAAATGTCATATGAAAATAAAAGGCAATATGATGGCATTTATTTACCATTCAGTCATACTTCTGCCCCAAATGTACATTTCTACAGATTCTGAGTGGCTTTTGTTATTGATATATTAAAAACAAAAAACAATTAATTTAATTACAATCAATCAATCAATCCAATGCCCCACAATTTGGGGGTTGACATGATCTTATCCCTCCCCAAATGTTTTTCTGAAAAGCCGTATTTTTACAGTTATCAAAAATGTAGTAAGGTGGTGGTGGCCTGGATATGCAGGGTCAATCTGGTCAAAAGGAGGGGTGACATCACTAAGAAGGCTCAAGACCAGGGTCCCTTAATATAAGTTTGATTTGGTGGTGGGATCTTCAGCATGTTCTGTCTCCCAGGTCTTATTGGGCAGATAGGTTCAACATGGAGAAGATGTTCACAGAAATATCTAGGTCCTGAGCCACATATCACCATAAAGGTGATAATTGTCACCTTGGATTGCATCTGGAAGCCAAGTGGCAGCCAATGTAACTCCTTCAAACAAAACTACTTGATCCAGGAAACTGGTGCAGAAGGTATAATCGTATAAAGGCCCTCCTGGCCACAACCTTTACTTACTATTCCAGTCCAACAGAATCTCCAAGTTGGAGGCCAGTTCCATCCAGGGGATTGCTACCTGCCTAGAGTCAAAGATGGACTATCACTGGACTTTGTTGGTTTCCAAATCCACATCTACTCTGTCTTGGTAGAATTTGAGTTCTTTAGGGGTTCTAGCAGGGGAATGGCATACTTCTTTCTAGGATGGCTGTCCTCTTCCACTGAGTGTGCAACTTCAAAAGGATGCACATAGAGCAATGAGGGAGGAAGGGGACACTCACCTAGCCAGCCAGTTCACCTAAATCAACTTTGGTAATCAATGGAAAGACAGATGTCATTGTATAATTCGGTCTAAGACTATTTCTCCACATCCAGACCCTCATAGCTTTCAGGTACCAGGTCAGAAACTTCATGGCATCTCATGGTAAAGATATATAATTGGGTATCCTTACATGGCAGATGACCTTGCCAAGTGGCTGTATGTAAAAGTTAACGGAAGGGGAGAGAGGACTGAATCTTGTGGCAGCCCATAATGGCTGAAGACTCAGTCCTTTCCTACCCACCACCACTGACTGGAAATGGTAACTCAGAAATGAAAAACACTGAAGAACAGTGTTCCTCACTCTCAACCCTTGCAGCCACTCTAAAAGGATATCATGGTTGATGGTATCTAAGGCTGCTGAATAATATTTGTGTTACATCTCCTCAAATAAAAACAAAAAAATCTAGAAATACTGACAGCTCATCCATTAGAGTAAATGGATCATCTTAATTCATGCTGGTTGGAGTTTAGGCCAGTTTTCATAACTCTACTGGATGATAGTTGTAAAGGAAGGAGGGAGAGAATGTAACACCGTTGGTGCACCTTGATCTTTCAGCAAGACTATTACAATGTGCTCTACATGGGGCTACCCTTGAAGAGTATCCGGAAGCTACAGCTGATCCAGAATACAGCTGTACGGGCTATTTTTGGTGCCCCTAGAAGGGCACATATAACACCTCTACAACGCAAGCTGCACTGGGTACCAGTTTGCTTCTGGGTCCAATTCAAGGTGTTGGTTATCACCTTTAAAGCCCTACATGGCATGGGGCCAGGCTACCTGAGGGACCACCTCTTCCCTGTTACATCAACCCGTCCCATGCGATCATGCAGAGAGGGCATGTTGCGGACCCTGTTCGTAAGAGAATTCCATCTGGCGAGGTCCAGGAGGCGGGCCTTCTCTGCAGTAGCTCCTGCCCTCTGGAACATCCTACCCCCGGAGGTGAGGTTAGCCCCATCGCTCCTGGCCTTCCGGAGGAATCTGAAGATCTGGCTCTGCAACTCGGCCTGGGGAGGGGAGGGGAATAGTCACGCTTGGGGATGGCTACTGCCCTAAGTTGCTCGTTGCACACAAGGACTGAATTAGATCATTTGCCATCTGGATTTTATTCTTATGTATATTTATTATTTATATACTGTATTTTTATATATTGTAGGTTTATTGTTTTCTTGATTATTTTATTGTAAACTGCCCAGAGTCCCTCTGGTGGGAGGAGATGGGCAGTGACAAATTTGATAAATAAATAAATAAAATAAAATTCTGATATCCATGCTGTTTTGCTGTGCTGCTTTACTCCATCCAATAGATTCAGATACAGAAAGTAGCATTGTAGTCTTTCTTCTTAGTCCTAACCTTACCTTAGCCCTTACTTACTTACTTACTTGCACTAAGTTGCTTACAACTGTCCATTTTAACCTTATTATTTTACATGTTATATGTAGATCTAGACACTCAGGGATTCAGAGCAGGATGCTTCCAGTATGAAGATGATCCTCACCAAGACTTCTTGTTATTTTCCTTTTTCAGATAAAGTTGTTCAGGTGCTAATTTAATTTACAAGTGAATGCCAGGAAAATGAAGCTGAACCTCAGTAAGATGGAAGTCTTCTGCCTTTTTCTGAGGGTGCAGCCTTTACAGGTGGATTTGCACTCCCCTTGAAAGTTAGTTTGGGGTAATCTTTGATCTAGTCTTGTCACTTGTGGTTTAGTCCATCCTGGGACTAAATAGGGATGCCTCTTCTCAGTTTTGACTGGTTCACTTGGCAAAGGACAGCCTGTCCATAATGATATACTATGATTGGTTACTGTAATGAGTAGTGTATGAGGCAGCCCTTAATATTGACTGTGCTTAAACCTTGTCAAGTGTTACTTCTAGATTCTAGTAGATATGGCCAGAAGGGAATCATGTTACTTGGTCTTTTAGCTGACTGGTTTCTTATTTTATATTTTACTGCTCCTTAAATTATGCTGAATGTATTCTGTTTTGTTTTATTGTATTTTGTTTTGTATGTCACCCTATCTTTTGCATCAAAGATGGCTTAAAGATGATGCTGATTACTATGACTGTGTAATGGACTCCCCATGGAATTCCATGGTTCTGTGCCACCCACTCGTACATGCAAATTTCCTGTAGCATGAGGCATACAAAGCATGACAAGTTCTCACTCATGTTTCAAAGCGCACTCTCTCTCTTTTTTCAGAGCTATTTGTTATTGTCTCCACCATCACAAGTTTAAAAAAGGAAAGTTAATTAAATATGGAACAAGACTGAGCAACATCTTTTAAACCATCATGTCATTAGAACTGGATTCCTCCGAGAGCTGCTTAAAAGGGGTTTGAGAACAATGACTGTTCAATCAGATATTTATGGGCATAGTTATGTAAACACACTCTTTATTGTCTATGTATATTTAATATAATTATCAGTTTTGTACTCAGACTCTCTGGAGACAAAACAATCAGTGTTGCTTTGAAAATGTCAGCAGAAAAGACAATTATTAGGCTTGCAAATATTCATAAATTATATTTTAAAATCCTGTAAAAATGTATCCTACGCAACAGTTCTTTGCAGAAATGGAATAATTACTGTATTTCTTTGATTAAAATTCATATTGAGCAAAACTTCAGAGATGTAGGAGATTGCAGATCATAGCAAATGAGATCAGAAGCATTCTGGACAAATGAAAAAATGCTATGAAAAGGGAATCATTTGACTACTGTTATGTATGTGTAATCCTGATAATACTGAAATCTTGGCTCTGTGAGACACATGAACGGACACTTGTATTTCTTCATTTGCTTGTGTTCTTGTTTAATGATTATTTTAAGGCAGTGCCAAATAGATTTAATTGATCTTAGGCAAACTTATCTGGGAATTCAGCACAATGAGCCTCAACCTTCTGCTATAAAGTTTTGAATTTGCTCAACATTTCACTTCAAACTATGCAGTAGTTTTGCACCAATTCCTTAATTATCCAAATATTTCATATGGAATAAAATTCTGCAAATATATTGAAATTACTAAAGGCTGTGGGGTCAGGAATACACACACACACATACATAGTTAAGCCTTTGTGATCTGAAATTGACTGAATTTGTTGCCCTGTTGAAAATATTTGTTTCCTAGGCTAAATTGCCAGTCTATATAAATTGAATTTTATTCAAACTTCAGTTCAGTTGAAGGTTTAGATCATTTTTAGAAATAATAATATGTCCATTAGGAATGGAAAAAATAAAATACCTGACTTTGTCCTCGCCTTCCACTCTATGGGCACTTTGCAAAGGAAAGTGAAACTTTGGAAAGAGAACATTTTATTTTCCAGGACTGCAAAAACTCCCTTGTCAATTCAAAGGGCCTTTTTGCAATTCTGTTTATGAAGTTTATGAAGAAATGCACTGGATAGAAGCAATGCTACAGTCCTGTCCATGCAGCCAGAAGCTTCCTATGAAATCAGTTCTATTGCCTGAGACAGTCTGCTGGCTCACTGTGGCAATGAATATTCTGTTTTCATACCAAGTTATTTCTAATTGTCATCAATTATGATTCATTTGCTTTTATGTGTCTTGCCTGTCACAATATTAACATTGCTAAGGCTTTCCCTTTGCAGGCTATGAAAATCTGTTATGACATCTAAATAATGAAATATTCAATCAAGGGGTGAATTACTTGTTAATTTTGTTATAAATAGAGGGGGTATCTTGGCGTATAAAGAACAGTTCTTTCTTCTTTCTGAAGGGCAGTGTTTAAATGAATAAGAATATAAGATAGATGCATTTGCCATATCAGAATTACAGCTCAATTCCAGCCTGCATTAGATACCTGTCTTCTCCAACTATTCATCTTTACTATCTAGCTATAGCCATTATCTAATAAAGCCCCGCCTGATCTCACCTGGTCTTACCCTTAAACAGCAAGGAGTTTTATGGCACCTTAAAGACCAATAAATTTATTATGGCACAATCTTTAAAGTGCCACAAGGCTCTTGGTTGATTTTGCTGCAAAAGATTAATACAGCTGTCCCTCTGGGGATACCCTACTGCTGTTTGACAGAGTTGGGAAGGAATTTTATTGTGGTTCTAGATTGTCTGGTTGAATGTTTTCATGTTTGTTCCTTCCAACATTACAACTAGCTGCGGCTTAAGCAGATTTGTTCTTTTCAGAACTGGAGCTTATCCTTTTAGTCTAGGCATACAGTGTGTAGCAATGGGAGCTTGCACATTCCCCTTGAGAAGCCCTGCGGAGACTTGTGCATCAGAGAATCAGTTGACAGCTATATCCCAGTTTGGGCGTCGTAATATTTATTCCTCCAATCTTCAGTTTTAAACCACTAGATGGTGGCAAACTGTTAGCATTTTCTGCATCTCTCTGCTGCCATCTAGAGGTTTTCCAGAGTTTTGGAGTCCAGGTATGGTAGCCCCATCCTTCCGCAAAACTGTTGGGGGCTGAGGCAGTATTTTCTGCCTTGCATTTTCCCTGAGTATTCCCAGTGAAGATGGTTGTGACCTGTTTGAATCCTGTCGTGAATGTCTCCCATTCCCCTTCATCTCCTCACTGCTGTGGTGCAGCAATCCTTTTCTCCTTCTCGTTACAGTAGCTTGCTTTAGCTTGGGTGACCCACTGGGAGGGATTGTATACCAGAGACTCAATGTACTCATGCAGAATCTCTATCCTTTCTCCTCCTTTTTCAGTAAGATGAGACCCCCTATCAGGGTAAACACTCTGATAAGCCCCCATGGAAAGCTCAAATCTCACTGGGAAGTTTGAATGTCTTTCATAATCTATTTAAACAGCTTTTTAGGGCAGCATCAAAAATTGGCAACTAATGAGAAAGGAAAGTCGATTCAGGCATTTGCTCTTAGCAACTCGCTCTTCAAATCAAGAGTTGACTATGACCAAGAAATTTCTGTTCCCTTTCCCTGAATGGGAAACTTAAAACAATATACAATGGTATCTTCACATCTTCTGTTGCTGTTTACTGTATTGCTGTATTTGCATAACTAGATATTCAACAATCTTGTATGTTTTGCAAGCTGTCATGACATAAGAAGCAAGTAATACGCTATGTTTTGCTTGCTAACATATTTTTGACATATTTTTGCTTTTGATTATAAGATTGCATTTTTCCCAGCTACCATCTGTCTCAACTCAGTGGCACAAACACAGTAGGGTGTAATATTTCTAACATACTTGAACTTGATGAAAAACATGCTATTTAGAGTTTTAACCAATATGTTACGGCTTCACACATGTAGGCTGAAATAAATGCCTGTACTTTTAAAAAAAACACGATATCTGTCATAAAGAATATTAGATCCAAATTGGCAGAGATGATTACCACATTAATGGAAATGAAACTGGGATGGGGCTTATTATAAATAGAATCTGGCACTGGATTGGCTGTGTAAGTACAGTTGCTTATGTTTATCCTTTTGTCAGCAGAAATGAGATTCTTTATTAAATATGGCCTTTTCTTTTCTTTTTGTACTTGGCAACATATGCATAAAATTCTCCAGGCTGGAGAGAGAAACATGACACATTTTCCTTGAAATCCCTGGCAAGCAAAGACTTTTTAAAAAACTGTTCTTCCAGCCCTCTCATCTGTGGAGACTCAGAATGTGACACTCGGCAAACTGGAAATCTCACTTGAAATCTGCCCTGGCAGGAAAAGACAAGCAATTCCAGCCCTTTGTGATATTCCATTGCTCTGATCATTGCACAAGGTGTTCAGCAGTATATCACAACTCTAATATGGAAATTGGATTGGGAGTGACTGCTCATATGAGGACATTTCTGGACAAAAGAAAAACGAGAAGGCCCTGATCGTATAGCCTCCCTTTGCTCATACTTGGGACCAACAGGTTAATTCAGTTCTCAACAACCTTTCTCTGTTAAAGCTGAACAATCTCCTGGAGGAAATAACAGGCTGGGCTGTTTACTGAAGCACTTTTTCTGGTCATGTCCTCTACTGCCATCTCTGTCAGCATTGAGGACAAGGGACTGGCAAGCAGAGAAACCTGTGTCAGTGATGTGGCTGGAATTTAACAAGGTTACCACCTGTAGATGAAAGAATGAGGGAGCCCTTCCATGATCTTGTATCATTCCAATAGTGTTTGAGGGACTTAAACAAATATTTTTAAATGCTGAGATTTAGAAAGGGGATGGGAATAAGGGTGAGATTCTGAGCACATTTACTGAGAGTAAACCCAGCAAACTCAACAAGCTTTATATTTCTGAGAAATATACTTGACATTGCACTATAAAACAAAATGCAGGGAGATAAGACTTGATTTAAAACTTGATAGTCTACCTATCATTTAGGAGCTGAATGCTTGCAAGCCAGATGACTCACTAACTCTTTGTATTTCTCAAAAAGAGAAAAAAAAGGAGTGTTGTGATACATAGGGTAAAAGAAATATACATGTAATATACATCTAAAAATAATAAAATAGTTGAAGTATATCAACTAGTTACAACATACTTATCATGCATGTGTGATATGGAAATGTGTGATATTTATTTATTTATTTTCCAAATTTTAATCACTGCCCATCTCCCCCGAAAAGAGGGACCCTGGGCGGTTTACAATAAAACTAACATTAAAACTGTGAACATACAAAAATACAAATACAAATTGCCAATATAAATAGAAGACAAAAATAAGTATAAAATCCAAGTGGCGATAAGATCTAATTCAGTGAGGAGGGCTCTAAGGTGCCAGCCACCCCAGGAGGAATTACTCCCCTTTCCACCTCAGGTAATGTTGAGGATGAAAATTATGACAAGCAATTCATCTGCAAAAGGGAACTCTTTTTATAAAATAATCAGAGACAAAAGGAAAAGACACGTATTACATAATGGTAAACTGAATTTATTTCCTTTTGGAAAACCATTCCAGTAATCTCCAGGTTCAGACTGCAGAGTAAACATTAATAACAGTAACATACAGGTTAGTTCAACTGATTCAAAAATTTGGCCATGTGACATTATTAAGGAAAAGTCTTGAACACTCAAAAGCTTCAAATGGTATCCAGGAAAAAAAGTTTCTTTGACAATCTACATAACAACTATTGCATATATGGTAATGCTATCTGTCATATCGCAAGGCTTACAAATATATACAGGCCATATTCAGCTGGGGATCCTGATTGGAGAGTCGCTGCTGCTGCTGCTGCATTAAAAATACTCTTGAATTCATCCATTTGAATGCCAAAAGACAGAGATTGTAGATATAAGCTTGAACAAAAGGAAGGCCAAAAGGTTTGTACTGTATCACTGCTATTTCTCTTTTTCCTTGAAAATAACATTTCCTTAAGCCTTTTTTCCCTTTCATATGTTGTTGGTGTTATAATCATTCTCTTAATCCTGCTTGAATAGGGCCCAAGTCCACTTGTCTTTATAAGACCATTTTAGTATCAGACAACATAATACATGTGCAACACTTTATATACAGGAAGTCTCTCCGGTGCTCAAAAGTTCAAACACATGAACATCCAACAGTTTCCATAATACAGGTTTTATGGTACAATACAATGTTTCTGAATAATATATATTAACAATGAGAGCCTCGTGCAAAGAGTGAAACATGTTCCCTTTTTTTGTCCTGCAAAGAATCCTCTCCTGAAGAACTGGGCCTTGCACTAACTGCTATGTTGGGTCATTGTATGATTCTGTAAGGAAAGAAGAAGGGAAGGAAAGGAAAGGAAAGGGAAAAGCAATTACTGTGCTGAAGTACACCAGCAAAGCTACAGAGAGATCACATATAAAAGATACCATTGTGTTAAATGGTGTAAGTACCCAATCACACTGATGAAAAGAAAGGGGAAAAAAAATTGGTATTGTGCAAAATATCAAGCAATTTTAATAAAAATGTACTGGAAGGTACCCTAGGCTTTTACTCGGCTAAATGCCCATTCACACATGTGCCAAATTCAACCTGTAATAAAGAATGTGGAATTGGCTAAATTGTGCATTAGAAAGTAAAAGCAAGTCCTGCAAAATTCTATGGTGCTGAGGGTGCACACTGCAGCCTCCAGCTTTTCTGACATGACACAGTCACAGATCCAAAAACCAGCTGATGGTAAGTTTCAATATAATTTCAGAAAACAGTTTGTCATGTGGATGTCACCTTATTCAGTACATAGAAATCTAATCAGAAAGTTGGATAAAAGTCCAGTAAGGATTCCAAAGAAGGGCAGAAGTGGGTGTGAGCTCTTTAATATAGCTACTGTTTTAATCCCTGTATGCTGCCCAGAGTCACTGGCATGGGATGGGCAGCCATTAAACCATGCAAATAAAGAAAGAAATAATTAGATTTCTAAAAGCAGCCAATCCATGACCACATTCCTAGGATCATTTAATAAGGATTATATCCCATCATGGAAGGAAATTTTAAGCAACTACTAAGTCTCATAATGTACTAGACAATGCATAATATTCAAAAGTTAACAAGGCTCCTGGTCAGCTAAACAACAACATTTTTTACAAGCTAAAAATATTCAACACAGTTAAAAATGAAGTATCACATCATTTATTTGATTTCATGTATACAGGACTATTTTCTACATTAATTCATTTCAAAATGAAAATATGGAAAGGATAACATGACACTTATAATATTGCCCTTGACATTTGTGCTGAAAGCACAACTGTATGCATGAAAACCTTTTTTCAGGTGTTCAGCCTGTTTACAAGCAAACTGTCTGCGTATGTGTAGGGGAGATCAACCATGTGATAAACTCATGTGGTGGCTTTATGTGGTAGGTATAACGCTTGACTAGGACAGGTTCCACTTCTAAATAATCAAATTGCTTTTATTACTGAAATATCCAAGGCCTGATACATAAGATCAAGCCAGAACTCTAAAGTATGCATATTTCAATGTGCCTGAAATCATATTACAAGATGCAGTTCAAAAGCATGTATCATCAATCTATAGCTTCTGCTTCTATGTAATATCCAAATTATCATATGTTGCCTACCAAGCTTAACTTCCATTTTAGAGAAGAGTCCTCTTCAAATATGTTTATCTTAAAAGACAATTAGGGAGCATGACTGCAGTGAATACCTCAACCCCAGTGTTACATGCTCAGAGTCCTGTTGGACTGAAGTGACGTGTAAGTCCCAGTAAATAAATAAAAATAAATGCCTAGCTTTCTTTAAAGTTATATGCACAAGACAAAGTTTGTGCCTGTGTGAGTCTTCATGTACAGGTAATCCTCGCTTACCAACAGTAATTGGAACTGGGAATTCCATCGCTAAGTGACATGGTCGTAAGGCACAACGTCACCTGACTGCACTGATTTATTATGGCAGTTCTGGCAGTCCCAGTTGTTGTTAGATAAATCCCATGCGGTTGCAGCATCCCAAGATCACATGATTGCCATTTGTGACCTCCTACCTGCTTCCCTATTGACTTACTAGCTTGTTGGAAGCCAGCAGTGACTGCAGGATGCTGCAATGTCATAATTGTCAGCTGGTTGCCAAGCACCTGAATCACAATCATGTGACTGCGGGGACGCTGGGATGGCTGCAACTATGAGGACCTGTTGTAAGTCCCCCTCATCCAGCACTGTTGTAACTGTACGATCACTGAACGAGTGGATGTTAAATGATGACTACCTATATTTAACCCTGGGCACTTATTTTCCAAGTGTTTTGCAAGGGAACGTCTGAAATTACAGCTGTAAGAGCCTTCCTTCCAGAAATGTAGGGTGTACATACTGTATGTAGACATAGGGCATGAGCTATGTATGTGACATCAAGACTGGTGGTACTTGTTACAGTTCCATTTTCCAACTGTTTGTTAAAATATCCAAATTTTAGTAATATCTGAAGGGGGCTAAGCAGATGAGCTATGGTATTCTAAAAGGGAAAAAGGAAAGTATTTGATTCATTGTCTTTCAGAGTGGGAGGGAGGTGAGGGTGCAAAATATACGAAACTTATCCATACATTAGTTTGAACAAAATTCAACAAACATACAACTGTTTAAAGCCACTGTGTGTTCTTCTTCATTGCATGACCTAAACCAATCAGGGATCCCTTATTAGATGTGATCAGGTTGTAGCAGCACATAAGGATTATGTAACAACTTGTCAGATTTGCTTACTGGTCATTTCAGTGATTGCTAAACAAATTCTCTTTTCCATCATCTTCAGTCCGAATGAATATAATGTGGGAAATTCCCCTATTGGCCAGGCAACAGGTTCTGTACTTCCTGTTTGGTGTACTGGTGTTGGTAATCTGCACTCCTAACATTGTGAACTCAGATATTTGTTCCGATATAGTTCTAGTCAGCTATGACAAGCTTGAACAGAACACAGACGAGGGTACAGATTTAGACCCAGTATTTCCATTTGCACAGCATTCTCCTTCAAGGAATGAAAATTCTGATGTATATCCAAGTGCAACCCCCTGTTCTCCCATGACTCAATTAAAGCATATGTTGGGCTGTTTCAGCAAGAGGGAATGAAAACGGAACCTTCAAGCAGCAGTAGAATGGATCAGTTTAACACTCTTTCTGGGGCAATTAAATGAGTTTCAGCAAAGGAACAGCTTAAACAACTATATACCTTTTCAGATTCTTTTTACCTGAAACATCTATCTATAAATCCGCTGTATTGTCTAAATAAAAGACACATGAGTTTTAGTGCTTCAAGTGCATTGCCAATACTTAATTATCCCAATGGACAATATCCATTCTTCAGAAAGTCTGTAGCTGCTATCTAGAGCTCTACCCGAGGCTCACCTTCCAGCATAGAACAACACTGTGCACACATGAGGCTCTTTTCTTCTATCATAATCAACAACAGGAGAGAGCTGTAATGCTGGATCATTGCCTATGTGTTTTAATGAGCCCTCTTACCTCCATTTTTAAAAAATCTTGGATTCACATGTGGCCAGTTTAACGATTAGAAAAGCCACACAGCACTATGTGACACAATTGAAAGTAGCATTTCATGTGTGCTCAGGACTCAAACCTCAATAATTTTTTTAATTAAAGAAAAAACACACAAAGGCACTAATGTGGTAGATGCAAAATAAACTATGGAATTATTCTCCACTAAGCTCTGTTTTGGGGTCCCACAGCTGATATAGCCTATTGCACAAAAGCATTCTCAAGAGTTAAGAGATGCCCTGATTTAAATTCAAGGCAAAATGATGGAGAAAAATCACTGAGCAAGGCAAAACATAAACATGAGTATGGATCCCAAAAAAGCACAAATGAAATTAGAGCTGCTCTTCCCCATTAAGCTGGATTCTTGGGTGCCGGCTCAGGTCAACTCAGCCTTCCGTCCTTCCAAGGTCGGTAAAATGAGTATCCAGCTTGCTGGGGAAGGTGACCACTGGGGAAGGCAATGGCAAACCACCCCGCTACAGTCTGCCAAGAAAACATCGCGAAAGTGGTGTCCCCCCAAAGGGTCAGACATGACT
The DNA here is from genome assembly GCF_035149785.1 of Candoia aspera. Taxonomy (NCBI): domain Eukaryota; kingdom Metazoa; phylum Chordata; class Lepidosauria; order Squamata; family Candoiidae; genus Candoia; species Candoia aspera. The sequence goes on from NC_086155.1 coordinate 162,583,899, forward strand.
CGGTGCTTGTACAGGGGACCTTTCACCTTTCACTTCCCCATTAAGACTCTTTAAATCTTTCCAGAAATTGATCCTGATGTTTGAATGACTGTATAAAATGGCATGATAATGGAAAACCTGGGATGGAGGCCACTGTGGGAAAGGTGAGGCAGCAAAGTTCAGGAAGATTCTTTTGCTTCTGATTGCAACTTGGATCCAAGTCACGCTCAGTTCATAGGACTTGGGAGCAGCCTCCAGAGATTAATAATGTACAGTATATGTGAACTGCTTACATTTTAAGGCATGAACAAGCTAGACGGTAACACTTGATTAGGGAGAAAAGCTGTCTGCTCATACCAGTTGTAACTTTATGAGACAAAAAGGTGAAAGATTTAAGGGAAGAGATGAGGTAAGGAATAATCTTTAATCCCACAGAGAGCCACATTATATTCTAGGAGGGGGAATTGTCTATGGAGACCCCATGTCTAAGAACGGAAAATTGCAACCATTAATCCCAGTTATGAACAGTTGGAGGTTTTGTTTTAAAAGTGTTTCTTTTCACAAAATGTGTTTAAAAATTTAGGGCAAAATTTTCCTCTATTATCCACACAGTAGCTCTCTGCTCTATATTCTCTTTTCACGTGCTCAGAACACCTACTTCCATGACAATGGGAACTGATGTAAGTGGGAAAGTCAGAAGACGGAGCTCCTGTTGATCTGAACACGGGAGTTTTCAGTGCACAGAGAAAACCAATAAAAGTTCCAGTGTAGCTCAGAATGCATTTTGCCCTTTATAGGACAAACAGTACATTTGAAGCAGATGTTTTTACCATTGTTCTTCTGGAAAGTATGCCATGCTAGATAACTTCCTCAAATTCATTCTTTCTTGCACATGCAAATTTAACAAGTCCTTGTTCCCATACTTCCTCTTGAGCTACTTCACAATTGTTGTATTTTCCTCTATTTCTTCTAGCTGCTTTCTGATACTGAAAGCTCTTTAGAATGTGTTGTAGCTGATAGTTTGAAGAAAAAATTAAGAGATTAGAAATAATTTGTACTGCAAATCTAACATTGATTTGTTTTCTTGGGGGGGGGGTTGTTGGTGCTTTGTCATTCCTTTTCCGTTCTTACAGAACGTTGCTTATTTTCATATATACATAGTCAGACTAAACAGCTTCAGTATGAACTATACTTAGGAATGGAGATTCTTATAATCCCATGGACCATGAAATGAGCATCTATCACATCCCAAAAATCCTAAGTGAATTTTACAAAGGTACTTGCTCAGTGAAATCAGGGGGACTGTTGTATTTGCATAATTATATATTCAAAATTGTGGCTATTTTATCTGTGGTCATAACTCCTGCTTTAAATACTGGGCTATGCCCATTTCTGTGCACAAAGTCTCTGAAACTGTTGGATACATTTTATTGAAAGAGTGGCTCTAGAAAATTCCTTTCCAAAGAGGCAGGGTGGTTGTTCTTTTTAGCTGCCAGTTTTTGCCTCGTAGATACTGTTTCATGACTTGAACAATATCCTTAAGGGGGAAAAAAAATCTTTAAGGAAGGAGGAGGGAGGAAAGGGAGAGGAGTTTCCAAGGAGGGAGAAATTCTACTAATTCACTACCTCATTACAATCCCTAATGGAAAGTACAGTTGCATTCAATTTAAATGAGACATTTTGAAGCTGAATGAAATGAATGCAGTTGTTGCTCAAAAGCAGATTATAAATAAAGAAATATAAAGATTAAATGAAGATGTTATTGTTCAACAGATGGAGACAGTATCACAGCAACATCTTTGCTCCCCTCCTTAATTCAAGAAGGCAAACACTAGTAATCAATCATCACTGATTAACTAATTATGGTATACTAACATTTTGTAATTTGCAGGGAATTTAAAACTAAGCTCTGCTCTAGTTTCTTCTCCCTTTTTATAAAATGGACTGCATTCCAATACAGCTTCTGGTTGTAAAACACATTTCTACATTACTAACCTTTAAGTGCTACTTAAAAAAAACAACAAAACAAAACACCACCCTTCCCCCTCAACCTAAAAGCAATTGGTTTCCAACAGGCTGGATAATAAGTCTTTTGACCTGCATTCTTCTCTGACCCATTAAGGTCACCTCTGTGCTTGGGCAGAGAGCTGACTTAGGAAATGCCTGCAAGTCCTGCATTTCATCTCCTGCCCACTCAAAATAGAGCTTTCTTTAAATGTGTCTGCAGGGTCCCCAAAGACCGGGGAGGCATCCCTGCAGTGGGCAATGGAGGGACAGAAGCTTCTGCCTTTATTAATGAATGCAGACCATTATGAGTCTGGCTGGCTCCTCCACTGTTCCCAGAAGCATATACTGTACGTGACTTAAAATGCTAGAATATTGACACAAAGCGAGCCAGGCAACCCTAAGGAAAATTACTCCTTGGATATAATGTAGGCTCGTAACAGCTATTAGAGTACAAAATAAAACCCGCTGGGATCAGACTGACATATACAGCATTCTACCTACTCCTCAAACATTAGAAGAATTTCTTTGTGAAGGCATTCTCAAGGACAGCATTAAACTGACTTTTGTAACAATCTGCAACAGCTTTTTCGGCTTACAGCTTTTAGTACTAAATCTTTAGTTCGAATCAATATAAGTACTATATCCTCTACATTAATCAATACATTTGGTTCAATACACATTCTATTAAATTATACTTTCTAATCAAGATGTTCTGCTTCTATCCCCACATAGCTCCCTCCCTCCAAACTTCTTACTTTCAATTTGTCCTCAGAGAATGTCAGGATGCTGGGTTTTCTTGGCGGAGAGATGGGGGGCAAAGGAAAAATGGGCAAACCTAGCAAAACCTTAATTAAAACCCTAATGCCAAACAGAGAATTGCATTCCAATGTCATTATGGATTCCACAATTTCCACTGCAACAGTTTCTGTTTCTAGCTTGGTGGGAAGAAACAAAACAAAAACAAAAAAAAGGTTCAGGACCACGGAAAAGGAGTTCTGCTGCATCGCTGGTGCACAAAATAAAAGGGAAAAGGTTTTTGGTTAAACAAAGGAATGAAGGGACAGAGAAGGAACATTCACAGACTACTAAAGGACAACTACCACATTCATAAAACAAAAATTTCAAAGCCACCGCTAGCACAGTGGTTAGTCCTGCTGTAGTTATTCATGCCCTGATAAACTCCCGCTTGGATTTCTGCAATGCTTTATATGTGCTTCTGCCTCTTAAAATGGTCTAGAAATGTTAGTTGCTTCGGAATAGTTTTAGTTGCAAGAGCCTTTAAGGGAACAACTAGGCCTTCAGGGCTTGTGATCAATTTACCCAGTGAGTGGCCCCTCTCTCTGTGATTATAATCTAAAAATCTTCTTTGGAGGGGTCCTAGCAAGTGAGGCAGACTTCAGTAGTGGCCTCCCACTGTACAATGATGTCTTCACAAGGGCTTGCCTGGTACTTACTTAATATCCTAGAATTATTATTAGATATGTTACAAGTTTTTTCTCACAGAGGAGCATGAAACCACTTGAAATGACACAGAACAAACCTTCCTAGCTGCCTTAATATGAGTTTACAGCTCTTGAAATTGGACAAATATTTCAAGCACAGAACTACAGAGTTCAAGTCTTAATGCCATATATTTCAATGATTTAATGGAATTAGACTGAACTCCTGTGCTTATTTATCTGGAAGCAAGCCTCACTTGATTCAGAACAGGGTGATGTTGTGGGGGTGATGTATAAACCACAAAATTCTACTGCACTCATTGGCCAGCGTTTCCTATTTATATGCTTACTTCTTCAACATCTGTGTAAGATTCTGGATTGCAACAATTGCCTTGTTCCCCTTATCAGTTCAGTCACTATGGACCTAAAAATAAACTCCCTCCCCCCCGCTTTTCTTTTTATATTTCTCACCATCCTAGGCAAGAATATTTAACATTCTTTAGGCAACTTTACACTATCACAGAAAAAGGTAAAAAACACGGTAAGAGACAAGATGAAAAAGGAGTATAGAAAATGGGGACTGAAGCAGATCTTCTACTATTCAGAATAGTTTCTTGCAGCATAATTAATTATTCTCCAAATTAACAGGCCCCAAATTAAATAATCTCTTACAAATCTTCCTGATTGGGAAAGAAAAGTCACTTTTGTTTACTCAAAGCTATCTTAACCAGCAAAGAAAAATAGTCAGTCAACTGCAATCTCTCTATATCAATAGCCATCATGGTTGTAAATATACAGAAATACTGCTGTCAATATTGATACCCTTATCCTGGGCATTATTCTGAAAGTGCTATAATTCTGCATAAGGGAGGAGTTCCCACAGTGAGTGGCAGCTTTCTTGCTATGATGTTGCCATGCCTACCTGCCTTCTAATTCCTCCGCAGTGGGGGAAGAGCAAAAGTAAGTGGACAACAATAGCATTGTGGCAGCAAAGGCTTTTCTACTCAAAATGTAGCTGTATATGTCTCAAAACTGATCTACACATGAAGCATAGAGATGTAATAGAGACTAAACAGTTTTTGTCTGGACACTATGGTTTTTAATGCTCTCTTACGTTAAAAAGTCGTATTATTAGAAAAACCACCATGGTAGAAAAAGGTTGAATAGAATCTCTCCCTGGTGTGCTTTTTTTAAAATCTTCAGGGATATATTTGGCCAGCAGACCAGATACAGATACATAAATCAAAGGTTGGATCTATACATGCAGAATACTATCATTCCATTATTTCAGATTTCCGCCAAAGAAAAACACTTTTGAATGCACATTTGTGTATGTATATCCATAAGAAGATACAAGCCCATTTTTTATAAACAGACTTGCAATCTAGCTCTTTAATTTGGGAAAAGAATGTGCAAATATATGTTCAAGCAAGTAACTGAGACATTTTTTCATAGCATTTTGCCAATACAGTTGCTCAGATTCATCCATCTTTACTTTTCATGAGCAGGGTTTGAAGTGATGACTGGAGCAATGTCTTGCCCTATATCTGTGACTCCTTTTCACATTTGGACTCCAATGAAGTGGACAGCCTGATCTCCAGTATGGATCCTGCCACCTGTGGGTTCAATCCATGTGCATCCTGACATCTTTGGGCTGCTGGTGGGGAGGATGCTTGGCCACATCTGGGAAGTGGTCAGTACCTCATTGGAAGAGCTGGTGATGTCAGCAGCCTTGAAGGAGGCTATGGTGTATCCTCTTCTTAAAAGGCCCTTCCTGGATCCAACTATACTTGACAACTATCACCCAGTCTCCTATTTGACCTAGGGTCTGAATGGAATGCAACAAGCTAAAGCTGAACCCTTGCAGGATGGAGCTGTTCTTTGTAGATAGGGGCTGTCCATCAGCTCCCCTGTGGATTCTTGATGGAAGGGTACCATCCCTAAAGAAGCAGGTTCATTACTTGGGAATCCTCCTGGATTCATGGCTACTCCTAGATATGCACAGCTTTGGAAGGCACACATCTTCTCACTTCATAGAGTGAGAAGATCTTGCAACAATAAGATTACCCCTTACCACCACTTCTCTGGACTACTGCAATGTGCTCTATATGGGGTGCCTTTGAAGACCAGTAACAAACTGCATTTAGTGCAGAATGCAGTGGTCCATTTGGCAGGTGTGCATTGCAACGAACATGTTACACTTGTTTTGTTTTGCTTCCAATAGGTTTTTGCATGCAATTTAAAGTACTGACTTTAATTTATAAAGCCATAGAGGTACTTGAATGAACATGTTCTCAAGCCAGAATCAACAAACCTGATACATGCTTACTGGGACAAACTGCCTGTAGTCTACCACTTTTATTAGACGAAGGGAGCTGAGCTCTAGAGATGTTGTTTTCAGTTATGGTGCTTATTCTCTGAAACAGCTTTCTTCCAAAAGTTAAATTAGCACCCCCACCTTAAAGTGGTCCAAAAATCACTTCATCTGGAGATTTTTTTTTTGAAACCCACAGTCACAATACCCTGGAGAACCCCCAGAGCTGTGCATGCATTGGCTTCTGTCTGAGCCAGGCATCCATAAGAGCTGTTATGGTGAGCGCTGATTCAGAAGCAGAGACTAATAATGTGCAGCCAGCTTCAGATTCAGAGGGAGAGATTGACAATGCGCAACCGGAGTTACCGGCAGAACTGCCACCTGAGCAGCTGCAGGCAGAGGCGGCAGGGCTGTCCTCACAACTGCCACTAGTCTGAAGACGAAGAGGCTGAACTGCCACCCCCTCCCAGCACGAGGGCTCACTGTGCAGAGTGTAGAGCAGAGCAAAGGCACTCAGCGAGGTTACTCGTAAGGAGGGAGCTCACCTTCCTAAATGAGCCACACCAGGACTGTGCTTATTTAAGAAGAGCTATGAGCTTGAATCTCTCCATTGGTGATAACCATTCACAAATCCAGACTCCGTGTGCCTTGCCTTTGGACTCGAACCCACGTGACTCTGAACCTGGACTGGATGATGACCTTGCTATGATATTTTGGACCCTGGATTTTGCCTGACTACTCTTGTGCCTGCTCCTTGGATTTTGGACTATCTCTTGGGCAAGTTTGCTGGGACTTGTAGGGACTTGTTTTCTCTTGTGTGTGTGTGTTTGCACATACCTTTCCCTCTGCTTGCTGTTTGCTTAAAACCCATCTAGTAAAAGTTTGCAACCACCTCTTTGTGTACTTGTGTGTGCTTGGCCTGGGACAGGACAAGAGCTGGCTTATATGTTAGTCCCTTCCATACCATCATGTTAAAGTGTCTTTAACTGGAACATGTAACTGGACCATGTTGTCTGATGTACTGGTTCCCTACTGCAATCTCACCAGTGAAATTTTAGTGTGCCATGCATATGGCACAATACACATGTCATGGCGTAGATCAGGGTTTTTCAAACTGTTTTGCGCTGCATGAACTTGATGGGATTCAGTAAGAAACAATGGGCAAAAAAAAAAAGTTCACTCAGTCAACTTTCTATCACTAGAGCTTTCCCTCTTGATCAGGGGTTCCAGGAATTGGACCACCTGCTTCCAAAGGTAACTGTCCATCCAGATGCTCTGACAGAAAGGACACACCTTGGGTCCCTTCATTGAAAACAGTATCATCTTATGTAACTCAGGATGTGTACCTTCTTGGTGGTGGCCCCTGCTGTCTGGAACAATTTTTCCCCAGCATACAATTTGCCCAACCCTACAGAACTTATAGGGAAGTGCTTAAGACCTTGCTCTTTCCCTTGGCCTTGGGGTCAGTGAGACAAGCCCCCAGTTGAAAGTTCCCCACTTTCTGTAAAAGACTACAGTTCTGATCATTTTGTTGTTTTTAGTATGTTTTATTGAGATATGTTGTTTTGCTTGATCATGGTTTTTCTTTTCTTCCTTTTCCTTTGTGTGTCACCAAGAGATGTTGTGCAGCCATACATCTATATCTATATCATCTATATATCTATATCTATATACTACTAGTTCAAACAATACCCTAACTCTATCCTCTGGATGTGTCTTAGGAACAGAGTATAACTGAAATAGTCATATCTATATGGCAAGCATATGCTGCTATGTTTCAGGCAGTTTATTATGCTGCAGTTATTAAAAGCTCACTGACACCATGGTTTGTCACTAAGAAAGAACAGGAAACCCAGTTAAAACTCACTTTCCAATTCACCTGACACTTTATAACAGTGCTTTTATGAACTTGATGAAATAAAGGTTTGATAAATTCAAGGGATGAGAAATTGTAAGCAAGTCAGCCCCCTCCCTCAGAATTTTTGTATGCATGCCATTCCACTAGATGCGTAATGCCTGAATTATTCCTAACAAGTTGGGAAAGAAATACAAAAGATTCCATGCTTTTCTGCGACAGCTCCAGTACAACAGAATGACATGGGCTTTGATAGACAAGACCATCTAATCAAATATTCAGGAATTAAGTCAGTGCATTATGGACAGATGTGTTCATGTGCCAGTTGTTGTTATGCTTTCATTTTTTCCCCTTGTAATGTTTAATTTATCATGCTGGTGCTTTTTAAACAAGAACATCTGTAAACAAGTTTAAGTACAACCTCTCTCATTTTACATCTGTGTGCTTTGCTCTTTCTCCATGCCTTAATTGTAGATATCTTCATAAGAAATAAATCTGTAGCAGGAGGAGAATGATAAACCAGGAAATCTGATAGGCTGTATGGTGTTTATAATTTACATGAATAAGCATTCTCTACTTGCTTAAATGAGAGTGCAGAACTGGTTCTGGAAACACAATCCATGGCAATGCACACATTTCTTTATAGGTCAAAGCCAATTAAATAAACTACCGCTAAATATTTAACAGCTCTGCTTAGTAATTAGTGGCAAATAACAGGAGCTTAAATTGATAATCACACAGGTGTTTTTAAAACTAAGCCAACTGTAATGTCACTCACATCCATTTAACAAGGTTTATATTTCTATATGTAGCACCACAAGGTATGTTTAAGGAATTTTTCTCCAAAGGTACAATGTATTCATTGATATCTAAGGCAGGTTCATATCTAATTATTTTGGTGTGGGGTAGGTGAACGAAGTATGTGAATTTCAGAACCTGCATAATTTAAGCTTTCAAAAGGCCACTTAGATTGCAATCCTTTACACATTTACTGGGGCAAATTCACTGAAAACAATAGACTTGTAAAGACTGGGGTGATAATTAAAATGGAGATGAATCACTAATCTGTGATATTAGGGATTAAATACAACAGTGGACCTCCTTTAAAACAATCTGGTTCAAAATATAAATCAGACATATACTGCACGTTTATGCAAAGTAAGGGAATCACTTCTGTAACATAAATACTGTATATGTCTCTAGCTCTTCCACTTCTTACAAATATGGTATGTACATGGTGGATTTACTTCTTTTTCTGAACATACTTCTCCTGTGATAACATATTGTAACACAGAATAAGCTGCTAAGTCTATCTGTTTGGACTGTGTGAAAATAGATACCCCAAATAAGGGGTCTGGATTAGATATTCTGCAAACTTCTTTCCATGATAAAGGCTGTCATTCCATGCACATTTCAGTCACTCTTGTATGAAAAGATGAGATCAAATGGAAAGTATTGGTGGAGGAAGAGAGTAGATTTACTAGTTACTATTCTGCAAAATACATGACCTGCAAATAAAAGGAAAATTATGTTTATTGAATTGCAGAAAGAAGATATGCAGTTTTGTTTTATATTTTTATACCAGTGCTGAGTATGATTAATAAATTGAACCTAGGTTTACATGTTTGCTGACTATCCATATTAACAATAGCTGAAACCTGTATGTTTTCAAAGATCTCCGATCCGATAAAATGACATTATATTCATAATATAGTGAAAACATCCTATTTCCATGATCCCAGATAGCAGGATTGAAATTACTTTAAAATTACTTTTTTCTTGTTTTTTTTTTTCCATTATTACAACTATTAGCACATTTTCTATAGTGGACCCCATGATCTGGAGTATATTTCCCCAGAGGCACATACAACATCCTCCCTTCTTGCATTCTGCAAAGCAGTTCAAATATTTTTGTTCCATTGTGTTTGCAGCCTTGATTGATTGTAGGCACTTCAACTCCATAGGTATTTGTTTTAATCTATTGTTTTTTATTTTTCTACCTACTTTTCTGCCACCCAAGTTTCATGTTGGGGTGGTCTACAAATATTATAAGAATGAATGAATGAAAACACTGAAGGGCTTCATAATGCCTAGTATATTAGGCACAATGCTGCACTCATTCTCTATGGCATTGTTTCTAGAGTTCCTGGAGGATCCTTCTCTTTTTCTCTCCATGTCTTTGATATTTATGAGTCCTCTGCTGTCACCATCCTCCCAACTATGCCCTTCCTATGACATCCTCTATAATTCTCAGTGAGAACTAATGGCTCAGTTGAATTGCCTCTTTCACCTTATCCAGACTTTACAGACTGTTCTGTGCTACAACCTGACTACGTATCCACATCCAGTGGGAATTGTTGCCTATTGCCTAGCTTTTCTCTTCCTCCCATCAATCTGACAATATTTCTGATATTTCTGCATGTCTCAGAAGCAAGAGAGCTAAGAAAGTAAGGAAATGAGAGAGCTACTGCAGATGAGGTGCTTTCTTGAATGTCTTTAAAAATACACACACACACACATACACACCCTGATCTTTCAATGGGACAGCTATGAATAATTAGATGGGCTGCAAGGAGGCCTCCCTTCAGGTACCCTAAACAGACAGATTTCTAATTCTGGAGAAGATGTTGACTTACGCATTGGAAAATGCTGGATAGCATGATTATCTTTGGGTTCATAGGATGTTTATATTAAGTTTTGAGCAATGATTCATCTGTTAATGAATATAAATGAAGTGAAACCAAAAACCTTATGATCAAGACATTCAGGAGGCCCCTTTTAAGAGTAGTTTTCTTACCTTTCTGAAATATAAATGCAGAGGGGAAAAAACAGCACAAGTTTGCTGTGATACGTTATAACATCCAGTAACATTTTATGTCTTTACTGCAAACTTGATTGTAAACCTATAGTGTCCTCATTCTTGGATATTTTGCTCCAGATGTAATCACTTACACTTGTGCAAAGGAGAGGTAACTGCTACCAGAGCAAAATACTGGAATATTATAGTTACTCTATTCAACCATGACTGACTGTTCAAGGGGCAAAGGCAAACAGACACATTTTTTCCCCTGATTTTAGGTAAGAACTATTATCACATTTTCATCCACAATTAACTGTCAGTATCTTTTATTTTCTTGAGTTATCCAGTCTCCTAAAAGTAATCAATATATCTGGTGATTAAAAATCACGATCAGCATGTTCAAGAGTCTAACTGCCATAACACTGGAACAACTCACAGTGTGTAGAGACTTTATCCGTTCAATGCATTATAGTGTTATCCATTTTACAGAATGGCACAGAAAGAAATTCTCCTACATAACTGACTGCCCACCTGATATTAAATGATCTGGCACTTCAGGAGTTAATCTATGCTGGCCAGAAAGAGATTGACTTCTCTCAGCTTTGAAATATAGCACCTTTAAGTCATGGACTATTGATATACTTGTTAACTTACCACCACCAACAAAAAAAGGTAGATTTTTTTGTAAGACTCTTCAAATAATGAAAACTGTAAAAGGAAGTTAGTACAAAACAAGAGAAATAGTGGAAACTATATTGAAAAAAATGCCTTGGGCTTAGAAAACTATTGCATGAATAATAAGAAAAACAAGGTAGGTCCAATTATATTTTATAATAATTAATCAAAGGTTGCATTTGACAATACCCTACTATGATTTATGATTAGTTATGAATATCATATGATCCTACATAGCTTGCCAATTGTTGCCACAGTTGCAATTTTAGGATTTCACATCATCTGGCAACAACTTCTCTCCTGGCTAAAAACAATCCCCTGAAAAACTCTTGGATTGTTTTATGTTTCTTTCTCTTAGTGACAGGTAAACAATTTAAGGAGGAAACATAATTGACTGACACATATCATAGTAATGGCAAGTTGCCTGAATGAGCTGCTTGTCTCTTATTTACAGTATATACATCTAAAATCATGGTGGTAGTGAGGAAGGACCACCTGCAGCTCACTGAAGAAACTTTCTAAAGTGAAATATTTTCTTGACCCCAGAAAAAAACAAAATCTTGGCCATCAGGTGGTGATTCATCATGCTGCAGCACACTTACACTTTTGAAAAAGTAAGCTATAAACAAGCAAACACAGTAACGCTGCTAAGCGTAAAGGAGCAGGCAACGGGAAGCCTTCTTTTTAATCAGATCTCAAAGGAATTTGTCATACTGAAGTGGCACTTATTCTAATTTAAAGCTCTTATGATTACTTTTATCTTTGAGAAGTGTATAAACTAACAACTTCGTTAAAAAGACTAGGCTCTCAAAATATATATGCAACAAAAACAGATTTGAGGGTGGGGGGAGTCATTTTCCTTTCAACATACTTTTTCTAACAATGAAAGGAAACATGTGTTTGTGGTTATGATGAAGTCCCTGAAGTTCAATAATATTTCTACCTTGGATCTTCACAATCAGCAAGATCTGTACTGTCATATCATCATGTTTAAGCCATATTGTCATTGCAGTTTCTGTTCAGCTTCTTGAAAAACCTTATGTAGCTCTGTTTTTAGGTTACCTTTGCTATAGATAAACTTAATCTGGGCTACAGGTTCCCCTTCTATTTTCACTTTATATATCATTTTATTTTATTATTCTTTCTTTCAGGGTTTGTGTGCCTACATGAAAAATAGTGAATAAGTCCAATTTTATATGGAATGTCTAACCTTTCTAAGACAGTGACAGATCAAATGTCTCACTTAGCTCCTACTACAAATGTCTTCTACTGCTTCCACTGTTTGAAGGAACACTTGAGGTAGAGGGCAAACCAAATTACCAATTTCTTTAAACATTATCTATTTCTTTAAACAAATGTCCATAACCTGAAACTTTGTCTTTGGGATTTTAAAAGCAGCAGATGTATACCATTTCCCCCTTTCATGCTGAAAATGGTTCCATCCTCAATGATGATGAGTTAAATCTTGAACGTACAATTTACTGCATATAGTCTAGTCCTTAGTACATGGATTATTTATGCATGCAGCCAAAAATAATATATAGAGAAGCTACACATGTAGCAGAGAGAAGGATGATATTGGTCAGTGGAGCTGCTATGATGAGTCAGTAGTCACTGAACAATATCAAGGCCCACTGCATCAAAGGAAAGCAGACTCATTCCTGCTTTGTCTAAGGATTTGGGACAAGTGAGAGCAGAAGGTCTACATAAATTAGATCAAAGGCTGTAGCCAGACAAGTGCTGCTATGTACCTTGTCCATTTCTTATATTAGACAAAAAAAAGTCTAAATACAGAATGAGAAGGCTGCATTGTATTTGGTACTGAATGTGATACCCTGCCATGCTCCTATTATTTATGTGGCTAAAAAGCTGTTAAGATCCAAATTGCATCTTGTCACACAAAAGGAAATAATGAAAGTGGACTTCAAACATATCGTCAACTGCATATGCACATTGAGCTGGAAGAAAGTTTGTCATCTCTTTGAAGACAGAATACTTTGTAGATGTTTCCTTTTTAAAAAGATTGAGGGCAGTAGTCTGAGTTACAATGCTGTTTGTAGTAGAAAATAGTTTTATATTGACCAGACAGTACATTCCTTCAAATCCACTTCGTATGATGTAAGGAAGCCCAATGCTGAGCATTCTATGTAGCAACCCTCTTCTCTAGAACAGCTTGTTTCTGAAATGTGGATGGCCCCACCCTCATGGCTTTCCAAAAGCAGGTGAAAACATGACTCCTCTGCAGGACCTTTGGGCATTAATTTTACATAGTAGTACCAATCTTCATAATTTTACAATTTTTTAGTTTCTTATTCTTAATTACTATTTCAATCATTTTATACTGATTTTGAATACTGTTTTTTAACAAATAAATTCTCTAAAAGACCTGGAGTCCAGTAATTTAATTTAATTTAATTTAATTTAATATATATATATATATATATATATATATATATATATACACACACGCACACACACACACACACATACATACACACACACACACACACACACACATAGTTAGTTAGTTAGTCACATTTGCAAGACTACAAAACTTCCACTGTTATCAAAATATATGTCATAAAATTGCAGGTGATTGTATAGTCATAATGATTTATACTGATTGTGACAAATCAGCCTTTTTTTTGCAAAATAGATTTGAGCCTTCTTTTCTCAAAGAAATATTATTAAAGCTATTTAACATTCAGAGATTGTTATGTAGGGAAGGACTGCCACTGGAAATCCAAGTGCTGCAGAATCCTAGTTGCTGAAGTCACAATTGGATATTACACACATAGCAAAATGTATGTGCATCTCAATGCAAATTGCAGTATTTTCTCATAATGATGGGTGCAGGGCCAGTCCTACTATTAGGAAAAGTCAGGGAGTCACTTCAGATAGCTGACTTTTGTGTGTCATAAAAAGACAGCAAGTTATTTATTAATGTAAGTTACAGAGACTGATGCTTGTCTGTGGGTGTGTCTATTTCCCAGTTGCTAAAATTACCTGGCAATCTGTATTTGATATTGTACTTTAAGCATCAAAATACCTTTGGCCAGCTCTGAGTGAATCCATAAAACACTGACAGCTGAAGTCATAACGATTTTGAAAGTCTGAACCCCTAAATTAGGCTTAAAATCAACCAGGTTGTAAATAAGATTAATCTAGGTAAAAATAGTCCTAATCTATGTAAAAAAAAAAAAAACCTACCTAGCAAGTGGGTTCCATTCTGGTAGTTAAATGCTTCATGTAACTTCTATCACCCCTACCTATTCATAGGACACTGTGTTCTTGATATCTCACTTCAAGGTCACTTCATCAAAAGAATGGGTGAAAGAAAAGGTAGTGTCCTGCCTCTGCTAAAATAACTGTGTAAATAGCAGTTGTAGGGTTTCCATTCTTTTAACTGAGTAACTTGTTTTTTTGCTTGCTGGTTATACATTTTTTTGCCTCTCGTTTTGGATTGTACTGTTCATTATTATTCCTTTACCATGGGATCCCTTTGGATGAAAGTTATTTTACTACTTTTAAAAAGCAGACAGTCAATTTTCTATAAAGTATGATTTAGATGATGGAGGAACAACAGGAAGGCCCTTTATGAAACCTGCAACTCCATCCTCATGTATATTAGTCATATCACATCCTCCCCCAATTTATTAATATCACAACCCAAGGTGTGGGGCCACGTCTGGCTGCCTTAACTTGAGCACCAGACAAATTTGATCCTCAGACTCTAAGACAGTGCAAGAATTAGCAGCTATTTCCTAGTATTTTATTCAGTTTAAGTTCACCCACTGCCTCTTGGTTACCCCAGCAAAGTGATCCTCTGCAACTGTTTGCTGCTTCCTGTTGAAAACAGATTTCTGCATGTCACATTCCATAACCTTCCCTACCTCTTCCACCTTCTCTCTCTCTCTCTCTCTCTCCAACTGCCCGTGCTGTATTATAAGTGGTTCAAGGGTTATGTAGAACTTGCTTTCTCACTGCTGAGAGTAAAGGTGGGAGGGAAAGACAGGCTTGTGTTTTGGAAGCATTCCTGTGAAGTCTCTTTCGTATGTGCATGTGCTTGAAGACAGCCCAATGAAACGGAGGAACAGAGATACTAAACAATGCTGCATAAAGTTGCCGACTGTTCGGCTACAAGCCAGAAAATGAATCCAATTTTTCATTCTGTCGTTATAAATATTTCAGTACAAATGGTACTGATTTTCTGCAACTGTGGTTAAGCAGAGGGCCTCTGAGTGAATATTAAAAGAAGTAAAATAAAACAAAGAAAAAGAGTGAAAAACAAGGGGGATATAGGAAAAGAAATTAATGTTAGCAAACCAATTAATTTCTTCCTTTAAATTCACCAGACATTGGGAGAAACTACACTATAACGTAGCCCATGACTCAAAGAAGATAGGAAGAAAAAAAAAACATTTACCCTGCTCTTCTTCTGACAGTTTCTCATAAAATATCTGCAGTCCATCTATCTTTTAGTACTCCAGGCTCCTCTGGAGAGCAGAAAATAGTAGTTTAAAGCTCACTTCTGTGCCAGACTGCAGGAGATTGCTTTCCACAGGACCCCTGCTGATGGAGGCCTAGGGGAAGAGGCCCAGGAGTTATTCAATCAGCCCAGGACTCTGGGGCGGCTGGGGGTCCTTTGAGGGCTGATTATAAAGCTGCCCTCCTGTTGCCTGCCTCAGAACAGAATGAAATGAGCAGCCGCGTGCTGAGCAGATCCTGCAAGAAGGAATTTCACCTGTCATGGAGTTTGTCAGAATTTCAGGATTTATCTTGGTGCAAAATTAATAAAATACCAAATAGGATTTCAACCTGGCTACTCGGCCATGTCATCTTAAAGTGATCTTTCACCTAAGAAAACCTGGACACTGAATTGCTCAAGTCACTCTTGCCCTATCTATTTTAGAGCTGTGGAACTTTAGCATGATAGTCCTCTCATTAAACAGGATGAGAGGATGAAAAACCCGGCCCAATCTAGTATCTGCAGTGTGATATAAAGTTTCCTTGGAGCAGATGAAAAGCAAGGGTTGGGGTGGGTATAAAACTTAAAAAGTCTCTTGGAACTTTCATATTTTCTTAATCAGATTCATGGAACAGCAGAGTCGCAAAATGCAAGGTGGATAACTCTGCTCCTTAAAACAAACAAACACACAAACCCCCAGATGAGTGCTCCAGTGGCACAGATCACAGCTTGAGATTTTTAAAAGATCCATCAAAGAAAAACTTTTAAGAATAGTAGGGTGTAGCTTATCAGGTAAAATCACCTGCACTATCCAATGTTGTTGATACTTTTTGCCAAATTGTATTATATTATGCACAGGGCTCCGGATCATAATATGCTAGGTAGCTGGAAAACAATTAATATGTTGCGGTTTAAGTGCTAGTAAAATGCACTGCTCCCAAACAGATAAGATAAAATATTTTGATCCAGTGCAACAAATGAATCATTTCTCTTTTGTGCTATAAACTAGTATAAAAAACACAGAACATTAAATAGCTAGAGATTATTTTGATAGCAAAAATCAAAATAGATGGAGAATATACTCACAAACATACATGCAGAGAAAGTCATTTCTGCCACAGTTCACAGCACAGTGAACCTCTTCTGACATCACATCTGTTAAAATTATTCACAGGCATCTGAGGTCTAGTTTTGATTTATGTTTTAAAGATGTGTTATCAACAAACGACAACAACCCACACTGTGAAATCCATAAATAAATCTTGTTGTATTGATGCAAGGTATATATCTATTTCCATCTTTATTGTAGTCATACAACCAGGAACAGCAGCAAGGGGTCATAGTAATAAGAATGCCATCACAAATCTCTCTGGTCCAATTCTGACCCGCCTATGCTTCAATCAAGGCTGTTGTCACATCTCAGGTCTCTTCAGGCAGCCCTTTCACCCTATAAAAATCTTCATATGGGGTCTAGTCTAGATACAACTCTGTTTGCTTATAATCTCTGTACATGTGACTCCCATGCCTTGGGAAACATGGAAGCAATTAATTCTATGCCTCTGAGTGGTTTGCTTCAGTTGCAGGAGCAAATAAACAGAAGGAAAGCAGAAATAGTTGCCTGTGCAAATTAGGCAATGGGTGGGTAAATACACTTCCATTTGCTGCACTTCAGGCAAATGCTGGCTACAAACGCTTATATAATGCGTGCGCGTATACACAGACACACCACACACACATAGCCAGCATACTAGTAAAAGATTCAGAATATTAAAAAAACCCATTTACTGCTGTACCTTTGGCATAAAAAACCCCTTCAAGAAAGCAAAGCAAATTAGAGACTCCCTAAGTCTGAGAATCAGTTTGAAAGAGGCATATACCCATTGGTACAATATTTTCAAAAAGGGGGCTATAATAAATCTTTCTTTCAGCCCTTCTCCATTTAGACAACAATTTAACACTGATACAGATCATCAAGCCACTTCTGCCAAGCAGAAGCAGTTTGACAGTTTTAACACCAAGAGATCTCACCGTAAAGAGAATCGGCAACGGCATGCAAGTGAAGGCACAGATGGTGGGAGGGAATGCAGGGTGCTCTCAGCAGGCTACAGTAGAGATGCATTAACTCCACAGAGGGATAAGGACTTCCCACCAGTATAGTCATGAATTATAACTGAGCATGGGAGTGAGTTCTTACTGTCTCTGCCACAGCAAATATACAGTTCCATTTTCTTTCACAATCACCTTTCACCTTGACAAACTCAAAACAAAGCAAAATGCACTCTTAATAACTAATGGTACAGCATTTCTCTAAACGGTGCAGTGTGTATCTTGTAACTTTACCTATACTGTTGGTCTCTGCCCACAGATTATGCTGGAGATATATTTTGCCTTTAGTGATAATAATGCTTTAGAGCAGGGATGGGCAATATGGCTTTCCTTATATTGCTGAATTGTAACTCTCGTTATCCCAGCCAGAATGACCTATGCAAAGGAATGATGGAACCTGTAATTCAGAAACATTTGAACAGCTGTATCAGTTGCAGATAAATATGGATCTATCCATAAGTATATTTAATTTAAAATAATAATATTTTAAACTTTACCTAGCTGCTACACTCACACACACTTTGTGTGTGTGTATGAATGACTTCAAGCCAGTCTTGACTCCATGTGATCATAGACCACAAGCCCATGCAGTTTTCTAAGCAACATTTTCAGAAACAGTTTGTCATTTCCTTTTTCCTAGGGCTGAGAGAAAATGACTGGCCCAAAGTCACCCAGTTTTCTCCCATGCCTACGGTATGACTAGAACTCAGGTTTCCATCTCCTAGGCTCTCAGTATCTATAAATGGGCATTGGTTAATAAACAGGCCTTGCTGAAGTGCAATGATTGGGTAGTATTCATTTCCTATAGCACGAAGACAGGTAATAATTAAGAAAGAAATCCAAAATAAAAATGTAATTCATACACAAATGAATTAAGTCTGCAATCCTCTATATGCTGAAGTCTGGAATATTTCCCAGTGAACCCAAGGAGTTTGCTTTTGAACAGACATATATAAGATAGTATGGGTACGGGTGGTATTTATCAGAAAAGGGCAACTGAAAAGGTCAAGCATAAAACATGCAAACTGAGGCCCCTTCTCACCACATTTGCACTTCCCAATCCCCCAAGCAAGGCTTGGAATGCAGTAAGGTGGCATAAGCCAACAAAGGTTCTGGAGAGAGCTTGTGTGAACATGCCCTAATGGTTCTAGACAGACACTGCATCTGAGTTAGAGATGTATGTAAAAAAGATTTGATTCTAAAATATAAAAGTCTATTTTAAGAATTAGTCAAGCTCAGCCTTTTTCTTCATAGAGTTTCTTCCTGAACCAAGCACTCCCCAGATGTGTTAGAAGACAATTCCTATCATCCCCAGCTTGCCTGCTGATCAGAGATCACGGATGTTGTAGTTTGACAGATACATTGGAAAGACCCAGACTAAGGCTATTTTGGCACAATGCTATTTGATATAACGTACCATAATGTTTTTAATGTCCTTTAAAAGATTCCAGAATAATCTACTCACTGAATGAAGAAGCTATTTAAGTCCAGTCCCCTGCTCAGCGCAGGAATCCAAACTGAAATGTCTGAGAGAAGAGGACAATCTTGCCTTCACTTGGACACATCCTGTGGAGGGGAGTCCACTACTGCTCTAGGAAATTGGTTCTGCGGTTGAACTGCTCTTTCAGCTCAGAAGTTTTTTCTAGCACTCAGTCAGAATCTGCCTTCCTGTAACTCTATTTACATTTTTAAAATAATCCTATGTATCTCATCTCAAGGGAAAGGAGTCCTCTGCCAAATTGTCTTGCCCTCAGCAAAGTCATCAATGGCAAAGATTTATTGTTTTAGGCAGTTTAAGAATTTCCCCACTTTTAAAAGGGGGCGTTTATCCTGTCTTTCACTTTCGTTTAAAGCTTCAGTGTTCCTGTTCTAAATGACAGCACCGCAAGCACTGCTTTTAAGCATGATTCATCCTGCCTACCACATCTCAGGTTTTTACACTGAGCATCACTCTCTCACGAACAATGGAATCTTGCTCCTTCATAGCTGCTGGGCAGAGACTGTTACTAGCTGTAGACTTGCCACCAAGTATTACAATAAAGACTACAAATGGGAATGCCTCTTAAAATACAGGTTCTGCTTTGGAAATGCCTTGCTCTAACAAATGCTTGTCAACAGACGTAATGTACCTTTTCTACAAATGTATAACATAGCAATCGGGATTTTATTATATTTGGTAGTTTTTAAAACTGTTTTAGTCTACATTTTATACCGGAATTTTATTGTATAGTTATTGTTTTATGCTGTAAACTGCCCAGAGTCCCTCCGTTCGGACGAGATGGGCGGTGACAAATTTGATAAATAAATAAATAACTTCCGTGAAAACTGCACCTAAATTAACTCCCCCCCCCAATTTCAGGAATGGGATGAATCTTAATAAAGCTTAGATTTCTGCTGCTCCTCTTTTGTATCATTGACAAACATCACTTGTTCATCCATCATGATTTCATAATGGTGCTTTATAATAAGAACATGCTTCTAAGGAGGCTGCTGCTGCCCACTTATGAAGAAAACCTCTCTGCATCCAGAGACTTTTGCCAAATACAGCCCAGTCATAAATACCCCCCTTGTGGGGCAAGATGCTTGAGAGGGTGGTATCTGTGCAGCAGCCGCAGACATGCTGATAACATTCAGCTATATCTCTGCAAAACATCTTAATCAGTAGAGCTGTGCATATCATGAAATACTATGCAGTGTTTAAATGCAGTAATGGAATAGATAAGGATCAGCAAATCTGAACAAGATGAGATGTGAGCAGTTTAACAGCAGAACCAATTCTTGGATACTGGAGTTTACCTCTATACTGCATACTGGGAGCTGCACTCCCCCAGAAAGAAATGGCATGTAATTAGGGCTGTTCCTGGGGTCACTGTTGCCCCTGGAAACTCAAGCGACCTACACAGCTAGGAGTGCCTATTGACAGCTTTGGTTGATAAACCAGATATATCCTTTCCTGGACAGGTTGCTAACCTCATGTTTGGACTTCTGTGATGATACTCTTGCACTTGATCCAGAAGCTGCATTGTACCTTTACTAAAGGGACTACACTGGCTGCCAATTAACCTCCAAGTCAGGTCAAGGTTTTGATCATCTATATACTACTAAAGCTCTTGTGTCTGTCTGTACTTTGTAACCTTTAACTGGGTGAAACGGTGCATCGTAAGACGATTTTTGAACCAAGGTACTTCAAATGGGCTAACTTACAGAATGTATCCAAAATCTGGGACCCATGACTCCTGTGGAACAGAAATTTGGCAAATTTTGTAAAACATTTTATGACATAAAAATTATCATAAAACACTTTATGACATAATACAAAATGTCATAAAATATTTCCTGTGGTCAGCTCCTGATGTTTGACAGGGCTATACAGTTCAACATTGGCTACTTTCAAGGCAGATATCTCTCTCCCTGAATTTTAAAGAACTTTTCCAGTACATTAGAAGCTCTGCCACTGTTGAAGGCATTGAGGAATCTGATAAGGAAATATCTCTGAAACGATGACCCAGTGGGTCACAAGTTGTCTAGTAATGTATAAGGCCTTAAACAACTTAGAACCAAGATATCTGTCAGATTGCTTTTGCCATCTGGTCTTAGTGACCTGGTAGCCACTAAGAGAAGATCCTGCTATGTGTATCAAGAACTGCTGAAAGTTACTTGCAGGTGAGTCTTCTCTGTGGTGGTACCCATGTTCTGGAATGCTCCCCCCATGAAATTTGGGAGGTGCTGATTATAACATCTTTTACATGTTACTCAGCTATTCACCAGGTCTTTTTGATAGAAATCTTAGAAGAACTGTGTTTTCTATTTCACATTGCACCTTTGTGATAAATGTATTTTATTTCTGTTTTTATGATAATCTGCTTTGAGATGCTTTGGCATGAGTAATGGAATGGAATGGAATGAATAGGATGGTTTGTTGGACCAAGAAAACTGCCCCAAATATGTTCCCATTGTGGAGCTGAAAACAGTTGCTGAGTTGATAAGGGCAACATTGCTTTCCTGGAAATGAATTTATGGCTGCATCATGCTGCCATTTGCTGCAGGAAAGTCCACCTGTTCATACTAGGAGACTGTGGCCTCTTCTGGCATAAGATGGAATCATGTTAGACAAAGAACCATTCCTTTTTTTTTTTCCTGCCATTTTTCATTCATTTTGACAAAATAAATTTCACTTTAAAAATTCTTTCAAAGAAGAATTTCCCTGAAATTCTCATGGGTGGAGTATGCTGTTTTTGCACAAACGTAATTATACGGTGGCCAAAGGATGTATGTGAATGTCCTTGAGTGGCCTATAGCCTCTCTCCTGATTACCACTGCTAAGTGGAAGAGTTACCGATAGGGATAATCCCATGGAAGATTTTTGTTTCCTGAGGAGGGAATTAGTTGACTGTTTCAAAATCCCATAAATTAATATAGCCCTGGGCAGTACAGATGGAAATATTCTGAAGAAGCCTTAATCTTCTAATCATCTTGTTTAATAGTCTCATTGTTATAGCCTCTTAGCACAGAACAGTATTTTACTATTTCACCCAGGCCTTTGGCTAGAAAGAGTGAGATCCCTTGCTTCATTGCACTTGCCATCTTTTATCTTTATCTTTTATGTTTTATTGATGTTATTGTAATTTCTTTGTTTGATTGTTGTGAATTGCCCAGAGTCATTGAGAGTTGGGAGACATGCAAGTTTAAATAATAATAATAATAATAATAATAATAATAATAATTTATTTTTACAGATAGCAATAGAACAATATTTTATTATTTTTACTTTATGAAAGTGTATAGTTACTGTCTTATATATAGATTTTAATATATTATCAAATATAGTTTTAATATTAATATTAATCTATTGGGTGGTTCTTTGTAGATTTTAGTCCTAGAACCATTTTCGACTTCTGTGCTAAAAATTCAGTCTATCTTTCTCATAGTTTGCATGTTTTGGAGGATTCATGATCCTAAAGTTTTAAATGTTATCTTATGCTTGTCTTGGACTGAAATAAATCTGTAAATCTAAAGTAGCACAGAGTAAACATGCTTTTCTCTATTAAGTCTGGGACCCTTACCTTGTAGTCCCGCCAACACATAATTTCAAATAATGTATCTGCTTAACTACAGTAAGTTATTTCCTTTGCTTAATTGCATAGCAAATAAGAATGCATGTTTTATAACTAGCCTGTTTCAGCTGTTTTGAATTTCACCACTGACAAGACTTGTATGAAGGGATATCCTGTTGCCATACATGAGTAGGGCTTTTGGTAGCTGAAAGGATGTAACTTTCGATACGCTTCGTTATTAAATAAAATGTTCTTCACTTCCACCATGGTGTGACTCCATTTCAAATCAATCTAAAGAAAATTGTGCCTGTGCAAGTTGACAGTACACTACCCCTGGTAAACTGGGGAAGAATAATTCAGAGAAGCCATCCTCCCAATTTCTCTGGTAACTATTTTGGAAAAGAATTTTGAAGAGCCATTAGTGCTAGGTAAAATCTCTGTAATAGCTTTTCTCAACCTCATCCTCTCTAGCAAGTTGGATTTCAATTCCCATAATTTCAAGTCAAAAAATGGACCCCAGAACTCCTTTCACTGATGATAATTTAATTAAGATAATGTAATTAATGAAAAAGACTGGATTTGGCCAGGGCTGTCCTCAGTCTCATGGAAAGTTCAAGCTTCTTGGGCTACTGCTCAACATATTATAATCGCTTTTAAATGTCAGGAAAATACAAAACCATCTTATAATAAAGTGCTTCAATCGTTAGGATTATCCATGAAGAAGTTAGAATTGGATTAGGAGGAAGGAAGGGAGAGGGAAATAGTCCAGACCACTTCTGGCTCTTTAAAAGTAACAGCAATATATTTTCAGCTCTAGATCAGATGAAAGATAATGCAATGACAACTCCTGGTTCATAGCAAGAGAATGGAGTGGCTAACAACAAGCTTTTGAATGGAGTTTATGCCATCTATCAGTAGAGATATATTGGCAAGAAAATATGATTTCAGAAAACATAGCTGACCTATGAAAGCTTAATTCCGCCGCCATGGAAAAGAAGAGGTTATTACGTATGGGAGGCCTCCTGAAGAGAAGTCAGTTTTTGAGGGGGGCAGTTGGGCTGTTTGATTTTTTAAAGAAAAAAGGTCTGTGCACATTATGGGGATATGTAAATGTTCTGGTTTATTTTGAAGTGGGTTAAGGTATAAGAATATTTATCTGGATTAATGTTAGGGTTTGGCTGATTTCATTTATCTTTAACGATTTGGATTAAGATTATTAAGGTATAAAAAATAAATACATGTCTATTTGGATGGTTTTAGGTTTAATATGATTAAGATTATTTAAATTGTTGTATTATCAAGTGCAATGGCAGACAATTTATATGTTTTTTAGTTTGATTTTTCTTATAGTAGACAGGAATGTATAGAACAGCAGTAGGAAGGAAATAATTAAATAAATGTTATCTTTGGCGGGGAGTTGATTAGGAGGTTTATATATATATTTTCCTTTAATATAAGGGGAGGGGGGAGCAACTGTATTTAGTGATTTTTATAATGTGCCAGTGGAATGATTTATAGAAATAATGTGATTTTGGTATAATATACAGTAAGGGATTGATTATGGAAAATTGTTGTATATCCTTGCTTTTAAAAGTCAGAAGTTACCTCTTTTTATAATTTTGAAAAATTTTCTCTTGTGTTTCTGCACTTTTTTTTTTAGTTTTTTCTTTTTTTTCTTTGTAGTTTTTTTGTTTTTCTGTAGCTTTTATCTTTGCTTGAAACTTAATAAAATTCTTACAACAACAACAAAAAAGCTTAATTCCACCCAGCTAATCTTGATTTACCATACTTACTTAGTCTACTTGGGTACTGAAGAATGTACACAGAACATTATTTGGTTCAAAATCCATTTCAAAAACAATCCAGTTAAGAAAGTAAACACTATTCTGCTGAGATTAGGTTTCTGAACAATTGGAAAACAAGAGGAAATTTACTGTATTGTTTTTTCTAGTAGGAAAATAGAATATTTCATTCATATGTGAATTAGTTTCTTTGACATACTTTTTTTTTCAAAAACTAACTACCTATGTGAACCAAGGCATGATTAACGTAATGATTTTCATGATATGAGTGCCCTTTGGTAGAAACAAGTACAACTTAAGAAGACAATTTGCTGGTAGTGAGTTTTAATCTGAATTTAGTATGCATCTTGGACTCACCATAGTATACTGGACTGATGACATCATTAATTCCATAGATTGTGAACTGACATTGAGGATACTTGTGTTTTGAACTACAACTTCCAAATTCCACTGCCCATCTACTAATTTATAAGAAATATTATTTATTTTTACGGAATGGTTATTATATTTCCTTACCCTCCAACTGGTTTCACTAATTAGCACTGGTATTCGCAGTGGCTGTAGGAAATACAGTGCTCAGTGGTAATAACATTTTTCTACTTTAAAACTAGTCTTTCATTGTATAGAGATGCTAAACTGATCACAAAGAAAGGGGAAGACTATTCATTTTGATGAATGCATACACACACACGTACATACATGCACAGAAACTATTTCCCACTAGTAAAATTGTTATAAAATGATGAGTAGCTGAAATGAGAACATAAACCCCAAAACACTGAAGTGTGAAAATGAAGCTGCAGCTTTTTCTAGGTATAGTAAATGCCACTCCTCTAAATTGGTTTGTGGAATAATTATAAACAGAAGATAAAGTTGGACATTTCAGTTTTTTAAAATTGACATACACTAAATGCTTAATTGTGACTCTTTCTCACATATTTATCCTAAGGGGGTATTTTAAAACAAATGTTGGAACTTAACTGAGATTCCAACTATGAAAGAATTAGAAAGCAAAGAAATTGATAATACTAGATATAAATTATGGTTTGTAGATAGCTATATATTTAACCAATATATCTAACAGAACCTTTTATTACTAAGTTGAGGAATACAGTTTGTGTATTGTGTATGTTTGTATGAATTTTGTGGACTTAAATCTTTCCTTCTGAACAGTCCACTGAATGTTTGTACTACCACAATGCAAACTGTTTCCACTTTCTGGAATTGTCTCTTTAGGAAATGCAAAAACTTAGAAAACTTTACAAAAAGTAAATGTTGCTATAATGATTATCTCATATTTCCTCCTAACATTATGCATAGATGTTAATTGCTTTCAGCCATAATGGGAAACATTTTTCCCCCTGAGAAGTAGGCTAAAATATAATAGCATAAACAAAAGTTCCCTTTTACTGTATTTTTACAAAAGGACACATACATATTCACATAAATTTAAGATGACTGCTATCTGTGCACATACTTATTGCATATTATCCAGGTTACAAAGTGACATGTGATACTGAATTTTTTAAAAGTACAGTGAAATTTAATGACACAACATTTAAACAATATTTAGAGCCCTTTGAAGAAAAGGAGGGTTATTTTATACATGATTCCTACTGTCCCTGTAGGGGAAAAATATTTCAATTGTCTTAAGTCGACATAGCCAAGCTATTTAATCATTTTACATACTTCTTGGTACTATGAGAATGTGACTGTGACACATCTGATGTAGTGTATTTTACAAGGAGCTATAAATATTCATGGACTAATGAACCACCTACCCACTGGGAGTGATTATATTTGAATAGGCCAATCAAAGACAGGTTGAGTTCACACACTCTAGACCAAGAAGTTTCTTTTTCAGAAGAGAATTACCTTATGAAAGACTAATATAGCTGTAAAATCCTTCAGTCCCCAGGGGAGAAAAGCAGCAGTGGAAGGAATCTGAAGCATTCTTATTTTAGGCATTAAAACTTTAAAACATGATTTAAGAAGGAAAAAAAAGTACGAAGAAGAAATATTTCCACCCCAAAGTATTTCTTTCATACCAAACTACATATTACCTATTGGGGGAAATGGACTGCCAGGAAAATAGCAGATCACTTATAAGTACGTCCCCAATAGGGGGCAGTACCAAGCCACCCTTGGCTAAACTTGAAAAAGCTAAGCAAGTTTGGACGCGATTGATCCCAGACAGGAGACCACCAAAAAATTCCAGGCCTGTGGAAAGTGAAAAAAAACATGGAAGAAGAGAGTAGCAAAGGCTTTCTGTAGTATTGCCAAGTAAACTATATAGAACTGTTCACATTGTCACCAGGAAGTGAGTGAGACTTAGGAGAAGCTTCACCTTATTTTTTCTGATGTCCAAATTCAGGTTTTATAACTCAGTAAATTAAGAGGTTTTGTGCAGTTAAGACTAATAATCCACAAAACTCACTTACTTTATCTAATTTAATGTTAAACACTGTTTTAATCTCCTGCAATCCCAAGGGGAGGAAATCACCTTGACATGAAGACACACAGCCATATTTGTCAAAGCAGAGGCAGGCAATCTGATGTTCCAGTTTCCATAATCCCTTACCAGTGGCCAGATCAGCTGATGTTAATGTCAGTTTTAATCTAAAGCATCTCAAGGACACAAGGTCATCGACTCCTGCATTAATAGCAAGGATGTTCTACACACAAAGTGCATCTTGATTATTTACAGTATTTGTACAGCAACCTCATGACTTCTGAAAAAATAAGGCTATATAATATGTGAAACTATTACCCTACAGCAGACTGATACCAGTTGTAATTCATGTAGCCTTTCTTTTAAATAAAAAAGAAGCCAAAAACCTGGCTTGACCTCATGTGTAATCACAGCTGAATTTGAGGGCCTGAAAAGCATTGGCACTTCCCCTTTTTTTCATACATCCTAGGGATCAAGAATTGTCAAGTTTAATCCTTTATTTTACTTAAGGAAACACTGTTGGCCTTTTTTCCCCTTATGAATATATTCTTCAAATTTAATCTGTTTCAGTTGAAAGTTTAGAATGTTCCCACTCTTTGTGTTATTTATCAATAATCACTGAGGCAATATTGAGGACAGTATTCCTGACTTCAAGTGCATCATAATCTCTTTCTTTGGAAACAGACTGGAAGCTTTTATAGTGTCAGTCTCAAAATTAAATGCAAACAACTTCCAATCTAATGAGAAGCAGCTCAATAGCAGTAGTACTGTAACAGACAGCACACTTGAAATGTCACTCCAATTGTTTAGTCTTTTGGCTAACCCAGAGCAGATCTTAGATTTTATATCAAAATTGCATAAAGGATGCAATATAACAATAAAACAGACATGAAAGGTACTTTTGGTCTACTCATTGTACTAAGCCATAGTTTGCTTAATAATGCCTTGTTGAATAAGCCACAATTTCTTGGGATCATACACTGAGTTTCAAAATAAAGTTTATTGGTTAACACTAAGCCAAACCAAACCAAACACACTAAGAATTAGTTCAGTGTGTGAACCCAGCCTCTTTCTTCTATTAATATGGATTTTTCTTCTAAATTCTCTTCTTGTTGGCCTGTAGAATAACCAAATAAAACACAATAACATGTTTGAAAATTCTGTGCTTACAAATGAACAAAGGTGTTTGATAAATCTAAACAGCTGTGATTCTTTTTGGGTGCTCCTGGATGCTTTCAAAACAGAAGTATCTTGGTTTAGTAAGTATTAGCATAAAATCACCAAGTTGAACAAGTCTTTTTTTTTTTTTTTGCAGCTCCTATTAGGCCTACTTTACATTAATAATTGTAAGGGATGATGGGAATTGCAGTTCAATATATGGGGGGCCAAATATTACTCATCTCTAATTTAGTGAACATATTTCCTAAAACAACCTGTTGGATTTTCCTTATAAATCTGGATTTTATATGACCTTTTGTTGCAGGTTATCACTTTACTGAACAGTTCTAGATTCTCATGCTCTGCATTTTCTAACTTTTGAGAAGTAATTATATCTTGTCTTATCTTTACCATAAAGGATAAGCAGCTAAATTTCCTAATTTTCCCAATTTTTATTCAGTATCTGAGAAGTGTTAACACAATTCTCTTCACACTTCTATTTAAGCTAAACCACTTGAAGTTGTAAAGCATTTTTGCATACTATACAGTACAGTCTCTTTCTGCCATTAAGTTTTGTTCCTTTTTCCCCAAAATGCACAATGCATGTCATGAGCCAGAGCTTTCAACATGCAGTTACCATTTTGATTTTTTAAAGCTTCCTTCGGATGCCCCTGCTAGAATAATTAATTACTAATAGTCGCCAAGTGCTTCATTAGGATCACCAAAATTTGATTGCAATGATTTCACAATGGTATATCATCATATGATAGTATCTAACAATTTTTCACAACTACTGTATCAAATCTCAGGCTGCAGTGCTAACCTATATTAGCTTCATTTGGCCTTCACAGAACTCTGTAGTCAGCTCAGCATAGTGTTTCACTAAATCACAGATAAAGCTGCACCCATCAGTGAGTTAAAAGACATACCCCAAAACATTTTGAACTCCAGACCACCTGCTGGGAATAAATTTGGAAAACTATAAACAAACTGGCCCCTGTTAAGCTTGTGCTAGAACTCCTTTCATTTAAGAGCTGCTATTGCATTGAATTCTTTTCCAAAGACAATGGCTGTTTGGGGGCACACATTAATGAACAAAAAACATTATCAGCCATTTTTATAGCATGAACTAGTGCCAGTTTCCAATACACAATTTTCCACTGCAAGAAAAGTGGGTGGAATTAAGGTTATGTGTGTTTTATCATTTGCATTTATAGCACAACTGCATGCCACAAGGACCTATAGAACCACAACTGCAGGTGAAATGGGAAGCCACATTGCTGTTTTAGGTTGATTTTGTTTAAGCTGATTTTTCTTTCACTTGGGTAACTGCATGTTTTCTGTAGATTGGATTTTTCTTTAGAGTCCAACAAGTTCATTTCCCCTGGGTATTCTGACAAATTCATAGGAAATTCTTCTTCACATCTGCTCCTATGCCAGTTTTCCTCTAAAAATCTGCTAAGTGCATGCACAGATGTGCAGTTATCTAGATGTAGAGAAGAACATGGCTCCAGGGTAAGGGAGGGGCAGTACCCAGGGTGTCCCTATCTGTAAACTCCTCCTTGCCTGAAGTCAAAGAAAAAGGTGGGGAAAAGTGCTGCAAAATTGGTTTTACGGTTTTAAAACCACTTCCATCAGTATGGATTATAACACCATTAAATGTTGCTAGATTGAGGCAGGCATATTTTAGTATCATAGGAAACTACTGTTATTTTAAAGAGGCTATCATAAAAGTAGCATAAAGAAAACTGGAATGTATAGAGAGAAATAATTCCAGGAAAATGTATTAGGAAGTATATTATTTTCTGCATTGGTAAGCCAGTGCTTGGATAGATTAGCCCAAGAGCTATAGAAAATAGTTCTTTTCATAGACATCAATATTTCATAGATACAATCAGCTTTGGTGTATCTTATTAGTGGAAGACTATTTTTTCATCAAGATAAATATGATACAATAACTTTAGATGTTTATATTCATCAATCTATCGGTATGTAGTTATGATGTGTAATTTATGAATGTGTAAGTTTCAACAGGTTAAATCACTTGGTGCATTCATCTTACTTTGAAAAAATGCTGCATCACTACTTGTAGGTTTGTTTATGAAGCTAAAAGCCAGTTCAATAATTTTAGCTATGCAATTTTCTTAATTTTCAATAGATGGAACAGAAATCTTCCTTTCTTGGCAAATCCATAGATGCTGTGTACTAACAACTTAGGGATACTTTAAAAAAATCTTCTATCTTCATATAAATCTTTAGACTTTCTTCTTTTCCATTTCTCTCTAGTGTAATCTCTATAGTATCCAAGTGAAAGCAAAATGGGGGTTTACAACAAAACAGCACTGACTCAACATTATTACTTTTAATGAAGGACAAAGCTTTCTTTTAGGTTCAAGAAAAAGACTGCCAAATAAGATTAAATTCTGACAAGAAGAATTCTATCAGAAATATTTGAGCTATGGGAATCGCTACAAGACTAACAGAACTACTGAGTCGCATAATAATTAAAACTATTTTTAAGCCTTTCTCAACTTTTAATGTTTTATTATTTTTACTATTTAGGTAGCAAAAGAATTGCTGCATTTTGGTTCTACCCCTCCAGAAAATTTTTGATCCAGCTAATCACACAAGCCTGAAATAGCCATCCATAAGGGATGCTTCTTCATATTTTACACATGTACATGTAAAATGTTTTAATTTGGATATATGAATGTACTGTACTTGTATTTGCAATCAAATAAATAAAATTGATACACTAAGAAGCTGGAATTGGCAGCAAACTTATGTATACAAGAACAAAACAAATCTACAGGATATGGGAGCAGCCATAGTTAGTTATCCTGTCAAGCCAAAATTGAGGATAGGGCCTATACCAAGAAAAGCACAACCCTGCATTACCGTTCTGATGCATATTCTACTACTGAGAAGAAAGGCTGAGGAACAAATTGGTTCATCCTATTAAATTCTACATAATGTGTCCCTATGCTGGCGCTTGGATGCTTCTGCAGTGGTTCAGGCCCCAAATTTGGTTCGCTTTCTGTTTTATCCAGTAGCCTTTTCCTTCTTCAAATGCCATAATGTGCAGGGTAGCCAGGAGCAACAGCTGGTGCCACTGGTCTCCTCCTTGAGCAGAGGTGGCAGCAAAACCAATTTTACAAACAAGTAATTTCAAGAGTTATTTCTCATGCCAAGAGGCACTCCTGTGCTTTCCAAATTCCTGCTGCCCTCTTATAGCTACATCTAATTAACTACGTCTAAATGTTACACTATAGCAACTGCTTGTAGGGTGTGGAATTATGTGCGGGGGTGAACAATTACAGATTCTATCCCGGTATTACCAAAGAATATATCAGTTTTCAGAGTACTGTGTTCAGGCCTCTAGAAATTCATACAACGGACTTCAGAATATTTGAAACAAATGGTGCTTGTTTCAAGTGATTTCATGGATGGAATCAAGGTGATAGCAGCTCCAACTGCTGTCCAGGAATCACTTAGTTCTACCAAAAGAAATGTCAGTGGGAGAAATCAGCAGCCTTTTAAATGACAGTGTAATCACACAATGATGTGATTGTCCCCAAATAATGTCTTTTTAAAAAAAAAAAAAAGGTGTGACTGAGCGGCTGACAGGCAAACTGTTAAACACATAACACAAGAATGCAAGTCTAGAGCCTATGACAGGAACTTTGCTGATTTCCTGATGGCAACTGATGCTGCAAAAGACTATATTTATAACCTTAATGCTTGTTTTTAGTTATAATTGCCATATAACCTACAGTATGTATATTTTCTATATACCTTTTTATATTCCCAATTTTTTACATATAATGTATTTGTAATATGTATGATGTGCTGCCATACAATCAATCAATCAATCAATCAATCAAGGTGGGTATCTGGTGAAGACAGTCAAATCCTGTGAGTTCCTGATGACCTGGTTCTTGTGTACTCTTGTGAGGTTGTGGCATTCTCTCCTGAAATCCTCCAAATGTTGCTATTTTGGCACTGTCGTATGTCTGCTGCATGCATGCATGCATGCACGCACACACACACACATACACACACACAGGCACTGTCTATGTCTGCTGCAGGCAGTTTGGCACCTATGGGTGCAGCATTGCCAATTCCCTTTCTATGGGATGAATCGGGCTTTTTTGTTTCTGATTTACACCTGTTATTTAAATGCGATATATACACAGCAGTTGCTTCTTTATTGTTCGAACTGAAACCCTAAACAACCAAAATGTTTCAGGTTTTGCTTCTGTCAAACAGCAGCTGAACTGAAACAGTTTGGTAGAGCCTCAAAAATGCAAAGGTTTGTTTGGGGTTAAGAAAGATAAAACAAAGTTTCCAATTTCTGCACCTCCCTTCGCTCCCCCCCCGCACCCCCACCCCGGGACAGTGCGACCTGCTTCACTATTCTTAGAAACAGCCTGAAGAGATTCGCTCTGGAGTCTCACTGGATACACCTGTTCTTCTTATCCATCTCTCCTTACCCTTATTCTCACGAAGCACTGTAGCACTTCACAGAAAGCGGAAGAGTGGAGCAATTTAGCGAATCCTTAGCTTCTAATAAGTAACACACACTCCAGCTCCGCTACTCAAACACATGAAAAGCAAGGTACCTGCAGCTCTGTTTGGAAGAAGAACTTCTGTGGGCATTGTGTGCAGTCATAGATCTTGTCTTCTTGCCCATGGGCTGAAAAAATATGTTGCTGCAATTTGTTGGCTTGAACAAATACTGGAAACATTAAAAAGAAAAATGTGAACTTTTTGTTAGTTCATTTTATACATTGAGAGACGTTTTTGGTGAACATTTCCTCATTACTTACAGCAATTGCA
Organism: Candoia aspera; assembly: GCF_035149785.1. Classification (NCBI taxonomy): domain Eukaryota; kingdom Metazoa; phylum Chordata; class Lepidosauria; order Squamata; family Candoiidae; genus Candoia; species Candoia aspera. The sequence goes on from NC_086155.1 coordinate 162,616,847, forward strand.
AAGGGTACAATTATTGAAGAACCCTATAATTTCTGATTATACTGTTGCTATAATAGGCACCAGTCATGATTATTCAGCTCGACATTCAAGTCTTAATTTTCTTTTCTATTCTTTGTAAAGAACCATGCTTATATGTCTGGTAAAAACATAATCAAATAACACTTAAATCACAAACATTTAGAAGTGTACCTTTCCCATCTTACCACAATAATTTCAGATCAAACCACATTCCACTAAAATTCAACATTAAAAATAATCTTGCTACTGAGAAATTTGGAAATAACAGATTCCAAAGCCTGTTTTGGTGCATTTGCCTAAGAAGTTGATTCTATCCTGTATTGAAATTTGTTAATGTATTGAAACTATTCTGTACTGAAATGTGTTAATGTTAAAAATTATATCCCACAGCTATATTGGGGCAATATCTATAAATGTGAAACAGCACTGCAGGTAAATTCTCTTTGGATACTTTAAGATCAACTCTGAGTACACGCTGAATGCAAAGGTTTCAATAATATAAACATGTTCAATTTTAATGACTACAAACAAGGCCCTAAGACTGTGTAACAGTTTACCTAGGAGACATAGTATTAATAATTAAATTGTATATGCCAGAGGCAGTGTTTGGGTTGGCAGCACTGACTTCTGATGGTTGCCTGGTGCACTGTGACCTAAAAAAAGTTTGCATATACAATATTAATTTGTATAGGCAGAGTAAGGATTTATTAAAGATGCTGGCATTTAACTTTGACTCCATTCCTAATCATTAAAATAATTCTAATTGAATGCCAACAAAAAAGAAAGAATTAGAACAGGGTTCTTATGAGTCATACATTTTAATCACATTTTTCATTACGTTAAAAAGTATTGGATTCCTTTTCCATATAAAACTTATATTGGTGATTCTCAGTTCTTGTTAATATTCTGCACATTATATTAATTTAATAGCATATTACTCCTAAAACATAATTGCCTTTGATTACTGTGCTGTATCTATTTACCCCACCAGCAAAAAAAAAAAAAAAGTTTTTATTTTCAACATACATATTGGAATAGGAGGTTCAATATTTTGATAACATTTTATAGAGCCTCTAACCGAAATGTTGTTCCTATTGTTATTCAGAAATCTATTCATGGAAACAACAAGAAATAGGATTGTTTTTCCAATGTTTTATTACACACCCAAAACTTATGTCCTAGAATCACAAATGGTATTAAAAGCTGCCTACAACACACTTTTGGCATAAATTTAGCATGTAACTTCAACATTAATGACTTTGTCTACATGCAGAAAATGTAGAAAACTAAAACAAAACAAACAAAACAAACACTCAACTGAGGGAATTACTCAACCAGCATGGCTGACAGGCACACTGTGGAAAACAAAACTAGCTTCAAACATTATTAGAGCAACCTGTGTGGTAAAAAGTAACTAAATGTTGTAATACAGGGGAAAAATGTTTAACTAGTAAGTGGGAGGCAATAATTAGAAATAGCAGCAAGGTTTGCCTCCATTTTATTAGGAAAAGTGCTGTCAAAGAACAAGAAATAACAAGAAGAGTTGGGTTTTCTTCTCAATGTATAACAAGTGAGAGTAACGATCCTGAGATGCATCCTATTGATGATATACAGCTGTGCAAACTGCTGATTTTACTCTTTTAGAAAACAGATCCTGCATCTGGATGCTGTGATTCAGACTGTAAAGTTGAATGGCATTATTGCTATCAGAAATAAAACGTTTGTATGCAGCCCTTAAATTATTAGATTTCCAATTACAGTTAAGGGTTATGCTTCATCCAGAAAGTCTCTGTGTTTCACACTGTGAGAGAGACCTTATCTTAAAGGAAGTAGATCAGTACAAAGCTGACAGAAGGGGTTTCTCTCACTAAAATGAAATGGGATTGAGTCCCTATTCCGGTAGCAATGGATATTGTAGGATGTAGAAATGGCATGGGATTAGTATGGGTGCAGAAGTAAAAGATAGTGGGCAACTGATTTGCTATTGGGTAGGCAGAAAGTAATCAGAAAGTAAAGCAGTTCGGAAGATGCAGTAGATCTAGGTTGAAAGAGTAGTATGTATTTAATTGTGGTTTATTAAATAAAGTCACAAATTCATGTTTACCATTGAGTAACAGCAGCAGCATTATTTAACAATTAAGATTAAGCAGGAAAGATATATGTTTGTATATTTCAATAGAGTTCTTTAGCTGCAGGTCATTATGCTGACTATTCATAACTGAATCAACATGCAGTCTGTATGGGCACAGATAGCCATGTGTTGTTTGTGTTGCATTCAGATGTATTTGATCAACATTCTGTATTCTGGTCTAGGAATCCACATACAGTGAGGTTTTTTTTTGTCCGTTCAATCATATCCAATTTTCGGAAAGTGCCTGGACAAGTCCCTGCAGTTTCTTGACAAGGTTTTTCAGAAGTGGTTTGCCATTGCCTGCTTCCTGGGGCTGAGGGAGAGTGACTGGCCCAAGGTCACCCAGCTGACTTTGTGCCTAAGGTGGGACTAGAATTCATGGTCTCCCGGTTTCTAGGCTGATGCCTTAACCACTACACCAAACTGGCTCTCAATACAATGAGTTAACAGTGCCCTTTTTAAATTTTAGCATGGTAGTCTATGATACTGGTGCAATTACCATTTATCTGACAATGAATTGGATCACGTCTTGGGATATTGTGCTAAACCTATGACACAATGGGAATAAATGATAGCATGAGAACCCACTTTCACCTAGCAGATGTGTTTTCCTTCATTCCTAAATTCTGCAAGAATAGTCACAGATTTATTTCACCAACAAACATCACCACCTTTCCATGGGGAAAATACAAGGGCCATGCATGCCCCAACTATAGTCATATCCAGGAACATGCAGAGCCTATTGTTTATTTTTCCACCTGAGGCTATCAATGCTATATCATATACTGCTTTTAAAAGTCTAAACTTAAAAAAAAAAGTTTAAGAGACATTAATGTGAGTGCTGGCTTCCAAGAGAAAGAGTTATAAGGTACAAAGCTATTTAGGTTTGGGCAAGACTATCTTCAATTAACAGCCTCCTGCAGATCTCACTATTAATATGAAAAACTAACAGTTTATTTTCTCCATATTTTCAGTAAGTAATAAACAGCCTTGGCAGTTTATCAGCTCTTTCAAGGATAACTATGGTCCAGAAACATAATAGTAATATCCTTCTTCTCTCTGTAGCTATATGCATTTTCATGGAAAAACTGTACCAAGCCAGCAAGAGATGTGACATGCAGGAACGCAGCTATTGAGGCAAATTAGCAGAAATCCCCCTAAGCTCCCCCCCCCCCTGCAACATCTTGAATAAGCAAAAGAACCTGCTGCTTAGCAAATGAATCCCGTATCTGAATCCCATCCTACCAATCAGGTAAAAACATTCTTTGTGAGAGGAATGTTGGAAAGGTGGAATCCTGATCTTAATACTGTGGCATAAATGATATTGCTGAAGAATATGCATGAGTAAGTTAAAGGCAAGGGTACACAATGAATGAATACTATTAGGATGCTCACCTGTAAAACAGACTGGACATTTGAAGGTTCCCCCCATTCCTTCAAAACTGTGCTCTATCAGATGGCACTGAAGTTTGGCAGGAGAATCAAATGTCTGGTTGCACAACTTGCATTCATGGTTTAGTCCTTCATCTGGTGGGGTAAAATTGGGGAAAATGTATTGTTATTGGTTACACGTGCCCTCTGATGTTTTGCCAAAAAATACAGGACATTTTTCAAGAGAATAAAGTAATCATAAACGGTAAATATCATGTACTAAACAACTTTTCACTGAGTGCCCCCAAAAGAATCCCTTCTCCCTCCCCAAATCTGCTGTTATTAAAACATTTGCTTGCTAGCAAGAATTAGAAGTACACATAAATACAGCAAGACTTAATCATTAATATAAATGTAGTTGAACACAATTGGTAATAAGAAATCATGCACATGCACACTATTTTAACTAATTAGAATAGATACATCTTGGAGCCCTAGAATTGGTTGTAGCACTCATTCTGGGGCAAAGTCTACAGTAGATTAAGGGTGGATATGTGGCCATAGCTTTTGTTTTGGCAGCAATCACCCTACTATATAGAGGTTAGATGAACAAAAACTACAACATATTGGGTGCTACGAAGCGAAGAAAACTCAAAATACATTCTTGTTAAAACTGATGGACCCTGTAACTGTACTCTGCAGAAAGTTCCTATAAAGCAACAAGCAAGTGTCCAGGTGTCTTTCCTTCCCTACCTTTTTTCTGTACTGTTTCATTGTAAACTTTCCTCTGTGACAGATGTTACAACTTCAACCATGTAACTTGACAGCTGCATAGGCTTGTGTTTGTATTGTGCATGACAGAATTTGGGGATTCTATTTTTATTTATATGCTGCTATATATTATGCTAATATTTATTTTTGATAAGTATTAAGATTTCTATTTTTAAAAAATTGCATGATGCAATGAATCTTTGTCTTGAACATGAAAGTCTGCGTTATCTTTGAACTGGCTTTCTCCTCCTCTTGTTAGTAACCATCTTACTGACAGTCTCTAAGGTCCTTCATTTTTTTCCAGCTAGAGGCACTCCAAGTACTACCAAATTGATCCTAAAACCTCCCCCGCTCTCAGCTGCAGGCCCTTGGTGCCCTTTCCCCCTCCCTCTTCCATCCTGGGTCTAGCATTAGTCTTTCTTCTCAGCAATGTTGCAAGCTCCTTTTCTTCCACCATGGGAACAGTGATCGGTTGTCCTACTTAGAAACAGTTGCTAGGTAAAATGCAGCTCCCAGCTCTTTTGTACAGGGTTCAATTCCCTCAGCATATCTTAGAAAAGGTCCTTCTCTGTGTCACTATTGTGTTATACCAATAGTTTGATTTTACAGGTATTATATTACCCAGTTAATAATAAAAACACATGCACACTCACAAAACAACTGCCCCTAGTACACCACTCTGGTGTATTTCAACATAAGGACTTCATTTCTACCAACTGAAGTACTAAATTGTCCCACCGTGATTTAAAATAACACAGCCTGCCATGACTGACTGCCAAGAAATAATGAAAAGTAATGTAGGTAACAATAAAATTAAGCATGGCCTTCAGCTTATGGTTTTATTGTAGGCTGCCCAGAGTCACTTTGTGAGAGATGGGTGGCCATATAAATTCGACAAACAAACAATCCAACCCCATCACTGAGTTGTTCTCCCAAACTATGACCAACTAAAATCAAGAAAAGTGATTAGGTCCCTGATGTTTTGGCTCACAATGACTAGAATTTATCCTTAATATAAAGAGGCACAATTAATGTAAACTTACTGCTGTATGCTGTACCAGCTCCCTCATTCCTAAAAACATTAGAGTTGGTTTAGCTAAAAAAAACTACGCAACTATACATGTGCAAAAACCCTGCTGATGAGTAATTTTTTTTTAGCCAGTAAGAGCAATTATATTAGCAGTCACCCTGCTAGTTGTGGAGAACAGATCTGTGTCTTTGATCAGTAATTGTAACTTTCTGCAGAAAGGCAGACTACTCCTAAGTCAGAAACAGGAAAAAACTGAGTACTTTGATGTACCTGTGTAGCCAAAGGAACTATCTTGCTCTTTTTCCAGTCAGTAATCTAATACAGTTGGGGTTAAAATCTGTCCCACTGACCAGGAAGTAAATCCCACTAACTTAATGGGTTTATTTTGGAGTAAATATTTATAGCAGAGTATTCTGAAAGTTTAGTTGCATCAGCAGATTCATGAAATCCGAAACAGAAATGGTATGTGAACGGCTGATCTTCCTTTTGGTTGCCTGAATTTCAACTATATTTCAAAATAAACTCCCTTGCTTAAAAAAAATGTGTTATGCTTGTTGAGTGCAGTAAGTGCCTTGGTAATTCATATCCCCATAAACCTCATTGATTTTATTTTTATAATTCTGAATGTAAATTCTTGATCAAGCCAAAGTTCTGATTCGTGTCTCTAAGAGTGGTTATCACTAGCTGTTTTGGAATATGACAGAATTATCCAAATAGCCATGTTATTCACAAACATGTATACTTGTATATACCAAACTATTCCCTTATGGCATAAGCAACATTATGCAAAACCAAACCAAAACAAGCCACCAAAAAACGAAAAGGAAGTAAGAAATAGCAGCTGAAGAAATTAAAGGCATGAGATATGGAAAAGGAAAAGAAAAGCAGCATAAATAAATCTAGTTTATACCAACACTATTCAGTATTCTTTGTATCTTTCTATTTTTGCAAGCCACACTGATTTCCACTGTGCCCATATACCACTTCATACATTGTCTTTATGCAGAGCTGATGAACTCCATCCAGCCATGATATTCTCAGTCTTCCCTGTCCTCTTGACCCATTCACTCTTCTTTCATATATTTATTTGGTAATAACAATCTTCATTCACGATCTCGCTTTTTTCATACTGGTCTCTCACTTTTGTATTCGGTCCACCCATTCCCTCTTGACCCTAGCTCATCTTGTTTTATCACACACCATTCTTAAGTACCTCATTCCTATTGCATTCAACTTACTTTTCTTTCTCCTGACATACCCACTGCCATATAACAAGGTTGGCAGAAGCAAGCATTTGTACATAACCACGTTTGCTTCTTTCAAAAAATATTCATTCCTTACAAAAAGCCACAATACTAGTTACTACATTCCTATCAGCATTTGCATATCTTAAAATTTCTCCATCCAATTTTACCATCTTCAGTAAGCCCTCTACTATAGTACACAAATTAATCTACTTGCTCGATGGCATTGCATATTTGTGGGAGGAAAATCTCTCCTAAGCTGCTCTGTGAATTGGGAGGAAAATAATCCCCCGTAGACAACTCTGTGGATTGTATCAAGCATCATAGGATATTATTCACAGACCAGGCTAAGGAGGCCCCTCCTTGAATATTTGGGTTGATGTGTGTTGATGGAAAGGAAAAAAGTAATCTCAACTTTAGATCTGTCAAAGTGAACATAAGCAATGGCAACTTCCAAAATATTAGCCAAATGCAAATCACCTATGTAGAGTGCTTTAAAGCAAACATAACATTGAGGGACATTTACAAAATAATTACCCAAGAAAATATGTATTTTTCACTCAAAATACCACCAAAATGCTTTTTTTATGTCTGTGAAAAAAAGCAGGCATTTCTTATGAGGACCCCTTCCTCAAATTTGCTACCATGCGCTGCAAATTCAACTTCTATATTTCAGATTATTCTTGAAATCCAATGTACACATCAATTTTATTTTAATGGAGGCTCCAAGGAAATTTTCCAGCTAATATTTGGTTTTATGCATAAAGCAGACATCATAAGTATAAAAGTAACACTTATGTAGTATTAAGTCTGAATATAAGAGGATTTATGAGAAAATAAACAAAATAAGCTGACAAGGAAATAAGGAATATCCTTCAGGCTTACTTCTCTCTCCTCTCCTCCTATTTTTCATTTTTTGGGGAACCTATTAATACAATATCTTCATATTCATGATAATGCTGGAAAAGAACAGCTTATAGCCATGATTAAAAACAGATGTTTGATTTCTGGTTTCCATTAACATTGTTGGAGATAAAATGGAGTATGGAAGCTTGCAGGGTGCTCTTGATTTCTATAATTATGAGAAGGAGGCCAAAAACATTATATCTGCACTGCACCTCTGTGGACAGTTTAGAAGAGGTTTATTCTCCTCCTTCTACTCTTCCATACTATAAAACAGACTTTCCCAGACTGATGCCTTCAAGATGTGTTGAGACTACAATAAATCCAGAAGGTGTTTGATAACTGAAGGCTGCTATAGAGAGATAATGGGAGGTGCTGTTGCTTATAAGAAATTATGTGAACAAATGTATCATTTGTGTTAGGGCTATTAATTAAAATTATTTATGCATTTAGGTTTTTTTCCCCTTGACTGTTTTGTATTCTGCCATATGTATTGGTAAACCCCTTGCAGAGACAAAAAGAACTATTCCAGTGGAATTAATGATCATTTTGATCACTAGCACTTTCTGGGTTGGTAATAGTGCCATGACAACAACAGCACTGAACTGTGGCTGGCCCAGAGAAGATTGACTACAACATTGTCTGAGAATACCCTGAAAATGTCCTAATTTTCAATCACGTTAATATTCAATTTTTAAACACTTACCAAACCTACACTGATACGTTTTGGTGCTTCTTGTAGTTATTACAAAACTGGAAAAAACTGACTGATAACTGCACAGAAAACCTTAACATCTAAACATTCAGTATGGAAATACTGAGCATCGTATCAGAACTAAACAGACAGACAGAAAAGGGCTACCTTGAGAATTTACAGTTGGGACAAATTTGAGGTGAAGTGAAGTGCCAGAACATCATTTCAAGAGGTTATTCTCTTCTTCTACATCCACTTCAAACTACTTTTTCTCCAACAAATTTACAAGAAAAAAAATCTAAAAGTACTGAAGAGCTTTAAAAAATTCAGTCAGAATAATCTAATCTTTAGAAAGGTGGTGGATGACAGTAATTGGAAAATACTGTCTGACTCATTTATTAAAGTGAGATTCAGAGTCAATTCATTTAATAACCATTAAAATATTCTATGAAGAATTTAATAGGTTGGCAGAGTCCTGTTTTTATTAAGAGTTATAGGTATGAAGTAAGTGATTGTATGGAATATTTAGGCAATTCCTTCTAGGGAGTAAGCTGCAAATTAGGTATCTACCAACTACTATAGACCTGATTCACACAACCATTTTTCACCACCATAAATACAGTGGTTTTTGAAGTTGCCTCAGGGCAGAGTTCCAACTGAAGAATATTCTTAAGTAGGATTTGTATCATACTGTCAAAATGACAGATAATCATTATCATTCCTATCACATATGGTAATAATAATATGCATTGTTGGAGCACATGGTGAGTGAGAAACCTACACATGAAAACTGTCATTTTCCAAATGTAGTGATGCATTATATTACTAGGGTAAAAGTAGCATTCACTATGCAAACATGCAGTCTCATCTGGCTGCTGTGCCTAGTATTGCATTTTACTAGAGTTGTGGTAGGAGCCTTGTGTGGCACAGAGTGGTAGGCGGCAGTATTGCAACTGAAACTCTCCCCACGACCTGAGTTTGATCCCAGTGGAAGCTGGATTCTCTCTCAGGTGGCCGGCTCAGGTCGACTCAGCCTTCCATCCTTCTGAAGTCAGTAAAATGAGTACCCAGCTTGCTGGGGAAGGTGATGACCGGGGAAGGCAATGGCAAACCAACCCTATACGCTATAGTCTGCCAAGAAAACATCATGAAAGCGGTGTCCCTCCAAAGGGTCAGACATGACTCAGTGCTTGCACAGGGGACCTTTCACCTTTTTTTCCCGACTGAGTTGTGGTAGTGTAAAAGTAAAGCCCTTTGTAATGAGTCTCTAAAGGAAAAATTGATTATGGGTGATAATATAATCCATGGCACAGAGTGCCACCTATCTACACTATCTTAATCTGACACTGGTAGCTGAAGCAGATCCCCCCAACTATTTGCTGCTCTTTCTATCCTAACAGAACAGTATGACTAACCAGCAGTCTTCTAGCCATGTCACCTATCCAGTTTATATTGCTTATTGCTAACGAATGCTGTCAGTCTGTTTAGTGAGATCCTATTGTCACCCTTATTAAGGCAAAACAGCTTAAGTATTGCACTGAACTACTTTTTGCATGATAATGTCCTTGAGCCACTTTCTCATTCAACCCATACCACACTGGATATATATAGCTGCAGAAGGAAGACCTATGCATGCTGTTCTGATATCATCCAATCTAAATAGTCATGGTTTAAACCATGATTCCTTCCTTTCTCATGGGAATCAAACTGCTTGTTGGTTGTTTGCCAGAATACCAAGTATGTTAACTTAATCTTCTTTTGGTTGTCCCCAATTCACCCAGATGGGCAATACAATTCTTTAAAGGACCTAATATAGAAATTAAAGAAGTCTGAAAACTTCCAGCATATGCTCATTGTTCTTCTTTGATTATAATAGCCCTTCTGCCATTTACAATTTCTCAAGTATCATTATAATAAATAAACAAATAAAGATGAAGAAACCAAACTAAAATAATTCATGATGTAGCAGTAAGGAAATGGAGATGCAAAAATCAAATATACAGCTGGGAATTGCCTGAGGGAAATGTTTATAGTACTTCAAGAATCTGCTACTGCAAAAATGTAGACGGAAGTCTAAATAATGTCAAATTGTGGACTTGTTGGACACAGTCCAAAGTGGTAATAATTACAAAGGAATATTGGAAAACTTTTACATCTCTCTTCAACCTAAAGAAGGTCAAATGTGCCAAATAACTGAAGAAATTAAAATAGCTCTGTATAAACTGCATAAAGCTAGCATATCAATGAAAAGACTATAAACTACTGGAATGCAAGTTATTTGAGAAAAAAATCTCCCTGAATATGAAAGCTAGACCATTAGGTTCCACTTATCATGATACCTTCTTAATATACAAACACTTCTTTCTCTAACACAGGAGGAACATTTTCACATTCATACTTTATCACAGCAGCCTGAAAATCATACATCATGTGCATTTTCTGTACATTCATCTCTGAATTAATAATAAGAACATGAAGAACCATGAAGATGCTTATACTGTGCCAACACTGCCTATTCTGACTGTCAGAGGTTTTGAGACAGAGATGTCACTTGAACTTCATTCTAACTGGAGACACTAGGAATCAAATATGAGAACTTCTGCAAGCAAGCCATGTACTGCATCACTGAGCTGTGGCCTTTTCCCAAGAAATGCCATGCTGAGGCACACAAATGTTAATTCTAGTCTAGCATTCTGTCCTCTTAACGGCAGACAGAAGATGTCACAGGGAACAACTTGCAGAGAATCATCTTGATTGCTTCCTCTATTGTTAGCTTTTAGTTCTTCTGGTACAGAGAAATATCTTAAGAGGGAAATTGGACTAGCATTGCAAAGCTATACTGTGCTGCTTCTATTATATTTTATGGAATATAATGGGAATGATTTTGTATGTTTTTCCACTTTTAAAAAAATTTGGCTAAAGTTAAATTTTGTGCTTATTAGAATCTTATGATTTCTGCCCCTCCCTCTCTTCTAAAAAAACTCTGATAACTTAAGTGTAATAAATGGACAGTTCTTTTCTATCAGTTCCATTAAAGCTGGACTTACAGTAGATGAACCTAGACAAATGCCTGGGGCATCAATTTGTTGGTGGCAGTAGTTTTGCTTTGGCAGCAGATGGAACAGACTTCCCCGCTGTGGGGCTGCTAATTTATGTCTTATACTTTTGCTATTTTGAAACCTTAAATGACAAAAGGAAGGGATACTACAGAGAAGTAAGAAATTGCTCTTCCAGAGAACAGGGATGACAAAAGCTGTGGAAAAGGGCAGGAGGGGATTCCAAAGGGCTCAGACTACATACATGCTATCATAGTACAGCAGTTGATTGGCAGCCAGTACAGGAAACAGTCTTATCTTTGTTCAGGGAAATTGAGGAGAGGATCTTGATCTTTTCTAACTCTGTGACTAGGTGCACAACCCAAGGTTGTCCCAATCTGCTCCTACCTTTAGGTAAATGGCTTATCCAATGCCATGGAAGCAGATGAACAGTGCCATGGGAAGCTGCAATGGTTTTGTCAATAGCTGTTATCTTTCCTAGTATCTCAGCCTCTTTTGTGAATATTGGCCAGCTGTTTTTGTGGTTCAAGGAAAAAAATCTGCAGTAGCCTGACTGGTTAAAGCAGTCATCAATATGCATCCATTGGGAATGTGCTGGGGGTGGGGGTGGGGAATGAAAATAAAAAGAGCCCAGAAAGTGGAATACCTAGAGAAGTCCCATTCTGTAGAACCATTTAGGCTCTCCCCTCTGACTACATAACCATGTTTGCATGACATGGATGATTGGGAGAGAGTAGTTTAACCTCAACCAAGCCTGATGCTGTTTGTGGTTACAAGCGATCCTCTCCTGTTCCAACACTGACTGAATTTTCTTATTTACTTGACATGCTAACCCCACCCTTAATCTAGTGGCACATTCATGCAAACTGGCAATTAGAAGTAACTAGTTTGTGGAATTTAAATGTGGCCAGTTATCCAGGGCAACAAGTGGATTAGCAAAAACCTGTCTTGGCAAGCACATTTCTCATATAATTTTGAGAAAGTAAAAGAAGTCCTATCATTTGTCAAGGTCTAAAAGGATAATAAAAATGTAGATTAAAACATACTAGGCACTAGTATGTATCTTTAATAACCAGTACATTTTATACAAAGGAAATCAAGAAAACACGTCATTACCAAATGTTTGTCTTGATGTTACCGTAGATACATATGTTGTTTTAGGCTGCCCTGAGTCTGTATGGAGTTGGCAGCATATTTAATGAATGAATGGATGGATGTATATGTGCATCGAGCTGATCCTGTCTGGGCTCTGAAGTAAAGCAGGTCAGGCCTGATTAGCATTTGGACTGAAGACTACCCAGGCTGTAGTCTAAACCAGTAAGTTGAAAAATATCTCAGAATGTTGCAATGGAAAATACTTCCATAATGTTGCTAATCAAACTCATAAATATGTTCATGAAGTTATCAGGAGCCAAGACTCAAAGGAGACTTACATAAAATAGTGTACAATGACACCTTTTTCCCCTTTGTTGATTGGCTCCCATGTCACATGAGTAATATTGGCCCTTCTGGATTATGGGCTGCATGGATTGTATTTTAAAGAAGAGGAAATGCTACTATGGAAAGTACCCAGTAATTCAGAAGATCCTAGTGATTTTGGATTTTGAATACTAATGCTACAACTTGAAACCATCCTCTACAGGGCTGAAAACCTGATCTAAAATCTGATGCAGGTCACAGTCCCTGTAATGATAAAACTTTAGGCTAGGAAGAGAATTAAATTAATGTAAGTTAATACATTATTAATGTATTAAATTAATAATGTAGCGAATTATTATTATATAAATTTAAATGCCATTCCTTTGCAAAACATCTTACTTGGGATGGGACCGTGACAGATATCATAATTCTCTATTAAAAATTATTTGGCTGGTTCACACAACTACAAATGCCACATGTGGGTAGGTATCCCCTCATGTTCCAGTTTTCTAATTGTGAGCTTATATAACCCCCCCCCTCTCTTTCTGAAATAACATTTCCTTGTATTGAGTTTCTATACAATACCCAAAATTATAATGAAATGAGCAATTAAAAACTACATACTATGTATCTGTGTTAATTAATAAAAGTTACATTAATTTTAATGGAAAATGTAATTTACTCAAAATCAAAACACTTTGGATTATTTTAAAGCATTGGTTCTCTTAATTTTGAAAGCAATTCTGTGCTGTTTTGTCAAGTATAGATTTGTTTTAATATTGGTCCACTTTCACGATATAGCTTTCTCTATTGTTTGATGTTAAATACCTACTAGTATTGCCCACCTGTCTGGGAATTCTGGAACTGGTGGAAGTACTGGTATATCTACCATCGAGTTCTACACAAAAAAAACACAAATTGGTAAAATTGAAAAAAGATACTTAATGGATACTTCATGCAGCATAAAGTAAACACTACCTGTTGTCAGATCTATGGGGAGACACCTTCTAAGACTGATCCATGTAGTTAGTCAGTATGAATTCCATATTACAGTGGATCAACCATGTAAACTGTGCACGATACATGCTTCTTTCTATCAAGAAATGTTTGTTGAGGATGTACAAAAAAATGGCTAAATAGCTGCCTGCAGAAGAAATCAGCAGGTTATACAGAAGTGCTTGCTACCTTGGAAATACTTTTTGTCTTTCTAAACATTGTACATTAACATACTTGAATAGAATAAAGTTGACAAAGAATTATTTATACAGATAGCATACACAGTATGGTATGTTGAAACACAAAGTCTGGCATAAGGCTGCATTATTTTATTGCCTTTTTCTTCTGTTGTACCTTTGGCTGTACAATAATAAACAAATGGAATAAATTGGTGATATTCATTAAAGCTTTCAGGCAACATACAGAACACCATTGGATCAATTCTTACTTTTAGGCTCTATTTTTCATATTACTAGAGTGGTATGCCTTTGTGGTCATTCCCATATGGCGCTCCAGTAATACACATCACATTTTTGTTTATGAAGAAATATGTCACCAGTATGGAATATAAGCACCTAATGAATCTGTTGGGACCATTAAAAGGATATCCTGTCCATGCAAGACATGTTTTTCTATGACTGGCTCCTGAATTTAAACCATAAAGTTTAAATGCTTTTTGACATGGTCAGGGTAGGTCATATGAGTCTTCCTCATGGCACTGACCCTATGTGAAACTTGGTTTAATTCACATGTTTTGGTTATTTAAAAATTACCTCAGGCATCTCCCCATGGTTCATCATCTAGATTCAGTGGAATATATGATGGAGGTTAAGATACTGTCACAAAAGCAGAATAATACAGACAGGGAAAGTGGGTTTTCAAAGTATGCCATATAGATACAGAGAAAGTTAGTTCACTTTTTTTTTCAATGGGGAGAAGAAAAAAAAGATAAAAGTCAAAGTTGCCTCAAAGGGTTTAAAACTAAGATCCTTCCCATAGGTTGTTTGAGGTTATTACCTGCATAATAGCATTATATCATGAGAAAAGAAAGGCTATGTTTCTACAAGTAATTTCAAAATAAGGCTACAATCCCACAATCAGTTTCTTGGAGGAGCCCTACCAAACTCACTGGGGCAAACTTGTGAATAGCCTACAGAGAAGGTTTAACCATGTCATTTTTGTTTTAACACGAGGACTGTTCATTTGCTCATCTGTTTGTTTGTTATGTTTAAATACTGCCTTCCCTTCAAAGTTTCAAGGTGGCTTACTTAGGGATTGTACTTTATTTTTTCCCACACAACAGCAACCCTATCAAGTGGGGGAGCGGGGAGAGAGAAGGCCAAATTTACCCAGTGACTTTGTGTAGCTGAGGGTAGACTTCAGCTGGGGTCCCTCAGTAATAAACCAACACCCTAACTATTACATCATTGCCTTAACTCAGAACCAGTATTTTAGTTTAAAAAATATCCCGTATATGCCTGTTGATTTCAGTGGGATTTATTACAAGACTGAGGGGTGCAATGATCACCAAAACTTGGATCCCAACTGCCTCTCTCATGCTCTGAATGTCCCAATGCACCCTGAAAATCCACTCCTGAAACAGAACTCAGTATGTTGTGCTGAGGGCTGGAGCAGAAAGGATGCGAATCACTGAAAACTAATAAGCATTCTTTGCATTTGCAAACTACCATGGTCATTTCTCCTGTTCTGCATCTTCTGTCCAAACTTGTGTCAGGCAGAAATTATAATGACTAACAGTTTTCATCTTATTTTAAAAGGTATGGACTTATTCTTATGGGATACATCTGTATCTTATACTTGGGGAAAAAATAGGAAAAGCCCAACTCAGCCTTAGTATTTTTTCTCCTTGGGTAATACCTGTTATTGAAAATTTAGATTATTGAAACAAATGTCTCAAAATGTATTTTAATAAATCAAATGAAAAAACAAAATTGACTCAGTTTTCCAAACTGAATAGTACTTCCCTACTATTCAGTGCATCATAATCTAATTAATACATTATTGGCGTGAGTACTCATGTATTAAAAAAATGGTATCACGCTTCTAGTTAGACAATATTACTTTTGTTATTTAGTCTGGCCTTATAATGCTCACACATTGAACTAAGTCATATGCATGAAAACTATACAAGAGGAACTGCATACACAAAAGGATCCAGATGACTGGGGCATCCACAGAATTAGTTAGCAACCACAATTTGGACTGGCAACTTGGTCATTAAGCAAAGCAGTTGCTAAGTGAAACTGTGACTGTGCTTATGATCTTACTTCAGCTTTCCTTTGCTTTACAGTCCTGTGAAGGTCATCTGTATGAGGCAGTTGCTAAATGAGGACTACCTATATCTAATAATACAGAACAACCATCTCAAAGCAACTTGTCACAGGCAGGCCATTCATTTGAAGAAAAATATGGACGGAATATGTACTCACTCTGGGGGCATATCAAAAGTGATCCCATTAATCTGGTCCCAATATTGCCGCATAACCAGAGGGCATTACATGTCAGCATGTAAATGGCACTCAATTATAATGGACTAAATAAAGGGCCTAAACTGGACCAAGCTGTAGTATGTTTCGTGAATGTAGGAACATCACTTAATGGAAAGCTATGTAAGCATTGCTGCTAATGTGTGGGAAGCTGGACTATGCATTAGAAATTTTCAGTCAACAATGGTCATGGGATTCTGAAAAGTAGCAAGTGAATGAAAATAATGTGAAGGACAGTAGTGACCAAATCTCTCTTAAATGTTATGGTCTTCTCTTAAATATTAGATACAAAAGGAAAACAATGCAAAACTTTTGTTTTAACCAATGAGATAAGAACAATAACAATTACAGCCATGAGGTTAAGGAGCAGTAACTGAAGTCAAGAAATAGTTTTCTTTTTTAAAAATGTTTTATCTTTGCTCACTTTTTAATTTTTATGAAAAAAACAAAGCAAAACCTATAGAGCTCAGCAACAGACATTCTGTCATGTAACAGCTCTATTCATCTTACGTTTTGGTTTTTTATTATGTGCCGTCAAGTTGGTGTTGACTTTTAGCAACCACACAGATAGATTTTCTCCAGGACAATTTGTCCCCAATCTGCTCCTTCAGTTTCCTCAATGGTGTACCTATTGCCACCATAATTGAGTCCATATACCTTGCTGCTGGTTCTTCTTCTTTCTCCCTTTCCCAGCATTATTACTCCTCCAGAAAGCTAGGTCTTTGCATAATGTTTCCATACGTATGGTAATTATACTTATTATAAGAACTCTGGGTTGACTTGTTCAATGATCCATTTGTTTGTTTTGTTGGCTGTCCACAGTGTGTTCGGGAGTCTTCTCCAACACAAAAGTTCAAAAGTGTCTATCTTGCTTCTCAAAGTCTCATTTTTGTTTCCATAGTGTCACAAGGAGAATAATTGCCTACACAATTCTGATCTTTTTGGGTAGACACACACTCTGGCATCTGAATATCTTCTCCAAGGCGTTCATAGCTACTCTACCAAGTGCTAGTCTGCAGCATATTTCTTGACTGCTGATACCTTTACTGTTGTTAGTTGATCCTAAAAGGCAGAAGATATCACTTCAGCATCTTAATTGCAAGTTCTAAGTTATACCTATTGTCATTAGCTTTAATCTTAGTCCCATTTTTTTCACTGTGCTTCCTGATTTTCATGGCTAGAACTTGTAGGTAGTTTTCATTTTCAGTTATCAGAGTAGTGTCATCAGCATAGTGTAGGTTAGTGATGTTTCTTTTTCCAGTTTTAAAACCATGCTCATTTACTTCCAATCCAGCTTCCCTCAAAAATTCTACATACAGGTTGGATAAATAAGGGGAGAGTATACATATACATGAGGGATGCGGTGGTGCTGCGGGTTAAACCGCTGAGCTGCTGAGCTTGCCGATCGGAAGGTCGGCAGTTCGAATCTGCGTGATGGGGTGAGCTCCCATTGCTAGTCCCAGCTCCTGCCAACCTAGCAGTTCGAAAACATGCAAATGTGAGTAGATTAATAGGTACCACTTCGGCGGGCAGGTAACGGTGTTCCGTTTAGTCATGCTGGCCACATGACCACGGAAGTGTCTACGGACAAATGCTGGCTCTTTGGCTTTGAAACGGAGATGAGCACCGCCCCCTAGAGTCGGACACGACTGGACAACATCAAGGGAAACCTTTACCTTTACCTATACATATACATATATGTCTCACTTCCTTGCCAGCCTGCCTATTTCACCATGTTCCACCCAAACTGCGGCTTCCTGTTCTGCATATAGGTTTTGCATGAGGACAATGAGATATTCCGAGATTCTCTTTTTCTAAGCACATTCCACAGCTTCTCATGATTGACACAGTCAAAGGCCTGCCTACATACAATGAAACACATATTGACTTATTTTTGGTATTCTTTAATTTTCTCAGTGTGCATCAGCAACAATGTCTCATGTTCCTCAGCCTTGTCTAAAGTTAGCCTGTAACTTCTATTTAGGGCTCTGATCTCTGCTGGAAGATCCTAAGCATCATTCTGTTTACATGTAAAATTAAGAATACTTATGGTGTCATCTTACTTTAGATAGACAAAAACGTCAAAATGATATATTGTTGCTGTTAAGCCCTGGTTTCTTATGCAATCTTTTTATTTTTACAGCATTCAGCATGACTTTCTGATTTTTGTCTTTTTTTGTTTGGTCTGAGTTTCTGATGCTGGCATACTCATATCCATCATCTTACATTAATTACACACCATGTTATCTTTTTCGTTAAAATTGGTAGATTTTGGATACAATCCTCTAGTCCACTATACAGGCTTTCTTCCATTGGAGCCTGCAAGATTTCCACAAAAGCTCCACTGAAATGAACGGAGGTTTCACAGCAGCGGCAACTGGAGCTATGCACCTTTTATCCACAAGAAAAAGGGATATAAATTGACCCAATGCTCTCCTTTTCCCACACATTCTGTATTTTTGTTTTTGTGCTAATATATTTCTGTGCTTTATCGCTGTAACCTGCTGTTCTCTTTAATTGCTTATTGTTATTAATTATATAGTGGTAACATTGTTGGCTGCTTGAACTATTTGGCTATAAAAATGCATTTATTATTATTGCCACTGGAGCTGCAGTAAATTGCCAGGGTTCTGTCTAGAGATAAATGCCTTTGAATATTCATCCAATAAAATTTGAACCTGGATCATACTGCAATTTTCCTTTGCCTCTCTTTTTTCCTTCTTCTCCTGCTGCCCCCCGCCTTTCTTTCCTGTTCTCATTTAATCCAAATACAGTATTTTTAAGAATGTGTTTCACTATGAGGGATTGCTAAATAACCATCTTATATTTTGGAATGCCTTTCTTTTGCATTTTGATGGTTAACTATTCTTTAATCATTTATGAGAAACATGTCTTCAGTGGAAATGGAAACTGAGTTTCAGAGTTAGATGGACAAGTTCTCTTCTAGGCTCTGTTAGTATATATACAAAGTTGTGAAATCTAACAATAATGGCAGCTTCTAGTCTGGAAACTCTTGCTACAATATTGCTGCTTCGTAATGTCAACCTTGTCCAAAATTTGAGCCATAGGTACACAATAAAGTAAAATGGCCCTTAGTGAAGCATTGTATACTATGTTCTAAGGCCAACATCAATAAGGCATAAATGACATTACGGTGATGGTAATTCCCTGGCCAATTCACCATGTTTACACATGGGCCGCTAATTCCCAAAGCAGGCTAAAATCAGCAAGGGCAATAAGCTTATTTTAACTCATCTTGAAATCTGAAATCCATCTGCTGTTTGGGAGCAATAATCTTCTAATGGGCATGCAAGCTGCTATGGCCAGATTAATGACCCAGTACCATACTGTTATCTCGATTAATGTACACAGCAAACAGAGCACATGGATCTTCTAATTGTAGAAATGCCACAAATTAACATGGTTCCCATGTTCACGACTGCATTCTAAATCATGCAGGAGTAGCACTTTCCGATCTATGCTTAAAGTATAATACTGAGTATAGCACTAGATCATTTTTGGCCTACCACTATTCCCAAATTGGAAGCTTAGTCAAGAAGTTATGAAATAAATGCGGTGTGGGAACCTTTTGGGTGAAAAGCCCTGGAAGAGTAGAACTGACAAACTGTACCTCTAACATTAGATATTGTAGCAATCCTTCTATGGGTAGTTCTACATACAATACCCCCTTGTTTCATGATAATGAATCACAAGAAGCAGTATGGTACTCCTCCTTTTTTTGTCTATTCACATGGTACAATATTCAAGAAGCATCTATATCTAGATCTTGTTTAGAAGGATCAAATGACAAAAACTCTTCCAATGCATTTAATATATCCAGAAACATATATGCAAGAGTTACTGTGGCACTGCAAGTATGATAGGTAATATTATTGCTAATGTTGTCCATTCCTACATGCATGATGTTTCCAACTGATGAAATATTGTACTCTGAGCAGAATAGCACAAATGTGTTTTCTTTCCTACAATAGTGCTTTCATCAAAGTAGAAACACAAACATACCGGTTATCATGACAGGACTATAATAATGAGTCATTTGCCCTATATTATCCTAGCTCAATTAGGAATGGAAATCCTTGATAAAAGTGAACTCAAACAAAAATACATCTGCCAGTGTGGATGTCAGGACAGCCAAAAGACAAATGAGGCATCCGTAAACAAAGAGTGTCAGTTAATGCAAAACAATAATCAAAGCACGTCGACTCTATGATTCCTGAAGCTATTCTGAGTCAGGAAGGAAGGAAGGTAGAACTCTGGATTATAAAACTGCTTTAGCCACATATGTAATTTTTATGTAATGTGTAACATAAATTTTATCAATTTCAGTGTGGCCCAGGAAAATTGGAGAAATAAAACTTAGTAACTACAAATCCTACCTCATCCATTAATTTGTTAAGTGCCTTGAGCAATTCATACACTTGCAGCCTCAGTTCTTCATCTTGAAATAGGAATCATATTGATGCCTTGTAATGATGTACATCAGAAACAGCCATATACTGAGTCAGACCATTGATCCATCCAGTCTAGTGCTGAATATTCCAAGAGGCAACCGATTTCCAGGATCTGTGCTGAATTAATTTATTTGCAGATCCCAATAATTAAATTAAGGATGTTCTGAATGCCAAGCCATCTGATTTACCACTCAGCTGTGGCCTTTAGATTTTAAAAAGTTTGAACTTTAAAATCTAGACATTTATGATGTGGAAATAAAATGATGCAGGAAGCCTTTTAAAACTCGATACATGTAACTCTACTGGACAGAACTCCTGTGGAAGCCTCCGGACTGTCAGCTCTGAATTCCAGACATGACTTTAGAACTGCTTAAGAGTCTCTATGAGAAATCTTGAAGCTAGCAAGTTTATGTTCTTCCTGACAGCACCATTCATGTCATGCTTACATGTCAGTCTTCCTACAAACAGAGAGGGAAAACAAGTACACTGATGTAAAGCAGTTGGAATTCATTGCTTTGTCCCTCTTTCCTTTTACACACAAAGCAACTCAAGATTTTATAATCCCACAGATACACACAGGGATTTCCTACATGGTCATGCCATGGCAAGATCACAAAGGAATATTATCCCTAGTCATATTTTGAAGGCAAGGTTATTTCAGAAGGCAAAAAGAAAAAAAGAAAAACAAGGTGAAGACAGCTAGAGGAAGACATTACTTGCTTCACTGTGTGTTCAGCTCTTGGAGGTGGTAAAGACTGTTACACAAACTTCTAAAAAAAGGGTAAATTATATGCCAGCCTTCTCCAACCTGATGCTCCTGGATATACTGAACTCACAATATTCCCAGTCACACTAGCTGGGAGCTGCAGTCCAACACATCTGGAAGACAGATGCTTCTCTAGGCAATATGGATGAGATGCACCCATTTTATGTCCCACCAATAGTCAAGATCTCCAGAATAAGAGATGGAAGCTTTTCAGTATCCATGAATGCAACCTTGCCTCAGAAAAGACTAGGTTGATACCTGCTTCATCTGTTTTCTCGATTTTACCATATTTCATTCAGCTTGATTAAAAAAAACACCTGCTTTTGTAGGTTCAGGGACATCCTCCTGGATTTGTGTATTTACACAAGATGCAAGGGGTGTCTGCAGCAAGATGAGATTTTGTCAAAATGATTACATATCTGTTGTGATGTCATTACACAAGCTCTGCCCATGTCAAAATGCAAGTATAAAAGGGGCAGGGTTTGTATTGTGACTCATGTTTTATCCCTTGCCCACCAACTGCCAACATCAGTGCAAGATTCTGAAGGAGTGTGGGAGAATATCCTGTCTTCCACTGTATAATCATCTTTGTAGGAGTCTGCATCCCATTAGTATTTCATATTTCAATCTTTGTATTTCATCATGAAGATACCCCTTCCACTGGGCTCTCTTTAACAGTGGTATAACTGGCACTGCTAAAGGTGAATCCTGGCCTTGAGAAACTGCTGGGAAATTTCTCATTTCCCTGGATAAATTTTTGACCTAATTTCTCTGCCCACAAATCTGCTGGAAAATTTCAAATGTCCAAGTTATGTTCACTTTTAGTTTAGCCATGTGACAAACACTAGATGCCTATTCAATCAGATGGAATGTTGTTATTTCATCTGCTACATTTGACTGTTTTGAAACTATGTATTTGGAATCTTATTTAATTTTATTAATGATTTAAATGATTTAATTTTTTCTTGAGCTACCCTGAGGCTATAATTTTGATATAAATAAATTGAGTTACTAAAAATAACTACTGGGTGGATGCTCAAATGATACTCCATTTGCTTTCCTTTCTAACTTCTTCGTCATAGATGAATATTACTTTGTGAAACTGAACGATTCCAGGTTTCTTTTTAATAGAATGAGAAACCCAAGGTGCAAGTATATCTCATAAGATGTAGAGGTTAAATGAACTGAACACCACACAGACGAGAGATGAATAGCAGAAATAATACTTTCCATTTACAGGAAACAATGCACTTTACAAAACATAAGAAAGTTATTTTACCTGAAATAAACTTTAATCACTTGTACCATATTAAATAAAATCAAAATATGCCTAACTCTGCACTTTTGAAAGTATATTACTGGGGATTTTTAAAAAAAGAAACTAAGGAAAATAACTGATCCCAGAACCTTTCTCTATAGAAAGATTAGATTAGGATGTTGGAGTTTTGTGACTTGTACTTTGTTCACCTTGTCAAAATATTTATTCCATTATTTGGTTGAATTGTGTTTCTTCAGTGATCTTCAATTTTTTTTAGCTTTGCCTATACTTTTAAAGTTCAAAATGCAATCTAAAATAAAAAATAAAAATAATACATAGTCTGCATGACATGCAAAGTTAGAGGCCTAAATCCCTCTGGTCTGTCAGTGGATATCTGGCATCTGACCACCATTTATGCCTTTCAAACTCTCCCTCTCTTGTTTTCCAATTGTTTGGAATTAAAAATAAAAGAACTCTCCTTTCCCTTGCCATTAGATTTCTTTCTCTCCTCTCTTTCTCACACCCCCATATAAATAACAAGCAAGAAACCTTCTACTACATTTGCTTGCATTAATTGATGTTTAAAAAGTCTGTTAAAAATAAAGCCCAGCAGTGACATTTTTCTTTGCTAAAGCACGAAAGCAGCACATTACAAACATTACAGAAAGCTCCCTTGATAGGATGGTGAAGGTTGACTCTGGCACTAAAATGCAAGTTACTGCATGTTCTTGGGTTATTATTTTTTTAATTTAAACATTTTGTGATACCTAATGCAATGTAGGTAAAATGGGGTTGTTCAATTCATGTAGAGTCATACTACACATGAAGGGAGAACTCTGAACATGTTAATACGTAAGTATTTTGTGACAATCTGAGGATGAGCTGAAGGGACTTGGGATGTTCACTTTAGAGAAAAGAAGATTGAGGGGAGTGATATCAGTGTGTAGGGATATAAAAGGGTGTCATAGGGAAGATGGTCAGGGACTCTATTCCTTTGCAACAGAAACTAGGACAAGAAATAATGGGTATAAGATGCAGCCTTTCTAAATATCATTTAAAGATAAGAATAAGCTTTCTGACAATAAGATCTGTACATGGAAGAGCCTTCCTATGAAGGTTGTATTTTTTCCCAGCTCTGGAGGTTTTTAAGAAGAAGCTGGCGGCCACCTGTTGAGGATGGTTTAATTGGTTTCCCTACACACTGAAGAGTTAGACTAGATGTCCCTTGTGATTCGCTTCCAATTTCACAATTCTCTGATCGTACATACTGTACATACAGTACATGCATACATACATATTAAGGGGCTAATCAGCGTTTATTGATCAATAGTTTTGTGGATGACCTCAAGACAGCATTCTGGGAATAAACAGCCACATAAAAGTGGATTCTGGAGTGAGAAATGTTTGGTGGGCAACTTGAATATCAAGATATGAGGCTGAGAAAAGAAATTCTGAAGGCAAACCTGACTTCTTATTGTGTTGCCGATAGATTGACTATCAATTCTTCACTCTGTGCATAATGAATTGATGGCATTCATTGCCAAAAGCTAACAGCCATTCACTTGGAAACCTTTCAAAAGGGATTGCCAAATTCATGGAGAAAATGCTTTCAAAGGTGCCTCATCACTGTGGATATGTGGTACCTCCAGGTTCAGAGGTACCATTTTTCCAAATATCATTTACTGAGAACAATTATAGGAGAGAGCATCTTGCTTCCATCTTTTCTTTATGGATATCCAAGAGGCAACTCCTAATTACTAAGTCTGGGTTCTCAAATCACATGTTGCTGTAATCCGGTTTGGATTGGTTTATGTTCAATGTTCAAATCTAAAAACTCTTTACACATACTTAGCTTCTATGGCTTCTTCAAGAAATTATGAAACAAACAAACCATGACTCCCTGCAATGTATTAATGCTATCCATGAAAAAATGCTAGACTAGTTGAATCACTGGCTTGAATCAGCAAGGCTTGAGTATGAACTAATAGAGAACTAACATGAAAGAAAGTTTGTACTTTTAAAAAATGCATATGTGTGTATGTCTCTGTGTGTGTATTTATTTATTTATTTACTTACTTACCAGGACCCTTGTCAACTGGTATATGCAGTAAGAATCTACAATAATACTTGGAAATCTATAAAAATTGAGAAATTTGAAAGGGACTGAAGATTTTACATATTTCTTTACTAGTCTATCAGTTGCTCAAATCAGGGATGATACAAAGGGCTTGACCAAACTGAAAATTTACTCAGTATCTAACAGCATTGAATGCTTCTCTCTTTAAGTTTCTATCGACAGCATGTTATTTCATGATACAATACCAACTAAATGTTTATAAATATATACATAAAAAATAAAAATCTTTTCAAAGAATTCTTTTACAGAGGTTTAGCCTGCAAACTGAAGCACAACTATTTAGAAATAGGTTCTATCAGCATTTATGGAAATTATTTCACAAGCGATGTCCACTTGCCAATTTCTATCTTCTGTGCTGGGTATGCTGGTGCCTTACAGAAGTGGTTTCAACCACATAATGGACTTGGTTAAGCTCTCCACTCAGGCCATGAAGCTCCTTGGGTGGCCTCGTGCAAGACACCCTTTCTTAGCTTAAGCAGTCTCAGGAGCTGGTGTGAGTAGATATTACTCTGAACTCCTTGGAGGAATAGCATAATACAAATATTATACAAAACAAATTTAACTCAAGCAATCTCTTATTCCCATGGGCCTCATTCTGTCATTCCCTAGTGTTTAAAATGCAGCTTGATGTTTGATTTGGGCTGCTGAACTGAAAATGAAATTAAAAGCACTCAGCTGTGTATTTTCTTCAAACACAGATCCATGTATTTCTTTGCATCTTTTACTCCAATGTGGCAGAAAATGGCAGAGGTATTTTGAATAGTCAATGTATCATAAAACAAGATGTGAGAAACCACTCTCCCAGGCATGCATTCTCAACATCATATATACATTTGTACTTCAGACTGAACCCTCTACCATTTTTAAAGGTCTAAAAGGTCTTCCCATTAGTCTGGCATGTCTTGTAGGACTTACACATGCTTCTTATTCCTAGAACCTCTTATCATAAAAGTTACAGTCATCCATCTTCCCCAATACAATACTCTTCAAAAGTATTGAGACTACAACACCGCAGTCCCCTGAATTTCTGTCAATATGGCCAACTGCTTGAGCATGCTGGAAATTGTAGTTCCAATAGATCTGGAAGGCCTCATGCTAGAGAAAGCATTCTACCTTATGAAAATTAAATCATCAATACAAGAAGTTATAGAGTTCATGGACAATCCCCAAATTCAGTGAAAACTAGAGACATTCTAGAAGTATACCTCTGCAGTGAACTGTAGGCAACCAACAATATTTGATATTCTAAAAGAAACATAAGTTTTGGTAATAGCTAGGTAGCTTCAAACAAAGGCTGGATGCTTGTCTGTCAGAGATACTCTAATGGATCCTAACTGAGGAGGAGGTTGGATTAAATGACCTCTAGGAAATTTGATACTTATGCATAAAGAACTGTTAATGTGATGCAAAAGGCTAAGATAGCAATTCTGAAATGAAAAGTGGATTCTAAGCAATATAAATTTCATTTGGTTTTCTAATGTGGAAAAATATTAATGTGGTTGTAACTGAACACAGTGGCACCACAAAGACTAACTGGTTTATTATGGCCTATGCTTTTGTAGGCATTCTTCATCACATGCATCACATAAGTTAGGAATCAAAACCTAAATAGTTTTCTTGCACTGGTTTATGCAACTTGTCATTTTAAAATAGGAATCATTAAATTAGAATAATCTGATAAATACTGTTGATTGGATAAAAGAGTTTGGCTGAGATTTAAATTACAGCCATTTAATAATGAATGCATTTAGTGTGGGTTTTCTGTCTGTGTGTGTGTGTTCCTTTATCATTTAATTAAAGAGTGGGTGAAATAATTCTATGCATGTTTACTCAGAAGTAAGTCCTAACTTTGATAATACCTATTTTCCCTTAGGTGTGCAAAGAATGGCTTCTTTCCTATAATTAGACACATGGCAACCTGCAAGCAATGTTTTGATATCTCTATTAACAGAATGCTCATGTTTAGCTGCAAAACTTGGTTGCACTTCTTTCAACATCTTTGCCCAAGACAGACCAGTAAACACAATTCCTCTCTCTATAATTAGCCTTTTCTCTAAGGGCTCCAAAGTAAGTCTGCATGCCGTAGATTTAATATCCAGTGCTATATCCATATGCGCTGCCCTTGCCTGGTCCCAGAGCATATAAACTCCCCTATTAGCAGCCTTGACTGCTTAATTATGCAGATTTTTTTGTACCCGCCTGCCTGTAAAATTACTGTGTCTAACCTCCCCCCTCCCCCCCCCTTCTCTCTCTGCACCATGCTGGCCATTCTAATGAAATCGGCATAGGGGAAAGGGCCTGATTTGCAGTTATAGAGGCTGGATCACACTGGCAATCTGCCCTTAGTGGGAGTTACAAAAGAAGTCAAATGCCTTCATCTGGTTCTACCCTATCATCCCCAAGGTGATTGAGTTCACTTCCTGATGCTTCCCAAGTTTTCCTCAGGCTGTCCAATCAGCACATCCACCAGGGAGCCCAGCCTAGCTTGCAACAGTCTCTGTATCTAGTTACAGCCCCACCAGGGACAGTCAACTATCCACCCCCAAGCCTTCAGATGAAAACCTTTTCTAACAAGGCCGCCCAGCGCCAATGAAATAACACGCATCTGCATATCCACTGGGTCCCATGTTTCTTGTGCTCATGGATTATGTATCTTGCAGACTCTAATAAAGAAATGCAGTTCTTTGTTTAATGTTTATCTTGTGCTTGTTAAGCAAATGCTAATGTTGTATCAGAATGCTTTAGTGCTATTTGGGTTTTTGGTGATTTACTACAAGACAATCTGCTGTGAAGTAAATTTAGATGGGGGAAAGAGGGAATAATTTCAGCTAAAAAAAGGAGACACATAGGCATGCACACGCACACGCACACACACACAGAACTGTTTGGGAGAGAAAAAGGCAATATCCAGGGAGAAGGAGAGGTTAGAAAATGAGTCCAGCAGCTCCCCATGCAGTTTTCCTAACCCCAGGCTGACATGCCTACTTCATCACTGGTCAGACTGAGAATCTGAGACCCAGAGTGAACTGAAAAGGATGCAGTGGTTCCTTCCCCTATAGCAATACGGTAAACAGCATCCTGGAGGGTAAACAATAAATAAATAAATATGCTCTTCTTTTATTCTATGGTTTGGATTCTAATGTTTCACACTGCATAGTAGTATTCACCCACAGCAAAGGAGCCCTACAGTTTTTCAAAATTCATACTGTTAGAAACAGATGGGAGCAATACTATTATTGCTGCTTTTCTTATTGTTCTTCACACTAGTTTTTTTTTTAAAAAAACTTGTATTTGTGAAAGAAGGATTTTGGACAGATAAAATAACCTTTTTATTTATCTTCCATTTGCTGAAAGGATAGATCTGTAGGAACTTAAGGACTACCAATTTTAGCAGAATTCATGATGAGTGACCTTTAGCCTAGTCTTGGATTCACTACGTGGTGCAACTTCCCAGTAGCCTGGGTGATAGGATTGTAACACCGATTCAAACTACATCTTCCCTTCTGACACTTCCAGGCAAACTAGCCAGCAGGGACAAGTAGACCAAGTTCTTCAACCTAGGATTCTTGGACTACAGCTCTTTATAGCCATAATCTAAGCATTATAGTCAAATGCATTTAAAGGGGACCAGGCTGAGGAATATTGAGATCTTGATTCTTCAAAAGCACAGCCAAATAGGAAATGAGATATGGTGCTGGCTACCATCTTGGCTGCCTTTGAAGACCATCTGATGGAAGATTAGTAGACCTCCTTGTGCAGTTGTTTGGCCACTCTGAAAACAGATTGTTGGACTATGGCCCAGGGGTGCATATGTAAGTGATACAACTCTAAGCCTAACCAATTTGTTATCCAGAATGCTGATATTCCTCCTATAATGCTTCAAAAAGTTTTCAATTCTGAGTTTTGTAAGGTGACAGGAATACTTATATATCCAGATAGCAGAGTATTATCTTTATACTCCATATTAAAAAAAAAAATCTCTTCTCACCCCTGGGGGTAGTATGTGTCTTTCTCAACCTCAGGTCCTCTACTAGAGGCCTGGGAGTTTGAGGGTTCTGTGCAGTATCTTAGCTGTTCCTAGCACTGCACTCTTCTGGACAGAGAGCTCTGATGTTGTTCCTGGGATCTGTTGGAGACATTCTCCCAACTTAGGAGTCACAACCCTGAGTATTCCTACCACAGCTGGGACCACTTTGCTCTTCACTTTCCACATCCTCTCTAGTTCCTCCTTCAGGCCCTGGTACTTCTCCAGCTTCTCATACTCCTTCTTCCTGATGTTGCTGTCACTTGGCACCACCTCATCTATCACTATCACTGTCTTCTGGTCCTTGTCTACTACCACAATGTCTGGTTGATTGGCCAGTACCTGCCTGGATCTGGAAGTCCCACAGGATCTTAGCTGTTATTCTCCACAACCTTCTGTGGAATCTCCCATCTGGAGTTGGGAGGGTCTAGCTGATACACTGTGCAGATGTCCCTGTACACAATGCCAGCCACGTGGCTGTGCTGTTCAGTGTATGCTGTTCCTGCCTGCATCTTACACTCTGCCACTATGTGTTGGACTGTCTCTGAGGCTTTTCTGCACAGTCTGCACCTCGGGTACTGTCTAAGGTGGTAAACCCCTGCTTCTATGGATCTGTGCTTAGTGCCTGTTCTTGTGCTGCTATGATCAGTGCCTCAGTGCTGTCTTTTAGTCCAGCCCTTTCCAGCCACTGGTAGGATTTCCCAGCATCAGCCATCTGTCGATGGTACATCCCATGCAGGGTCTTGTCTTGCCATGGCACTTCCTCTGCTTGTATGTATGTATGTATGTATTCCCCCCACCTGAAGTATTTATTGCCTTCTGAGTTTAATCTCACAGCTTGGTAAAGTTTTTATCTATGCTGTTTCCTTTATATAGTTGCAATAGATTAGAATTAAAAAGATAATCACCCCATAAAAATGGTGACAGCCAAATTCATCTTGGTCATAAAGTCAGAAGCAGGACATAATATAATCTAGCCATGGTGAAAAATGCATATATTCTTGTTTGTTGATAGACCAGGTGATTTAGAAGTTGTATGGACAGATAATATGTCTATCAGGAGAAGAGTCTTCAAACTGAGTTCATTCAATAGAATTTATTCCAAATTTTAGAGGGGATTGATTCTAGCGTTGCCTGAGTTCCCGTGATCTTCTGTAAAAAGATACATTCTTGCCTAAGTGTTTAATAAGGCATTTGTCCTCCTAGTTTCTCACTATCTTTGTCACAGGTAAAACTTCTCTATTTAGTAACTACATACAGAAAGCAAAGAAAGAATATCTTCTTGAACACCAACAGGTTCAATCTGTCTCATTCAAAGTTAGAAGGTTCAGTCAGTCAACATCAGTGGTGTGTTTAGCTTTGCATAAGAAGATATATTCTTCTTTTGTGTTGGTTAATGACTGCAATAAAGACTGCTTCGTCATATTCTTCTCTAGGTATGAAATGATCTCACAAGTTTCCTTATGAAACATGAAGGAAGAAATTCTTTCTGATTGATCATATGTTTATAGAACTTGTTGGAAAAATGCCAGCAGGACTCTCTTTAGCCAACTGATACTCTTGAGAGACATACTGTATATGCTTGAACCAGGTCTTCTGATGTTTTAGTCCTGACTGTGGGTTTCCTAGCTAAAAAGACTTACATTATACAGGGGTGTAAACCTTAATCACTGAGATGCAAATTTAAGATGGGTAATGTTGCCATCTTGCCAAAGTCCTCCCAAAATAATGGAAAAATCTGTGTAAAGAACAGACATGGTAATTGGAACATGACACCATTCCCCAGCAAAATATTGTCATGCCAAGGAACAGGGTTTGTGTCATGAGATCCATATGCTCTTACTGAACTATTTGTGAGGAGAGATGCAAGGCCTTTATTTGGATCTTGGGAGACAGATTCATCCTATCCAGAATCATGTCTAAAATGATTTCCAGATGTTCTAATTTTGGGGCTGGCAATAACATGCTATTATTCCTGTTTATTACAGATTGACTCTGCAGGCACTATAGCATCTGGTTCGTATACATAACTCTAGAATAGCATTCTGACCAAGATATTGGCCAAAGGCTGTCTAAGTGGCAAGAAACCAGGATTGGTGTGAAGACTGAGAAATTTTGAATAACCAATATATAATACCTCTGGATATATGAAAAAAATAGCTTTGTAGTTACAACTGAACTGGAAAATGAAACTACATCTCTATCAATTAAGTTGATGTTAGCATGTCTTTTGCTGAATGACAGTGACAGTAAATAGACTATTAATTTGGAAACTTTGATAAATTTATTCTCTATTAGAATAATGTCAAATATACATTTTTTCTAGAATTGTAACCAGGATTATAAACATGACAATTTCTACCATGGATAGAGAAATGGCTAATCCTGGATTCTTATAATAATTAATTTGCTATCTGGCCTGCAGAGAACACAAATGTCTGTTGTTGGGCTACATTTAAACTTTGGTATTGATAATTTATTTATTTAACAAATTTGTCACTGCCCATCTCCTCACATCAGAGAAAATAATAGTATTTTCAACTACTAGTCCAATGCTTTCTATTGAATATATGTATATGGATCAGTATTCTGCCCCCCCCCTTCAGCTCCCCTTCACCAAATCAAAGTTCTTCCTCTTATCTAAATTGGGGAAACGTCAGATCTGTGTTTTGATTGTTAAATGTATCTGTGAGGGTTTTGTAGTCATTCTTCCATAAAAGTGCTGTGAGATCAAAAACAACGTTATATAACACCTTGGGCAATTCTGATCTGGAGATATTAGAATGAAGACTCCCTATTTTGCCCAGAAGTAGAAAATATCACTGTGCAATCAATAAAACATTCATTATTATGCTACCTTAAATATCCTATATGCTCTGCATATATAATTTAGTTATATAGTTCTATGTATGCTGAAAGTGAGATTTGTATCAGGCTGTTATACTAGTGAGCTCATAAACAGAACCAAATATAGTGCAAAGAAGGAAAAGAACCGTGATCCAATGAATCTAACGTCCTGCCCACAATAGCTGCAAAATCCAATCATCACAAAGTATTTTAGTACTCTTAAATGCTAAGACTTTGGATGCTTAATATTTTAGGGATAAGATTTCATATTGCTTGGATATGAAATGAAAACTTCTGTTCTATAATTTGGACAAGTTAATATAAACATTTGCATTTAGCTGACCATTTTAAGCCGATAAACCTGTATGTCAACTCTACTTTCTGAACAGTACAAGTCTATAAATCAAATTCTGTCATAAAACCACAAACAATGTTAATGCTATCTAAGAGACAGGCTAAATTTCAGTTTGTCTTTTTGAGATCTGAGTTATGTCTTTGTAACTATGAACTGTGCAGTCTAAGTTAAAAATGAAACCATCAATATATACTCAAAGTAATCATGTGATTCAGGAGCATTTGTCATTCTTTTCTGAATGAATTATAATCCATATCTTGGATTGATGTGAAATAATGGGACTTTATAGCTCTCCCATTTTGCAGCCACATTTACTTATAGCACTTTATTAATACATATTCACATATATAGCTTTCTATTGATTTTGGGATTCAGTTGATAACATATGATTGTAGAATGTATTATATAATTAAATAAATGTATATAAAACAAAATACCCACCAATCAAAGCTAAAATGAGCTAGAGTGCAAATAAATGAAGTAACAGAAAGGAATTTAAAATTACTTCAATCCATAATTATAACAATACATACTCAAAAGTAGTCCTTGTAACTTGCCAAGTTTCAAGAAATAAAGGAATAACACTTTTTTGGGAGAAAGCATCCTGCAGCTGAGGGAGAGTGTTTGGAAGGTCATTTCTTGTGCATGCCAAATCTTAAATAAATGAAGGACAAATAACATACCACCTTTGGAGAATCAGGTAGACCTCACTTAACAATGCTAACTGGGACCAAAAACTCTGTCATTAAGCTATGTGGTTTTAAGTCAAAAAACCATATGACTTAGCAATCGCAGTTCTGGTTGCCATTGTTAAGTGAGGACCTCATGTGACCGCAACTTGCAACCTCCTGCTGGCTTCCCCATTGACAGGAGCTGACAGGGAAGGTCGCAAATCGCGATCACGTGACCACGGGGATGCTGCAACAGCTGTAAGTATAAGGACTGGTCCTAACTACCATTCGTTCATCTTCATTGTAAGTTTAAACAGCTGCTGAACAAGTGGTTGTAAAAAAGGACCACCTGTATGCAGAAATAGCTGATTATGGGAATTCTGAAATTACCTCTTGCCTTTTGTGTTGCAAGTCTACGTATATGAAAAGTGCATTGAAATTCCAACGGCTAAAATAGGGTTGAGAAACATATTCCTCCAGATGCTGAAGTTCATCTTCAGCATCCCTCATCACTGGCCATGCTGGCTTGGCTTGCAGACCAATAGGAGACTTTGGAGGGCTACTGGTTCTAAACCTTGGGCAAAGCAGATGATTGTGTGCATGAAGCTCTTTTCTTCTGTTTCACAAATCACAAGTTCAAGTTGATGGCACATTGTACTGTAGTTGATGGCATAATTGTACTGTAATAATGAAAAAGGCTAAAAGGTCAGTTTTAGTTAGAGAACTGATAGTTCTCTAATAGTTACCCATACTAGTTCTTAGATATGAACATAAAAGTTGTATTAGTTGAAGTGTTCAGCAACCTATATAATATGGGGATTGAGGTTCAAGTTATGAACATTTTCTTATTAGGAAGTAGCAGGAAGAACATACTACTTTTAGGGCAATAGTTTACAGATCAAGCAGGAGATTTCTGCCTCTGTGGTGTGAAACTGTCCTCAACTACAAACCATGATTTAACCTCATTACCCAACCAGGATTTCTGTAAGGTATCTCATGAGTGGGTTATCCAATGATACATTACAGCAATAGTGTAGAAATTGGTTGTTTGTAGTGCAATGAATGAAAGGTGCATCAAGAACAGGCACAGCATGTAGGGCCCAAAATCCATGGAGAATAAACCAATAAGTAGAATAAACAAATGCAGAGTGTATATGCAACACACTACCAGAAGGTTTTATTTACCCATTACTTACACTGTTTTAAGAATTACTAAACTATATTCTGCCTAATTAAATGAGGTTCATCACCTAAATGTTTAAAGGTAACTGCTCTCCTGCTTAATAAGCCACAAGTATTAACATTATTTTTTTTTAAAAAAGACATTTGCTGCATACACAAATTGCACTCATCACACCTCCATTTCTGTATAGATGCCTACCATTTCTCATTTCAGTCCAGGTTAGAGGCAATTTCAAAAGAATAGATAAATGAAGGCACCAAATTCCCTTAAAATACATACACAGAAACCTACTAACGTGGCTGATTTGGTTTAGAATTTCTGAAAATGCTCTTTTTCTACAAGAACAATAGTTTCCCAGATTCAGTCATTGAGTGCCTTTTTTGTTCTTTAGCAAAAGGCCTGCAGAAATCAATGCCTATAAGGCATAAGCTTATTGACAGGAATTCAAGAACATGCAATAGAATGTGGATCAAAAATGACTGTGCTTAATCCATAGCAGACATAATTTGCTACTATTGCTGAATTTTAACAAGAGCTGCCCCAGAAAAACACCAGCAACTCTGCTCCTGTGTCACATAGACTAATGACATTTAATCATGACTATTAGCATACTCTTCTTGTGACAGCTGAGATGCAAAGTAAGCCAACTGATGCAATTCCTAATATAATGCATTTAGGCTACAAACAAAAGTAAAATAGAAAAGAGGAAGCCCACTTGTTTTGAACCTACCACTATTCAGTACACAGCAATTTTCAAAAGGTTTCCTTATGCAATCTATGTCTTTTTTAATGACAATCTCAGTGGCTATTTTTCTGTATCTACTAGAAGTTAAAATTAAAATCTCATCTGGAGAGACAAGCCTTTTTTTTTCCCCAGTGGGTCACTGCTGTAGTTATGAGGTCAGAGGTAACAAGAGCTGCAAAACACACAATGCCATAGCCCCAGCTTGGCTAGATCAATTCCTTATAATTGCCTAAGAACAACTTGTACGCAAATCAATTGTTATTACTGCCTGTAAACATTGTGCAGGGAAACTTTTCTGGCTGGAGAAAATTACCCAGAAAGAAATGGCTGAACCTCTGTGCAGTGTACCTTTACAGTACTATAATGAAATAGAAAAGTCCTCAAAAGATATTGGAGTATGGTTAGATGTCTTTGAGCTTATCAAGATTTCTAAATTCAGCAGATTTGATGGGCATTGTACTCATCTTCAAATACACTTTGAGTTAGAACACCTAGAATTAAGATTACTGACATTGGTATTTTATGGATGATAGTTAAATAAACTAATTGAGTCCATCAATGTATTTCAATGCTGTAGGCAAGGTGGACCCTGATCACTCCTAGCTGGGGCCCAAGTAAACTCCATTCTGGTATTCAGAAAACGAGAACACTCATCACATGAGTGCTCCAGTTAAGCCCTGCCTTCCACTGATATAACTCCAATATGACACCATGACGTCTCCATTTATCCTCCTGCTCCATGAACGACACAAGTAGGGAGCCAGTTTGGTTTAGTGGCTAGGGTTCTGGGCTAGAAACCAGGAGTCTGTGAGTTCTAGTCCTGCCTTAGGCATGAAAGCTGGCTGGGTGACCTTGGGCCAGTCACTTTCTCTCAGTCCAGCTCAGTGCAATGTAGACTAGCCTCCTCGTGGTGCACCCCGGGCAACATGACTTGCCACAGCTAAATAGTCTACACATCTGGCTGCTGGACCTCACAAGGATTTCCCAGCAAGAAAAAAGCAGCATGAACACCCAACTGCTATGACATACGATTAAAAAAAACCCTGCATAGGTTGCCAATTAGCTTCCAAGTGCAGTTCAAGGTGCGGGTTATCACCTATAAAGCCCTTCATGCCATAGGGCCTGGTTGTCTCCAATAGTTTCTGCCTGCCCTGTAAGATTGGGTAGAGTAGGCATGCTCCAGGTCCCTTCAATTAAACAATGTCATCCCTTGGGACGTAGGAAGTGTGCCTTCTCTGTAGCAGTGTCTGCCCTCTGGAACAGCATCCCCCAAGAGATTCATATGGTTCCCATCCTAATGGCATTCCAAAAGTTGTTGAAAACTTTGCTTTGCCTCCCAGGCCTTGGGGTAAGGTAGCTGCTGAGCCCCTGTTCTTTGTGGTGGTGTTTATCTTTCTGGAAGTTCAGGATTTTTCTTCAAGTTTCTGCTGTCTTTTATTTTATAACATAAGCTGCTCAGAGTCATCTGGAGTTAGGTGGCCCTTCTGACCCATACATTTCAACATGATTCATGCTTGAGATGTGAGCTGTCCTTTGTTTATTTGTAAACATATCCATAATTCTCTGAGAGCTAAATCAATCTGGTATTTATCATTCTGGTCAAAGTCTTTCCAATTTTGCCTCAGTTCACCACTGATAAAATGGAAATATTAAGTGATTTTATAATTGTTGTTATTATTGTGAGGCTGAAAAAGATGACAAATGTT
The DNA here is from genome assembly GCF_035149785.1 of Candoia aspera. Classification (NCBI taxonomy): domain Eukaryota; kingdom Metazoa; phylum Chordata; class Lepidosauria; order Squamata; family Candoiidae; genus Candoia; species Candoia aspera. The sequence goes on from NC_086155.1 coordinate 162,653,151, forward strand.
ACACCATGGATAAATATACAAAAATTAAGTATATTCCTTTAGGACTGGGGCATTTTTATTTAACTCTACATGTGTTGTGACACGGTGATGAATCTCAAGGATTTTTCTATTTCATTCTACAGAATTTCCTATTAATATTTCAATTAAGCCTCTTTATTTTTTTGGCCATACCTGGTTAGATCAAAATTCAATGTGATATATTTGGAAGGGAGAGAGAAATCAATGTCTCTCATAGCTATTACTAATACTAGAATATGGAGTTTCACAATGCCATGTGATCAACTATGTGCATCATTAAGCTGACATAAACATCCTCCCATACCCTGTAATACTACTTTAAAAGTAGAAGAGCAGAGCAGGAACCCCACTGGATTTCCCTTAGCAACCTGACAAGAGCCCACAAGGTCAGCTAGCAGGAAGCGTAGAAAATTATACAGTAGGGAATTATCAGCTAAATTATTTCACTATACTCAGGATTTTTTTTACTGTTTCTCTCATGACAGCAGCCTCTTGCCAGTTGTAAAAGAAACATGCATAAAAGGACAGAAATGACAAGGGGGGAGGGGAGTGAGAGAGAGAGACCCCTCCACAAAACAAGCACTCTCCCTATCTTTTTACAATGAGTCCTCAGAACTATTCCTGGAGATTGTTGTTCCAATGACCAATGTATTCAGCTATGAAAAAAAAAAAAATCCAGCGCTACAACTCCTATGCACAAAATATATGCTCTCAGGCATGTGCATCCATGTGGTTTTTATATTTCAAGCTTATACTGTCTACTACTCATTATGGGAAGGAAAGACAAGAAAACTGTTTGCATATTTGCAACTTACTGCTGTCCAAATGTGTTGGCTACAATTTGCAAACACAAAGATGTGTCTGAGTTAACAAACTGCACTATACCATAGCATGTTTTGTTAGATTTTCACTTTGTATGTTGTGTGATCCCAAATCACTGAAAACACAACTAACTATGCTTTCTTCAATATAACATGTTACACAAATCATGGCTTAATGTGATGCATGAATGCAGCCATTGTAACACATCTGTGTTTCTCTGAAGATGATGAAGAATAAGTTAAGAAAATTAGTGAGCATGACTAATGATTGCCATCTTCAGTGCATTGATTAACTTCAATCTTTTCCATATCTATTGGACCTCATTTCTCCAGCTGAAACATGGATATTTCCTCATTCTGGCTAGGAATTCTGGAAAATTTAACGCAACTGAAGGGCACTATCATAAGAAAGCAGTTCTATTTTCTATCACACTCTAAGTCCCACAGTCTATGTTTATAAACCAAACTATTTATACTGGCCCTGTTATTGTCTTGGGGCTTTTTAATTTAATTTAATTTAATTTAATTGCTGTTCTTGGTTTTATGGTTGTAAACCACTCTGAGGGCATTAGCCAGTTTGGCAATATATAAATTAAACAAATAAACAGCCATGCACACATGAAACCATGAGTGACATAATAGTTCATTACCAGTTTTGTTTATACATACTAGTATCTATGACTTTCAGAATGTGATATAGCATAGGGTAGCCCTTCCCAAATTAGTGCTTCATAAATACATTTCAGTAAAACTCAATAAATATTATCCAGCCAATTACACAGCTGAATTATGCTATAAAACATAAGCTGGTTCATACATTGTGTTAAACCATCTTTTTGGTGAACAAGCCATAGAGGCCGGGTTCACTTATAATACTAAACTATATAAACCATTATAAATTATAACGACAGGATTCACATAATATGTTGGACTAAAATTAAACAAACCACATTATAGCTTAAAGATGTATGAACCAGAGATAAACCATTCTGTTTTTCTTACTGAAAAGATATTAGTTTATTGCTGCGAACATCACTACTGCTATCACACCAGGCAATAAAGATGCAGCCACCATGTTCTGAGTATAAAGCTCAGTACAGGAACCTAAGTATTATTTAGACTATTACAATGTCAGTTAGCACAAAATTAATCTAGCTTTGTGACTAAAACCATAATACAATGATGCTAGGACTGTGCACCTTATTTGAAACTCCCCATTCTGAGTGCAAAACAGTGGTTTTGGGATGCAAAATGGGCTCTTTTTATAATTTTTGAAGTTGGTTGAGCTCCAAAATGATCAAAATAATTTATTTCATACTCAAAACAGGATACTTTGTGCCTGAAACATGGCATTTTAAACTTGGAATGGTTTGAATTCAAAATGTTTTGTACACCTTTAAGTGGCGTCTATTTCAACTCCAATTACATCAGTTGCAGTTTTTCTAGCTGTTCTAGTGTGACATATGCCAGAGGTTTATTATAAATACATCTAAAGAAGAATAGGCATAAGTCAGTCATGTTCAACCATTTCTTATGCCCTTTCAACAGTGACCAACAGAAATGCAACCAAGTCCCCCGTAAGTAGATGGTCACTTGAACAAGAGCAATAACTCTTTACAACTTTCTTCAGGGTCCTTCAAGAAACCACTATACAAAGGAGTCTGCACAACTCTTTACCTATGTAACAGCAGTAGTAATGGTTGCAAGGGGAGAGATATTCAGTACTGGGAAATTTTGTATCAAATGTGCTTCCTGACTGCATGAGCCTTGTTTATCAATTAACAGATAGTGAAAATACTTTCTGCAATTAAAGAGATGATTTCATTCCAATAAGAAGCAACACCACATCACTCTACTTCTCTAGGGAAAAGGCAGCTCTTGTCACTATTGTGGAACACAGCTAATTTTAACAGAGTCTGTGTGGGCCTCTTGAGGAATGCCATGTTGATGAAGGAATATACAGTAGGGAACTTCTTAGAGGACCTGGCTGATTGGAGAGCCTCAGGAAAGGTGTGAGGAAATTGCATTTCCTGTTTCTTAGCAGGGTTATTAAATAGAAAAGCAACTTTAATCACTGGAAGACCACTAGCTTTAGTGGGTTTTTTTTATTTATGTAACAAAACAATATCTGTTATTCCTCAGACACTTTTTAATCTATATGTCAGCACAGTCAATTTTATGCTGCTATACAGTTTGTAAACAATTGTAGGGTTATGTTAAAATGTGAAAGGACAGAATGTATTTTCCATGATTCAACAGGGCCAGTTAAACGCTGGATTATTTCCATCCTTCTTGACTGCTGTGGAAGGTTGAAAGCAGAGAATACACAGGGTTAATGGTCAACAGGAAATGTACACAAGATACCTAAAAAGGATGGGAGGGATATAACAGGGTTAACAAAACTTCCCCTTCAAATACTTGTTGGCATTTTCAGACAGTAAATGCCCAGACAGACGGGAGCTCCAACTGCTTTCAGACAATCCATAATGACAGAGACTAGCTTTGTACTTTCATTAGAATATGGTAGTAGAATGGCTATACCATGGCTATACCACTTCAGAATGCAAGTGTTTATACATTTTTAATTTTCTTGATACTCAAGACAGGCCTTATAAATCAAAACATTAGAACAGAAGAGGGATGCTTAGAGTAGTACCTACTTCCTCAGTCTGCTGTCTTCTTCCAAAAGGATACTTTTGTCTTGTACAAATCATTGTTCATGCCTTCTTTTAATTGTTGTCCAAAGCGGTACAGCCCGTTTTATTACCTTGGGTTTTAGCATCTAGATACTGCCAGAGTTGCTGATATGGAGAACAGCAAAGAGAATAATAGGCATAGCCTGAAGCTGCTGACTAGGTCTTTGGCAGCATTGTTGAGGATCTGCAGCATATATTGTAAACTGCCCAGGGTCCCTTTTGGGAGATGGGCGGTGATAAATTTGATTAATAAATAATAAATAAATAAATATATTGGTGAACACAAAATGAAAATATGCTAGGATCATTTCAGCCTGACTGGAATTAGATTTCCTCTACAAAGTTGAGAACATGACCCTTGAATGGTCCATTGTGAAAAGGAAGCTGAAAACCAACAGTTCTCAGGCCAGAGTCACACTCAACAATTACTCAGCTTCATGGCCACCAGATGCCATTACTAATTCATGGCAAGGGCAAGAATTTAATTCTCCATTGAAAGAATTAAAAGGAATGAACCACCATTGATATATGAAGCATTTACACCCTTACACTGGTAGTGGACAATCAACTGTTATGCATGGCTTCATTCTTGTCTGCAGCAAAGATTCTTATCTAGCTAAACTCTATTTATGAGACTTCAGCCAAGTCTAAAATGGGAAATGAGTTTAGCAGTATGAAGTCAATGTCTCTGTGATTTACTGCTGAGGTCTGGTTAGGGGATCCTGCCATCCAAAGAACTCTGGGACACACTACTATTCCACAGATGTACCTGACAGTATGGTGTAGTGGTTAAAGTGTTGGACAAGGATTGGGAAGACTCAAGTTCAAATTCATTGTCAGCCATGCAAACTCAACTGAATGACCTTAAGCCAGTCACTATGTCTCAGCCCAATCTACCTCACAGGATTGTTAATGTTGTAGGGAAAAAACAGATGAAGGGGTGCTATGTGAATTACTCTGAGCTCCTCATGTTGGATGAAAAGCAGGATATAAAGTTATCAGTCAGATACTTGCATGCAACATCCTACCAAGAGTGCATTGTGCATAAATTAATATTTTGAATGTTTCTTTCATCAGCAACCTAGTTTGACTTCAAGCTGAAACAGAACTATAACTTCCCAAGCAGGAACATGCTGCTTCTACAGGAATCTTTTCTATTGTTTGTACAACATAGATTACTCACAATCTACATGCTCTTGTTACCCCACAGGGTCATCAGTGTTGCACGTAACGTTTATTTGAAAGTACATCAGGATTAAACCAATGTCAGTTTCAGACTCACCAATTCCATTTTACTTCTCCATTTTTAATATGTCTATAGGAGTAGGGCTGCAAAATGTCCAGAGATACAACGTTGATTTACAAATAGTTTGAATTCAGGAGTTTGATCTTTAGAGCAAAAGTGAAATCATCAACCAGGCTTACTTGCTGCAACCCATCAAGCAAGTATACAGGTTATTTTTCCCTAAAAGGAAAAGGAACAAATCTCTCCCTTTCAGAAGCAATGGAAGAAGAGGAGCAATATTGGGGTGAGAGAGCAGCACAAGGGCTACAAAAATCCAGACTACCCTCAGTAGTCACTAAGGGTGACTACTTTTTCATATCTCTTTGCTGCCATCTAGCAGTCACCTGGATTTTTAAGCTCTGATTTCTGAATCTACTGACCAATAAGAACCTCTACAGGACAGTAAAAGCCTCTGCCCAAAGACAAGTATCATGCTGGTACCTGGGTTTTACGAGTAGATGCAGTTTGGTCTATACCAATACTGGGATGCTGTTATTGTTTGTTTCAATTCCTGTAGAAACAGCATCCTCCTGCTTGGGAAGGTGTCTGTTCTCTTGCAGCTACACTCCAGTAAGGAGGGAGAAGAATGGAGTCTGTTATATTTGATTATGGAATAAGGGGCACAGTCTGAGAGAGAGAGCTTCTTAAGAAACAAATCCTCAATTTTTGGGTGAGGGGTAAGGAACATTCAATATAGGGGATGGGTTTGATTTTTTTAAAAAAATGTCTTTTAGTGAGATTGTGTTCTTAATTCTTAATAATACCCTTACAAGCAGCTGGAAAGTAATGTTTCATATCTGAGATTGAGCATGGAACAGTAAAGCATGAACAGTAAAACAAAGAAAGAGTTGCAATTATTTTTGTAAATCTGTGTTTTTACGCTAGGACATAGGAATAAACGAGATAGGAAGGAGAGGTAAAGCTGACTGAATATGCTCAGTGGAACTCATCAGCAGAAATCAGGAAAAGAGATCTTTGAAATCATTCTTAGTAAGTTTCCAAATTAAAAAAAAAAGCTTCTGGAACTAGAATGCCTACTCCATAGAAGGGCCTCAGTCCTATTGTTTGAACTCATAAAATCTGGATACCCATTAATACATGAAAATAATTTTTTCATAAATTTCTCTAAACATAATATTCCAAAGTTAGCTTCAAATCCCCACTCTTGGTAATAAATTTACTGTAGTCCAGATTGTGTACCCACATTCTCCAGTTTGAACTTGGCAAAGCATCTTCCCTTCAGACAGCTCCACCTCGGGCTCTCCTCACCTTCCTCCCAAAGAAGAGATGAGAAAAAGAACAGCAGCTGTATTTGTTCTGAACACATGATCCTGTTAGGCTTGTCATTTCAACCCTAAAATAGTGGATTAATTTTAGAGTTGGGGCAGGTGCACTTACAGCAAGCTGAGATTTCACCAAAATGATGAAATATGAATTTTGACATCACAATGCAAGCTCTGCCCCATTTGCATTTGTATAAGATATTATGATTCAAACTGAAAAGAGGTGCAGTTTCTGTTGCAATGCCTGTTTTGTCACTTCCTTCTTGCCTGTCCACAGATACTCATGGATAGTGGTATCTAGAAAGTATTATGTAGGTCCTGTTTCCTCCTAGCAGAAGTATGGTAACATGTAATTTTATTGAAGCAATTATTATTAAATCAGTAAATATTAAATCTTAAGAATTATACTTCAGTGCTTAAACATTCTAGGAAAGGAAAGAAGATGGAAAAAAAGTAAAAATTGGTTGGCTTTGCTTATCAATGACCATCTTTTGTCTGCTCTTCCAGTTCCACTGGACTGACTCTTAATTTACGATCTAAAAGCTATACTTTATTCTTTCAGTCTTTTGCTAAAGGCCCAGCGAGAGTCTTATTCTAGAAGAAGGCTGTCAAAATTTAACCTTAAGGAATTTCTGAAGATTGATTTAACACACACACACACACAAAACACATACACACTTATTATTGGGAAGAATAGTCATCTCATGTGGTACACGCAATGCATCTGAATACAACGTCCAGAATTACTACCAATACCAAGCCTGCTGAAAATTCTGGGCATTGTAATTGTAACATATTTGGAGGCACTAGCTATGAAAAATAGACTGAAACTGCCTGATACTTTTTGGTTTTTAATTCCTACTATAATTTTTACTGTGGCTTTATTCAAATTCTGTTAATTACTGCATTTAATTGTTATTGATCTTCAGAATTAGTATAACAAAATAGTAAATGAACAATAAAATAATCACTCAGATTTAAAAAACCATAAATATATATGAGACTGGAGATGTGGATGGATGTGCACATTTAAATGCCTGTGTGTAGACATGTGTGTTTAGGGACTGCTCTCCTTTGCCAACCAGGTATTACACAAAAAGGTGAGTAAGAGTGTAATTCATCTATGTTAATGCAATGTTGATGTTACACCCTCCACTGAAAAAAATGTGTGGGTTTTTTGTAAGAAGGCAGGATATTTATTTTTCATATGTAGCAGGGTGCAGAACTCATAAGGGAACAATTTATTCAATGAATTTCATAGATATTTTCAGTTTACTAATTGCCCTAACAGACTTTTTAATTTGTTCAGTCCTCATAATGAAAACCATTTTTTTCCTGTGGGTTTTCCCATGATTTCTCTGTATTAGGTATTTTCTCTTCCCCCTCCTCAAACCTACTGAAAAGATTCATAAACATTGTAGTAAGTGAACACTAGATATTTATCTTTCCTCAAACCCAGTAGCCAGTTTGCCTTTCACATAAGCAACTGAGTGACTATTTCAGTGAGATCAAGTGAGAAATAAATGATCCTGTATTCAAAAGGACCTTATGTCAAAATGGATTATCTGGATGTGGGTTAACTCCACAAAATGGAGTGATAAGTCTGGTGAGCTGTTATGCATATTATAACCACTATGTGGAGCAACTACCATCTCGTTTTTACTGCGTGTGGCCTTCACGAGCTGGATGGATATTGATGCAGCCTCAATGACATGCTTGGTCTTATGTTGTGTCCAGGAAAAAAAGAAAAAGTCTTTTGACAGTGAGACATGCCAGAAGCTCAAACCATTATGTGGTGGCTCACAAGCTGTCTCAATGGCCATACGGTTGTTGATGGCATCTCAACGGAGTTCAACTTCCATTCTCAAAAACAACCAGTCTGCCAAATGCCCAAACCATAAAAATCTTCACATATAAACATTCTGTGTGGATGGACAATGGCTTGTCCCAGCTAATTCTGAAATGCTTGTGAAAGAAAATAGTACTAATGCTCAGTGCAGGTAATCACAATTTGGAAAAAAATAAAGATAACCTAGAGTTGCATTATAATTTTTATAGGTACAATTTGTACCTATCTTTCAGTAGATGAGAGAGGTGGCACACGAGAAACGGATCATTAAACAGTAGTGTGAAGCCAGGGAAATTAACCAGCTGCTGTGAAAGCCACCTCTCTTATTCTCTCAGTGATAGAGAGAAATAAGGCAAAAGAGGGAGAGGAACAGGGATAAAAAAAGGAAGGGATGGTGACAGTGGTGGCAATTAAAAAATATTGTATTAAATCCAAACCCAATAATTTAAATGGAATATATAAAATGACAGTGCTTTTACTTCTGAAATGCATGGTTTTATGGGTGAACAATATTGTGACCAATCAAAGGTCCAGGCTAGTCAGGGACCTGTAGGCACAATACAGCGTAAAATAGGAAACCAATCCAGCCAAATGTCAAAGTTTCTGTCTTTCCAGAGTTCAAATGGAAGAGTTAAACCTATGTTTAAATCACTTAAAATTAATTTGGTAAGATCAAGTCTTCATATTGCACTAGTCTTCGCATATGAAAAATGAAACTGTAAGACAAAACTGACCTGCTACAAATGACAACTAGGAGAATCAAAATAGTAGTGTTTATCTCACTCAATTAATATGTTATCTGCTCCATCACCTCCTTCATCACCTTCTGATATTTTCTACTTTAACTCTTCTGTCTTCCTAAGTCATATAGGCAATGCCACCTAATCATGAACCAAACAATGCCTAGAGCCTTACTGAAGACTTTTTACCGGTAGGAACTGAATGTGTGAAGAGGATGGCAAGAAAAAATGAATTACCTTTGTTCCCTAGATATTGGTATTTGTACTAACCTCTTTCTGCAATGTATTTTGTTTCAGTATGAATAGATCATATGTAAGTACAAATATATACACAAAGGGTGCTTGCTACAAGAACAGAAAACTGCTCAAGTGCTATTGTCTTCTCCATGGAGAAAACTTATATAGACATGAATATCTGATGTCCTGAACTCCCTCTCCCTGCTTCAGATTGAAAAGTGAATAGGCAGCAGCAGGGGGCTAGGGGTAGCATTCTTCACTGTGACTGGAAAATAAGTTAATTATATATTCATACATTAATGCAAAGGATTCCAATTACTGTTATACATTTAACAGTACTGCAAATTCTTTCCTGAGCATAGGATTTCCTTTACTGATTATGGTGTTCACCCATACAATCTGTAAAGTATATATAAACTATTTCCCTACAAGTAGGTCCCATGTTCTCTTCCCTGAAGGAAATTAGCCATGAAAGCTTGAGAAAACCATTCAATATTTGCACAACCCCCAATGTTTGACCAAGGTATATCCTGATCTGAGCATCAACACATAAGGTTTCCTATAATTTAATGAATTTAATCAACATCTCCCACAAGCCTGGAGAACAACTTCATCACATGCTGAATCAGAATATTTTTATTTTTCTTATATGTTTATTTCACTTTCACATCTCTTATTCTAACAATAAAATATAGCATACAACATGATGAAAAGTATTACTACTAGGTTATATTATGGTGCAATAAAAAGAGTAGGAGAGGTAAAGGAGAAGGAGACAGATAAAACAGGAACAAAGTAACAAATCATATTGTCAGTAAAATGTGAACTCTTTGATTGGGGATGACATTTATTTTAAGTGTGCAATGACAGCGGGAAATCTGTCAGGGTAAGACATGGCAGAGGTTTCAACGTTTGTTAAGAGTGTCATGGGAATTTAACTAAAACTGTTAAAACTGACACAACTGGCTTTGGTTAACACATTAAGCATAGGAAAAGTGCCAGTCAGCATATCCTCTGTAGCATCAGTTCAGTTAAATCATCTGGAAGATGCATAAAACTGGGTGGGATAATAAATGCTACTTTTTTTCTCTCTACACATGAATAGGGAAAAAATAGATGAGGCATTTGACAGAACTCTGTTTCCTTCCTTCTTTTTTCCACATGCAACCGTTTTGTAACTTAAGCATATACAGAGAGAGAGTGCACGCACACGCACTTGGGTTTTACTTTATCAGCTGAGTAAAGCAAGCATACATGATTTTACTACACAATTGCTTTCTGTACCAGTGTTGAAGTATCATCTGGTCCATGAATTCTTACACGCCCATTGATGGAACTCTCTTCTGAAGAACTGCCTAAAACGTCCTACTCTACTGTGATGGAACTGTAGTGTCATAGGTCAGCCAACTGATCAGAACAGAAGATTACAATGAAAGGTGTTGCTATTTAGGAGAGGACAAAGTATTCCACTGTACAGCTAGTTATGTGATGTTCTGAGTGAGGGTAAAAAATTCACAAATGGCAAGGATGAAACTGACCTCATGTATGATGTACACTGAATGAGTTAATAACAGATTTAATCATAAATCAGAATGCTGTACAGATATGAAATAAAAGAGATTCTATGAAATAGACCTATTTCATGACTGACTATTTGTATGAAATAGTCAGTCATGCTATGTAAAATAATCCATACTTTGCTTTTTTCTTTCAGGTGCATTTCAACCTGTTCAATATATCTTTGCAAAATACCAGTAATAATCCTCTAAATGAACTTTTGAAGAGGGTATATTTTATATTTTGGGATGTCAAATTGTAGTTATGGAGCAGATCTGTGAAGCCAGTACAACCATGTGTGAAGGCAACAGGAAAAGTTTTTTTTTTTGGTAGAAACGTGATGGGAGTATCTCCCTCTGTCTTTCTAAATGTTAGGATACAGACATAGCATCCTCCAGAAGAACATACTGAAATATATTCAGTTTGAATATAATTATCTGTGCATAGAAAGGGAAGTTGGGGATACTAACAGAATTCTGTATGCCATTCTTCAATTTACATTAAAATAGTCCTCCAACAGTAACATAACTGTGAACTTATAATGTTTCCAGATTCCAAAATCTATGTGCAGTGCAGTTAATGCCCATCTGCTGCTGTCTGGTTCTGCTGAAAAAATGCAGATGCAGAATTAAACATTAAAAACAAATGCAAAAACCCAGCAGTGACTGCCAACAATTGCCTTCATACTCAACAAGTATGATCTTCTAGAGTTTCATATGCTGATTTTTTTAAAAAAAGAAAGAACAACAGTGCTATATTTTAGAATAAAAACAACATATGGGAAAGATTGGGAATGGACAAAAAGAATACTATAGTTTTGACCATAAAAAAGGTAAAAAGAAAACTCATTTTACTCATATACACACACAAAACAACAAACAAAAACCTCACAACAACAGCATAGTTGTCTAGTTCGCAACTAGTTGTCTAGTTCACAACTAGCATAGGACTAGTTTTGTCAAAGGTTTTGAAATAATGGGACTGCTCTTAAAATAAAGTTTACCTTTGTGTATCTATATACTTTTAAAAATTAAGCAACATTTTTCATTGGAGGAGATCATTTGAAAATGTACTTCACAATATCATTGAGCAAACTGTCTGGATAATATATATATATTTTAAATCTATATTGCATAAAAACATACTAATAATCACCCCATGGATAATAGTTATGTTTCTGCTGGCTTACCAAGTATCTTTGATCTATTTCTACTGATACAATAAATTATTTGGGAATTACTGAAATAATAATACAGTTCTTTACCACTAACACAGTTGCATGATAACAAAAATGTAAAAAATAGTCCAATAATGTTGTAATCTCAGATTAAATATTTTAATCTAAAGCCTCAAGATAGTTAGGAGTAATATGGATGCATGACCTTTATTATTAGTAGATATAATAAAGAGTGACAAAAATATTACAGAAATCAGAAGCAGCTCAGCATTGGTTCCAGATTATTAGCTGAATTTAGGAATTCATCATAACTTTCATACTGATTTCAATGGAACCAGGTCTGATTTTTGTTGACCCAATTTCTAATGTTTAAAGTTTAGATATTTCTTCCAGACAATTCTCAGTCTAAAAAAAGGGTACAGACTATGCTACATTTTGTGGAATGAAACAACAAAAGGTGTAAATGTGGCTATTCTGCTGCTAAGAAATAACAGTCAGATATTATATGCCCAATTAAAATATTCTACAATAAAATTATACATTTACTATATTGGTCTATCTAATATTCAAAATATTAAGCTTTCATATTAAGCAATTCTTACAGTTGATGAGATTATTAAAAACTCCATAAAGACAGTATATGTGATCTTATACCTCCGAGCTATTGTTACATTGAAAGGGGTGTTTTAGGAGCCAATTATTCAGTTTGTACTTTCACTAGTGCAATACAATCACTTTCATCATTAAGGCAGTAAATATTTTCACCATTGAAATAACCTTGTGGCTGGCTTATAATTACCAGAATGCTTGCTGAATTACTTGCTTTGTTCCACTATCCCCTGTCAGTGCCACAGACCTCCCTGCCTCTCTTGTTTTTCTCAAAAGCAATTTAGAAAATGCTTGTATTTGAGACAAAAGAAGAACATTTGGTGAAAGAAAATTCATCATTAGGTATCTAGAGGTTTGTTAATAGAAAAGGCAACTCCCACAGTGTATCCTAGTGCTCAAGCCAGACACACATGCTCAGGACCAGCAAGCTGCCTTCACAGTGGGCCAAAAGTCATTATCATAATTTTATATTACATAGACTACATTGAAAATTTAATATATCCTAGAAAAAAGAGACAAAAGACATTTTGCATAATGCTTCCGTGAACGCACTCTCTCTTGCTACTCTTTTAGCCACCCCATGCAGATAATCACACCAGGAAAAAGAAGTTCATTACCTAAGCCAAATCAAAATTAGGCTTTTCTTTTTGATAGGGAACTTCATTAGTAAACCCTGTCTTATACAGCTGGGAGATTTGATGAATCTATCTTGGAGTAATAATTCAGCACAATCAGCCACGTTCCTTCTTTAAGTTTTATATATTTGTTAAGAAAATAGGAAATGAGGCATTTGTAATATATTAACTCAGAAGGCTATCCTTCTCCCTTTCCATGCACTTACTTATGCTAGATTTTCAACAGCAACCTTGTTAATACAATCTCTTTACTTCTATGTACATATACAAATGATGCAGCTACAAAATATCTGCTCTATTTTGGAAAAAATACCCCAAATTTCAGAGCTAAGATTTTAAGTAAAGAAAATGGTTATTCTGTCATTAGTTAGAATGCAAAGGCAGTAGGATCTAGCCCACCTATTTTTCTATATGAAAGTGGAGGCAGGGTTTCCAACCACAGGAAACCACTCACCCCTCTGAAGATTGACGATGATCAGCAGTCAAGGCTCCCCTTCCCAGAAGTGTTGGGTTCTTTTTGTCTCCTTGTTCTTTTTATTTCCTAGGGGGCCATCTAATCAAACATTATTATAGGTGGCTACTATTTATTACTGTCATCTTTTTTCAGTGTCCCAGGTTTGTTAATTTTTATTTATATTTTTTTAACTTGCATATCACTGAATCTTTCCAAACTCCTGGCATGTTACAGTAATAAAAAAACACAGAAGAAGAAAATTACAGTATCTGTGATAATTATAATCCAAAATGGAGCAATCATCCCACAAACATCATCAGAAAAAGGACAAATAATAATAATATAGGCGGCAGTGACATCAATCCCCGAAAGCTCTCTGGAAGAGCTCTGTTCTAATCAACTTCCAGAAGGCTGTCATTGATGTGGCCAATCTTGTTGCCAGAGGGAGGCTGTTCCAAACAGGACAATAAATTACTACTACAATCAAAGTAACAAAGAATCTTATGAGATCCCTGTTTTAGGAGACCATTCTATGTATCTGGTGAAGTAGAGAGCAATACACAAGAGTATCTTTTATATAAAAAAAATGCATTAATCTCTAAGGTGTCATCAAGATTCTTGGTCTTGCTGCAATAGGCTACCATAGCTACCCCATTGGAAAGGGTTCAGAATAGGCTTATTACTTGTCACATTCCAGTCTGCATAAAATGCAACCCAGATCCAAATTACAGCATGAAAAGAAAGTGTGTGGATGGGGACCCATATTCATGTACTATTTTCCTCAAATAAATAAATACATAATCCTTCCCCAAGTTGCTATTTGTTCCAAATAGCAGCTTGATGATGGTGGGAAGGACAAATAGGAGGGAAAATTTCCATCCTAGCAGTCCTAATTTAGGCTGGGATTCCTGTGACTATCTATGTATGGGGGTGGGGAAAGAAAGTTTACCGTCACAGAAAGTGGAAGAGGTTAAAATGGCTCGATGCCTTCCCCCCTCTTAACACCTAATATGGCTCTTCATACAATTTCATATACCTCTGTGCTACCAGGATTGTTAGCTTACCTAAACTCTGGTGCAAGGCTGTCTTCAGGTTACTTCTAAATCAGGGCTAAGCTGAATACATCACCATAAATTGATCTTGAGCGGGTACACCAATTGACCCTGAGGGGGTACACCAAGTGAACAAGGTAGAAATGGTGGTAGTGAATAGGTGGTGATATAAGGGGAAGAAGAATGGATATAATAGTCATGGTGAAAATAGGATGACAAAGCTAGAATGAGTGGAGAACAAGAGGTTAGGGAGGAAAAAGGAAGCGACTGGAGAGAAAAAAGATGGTGGCTATGAACTACAGAGCAGCTGCCCGTGAGCACTGGAACAACCATGCAAAACCAGAGAAAGGGAACCATGGGCTCTGAGCTTGCATGCTACATCCATGAAAATCAGTTTATAAGATGAGTTTATGAACCATTCACACTGAGGAGACTATCAAAGACTTTGCTTATTTATAATTGTGAATACTGAAACTGAAACTGAAATAATCTGAATTATTACTGAGTGGGAAATTTCAGCTGAATTTAAAGGAACCTGAGTTTCCCAAATCTCTAATATATTTTTCCCCATGCATAAGAAATTTTACAAAATCATGCCAGTGATGCAAGAATTGGCAGAAAGGATTTTTTTTAACCCTTAGGTGTAGCGTTTCAGTTGTAGAGATACGATACATATGTCTGTGTTTTTACGTAATAAATGTAAACCCTACATCAGCACATAGTTGTGGGAACACTGAATATTGGATACTTAGAAGGATTCTTTTCACTATTGGTACTTCTCTGCTCCAAAAGGGCCCATTTCAACAACCAGGTTTTCTCCTTGTCAAATATCAGTTTGCCAGGGTAAATGAATGCCATTTAGTAAATGGATAATCTAGATGCTCTACAATCTTCTTTAATTCATTTGGAATGGCATGGAAGTGGTACATGTCATTCCCATGTCTAAGTGACCTTCCCTGAATGTAGGTCAGTTGGTTTTACAAGGTTTGGTTATGCCCTATGAGATTAGACTCTTTAAAATTGCTGATTGATTTTGCAATGTTTTAAATTTACAAAGCTTAAACTGAGCATAAACCTTAAATGGTCAGATGAGATTTTCCTGAGTGTGCGATTAGTTAAGGGGAGTTCAGCGCTGCTTCTTTAAAGAAAAGAACTAGTCAATGATCTGTGAAAGGTTGCAGCTTTGCACCTGTATACTAAATGTTTCCAAAATCAGAATGCAATGCATAAGACACTGGTATCTCTTTAGTGCTCTCAGGGGCTTGGAACCTTGAAATACACTTTTTTCTTGGGCCACTACTTTACTTTCTTATTCATCTGAAACTGTTTATTGGAACATTTCAGGGGTCCCTTGAGGACTCTAGATAAACGACTCTGTAATGTACAAGCAAATCACATGTTTCGTTCAGAAGCTTTTTGACAGCTTCTCAAACTCCTACACTATTCAGATTTTCTTAGGGTGAGTCTCATGATACAACAGAGTTGGTTATTTTAAAAGACTTTTGAACTCTTTTTCTGACATATGTGGATATGGCATTTGAAGACTATTATTATTTCTAGGCTATTATTATAAAATACTTGCCAGTAGTGTTGTCAGTGAAGTAAGTGGGTTTCACATTGGGTAATCCCAAATAATTTCTGGACTTTGCTAGGACATGTTCGATGAGGTCAGCAAAACCTGATGCAAAACTAGAAATACTTTAAAATTTCCAGCAGCCCTTTCCTTCCTCTGTACTTGACTCCCATAAGTCCCAGGAAAACTAGGAACGTCTTGTGCAAACTGGTAATGGTCATTTAATATGTTTGGAGAGTGGCAAGCTGAGAAAGGATGTACTGCAGTTCAATGGGTAGATTTTTTACATTTTATTCCAGTCAGCAAAACTTTGTTACTGCCTTCAGCATAGATCTATGTTGCTATGTTTGAACTGAATCCAAGAACTGAAGTAAGAAGCAAATGGACTGGGCTTTTCCCTAACTCCTATGACACAAATAAAATATTTCTTTGATAACATAGCAGCTCTATGACTGTTCAGTAATTCATAGGCATAAATGCAACTTATGCCACAATGGTAGTTTTGCGTTAGCACTGAGATATGGTTTCTCTTGCAAAGTCATGGTTACCAGTTTTGTTGTAACCATGATTACTCTGTTTCTGTGCAAGTAACACGATTCTATATAGAATAGGTTCACACATGGCATGAAGAAAGATTTCAAGCTATATTTTCTACTTAATTTGAAAAACTGCTTGTTTGGGATTTGAGTCTAGGATTTAACTAGATTTATTGGAAACATAAACAATTGCTTATTTATATTTATATTTATATATATATTTATATGCTGCCTTCCCAAGGAGTTCAAGGCATGGGGATCTCTCCTCATTTTACCCCCAGAATAGCGGTCTTATGATGTAGGTAGGATGAGAGTGAGTGATTGGCTCAAAGTTCCCCAGTATAATTTGGGAAGTAATGTAAGGAATAGGCTTTGTTGGTTTGCCCTTACATTATGAATTGGCTTTGCAGGTTATGTGACCTATCTAGGAAGCAATGTACTCACTCTATATTAGTTTCTTGAGCATGATGTCACCATACAGTAACAGAATGTCATCATCACCTCTGGAATGTATAATTCTGATTCTCTGATATTATTTCAGAATGAGAACGTATTTTTAAATAAGCAGAAAAATGTGCTAAAAAAAGAAGTGGGAGAAAAATAATGACAAAAAGATATATAAACATGCACATGCAGACATATATGTGCACATATGCACATGGGGAATATTCCTGGAGGATAATTTTTTCAGAAAGAAACTGAACCTTCCTCTATCATAATCACTATTTGTGTTCTGAAGTCCAAAACGGATTGCCATTTGGAGCAGTTCAGAGCCAAAGAAAAAACACATTTCAGATGCTGCTTCATGTACTATTATTTCTACAGTAAAGCTGCTAAAATGTACATATAAGATTTAAGTTTTCACAGAAATAAAACATGACATGCATCTTTTTAATAAAAAAGCTAGACCTATTTTTTTACTTTCAAGATTAATCCAAGTACAGAGAATCCAGTTCAGCTATTTCCTTTTTCACTAGATTTTTTCATTATTAGAAGTACACGGCTAACCAGGTTTCAAGCAGTAGACAAAATAGCATTGTGGGATTACATTAGTCCGACAGCTGCTTTATGACTATAGCTTCCAGACCAATTTATTTAATATTGATCTTTAAACAAACATCAGTACAAATAAATTTGAGCACTCCAGTCCTGAGATTTTTATATCCATAAAAGAGGCCAATATTCAGGGAACCAGTACTGCTTGTATTTCTCCCTTTGATTCCGTTTTCTTTGATCCTACCAGGTATCAAATACATCAATGACAATTTAAAACAAATCCATCTTCAGATAACACTTGCTTTCTAATCTTTGAGTTAGAAAGAATTTTTCTGTCAATAATTTCTATCAAGTGTTCTTACTGATCTTTTTATTGCTTTATTCTGACTAGTGGAAAAGGTAGCAATATCTTGCCAGAATAAATAGCATACTAGATTTCTATTTTTCTTTTTGGTGAGGAAAGTTGTATCTATGCCAAGGACAGATAGAAAAACAATCTGTTCTGTCATGCACTTCTCTAAGCAGTTTTCCTCTTAACTCTCTTCATCCTGTGGTAGAGACAGGCCTAGATCCAAATGCTCCCTTGTCAACAAAATTGCTGTGCTGTGTGATACTAGATTGGGAGGCTAATCTGCAACCTTTTACGGGACTACAGTTGACCATTTGGAAGAGGGACAGATGGGTGCTAAACATAAATGGGGGGAAAGACTTAGACAGGGAAATAGATAATGAATCCTGGGATTAGACACTCAATTCAATTAGACAACAATATACAAATGTTAGGCATAAGCTGATCCAACGTAATTATTTGCATTGGACTTATTTGAGCCCTTCTTAGCTGAAGAGAGATACAAGATACAGTAGGGACAAATATTCTAGTAGCCTGGAACTCAACTGAAGTTCAAAAGTTTCTGGTCACAATTAATTCATATGTGCCATCTGTTTTATGCTTAGTGAAATCTATGCTTCATATTGTTTTCCCAAATACACAGACACACCAATGTCATCTATGATGACAGAAGAATAAGCAACACATGTGGCAGTTGTTATATTCCCTGACAATACAGTACAATGGATTCTTAGGCTGGAATACATGAACAATAGCAGCTCTTAGGAAACCTGGACTTTCAAAAAACAACAACAATCTAAATCTGTTTTGTTTTTAAAAAAGAAAGACTGCTTTGGTAACACTTAAAAATGATGCAAACTTAATAAAGTTCCCAGAAAATTGAATTACATAATTTTTTCTTTTATGCCTGTTGTATATAAAGCACGAAGCAGTTTACTTTTTTCATGATTACTTCTGCAGAGCCTATAGAAATAAATACTACTAGAAGTCTATGTTCTTTCTCTGGTTGCACTTACAGCTGGCTCCATCATTAGGTGAAGTTAAGGGGTTTCCTTAGCAATTTAACTTAGTTTAGAAGGAGAAAGATGCTTGTGTCTTTTTCTGTCTCATGTGCCAACTTGTTTTAGAGTCTTTTTTTAATAAGAATTTTATTAAGTTTCAAGCAAAGATAAAAGCTGCAGAAAAACAAAAAAACTACAAAGAAAAAAACTATAAAAGCGTGAAAACAGAAGAGAAAATTTTTCAAAGTTACAAAAAGAGGTGACTTCTGACTTTTAACAGCAAGGCTATACAAAAGTTTCCATATTCAATCCCTTACTCTATATTAAACTGAAACCACATTATTTTTATGAATCATTCCATCGGCACATTGTAAAAACCACTAAACACAGTTACTCCCTCCCCTTATATTAAAAGAAAAAAAAAAAGAAAAAAATTATATAAACCTCCTAAACAACTCCCCCCCCAAAGATAACATTTATTTAATTATTTCCTTCCTACTACTATTCTGTACATGCCTGTCTACTATAATAAAAATCAAACTAAAAAACATATAAATTGTCTGCCATTATACAGTCAAGTCCAGAAATATTGGAACAAGGATAACTGTTTTGGCATTTGGCCTCTGTACACCACCACACTGAAGTTGAAAGGAAACACACCTTGTTCCAATATTTCTGGTCCTGACTGTACTTGATAATAAAACAATTTTAATAATCTTAATCATATTAAACCTAAAACCATCCAAATAGACATGTATTTATTTTTTATACCTTAGTAATCTTAATCCAAATCATTACAGATACATGAAATCAGCCAAACCCTGAAAGTAATCCATATAAATATTCTTTAACCCTTATCCCACTCCAAAATAAACCAGTGCATTTACATATCCCCACAATGGGCACAGAGCTTTTTTCTTAAAAAAATCAAACAGCCCAACTGCCCCCCTCAAAAACTCCAACTTCTCTTCAGGAAACCTCCCATACATAATAACCCCTTCTTTTCCATGGCACTCCACCAGAAGACCAATTTCACTTGTGGCTTGTAATTCGCTCTCTCCCTTAAATCTCTCCAACTCGACTATCTGATCTTCATCCAGCATTTCAATAGAACTCCCGATCTCACTCTTAGAAAAAATATTTCTATCTAAATTCCTCAGTTCCATCCATGACATCCCCAACCAGATGACACATTTTAGACCTCATATTTTAAAAAATGCCCTAAATGTCTTGCATAAAAACTTGGTAGGAGAAAGAATCTGTTTAAGATCTTGGTGGAAGTCAGAGAAAATCTGTTTAAAATCCTCCATGTCTCACAAAGTAGATTATTTATTTATTTATTTATTTATTTCAAATTTCTGTCACCGCCCATCTCCCCCAAGGTTGCCCCCTAGTAGCTTAACCAGTGAAAGCTGAAGATATGGAACAGATCCAGAATGTGTTTACACAAGTGAAAGTGAGATATGCAGACAGTTCTCAAGGGAAAGTAGAAGCAGAAAGCTTAAGGTTCAAATCAGCTGATTCAACATGTAGGGAAATACCAGTATCTTCAAATTAAGTACAGAAATAATAACAGGAAGAAAATTACTTACTCTCAATCTTCCTTAATAGAGGGAAAACAAAGTCCAAAACTTAGGAATAATTTTTAAAAAGTAATCCCCAAAATAATAAGCATCAAGAGAACCAGCTTCTCCTTGCTGTAGAAAGCCTCTCTTAGGCTATGTGTAAAGGTAAAGGTAAAGGTTTCCCTTGACATAAAGTCCAGTCGTGTCCGACTCTAGGGGGCGGTGATCATCTCCGTTTCTAAGCCTTAGAGCTGGCATTGTCCGTAGACACTTCCGGGTCATGTGGCCAGCATGACGACATGGAACACCGTTACCTTCCCGCCAAAGCGGTACCTATGGGGTGGCAAGTCTTAGTGTCCCTTTAAGGCTACAGTGAGGCTTGGAAAATGGTGACATCCCTGCCTCCCAGCTAAGCTCTTACCAGTGGAATGTGAAACACTGTTTGCAATCTTTTGGCTACAAGCAGCTGTCCAGAGGGCAGATGGGCTGATGGGCTGATTCCTGGTGTTCTCCTTTTTCCAGAAAACACCTGGGCTTCAGGAAAACCTTCCTGAGCCCCCAAAAACTGCTGTGTTGTCAGCTCTGCCTGCTGAGCCCACGGGCACAGTTGTTCAGTCCACCATGTCCCCACCGGAAGTCCACCCCAACTTGTTTTAGAGTCCTGACCTCATGGGTGGTAAATGAGACCCATGGCTGGCTTTATGCCAAGGCTGAACAGGTACCACAGGTATTCATTTCTTATGTTTTAATTAATACTGCCCTGATATCTCCATGTTAGTGATCTCCTTTGGGCTGGTGACAATGAGATTTATTTAAAAAAAAAAATTCAAGTAAGTAAAACAACCTCAGTGTAACTGAAATTTAGCAAATAGCTCATTCAACTGATCTTGAAGGTGTACCGGGTTGGGCTTGGGTAGTACTTGGATGAGACTGCCAGATAATTCTAGAGCTGTAAACTAAACTGAGAATTTAAAAAAAAATCCCAGAAGAACAAGGTAATGTCAAAGTACTTCCATATTGTTACCAAGAAAAAGAACATGGACACATCCAGGTAGTCACCAAGCTCAACTTTAGCTTAATTAATTAATAATAATAATCATTTTTAAAAAAAACAGCAGCAAAGCACAAATACAGCTGAGTTAAAAGCTTTAAAACAATACAAAAATTTCCACAGGTCTGGCAGAAAGCCATGCCTGGAGGCACTTAACAGTGATGTGAACATTTGTCACACATGAAAAACTACATGTAGTACAGTGAAATCTGGTCTTTACCAACTAATTGGGGAGAGGGGATGTCCACCATTTATGAATGTGCGTTATATACAAAAGTATATAATCATGGTGATTTATGTCACTTGTCATTAAGTAAACAACATAAATTATTTAAATCATTTTATTTCATTTATATACACATTGCTGTAGAAATTTTGTTCATCACACACCAAGTTCACTGTATTGAGGTTCACTAAATTAAAGTTTCTGTAACTATATAGCACTTGCCTATATAGTAGTGATTTCCTGTAATGAAATGGCACAGGCAGACACAACTCCCCGTACAAGGTTTATCAGCAGCACCCTCCCAGTCAGGAATGCGTGTCAACACTCTGGCATGCGAACCGTTACGATGTACAGCAACATTGAAACGGTGAACCTGACATTTCCTAACACAAAGCTTTGATTTTTGTGAAATAGCTTTAAGAGACTAGATTATTCCTTAATGCAGATAAATGAACAAAACAAAAAGGAAGAAAGATAGGGAAAGATGGGGAAGAAAAGATACAGTGAAAAAGTAAAATTATATTCATTTATTTTGTGTTTTAAAACTAAACTAAGTCTAGCATTAGGACTGCCAAAAATTGGGTGCAGGGTGAAAATGTGTGTCACCATATACAGTTGTAATTGAAATTATTCAACCCTATTGCAAATCAGGTTGATTGTCAAAATGTACAGACTTTCAGCTGTTTGCAATGAACAAATCAAACAAAAGCAATTGAAATAGCTCAACACAATGAATGCTTCAAGTGGTGTCCCCAACTGAAAATGCAACTTATCATGACTTCTCCAGTCTCAAAATTATTCAACCCCTTCATGGCAAGCATCTTCAGTACTTAGTAGAGCACCCTTTTGCTGTTACAACCTGCTGCAAACGAGATGCATAGCCAGACACCAGCTTCTGGCAGCATTCCTGAGGAATTTTAGCCCATTCCTCATGAGCAATGGCCTCCAGTTCAGTAATATTCTTGGGTTTGCTTGCTGCAACGGTTTTCTTCAAATCCCACCAGGGATTTTCTATGGGGTTCAAGTCAGGTGACTGTGATGGCCACTGTAGAATCTTCCAGGACTTCTTCTGCATCCAAGCCTTAGTGGAATCTGAGGTATGCTTGGGATCATTGTCCTGTTGGAAGGTCCAATGACCCCCAATCTTCAGCTTCCTTGCATGACGTTTTCTCATAGGATTTCCTGATCCTTCAATGAATCCATCTTGCCGTCCACACGCTGCAGGTTTCCGGTGCCAGAGGATGCAAAGCCGCTCCAGAGCATCACCGAGCCACCACCATGCTTAACTGTAGGCAGAGTGTTCTTTTCAGCATACGCTTCATTCTTCTTCCTCCAGACATACCGCTGATCCATCAGGCCAAAAAGTTCCAGTTTTGTTTCATCGCTCCACAGAACAGAATCCCAAAACTTCTGTGGCTTATTCATATGATTTTGAGCATATTGGAGCCGACTTTTCTTCTGCTTTTGGGTCAGTAGCAGTGTATGTCTTGGAGTTCTGGCATGGAAACCTTCTGTGTTTAGTACACACCTTATCGTGCTCACTGAAACCTCGGTGCCTGTTTCCACCAAGTCTTGCTGCAGGTCTTTTGCGGTCACTCGAGGGTTTCTCTCCACCTGCCTCTCAGAAATCTGGTTGCAGCCATTGACAGCTTCCTTTTTCTGCCCCGTCCAGGTAGTATAACCACTGTTCCTTTAACTTTGAACTTGCGAACGATGCTTTCAACGGTGTCTCTAGGAGCATTCAGTGCCTTCGCTATCTTTCTGTATCCTGTTCCTTGTTTGTCAAGGGCGATGATCTCTTCTCTTACCCTTTTGGACCATTCTTTTGACTTAGCCATACTGTATTTCTAACATGCAGTCAAACGTGGCACTCAGCAAACCCCTGGCCAGTTCAGATATTTCATGTGTTCCAGCTCAAGCACACCTGGTGCAACTAATTAAGCCCTTGACTAGTTGCCTCAGGTGTGCTTGAGACAGCACCTGTTTTGCATACTGTATGTGTGCTGTTGTGACAGATTCTGTTCAGGGAGTTGGATAATTTTGAGACTGGAGAAGTCATGATAAGTTGCATTTTCAGTTGAATTTGGGGATACCACTTGAAGCATTCGTTGTGTTGAGCTATTTCAATTGCTTTTGTTTGAGTTGTTCATTGCAAACAGCTGAAAGTCTGTACATTTTGACAATCAACCTGATTTGCAATGGGGGTTGAATAATTTCAATTACAACTGTATCATATATGTTTAATTTGACTCCTATTTTATTATTTCAATGTTATTATTTCAACATTATTTATTTTTTCAACTAAGCACTCAGTTAGTGATTGGAGACAGTAACAGAATCAAAATGAATTCACTGAGAAATAAGAAAAAGATATTCACATCCAGTGAGAAGCCCTATAGTATACAGAGTTTCAAAAACTGTTTTACCAATGTAAGTCAAATTAATGAGATTCCCGAGTTTCCAAGAATGAGTCAATACACTGCAAGTACTTCCTACTTGGTGGAATGTGGGTAACAATATGTCCATTAGCAAGATAGTCTCTAATTTAGAGATCCAGCTTGAACAGAATAGCATGACCACATTTGGGATAAAACCGGGCTTTGGTTGGTTTGTGCAATACTTACCAATGTGTGTCAAAACTGACCTTAACATTAGGAGGCAATCTTGCAGGAAGCAAAGGCTAATTAAAAGTAGTAACCTGGTTTTCACCTTCACTATATTACTAAAAAAGGGTTATGTGAAAGCCTCATTTGACCAAATGTAAAGGCCTATCTACAGACAACAATGCTATATGAAAGACTGTGACTTCAAAAGTTGAGACAAGTGGATAGTAAAAAGTATGAATTTGTGAAAGACATGAAAGAAAGTAGATAAATTGCATACCTGTGAAACTAAGAGGAAGAGGAAGGTGTAATAGAGCTGAATGAAGCAAGTTTGATTTTGTGGAGTTGGTAAATACATGCAGGGAAGTAGAAATGAAGGTTTAATTATGAATAAAGGGGTTAACACTTATGTCAGAAAATATGAACGAGTACCATTTTGGATGCATGAAAGTAGGAATCTATACATTAGACTATGACTGTAATATTTAATTGGATTACATTGGTGATAGTTACATGTTATGCCCCAGTGAACAGTGACATTGGAAGAACATTGGATGAATTTGGGGGAAAATTCTAAATGGGCGTTATCCAAGGAAAACAGTAATATGTAAGGTGGCATGAATGGATGCACGTGAATGAAATATGGGAATATAGATACAGAAAGGTCATTAGAGCTCCAAGCATGAATGAGAATGGAGACAGTTTGGTGAGTACAGATAGTCCTCATTTAGCAACTACCCTGTTTAGCGACCATTCAGTTACAACGGTGATCAAAAAGTAACTTTATGACCAGTCCTTGCATTTATGACCTTTGCAGGTCTGTAAAGCAAATGGAAGCTAAAGTAAGAGTGTAAAATTGTGATGTTTCACTTAGCAACCACTTAACTTTTGAATAATAAATAAATAAACAAACAAACAAACAAACTTATTGACCAAGTTTCTGGTCACAATTGTGGTTGCTAAACGAGGACTACCTGTAGCTACCTATGACAGGGTTCTCCAAAGAGGTCAATATTGACCCCCAAGAGTTGATGGGACTATCCTTTGTTATTGTTATTTGTAGTACTATTATTTAAAGTAGTATTTATTAATTATTTATTGATTATTTTCATATAATAAATGTTTGAGGGTCAATGAACATTCATGAAGGGTTTGGGGACCTCTGACCTAGAAAAAGGAATCTGTGTATAGAAGAGAAGTCTCTCCATATATACCCATGGAAAGAATGAAGTTTGGTTAATGCAGTAAAAGTGATATTTGATGGAAATAAAGCATATATGAAAATAAATGAAATATTGATTAGTTCAACATTGAGCAGTGTTTAAGACAAAGATACGTGATGTCTTCTTAGTTGTTTAATGCATGAAAATATACAGAATGCTTAGATGACATCAGGGATATATTGGTTGGGAATATGAATGTACATGTACTTTTGAATGACCATGATACCTTTTTGTTGACTGAGAATTAAAATGCAATAAATATTATGATACAAAGAAGACTATGGATCTTAAAATTAATGTATCAAAGACCAAAGTGGTTGTGTGTGATAGGAGAATTGAATGATTGAAGTTATACATAAATGGTAAAAGACTAGAGCAGTAGATGAATCTGTCCCTTTAGAATGTTTACCAGAGAAAAAGGGATGGAGAAATTTTAAGACATGGAAATATCGTACAGAGGTAGTGATAACTATGTGATCTGTAGTAAGGAATGTTTGTCAAAAGATGAAAAATAGTTGTAAGTAAGATCATGCTCCTGCTTATTTGTTATATGGAATTGAGAATTAGGTATGTTAGGAAAGACATAAAATGAAACTAGATGCAATGGGAATGGTGTGTGCGTGTATTTGTGTGGGTAAAAGAAGAAAAGAGTCAAGAATGAATGGGTGCTGAATGAATGTGGATTGAAAATAAAGTAAGTGGCCAGTATGACAGGAGTATGTTGAAGTCTTTTGGTCATACAGACAGAATGAATAAGGACTGATTGCACAACCTATAAAGGAAGAGTAAGCAGGCTAAGAGCAAGGAGAATATTAAAAAAAGGAATACCAGGCTCTTCAAAAGAAAAAGATAAGACGTTTAAAAAAAGGCATGAATGATCTTTTGAGTCATCAGAAACCTAGAGTTTTCTTTCTTCTTTTTAAATTAATTTTTCAAGATATAATTAAGACACATAATGCAGAATATAAGACCGGTTTCTTTATGGCCTTGAGATTGGGAGGCATCTGCTCAATGTTGACATAAAGATTTTATCTGGTCTGGGAACCGCTGGTTCCTGCCTCATCAGTTTCATTCCTTACAGTCATGAACTGTGGAGAGCCAAGTTGAAAAGAGAAAAGGAAAAATGGGAAGTATGCTAGTGTTCAGAAGTGTGAAAATGTATCATCACATCAAACAGAAATACTTACAACTAATATAATAATAAATGGGATATTTAATATAATACTTAACAAGACATCAGATCAAATATCAAGCAAGGCCTAGGATAAGTCTGATTGACTATACTGACTTGATCAGTTCTGTCTTTGTTGTTTATTCATTCAGTCACTTCCAACTCTTTGTGAGTTCATGGACCAGCCCATGCCAGAGCTTCCTTTCAGTCGTCGCCACCCCAGCTCCCCCAAGGTCGAGTCTGTCACCTCTAGAATATCATACATCCATCTTGCCCTTGGTCAGCCCCTCTTCCTTTTGCCTTCCACTTTCCCTAGCATCAGCATCTTCTCCAGGGTATCCTGTCTTCTCATTATGTGGCCAAAGTACTTCAGTTCTATCTAGGTCACCCTTATTCAACCTAAGACTCCTCCAGATATATTGTGACTGTAACACCCATAATTCCAAGAAAACATGCAGGCTGGAAATGATAGGTATTGTGGTCCTAATGTATCTGGAGGACACCAAGTTAGAGAAGACTGATTTAGATTACCCCTTTGTATGCTCATAACCTTTGAGTTCCATTATATGGAAATGCCTTGCATTATTTCTGATGGAACTAGGTAGATCTTTCAATTATTTTACTACCAATTGATTGTAACTGGTAGTTGCAAATGATACACTTGATATTTTGCAGTTGAGGATGCATATGCAGATTCAACATAGCTGTCTATTTGTTAAAAGTGCATCAAATAACAACATCAGCACTGTCATAATTGGAACATAATAATTAGTCAATTAATTTTGCTTCAAAATGGTTATTTCTAACATCTTACTTGCATGTTATACATCAGCCTTGCATGTAGAACATTGTTGTTGTTCATTCATTCAGTCATTTCTGACTCTTCATGACATTAGTTCAGACAAGAGACAGGATATAATAAAACTTAGTAAGTTTTTCTAACTTAATTGATGATACCTATGGCAGTTGAGCACATTATTATCTTGTGATGTGATACAGTAAATGAATAGATGCTCTATAAAGAAAGATGTTATCTCTGAAGACTGTTTACAATTCCACTCTAAGGTCTAAACCACTCTAAATTTAATTTCATGAGGAGTGAATTCAGACTGTTTCATAACCTTAAAGACAGCTCCAGCCTATTTTTAATGTGCCTCTGGCATTTGTGAAAGCAGTACAATTACTGAAACTGTTTCTAAAACCCAAAGCTGCAGAATGATACTCTTCTAAAATGGTCTCTGGGACAACTGTGACAGAAAAGATATCAGTACTGCAGACTAGCCAAGAAAACCAGTGTTAAATCTATATAGTGTTAGGTCATACAGAACAAAGATTTTTTAAATGGTGTCATTTAAACCAATGCCTATAACATGGTATATCACTTTATTCAGGAAAAAAAAAAGGATTTAGAATGGAATTCCTTCATTCCTGTTGAGGTTGGACATGGTTTAAGGAACTGAGGGGGGAAGTGATGGGAGCACTGAACACTGGATGGAAAAGGGGGCAAGGAAATCAGCTTCTAAAAGCCCCACTTCATGCATCTAAAGCAATATCAAACTATTTACTGAAGGAAAGGGTATCAAGTATAAATAAATTAGGTTTAAATTATGAACTTTACAGTAAGCATTAACTTACTGTAACTTTCGAATGCAATCCTATCATATTAGATTATTTTACTACTGGAAGATAAATGGTTATCTTTTATATCTTCTCAATCTTGATTAAAGATAGAGTAGGGATACCTACATGCAGCATTTCCTCTTCCATTATAAGCTATTCCACCTATATTATAGTGACAATAATAATGGTTTGAATTGACATTATCATAAAACACCCACATACAGGCACAACACTGAAGTCCTTGTAGCATAGTAGCTCTCACTCCACAGGGCCTTTTCTCCTCGTGCTTTGTAAGATCCTGCTCAAATTATTTATTTCAATTCTACAGTCACTAACTCCAGCAAGGGCTTTGGATCAAGCTCTTCTCTTGTGAACACAGACAGTGTCTGGAAACAGTGGAGCAGATGTCTCCACTGAGAGTCACAGATGCTGTCAGGAAACAACTACAGGCTAACATTTGATGCATTTTAAAGAGGGGTTCAGAGTAAAATTCCAACAGACAGATTGACTGTCTAATACTTCAAAGTTTTAGTGGGATCAGTTACCCTTTTCCTTTGCGTTTCCTACCCACTTCCTAAGGTTACTGCATCGCCTTTTACATTAGCTGTAGGGTATTTGTAGGGGCATATTCATATTCAAGTTACTATAATTTGGCAAGGACTGCAGCATCAAACAATTCAACCATTATAGGATTGGTGAAGTATCAATGAGATGCAAATGAAAATGACTCAGCATTTTATGTTGGTTAAAATATGGTAACCAGATGTCTGAACAGGCAAAAGAAGATACAGACAGCTAGAAAGGAGAACAAATGGGGGTGGGTGGGAATGAGAGCACACTGTTTAATTTTTTTGGCATCTGTGACAAAAATTACAGCAAAAAAAAAAAAAAGCAAAAACATACCTACATGTATATGAAACTATTTTTTCCAGCATCAAAAAGACTGGTTTTTCAATCACAATATTTTTCTAACAATTCTTTATTTTCAGTAACATATGCTAATGATAATAAAGAATTGATGACATGCTTTTCAAATTTCACTTTACAAATGTATGAAGAGTCATGTGATCTACAGACTACAGTGATAATAGATTTGAAGGGCTAGATTGAAGCTAATTGCTGGAATCAGGGAATCAATTAAAAAACATAAATCTAGGCTGTTGATGGACCAGGAAAAGAAAGAAACAGAGAATTTCCAAGGCCACAATACATGGAAGTTTGAACGACTACTGTTGTGAAAACAGCCCCCCCCCAAGACACTTAAAAAGACAATATTTGATTTTAAGGCTCTGCCTGCTGATGGAGGTCATGAGAACATAAAAGGAGGGCATGTCCTCCTTTTGCCAGATGTTTGGTAACCTTAGGTTAAAATGCTTTGTGTATAATCTTGAGGCTTTTAAAATGTAGCAGTCCAACTTTTTTGGAATATGAATGGCATGCTCTGGGCAATGTTCCAAAAAAAAAAAAAAACTGGGAAGGAATACCAGGATATTTTTAATGTAGTTAATGTGACCATCCTCTTTGTCACATAAAAATCTGTAATTCTGTATAAGGTATGGTGGGCTTTGAGGGCCAGACTCAATGCTTTGGTGGACCGCAGCCCCAGGAGCTCAGGTTTTCACTCATTTCACAACAACTTTTAAACTGAAACAGAGTTGGCTTCCCTAGGTCTATTAGCTAGCCAGGGCCTGATCTGAATCAGGAATGACTATGTTTGTGCAAAATACTTTTAGTTTGGGAGTTATGGATCTATACTAATAAAAGAACGGCCGAGGGCACACTCCAAAAAGCCTTTGTTCCACTGAATTTGCTTACAAAACAATTTGAAATTTATCATTACTTAGGCCAGTGTATAATGGTCTAATTCCCTAACAATAAAAACATGTTCAGGAAATAATCTTCAAGCAAGCCACTGAAACTCAGTATCTCCATTAATTAATTACTAAGGTGTCCAGTTTTTAAAAACAACTAGGTCTCACTGACATGAACATAGGATATCCTAAAGAAAAGTAGCGAAACAGGGAAGTAGATAATATAAAACAGTAAGTGGTTTCATCTCCTTTAGAAGAATAGCATAATATCTATAATTAAACTGTTTAAAAATAAGAAATTTATATTAAAATGGGAGGGGGAATCTGAGAAAAAATCTTTGGAGAGATTTCCAAAACATTTAAAAAAAATTGTAGGGTGTTCAAAGGTTTCTTATGATTGATAGAACAGGTTTAGGATCTTTTTAAAGTTGTTTTAATAGGATTAAAAAGGATTGGGTGTGTTTTCTGTCATATATGAAAGTCTGGTGGACCTTCTCTTGGTTTTCACAGGAAGTCATGGTCAAGCCATTTGATGTGACATTTGATATGTGACAAAGGTACTCTGGTATAAAAATAACAAAATATTAGTTGCTATGTCTATAGAATAAATAGTATAAAAAGACAATCAAATGTATAGGCATATAAAACTACACAACAAAGGCCTATGGTCTATGTGCAACAGAAAGAATGAAACTGCTACATTTTCAAATAACTTTGCCTCTTAGAATGTTCATCAATTGCAGAATTAATTCCAGCACAAGATATCTGTAGTGGGGGTAGAGCAAAGGCATAGATGCACTGCTCCAAACCCTTTCCTTAATTAGTTAGACAGGAGAATGAAGAAAAAGTGGCATTGTGCTAAGAGAAATGGAGGAATAGGATGGCATGCTGAAACATAAAGAAGAAACAGAAGGTTGTAACTTTTTTTGGTGCCAATTAATAAAGCAACAGCATGGAACTATTTAAAGGAAGAAGTCATTGGGGTGCAATCTGCTTTACAGTTAAGAGGCATAAAGAAAGCCTCTTCTTGGTTAGAAGAAAAGATGCCTTGTTAAGCAATGAAGGGAAGAACTCTAGTGAAGTAGAACTAGATAGTCCAGCATGAGAACAAAATCTGCACATCTCTTCACATTGCTTGATAACATCTGGTAATATGTAGAACATGAATATGATAATTTGAGAATTTCCTTATTAACATGCCTTTCATTTTTTACTCTTGAAGGGGTGACAAAAGATGCCATTCAGTTATGTCATGTTCCTTATTTTTTTTTATTAGAAGTTGCAAGGCAGGGAAGAAAGATAATACAGGTGATTGCTTTCAGTGACAGTTATATATGCACCACAATGATTAAGTCTAGTTTCAGAGTACACTTTTAGCTTCCAGATTAGGAAGGAGCAAATAGGATCTTCCAATGGAGAGGGTACTTATGTCCCTACAGCTGAAATAAATCCCCAAATGAGAGATAAACTAAAATTACAGCGCTGGAAGATGAGTCTCCTACCCATCCCTCTCTGGTGGATGATCTGGCACATCACTTCCTTCCCCTTTCCACATATGATTTTTTTCTGTCCTGTTTAAAAGGTGCTATGGCCTACTAGTTAGCTTAATTGCTATATGCTACCTGTAATTTTTAAACTGACCCTTAGATATGCTATGTCTCTAGAATAGTATGAAAAAATTACTGGACTGTATTCAACATTATGCTATTGGAAAAGTAACACGTGACATTGTTCCACTAGTTTGCAGTATCACTATAAGAAACGTCTAGCTTAGTAAGGTAATAACATGGATTGTGAGATGGTTTGGTAAATAGTTTATGGAGCAATGAAGATAGTAGCTTATGAAACACTTTGTGTAATAGCTGGCACATGCAGGAATGTAAGACTTCTCTTTTCACACAGAGATCCTGAATTGAACTACCAACTCTGACAGATATTCAAGTTGGCAAACTCCAATGGCTATTGTATACCAAGCATCTTCAGCTGCTCCCAAACAGTATTGGTTATGTATTTAAATTCTCTTTTTACCATTAATCAATTGCCCATTCACAATAATGAATAGGGCCAGTACATATCATACCTGTATTTGGAGGGTTTTGTTTTAATGTGATTTTTTCCGCCATATTTGGGGAAGGGGGAAGATAATACATTAAGTGATATTAAGGAAGCGAACATAATAGTTTTAAAGCTGTACATGGCACTGAATTGGTGGGAGGAGAGAAAAAGAGAGATAACGATGATAAACCAGGGCCAAAAATGTTTTGGCTAGTGAGGGTAAAGTTATTTTATTGTCACAAGCAGGAAATAATTTTTTATTTCCTGCTGTGGTGCCAGAATTCAACTTCTGCCAGTATAAAACACAATACTAAATGACTTAAGTTCAATTTATGAGGGCAGAATGACCGTTTATGGTATCTCCCGCTATTATGAAATGAACACCTGACAGATGAATCATGGGAAACAAAAAATCTGGGAAAGGAAACCAGTGAGGAGTGTTTCCTTAGCGTCTTCTGTACAGTTAAGCATTCCAGAAACATAAATAATGCTATGATATTACACAGATATTCAGGCTTTAATAATGAAGACAGTAAGCCCTCATAGACAGGACAATTTTGTTACATCAGCACTTCCAAAACTGGATTGCTTATGAAAAGGTCATAAGCATGCTAACAGTTGGTATTAAGGATACTCTGGAATAAGAGACTAGCCAATGTTATGAACTGGCAAGTTGGTCAAATAACATTCTTTATTTACAACAGCTGGAACCTATTGGCTGAAAAAAATAGAAAAGGACAAATGAATGGATGCAAAACAGACTCACATTTAATTAAAAATATTTCTAGCTATAATTAAACACTGAGTTAATGCATTTAACTCTTGATTATTTCTTTTACTCTTATTTAATATATTACTCTGCCTCTTAATTTGAGTGTAACTGTAATTATTCATTTCATTTTATTGCATTATTTATGTTTGATCTGATACTTTTAGGAAGGAAGGCAGGCAGGCAGGCAGGCAGGCATATGTCCATCAGTGACCAGAAGAAAGAAAGATTATCTTTGAACTGGATCAACTAGTTGAAACAAAAATAGAGATAATTTCTGTCAGATACTTCTTGGGCACTTCGTATTTGTTAAATCAAAAGTAGAGATAATTATTTTGGTCTTTTTTTGCTGATTACTTCAAGTTTTCTGTCCCATTATATTAGGACAGTAATAATATAATCAAGATATATGATCCCATGAGGTGACATATGTTATACACTATTAGTGTTGCATATACATATAGTGTTGAGAAAAACCAAATAGGGTACTGAACATTAGAAGCAAGAGATGGAATACAATGCTACCTTTCTTGTCTGGTCTCCTAAAACCTGTTCTTGCTGATTCTCCAAGTATATTTTGGGAGAAAGCTGAAGATGTGAGAATCCCCCCTCCAATTTTGCTGACAAAAGCACTTGATTATGTCTAAGGTCTCACAATGCTACATTTGATGCAGTCCTTAACCAATATTTATACGATGGAAAGCACAACAATATAAGCAGAAACAAAGAAAATAAAATCTACACAATAGAAATAGGAGGAGATTTATTTATTTATTTATCTGTCAAATTTATCACCACCCATCTCCCCCTCAAGAAGGCACTCTGGGCGGTTTACAGTAAGAAACAATTAACCACAATGTAATAAATACTAAACAATATAATATAAATAAACAATAAACAATAAAATATAAATATACTAAAATGTAATAGAATCCAGATGGCAAAGTTCTCTCTCAGTCCTTTAAGCAAAACAGGGCAATTCTAGGGAGCTAGCCATCCCCAAGAGGAGCTGTTCTCCTTCCTGCCCCAGGCATGATGACAATACCGGGTTTTTAAATTTTGCGGAAGTCCAGGAGCGATGGGGCCTGTCTCAATTCCGGGGGGAGAATGTTCCAAAGGGCAGGAGCTGCTGCAGAGAAGGCACGCTTCCGTGACCCCACCAGATGGAACTCTCTAGCAGATGGGATCCGTAGCATGCCCTCTCTGCATGCCCAGGTGGGATGGGTTGATGTAATGGGGATGATTTGCCCATCAAGGAAGAGTTGCTTGGTAAAAAGAGGCAAGTTCTAAATCAAGATTTCTTGATTTGCAACTGAGTCATAGTTCAGTGGTACAGCACATGCCTTATATGCAAAAGATCCTAGGTTATGTTCCTGGCATCTTTAGGTAGAGCTGAGAAAAGTTCTTCTCTAAACCCCAGAGATCTGCTATTAGCCACAGAAGTCAATATTAAGTTAGATGGACCTGCAATCTGATCTGACATAAGGCAATTTCCTATGTTCCAATAAGATAATGGGGAGTGCTAGGTTGCAATTTAGCAGCTAATAAATTTTCTTGCAGCTTGCAGAGGAAAAGTCAGAACAGAATAGTATAAAGGACACATGAAGAAGGGGTGGGAAGAGTCACCCTTTCTTCCATTCTGGCCTCAGTAACTTGACTACCGACATATTTTAATATTTACTAATAAAGAATTCATATAACATGATGACTTTTTAAATGATGCTTATTTTTAACTGATTCAAACACAGCAGTATTTGGGCTTTTAATGTTAGATATTGTCTTGAGAACAAAAACACTTAGGAAAGAGCTGGTGAGCAGAAGGAAAGCAGTCAACCCATTTAGAAATATGCCATTAACTCATAGGAGCACATTCCCTCTGGACACACTCCCAAAGAAGATCCCTGGCGAGTTTAGGCTTGCATATCATTTGTCCTATCCAGAGGGCAAATAAGTTAATGATTATACAGACACCTTGCTGGGTTCACTACTCGGTTGCTTCTCTCCATTGAGTGATGCAGATGATAAGAAATAGCAATGGTAAGGCTAAGACAGAGTCAGCATCCCCACATGCGCACACAAACATAAACAGCTGCTCCTATACTGCTAGCACACCAAGATAGTTTTTGCTTTCTGTAAGAGCCTAGGGTTTGAGGGTTAGGTGAAGGTATGCATAAAGAATGTGCAAAGGTTTCTTAACATACTGGGCACATTCCTTTACTAAAATGAAAATGGTACATGTATATAAAATCTCTTAAAATGTACATAACTTGCCGTGGATGGGACCACCAGCATGATGGCATTTCAGGAATTATTGATGGCATCTGGGAAAATAACCAGGGATTTGAGAATCCCTATAGCAGATGATAATTGGGGGGAAGGGGCAGAGAGGGACGAAAAAGTGTGAATCTAAAAGAACTTATTAAAATTTGGGCATCAAACTGGATTCAAGTACAACAGAATCACTTCTCTCCAGGGACAAAGGCAAAAATCCTATGAGGCTACTGGCTCAGCTGCAGTGAGCTAATAAGGTTATTGGGAAGCAGATGCACTCATTAATACAGTGGTGGCACAGGATCTCCTGAGACAGGTCATAGTCATGATAATGCACACAGTAAAGTAATGTGCTCTGTATTCATGGCCAGATCCTATGGTGCCAAAGCTAAATGAACCTGTATCAATGCCCTGTGATATTTAACCCACTATGGTCCAAAGACTGAGTCCTCAATGCCAACTTGGGAAATAGGAGACAAATCAGTGTTCAGCTCAGCTCCTCTACTAAAGAATGAAAATTAAAGATAGTTATTTCTTTAGAATGATGCAGAGATGAAAGATACTTATTCACAGCAAATCTTGGGCATGGAATCAGCAGTGTCTCTACTATACTGGTAATAAACAGACTACCAGTATA
The DNA here is from genome assembly GCF_035149785.1 of Candoia aspera. Lineage (NCBI taxonomy): Eukaryota > Metazoa > Chordata > Lepidosauria > Squamata > Candoiidae > Candoia > Candoia aspera. The sequence goes on from NC_086155.1 coordinate 162,689,021, forward strand.
ATCCTGAAATTATCAAAGAAAATACAGGCAGGACTCTTATAATGGATGTTACCTGTGGCGCTGTTGGTCAAAACATACAAAATCTGTATGCAATTTCAGTCCTGCTGTAAGTTATATGTCTTGAAGTTCCACAGGCTTCAGAGTTGCTCATGCATGATTCAGTAAGAGCAGACCTGACACCAAGATCTGTTCTCATGGTAGGATTTAGCTTTCTTAGGGAAGATTGATAAAAAAATAGAATTTGTGGAAGTAAATTAAACATAATACATTTGGAATGCAATGAAGGAAGAATTCTTTAAATTGTGATATAATGTGTACAGAATAAAAAAAAATTAAGGCAACAAAAAGGGGAGTTTTGGCTTGTAGAATTGCTAATACAGGAATGGTTAACTCTATGAAATACTATAGTTCTGAAGTTTACTAGTGGGTTCCCCCCCTTCTCCCTCCATTTGGAGGAGTAATTTAGGACCAGTGATATAAAAAAATATTTTAGCAGTAGTTCATCAAAACCAGTAAGTTATTTGGTGAACAGTGAACCTATTTCAGAATAGGCCTGTGTTGTAATAAATCTAGCGACAAAGATGGACATCTTGGTCAGCAGAAGGAAAATATAATTGAAGAAACCCTGTAAAATCTAAATACTCTAAAGCGGGGGGAGATAACAAAAAAAAAAGACAAGCATTATTATCAGCCAAGGATCTCTATGGCCCCTTACACAAAGTTGCAGTGCCCTTACTGGAAGAGGATGAGCAGCTCCAGATGGTAACAACTTCTCCGGTTGGAAGGGAAAGTGTGGAAGAGAGGTCCATGGTACCCAATATCCCTTTTCCAAATGGGGAAGTTAGAGGGGCTTCCCCAGAACCATCCGTAGATGCTGTCCACAATGCATCAAATGACAAACTATTCACCGTAGTTGATGATGCTGACAGGATGAATGTCACTGAAGAATCACTGAGCATGGTCTCAATGTTGGGCAAGATGTTTTTTGGGGGGGGACCTGGAAGACAGCACCCCATCAGGCCCCTATGCTTGCCCAGAAGGAGCAGATCCATTGCTTGGGGGGGTCTCCTGGATTTACAGATTCTACTTGCTTAGCAGATAGAAGCTGTGGACAGGAGATGCTTTGATGTGGGAAGCCCTGGCAATGCGCATTCATGCCATCTTCATTTCAACATGTCCTACTTGGGGCTGCTTTTGAAGATTACCCAGAAACTTCTGCTAGTGCAGAATGCAGCAGCCTGCATGCTGGCTGGGCGAGCAGAATTTTTGGCCCTATAAAGTCCTATATGTCTTGGTCCATATTATCATATTCTCCAAGTAGCCTGCTCACCTGTGAACATACAGGAAATGATGCTTCAGATCCCACCCCTCAGGATGTCAGAGAAAGCAAATAAAGTAAGTAGAGGGTGACCTATAAAGCTGGGAAAACATCAAGCATAGGGTAGAATTATGATTATGAAACAGGGTATTACTATGCCAACATCTTCAAAATGAGAGGGAAAAAAGTCTTTCTAGTACATACCAATCAAAACTGCAATCTCAAGACAGACCTTTGTCCATTCCTGGAGCTATCAAAATCTAGATAACTTTTAGATAGCAGCAAACAGATATAGAAAACTCCAATTCTTTGCTGCCGTCCAATGGTTGTCTACATTTTGCAGCCTAGATCTGGTAGCTGTAGCTGTAACTGCAGTCAACAGTGACAAGCGCCCCTGTTAGGCCCAGCCCAAGAACGACCAAGAATCAGTCCAGCCAAACTGCAGTTCTTTATTTGCTAACACTGTATAGAGAGAATCTTGCCAGACCTAAGCAACTCTATCTAACCTAAGGAGAAATAACCTGGGAAAGCTCTAGAGCAGGGCTATTCTGAATCTCTTGGTTTTCCCACAACTGCCCCCTAGACTATGTTTCCTCTTAACTCTTCCACCTTCTTGGAATGTGCTCCCTCCTTCCTGAGAACCAGCAGCACTGCCAAAATCCACATCCCCTTTACTCTAACATAGCTCTAACATAGCTCATTGGGGTTGTCCAGAAATTTCAGGGGGTTCAGAATGTTGCTGTCCATTGACTGGGCCAGTTAAGGAGCATACATTATAGCAACTTAACTTGCTATTGGTCTGTCTTCAGAGAACATTGTTTCGAAGTTCTGCTTAGATTCATAAAGCCTTACAATGACTTGTGATCAGGCAATTTAAAAAACTGCATTCTTCCTTATAAGCCTGCTCAGATCTTTAAGCAAGTCCTTTCTTTTAGTCCAGCCACCATTAAAAACACATTTGTTGGGTATGTGAGTGACAATTTTTTAACTGCTATTCCCAGATTGAATTCTCTGCCAAAGAAAGGCAAACTAGTATTTTAAACTATTATTAACATTATTGTTTTAAACTGTGTTTTAGTTAATTTGCATAAATATAATTCTGGCTGGTTATTATTGTTAAACACCTTGAGTGCCACTTTGTGGCAGAAAGGCAAGTATATATTCACTAACTAAAAGAAGTTGCTCTGAAACTGCAGTTACTTATTTCCATTTAGAACAAGAGAATAAATCTCCAGTTTTCACTATTACCTCTAAATTTAGAAGCCCTGTAGAATTACAATTGTCATGTTGCACAAATGACTTGCACAGCTTAGTAAATATCTGGTTTTAGAGATTAGCAACATGAAATGGATAGCCTTGTTCATTGTTCATGGATGTGCTACCACATGGCTGGTCTACTGCAACTTGCTCTATAAGGGATGGCTTTGAAGTCAACTCTGAAACTGCAGCTGGTACAGCATACAGCAGGCAGACTCACCGACAGGGAAACCTGTTACAATGGCAATATACTCAGGTTACAGTCACTGCACCAGTAGGCTTCCAGACTTCATTTGTGTGCTGGTTATTATCCATAAAGCCCTATATGACATGGCAGTGGGTTACATAGGGGACCACCTCCCTAAATAGGATTGCCCATCTAGCCCACTCATTGAGAGAGAGCTTGCTGAAGATCCCACCCCAGAGGCCAGAAAACAGGCCTTTTCCACTGCAGTCTCTGCACTGTGTACCATACTATCCCAGAGGTATACACAGCTCCTACCTATTTTGGAAGATGGTGAACATCTTGCTTTTTCAGCAGCCCTTTGACCCAAGAGGAAGATTTTGAGCAACCTGCTGGGTTTCCTTTATACTTATGTTTTTGTTTGTAACGGTTTGTTATTGTCTTGTACTCAGTCCAAGCCTGAAAACTGGGGCAGTTTGTATAGTCATGTGAAAAAATAAATACACTCCACTGTTTTTTTTTTACTCTTTCAACATAATTCAATATACAGATATTTGGTCTTCATTTCAGCAATATTGATAGATAAAGGGGATATAACAAATATCATATGGGACGCGGTGGCGCTGCGGGTTAAACCGCTGAGCTGTCGATCGGAAGGTCGGCGGTTCGAAACCGCGCGGCGGGGTGAGCTCCCGTTGCTCGTCCCAGGTTCTGCACACCAAGCAGTTCGAAAACATGCAAATGTGAGTAGATTAATTGGTACCGCTTCGGCGGGAAGGTAACGGCGTTCCGTGAGTCATGCTGGCCACATGACCCGGAAGTGTCCTATGGACAACGCCGGCTCCAAGGCTTTGAAACGGAGATGAGCACCGCCCCCTAGAGTCGGACACGACTGGACTTTACGTCAAGGGAAACCTTTACCTTTACCTAACAAATATCATATACCATTTTGTAGTCCACTGTATAATTTAAATAAACTACACCCCTACATTTATCGCTATCTCAAATACCTAAAATTAGAATCAGATGCACCAGATTAGGCGCAAATGTTAGAACATTGTTAGAGACAGACATTTATTTGATTTGCTCTTTGTTCAAGTATGTGATGTCACCATGCCTAGATAGAAAGAGCTCTGTGAGGCCTTCAGAAAGGAGGTTATAGATGCCTATGAGTCTGGGAAGGGGTTTAAAAAGATTGCCAAACAATTGGACATCAATCATTTTACTGTCCTGAAGATCATCTATAAGTGGAGAGGATTTCAAGCAACTGCCAACGTGCCCAGGGCAGGCCATCCCAGCAAATTCAACCCAAGAGCAGAATGCAAGATGCTGAAAGAAGTCTCAAAGAACCCCAGAATGTGATCATGTGAACTACAGGTAGCTCTTGCCACTACCAATGTCAAGGTCCATGTAAGAAGTACACAAACTGAAAATATTACAAAAAAAATACTTTAAGGAATGCATCATTCTCATATATTGCATGCAATAGACATTTCTCAAGAAAATATATCTATACAGTATATCTGCTTACAAGCCAAAACATTATCTTAAAAAATAAGTTAACTCTAACTTGGAAAAAATTGTCTAGAGTCTTTTAACCCGATCATCTATTAATATATGCAACATTTATAATATAATCCAATGTTTTTACTTTTTTATCTACCTTTTCCAAATAGCACATAAAATTATCTGGCATCTTTTAAGAACAACATAATTGTTATTTCTATAATTCATGCTGCAATCCTCTGCACACTTAGGTGGGAATAAGCCCATAAATACATTGGATTTAGTTCTTAATGAACACACCAAAGATTGTGTGGTAAAACATCTTTATTAAAGGATAGATATGATTAAAGTCAGCATGACTCAGCTGAAGGATCCAGAAATAATTTTGTAAGCAGTTGTAAATGTATTTTCACTGAAAATGTACTTTTAAAAAGGTTTATTTACATTTTTAGATATCAAACTTTAAATCAAACTATTCAACCAAATTGATATGCCAAAGGGGTATGATCCATTGCCCAAGAACAGAGTTCTGCTCTTCTCAAGAAAATCTTTAAGAATAAAATTGGCAATCAGATCTTTACTCTGATTATTTATTACGTTCAGGTCCCACTATCCTAGGAGATGGGGATAGAATTTATAGCTATAGTCTTCCTTCAAGAATTGACCAAATTCAATCCTGCATTCAGATTCTCTGTAATGGATGTTATATTAGCAACATTGATTCTTAACTTACCCTTATATTTCAGAAGCTGAGCAAGTTGCACCCTATCAAAGAAACATAGTACAATAGGGTACACAATATTTTTTGTCTGAGCGCCTTAGCAAGGCCAGGACACAGAATTGAGCAGTGTGTTTAAAAATGAAAGTATGATTTAATTTTAATTAAATGCAGGTTAAATTAACAGCCCTTAAGGTAGGTTATTAGGATTTCTTTTATTGCATTTGTTAATTTAACCTTTCTGTCACATTAAAAAATTAAGGTCACCAAGAGTTTTGGAAGGTCTGTAGTGATAGCAGCAAGGTTTAAGATGACAACATGGCTCTGATGCTGTAAGTTAGGTACCCATGGGATATAAGATTGTTCACACACCTTCTTTTTAGGCATTAAATACCATATTCAGTTAGCAGATGAATAGAACAAATGGTAACATTTATCCTCATGATACAATATTTAAGCATCCTACAACACCAAATTAGAAAGGTCTAAGAAGAAACTGTAAAGAAGAAAATGCATTTTAGTCAGAATTAAGATAGCGTTTGTGTGTATTAACCTTTTAAACACAGCATTATTAGTTTGGTCCGACATTATCTCCTGCAGTGAGTGGAGACAGGCCAGGAGTATGAAGGCTGCTGAGCAAAACAGGAAGAAAGTGAACTGTGAAATTGGTAATTTTATGAGTTTCACGGGGGGGCTTTGTTGTTAGACACAATGACAATTGGAACAGAGTGCTCAGGTTAATACCAACTATACAACGTCCATTTATTCAAAAAGGTAACAATACAGTTGCTCTAACCTACAGTTTTATATCTTAAACAAATGGGGAGGGGGTATTCCAGTTCATATCCAACAAGACCAAGATGAAAAAAGAGAAAGATAGAAGATGAGGAACAGATGGGGAAACACAGTTCTATAGATGGTTTTAGAAAGGATATCACTAATTTTTCAACTACACACTTGAGGAAGACCACCCCCTCCTGCTAATGTTGTTCCCTAGTAATGGAGTTGGGAAGCCAAACTTAGTCATCCATTCATTCATTTAATCTGACCTTTATATCCAGTCTTTTTATGATACAATCAAACTCAAAGCATAGATTGGATTCATGTATAATGAAATGTAATTACAAACTTTTCTTTAAAGAAAAATTTATTCTGGACTTACTATGTTCAACTTTCTAGGCCACAGGTAACTTTTTAAAACTCAGGTTAATATTATACACACGTGCACATACACACATTCACACACCACCATTGTCACAATTATCTACTTTACCATAGTTTGATTAGAGAGTATTTCTATTTTAATTCCTTGTAACTTCATCCTCACTACATCTTTCTACTGAGCTGTCTGGATTCACAAAATCAAGAAGAGTGAAAAGTAATATACATTACTTTGCCCAATTATTAGGCAAGGAGATACTCTGTTGTTTTATGATGTTATCGAGAATTGGATACAGATCTACGAACAAGATGGTCAGTTCTCTGTAGGAAAATCAACACCCCACAGTGGGGCAAGATCAAGGAGGCAAGAAGTACACATATTTGGGCAAGGTGTCTTTAATGCTAATCTGGGGTAAATAGAGAATTTTGGAAACGGCAAATTTATAGTGAATTCGTTAAGACAGAATCTCACTTCTTCTCAGGTTTCTTGCCATCTGTGCTAAGTTGCCATTTATGAGATAAGCTATCAACTGACTTGCACTCTAGCTCTTGTTTGTGTCTGCTCTCCTTTCCATTCCTTTCCCAGATTCTCCACAACCTCAAACCATGCACTTTGATCTTCAGATTCCAAGATGGGTGCCTGAATTAGCTTTTGACTTGGTATCAGTTTTGTATTGCTCTGTTCACCCCTTCCTCTAAACCTGCACATTTGTGTGACCATAAAGAAATGGACTGGAGAATCAGAACGATACTGCATTGCATCAACTTAAATTAGCTGGGAAGTGAGGCAGGTATGTTGGTCTCCTTGGCGAGGCACACGTCCTTCACAAATTTCATTTTAGGTGAGCAAAGTCTTTATTCTTGGCCCATTCTTGGAAAGGAGAGACACTTAGGCCTCTCTGTACTTACCAAGGGAGACTGCAACCTGGCCGGACCTCTGCCATTTAAAGGCCTCTGACTTCCTCTGATAGTCCTCCATTAGTCATGACAAGAGAAAATGTCAGCTGCTTTTACCATCTAACAAAGTTTATTTACAGACTGGGCCTTTTCCACTTTCAATTTGGGTGACTGCATTCTGAAAAGTGCTAACCAGACATGAACTCATTTTCTTAAAGTGATTAGAGCTATGGTGAACCGAATTTGTATGCATACCCATGTTCAAGTGTTTGTGCAAAAACAACAGTATTTGTAAGTTAATTTCATGGCAAATGATACCTTGGTTATGATTGATTCTGTTAGCCTTCCTTCCTCCTTTTCTCTCATCTCCCCCCCACTCATCCCCTTTTTTCAAAATGCAATTAATATAGTTTTGTGTTAAATGATTCAGTGAAAGTAAATCTTTTATATTCAGGTAAGCAATTCAGCCTTGTACGGTTTTATGGGAATTAGATTTTTTGAAGTCTGTGTTGAGCATGCCCATAACTCTGACAGAGCCCTGCAGGCTCTTGTCTTCACCTTCAAATCATAAGACAGAGAAATCAAGCTCCCTCTGTGCTCTCAATTATACCAAAAAACACGGAGCAGAAGTCTTCAGTAATTCAATCCCTGTGGAAGCTTCTTCATACTGTTTGCACTGTTGGAACTGCTGACAGCAGCAATCCCACAATTCCTCCTGGTAGGCTGTCAAAGTTCCTTATACAGCGTGAGAGGCACTGCTCTGTCCCACTGCTCCCTCTCCAGAGGCCTTTAAGCACATGCATGACTTTTGATGCTTGCTTGATCCAGTGGCCAAGAGGCCAGAAAACATCACAACAAGAGTTCTTTAGACTCTTATAAAGTACCTTGTTCTCAGACTAATAGGAATTGTGGCTACATGTGGGCCTGACTTGCTGTAATTTAATCACAAGTACAGCTGCATAAACACCATACTATGGAATCTCTGACCGCAACTGGATTCTTTCTTTGAAAGTACCCTGAAGAAAATTTTTGAATGCCATTTTCCATATGGTTAATGAGCAAATGTATCATGGCTAACTTTAATTTATGAGTTGAGGTGATTCTAACACATGTGTGCAAAAACAGAGTACCCCTGGCTCTTTCTTATCACACAATAACATTTCATAGTTTACTGGCAAATGACAGAGAAAAAGAGCTACTGTATATTCTTAATTGGCTGAAGCTTCTGTAGCTTTCCTTACAATACCAGTCACACTTTTCAGAGAACAGCAAAATATAAGGAAGTGCAGTTTGGTGAACTTTTGTTCAAAAACAATGGAAAAGGTTTTGCTCATTTCATTTCAAAGGGTTAGCATTTAAATTATAGTGGAAGACAGGTATGTCTGTATCTGCCAACTTACATATGTATGTACAGTACAGTACATATCTGTGGGAAAAACAGGAAATATGTTTTGGTCTATATTTCTGCTTATGGTCTTGATTTGTGTTAGTATGGTTCATAATAAGGGAAACCAAAGATTATTCTGGAAGCACAGGTAAAAACAAAGAGCTTGACTTGCATTATCCTACGCCTATAGAAAGAATGATGGAGTCCTAATACAGAATAGGTTAAGCCAGCCTTGGCAACCTCCAGATGTATTGGGAATGCTGTAACAGGAATCCCATGTCAGGTAGTCTTTGGCCATGATGGTTGGGAATTTTGGATATTGCAATTCCCATCTTCTGGAGACATGCCTTATTAAGTCATGTGATTCTGTCAGTACTTTGTTATTGATATATATTTTAAGCATTTTGTGCTGCCTCAGAAGCCAAAAACCATTATTTGGATTGTTGGTGTTCCTTTTGTACTCCAAGCAAAATCAATTATACTTATGTATATGTAAGTATGTATGTAGACACATGAGCGTATGTGAAAATAGGGGAACTGAAATAAAATAGGCTGATAAAATAAAAACTCTTATTGCAAAATGTATTTCTTAAGTGAAGCCTTTTTATAACTGATTGTATGGCCATGTCAATGGCACATGCCAATTAATGTCTAAAGTCTTATTTACAATAGAAGAAATCAGACAGTTTTCCCCAGCCTCAGAATGTCCAGTTGTCTAAACTATAGTCCTTCCTATGACCAGTCAGAATGGTTGTGCTGCTTGAGAATGATGGGAATCATAATCTGATATACCTAGAGGACCTCAGGTTGGGGAAGGCTGAATTAGGCTCTGTTGTTAAAACAATTATCATTTGTTGTGTTACTGAGTACTTAAAGAATGTAGAACCAATAGTATCCCTTGGTCAAGCTTTTCTTAAAAAAAAAAAAAAAAAGGATATTATCACGTAGGTAGACACAGCACACCTTTGCAAAACATTCTGATGTCTGGGGGAAAATCACAAAACTGTCATCCAGATGGCAGGTTTCAGATGCCACATCTACTAATTTTCCGATTAAAATAGAAAAAATGATTTACCATTTTTTTGGAGATGGACAAAAAAATAATTTTAACTAAATATGTGCACTTTTTCTTTTCAGCAAAAGCTTATCAACTCTTGGTGGTTATCACTTATTTAAATTCAAGAGAAATCCCAATAATGGATAAAATCAAAGCAGACAAATAAACAGAGTTAATCTTAAAAAGAAAAAACCCTACATAATATCAGCAATCATTTGTACTGAGAAAGAAAGAATGTTTTTTCTTACATATATATCTGCTGATATTCTGTGATATTTTCAAATAAATGTAAAATCAGGTGATCTGAGAACTGGGGATGAGCCTTTAGCCATCCAAATGCTAATTTTTAGGAAGAAACTCTAATAAATGTAATTGGGTAGGAGTTCCATAAAAATATTTGACTTTGGGACTGACCATATGTTGTGGGTGGGGAGGAAAGAAAAAATAAATGTAAAATGATTCAGGTTTAAATAGGGCCAAAATATTTCGGATCCATCTTCACTATTATTAAGCAAGCATTTGGTGGCAAAGGAGGGGCTATGAATTTATTAAACTGACTGGAATTATGGACTATTTTGTGGCTTTGTTCCCATCTGTCAAATTGGAGTGCCTGAAAAATAACACAGAGAAGACAGTATTTCCTACATATCACACATGGCAATGCAATTCAGCTTTCTCATTATGTTAAATGCACTGTTCTGTACGAATTTTTTAAAAACATACTGTTAGCCTTCTGAAGGACTGAGCAGCTTTTTAAAAGCATTTAGAAAATATGTACAAGGATGAAAAGGTCACTTGTATAAAAGCGGGTATGCATGCACAAGGTGAAAGCTTAATGAAACATTATGCGCAATCTTTTTTGGTACTCAGAATAGCTCCAAGGTTAAGGGAGTCCGAGTCAGTCTTCTGCAGATCCATTTCCTCTCTCCAGGCTTCTCATGTTAACCCAGTGATTTAGTACTCTGCATTAAGAGCAATTCACCTGCCTCTGGTGTCCCAGTGGCCTGTCTCTCTGGGGAGTGAGGTGGAGAATAAAAAGTTCCACATATGGTAAAGTCAAGCTGCTTGGAGCCTGCTGAGTGTCTGCTGTGGGGATAGCAGCTCCTGAAAGCCCCAGCTGGTACTTGGAAGAGATTCTGCATTACTACACCTCAGTGCCTGCTTGGTTCCCTTCGGAAACTGTTGGCTCCACATACGACAGCCATTTTAGATCTCTTCAACCCTTTTCTCCCGATTCTGTATCCAACTGAACAGTTGGTCCTCTACTGCTGGATAATCAAATTCTTCCATCTGGTCCTATCCCTGTGGAACTGAAAAGGTGTAGTATGCACCCGGTCCCAAACACATACCAGGAGAGGCAATGCCTTACTAACAAAAAGCTGTCAACAATAGAAAGCACTATAAAGTCTATTTTAAAGCAAAGGAGGAGGGGGAGATTTAAATATCTATAAAATACATGTGAGGGGGGGAAAATGAGAAAACACCTCTCTGCTAATGAAATCCTAAAAAGAAGTGCTGCTGCTACCATTCAAGGGGTTTTAACGGCAAGAAAACAAATAAATAATCAGAAAGTCAATTACTCCTGATTCTCTTTCTCTAGCTGTATTCTCACACAAAAGTAGATCTCCATAAAAGCTCTCTGGTAAATAAACAGAGTAAATCTTCAGAAATGTACTGCACATAAATCTTGTCACTGCAGAAATAAATATTGAAAGTGCTGCTTTTACTAAATAATATTGGTACATATGTCATATTGAGATTGCAGCCTATTATGGATTTTAAATAGTAATATATTGTTTAGGGGCGGGGGAGGAAAAAGACATGGAGAACACAAGAAGACCTTTTTAAAATGCATTATTTTTACTTAGGCTGTTGTTAGATTTATCTTGATTTTTTAAAATATGAAATCAACACATACAAATTCTAACAACATAAACTGTACCCTCACAATTTGGTATATACTTATTTATGGATTTTCAGTCATATGGGTTCAAGTATTAAAGGTCTCCATAGAAAGGCAGATACCATGTGCAATACTTTATGTGGATTCCTTTTTCACATACTTGAAAGGTCATACATGCTTTGAAATGTGAAAATGTGATCCATGCTGAACATGATGTTGTCCCCTTCCTACTGCAGCCCCCACAAGTAAGAGGCTTCAGAATATCTGTAAACTTAATGTGGCAGATAATGTATTCAAAATGATCATTAAGCATGGATCATACACTGATTCAAGAACAGGGCAACAAACCACACATCTATTAAAGTATATGAAAATTAATACCAATTTTCTATTTCCACTCCCATTGTGCCTTAAGATATGAATTACCGGTGAAAAATCTCAACATATGCCTTTTTGTCAGTGCTTTTTAAAATTCCTCTTCTCCTTTCAAGAGAAAAATAAGGCTCTACCTACATTTAGGGGAGTCCCATATTCTTCTTTTGGCCACAATTACTATTCATCTCTAGGAGCTTTCAATGATGGTATGTAAGAAATGTAGCTAAACAAATTAAACAAAATTATATGGCTCATGTGTTATTTGTTGTGAAGGGAAATGAGTATGTGAAGTCCTCACAATGAAGACTCTTAAAAAGTCTTCCCAGTCTAGTTAATGACTGGCAAGAGCACAACTACAAATAGAGATACACAGGGAGAGAAGACTTGTTCTGTGGTAACCTCAGAAGAAATGTAACAATATTTTTTTTTCCCCAAATAAGCAAGATCTTTTGGTACTGTGCAGAGCTCTCTACAGATCTGTATGAGTTTGGGTAGATGCTAGGCTGTTGCTGCTAACCTGAAGCTGCTGTCCTATGTTCTTTCTACAACTGAGGCTATCATCTAATTCCACATAGTTAACAGAGCAACTGCAAATTATTGTGATTACTATTCATTTGTTGATTCCCCCCTCCCCCTACACTCTTTAATTTCTAGTCTTATGCCTGGTAATAACAATTCAAGTAAAATTAGTACTATGTCCTAATATTGTTGCAATTTTTTAAAAAAAATATTCTTATGTCATTAAATTTAAATGTTAATATGGTTCCATAAGAATATGGAGACCAGTTGGATGAGACCAAAGCTCATCTTATATAGCATTATGTTTCCACAGTAACATATATAACTACGACATGAGCACAATAGTACAATTTCACTCATTTTCCTAAGAACTTGTATGGGGAGGGACACTCCCTCTGATTCCAGAGGAAATATAAAAATCGTTGTAACTATTAGCCATTGAATGCTTTATTTTTCATTAGCCACTGAATGCTTTATTTTTCATTAATTTGCCTAATCCCCCTTTAAAGTCTGTGGCTAGAATTTTCAAAATTTTTTAAAGAATTTTAGTTTAACTTTATGAGAGAAGAACTATTTTTTTCCCCAGCTTGGAAAAATATAAAATGTTATAAAATCTCTAACTTTGAAGTACCTACACCCACAGGATATATGTAAGTTGGTGGATGGATTTCCTAACTTATTTTTTTTAATTAGTATGATGCTATAGCATCAGTATAAGCCTGATTAATAAATCATTTTTGACAGATGAGAACTTCTTTTCCACATTCTGGCCCTATATAGTTCAGATTATAAGCTGTCTTGGTAAAACCCAGTTTAAGTTCCAGATTTAAAAACAAACAAAATACTTACAGTACCCATAGTAAGATAAAGAAACAGGAATATAGGGACAATACTTTGGGCAGTAACGTGCTGTTTTACATGCCCTATATTGTCCCAGTTCATATACATTACTACAATACTACTGGATGATGCCATGTTGACAGATCTTCAGCCTTTAACTAAGGTTTCAGAGGATGCTTAAAGGTATCCAAAGGTTTCCCTTCTTCAGAAGGGGAAAGGGGAAAGAGAGAGTCCTATTAAATGATAATGTGGTTTCCTTTATTTTTGGCTAGAATGTTGTGCATGTTTAATGAATTATAGTTTATTCAATAAAACATTGTCAAGCAAATCATTTCTTAGCATGAAAGAGATAAGCATTCTATGAGCATCTTATTATTAATTCCTGGACTCTGATACTTCAAGCACTGACCAATTTTAGGAACATTTAAACAAAAACCATGCAATATGAATCAGACATTCAGCAAGCAATTTATAGCATTTTCTTTACTTTACAGTTTCTGTCAACCTAGTGATTAGTTGCTAGATTAGTGCTAGAAATAATGATCAGTTTTAATACGACCTCATAAATAAACGAATAGGCTCTCTTTGTTTCTGTCCTGATTGGTGGAAAATCAATTGTCTACTGCCTGGAAATGACTGACTTTCCATTTCTGATATTTACTAACTGCATTTGGACAGTGTTTTCTGTGGTGCCAGAGAACAATGAAAAATAAAACAAAATTTATTTTTAAATAAATGATATAAAATATTCATGGTGTTGAAAATTAATTACAATTAAAGAGCATCTACCTTCTGTAAATCATTTGCTACCCTATCTAATGGAAAGCATGTGGGTGTTAAGAATACAGAATAACAATCTAGTTTAACCTTAGAACCTGAAATACAACTTTGTGGTGTAGTATCAAGGAGATTTTATGCTTTGGTACATTAACTTTCAAGAATTTATTACTATCGTGCATTAATTCTATAGCAATTGAGCATAATTTACTTAAAGACCCACTGAATTGAATTAAAAGTTATTCATGAGTTTTAATTCATCTTTAAAAATCTCAGAGAAGAAGGAATTGTGATTCTACCAAAGTCTGACGATAGACAGACAGACAGACAGGCAAACAGACAGACAGATTTGCCATGTAGGGATAATTAAAGGTAGAATACACACTATATGGAACAAACCTCTTGAGTGAAATGGTGTTCTCTCTGAAAGCAGAAAGATTGGCTTCCTTACTTGCCATGGTGAATGCCTCATGAAAAGTGAAAGGGGATATCATACCAAAGATTCTGGTGTCCCTGAGCAGTGAGCTTTGCCCTAAGTTGTGGAGAATCTTATTCCTCTGCTTATGTCAATGCAGAATCTTGAGTTAGTCTAGTATGTGAATTTTCAGGGCAAAGGACATCTGTAGAGACTTACAAATTTAAGATGTATTTGTGCACGTGTGTGTGTGTGTAGCTGAATTACTGAGAGTGTACAGTTCCATATTCAATATCCAGTATAAAGCAACTACATTTCTGTAGATTAATTTTATAAAGATTTCTCAAAGAATACAAAAATTGGTTTTGATATCCATCCAAAGTCTTGATTGTAAGACTGGTCATACTCATCATAAAGCCTCAGGCTTCTCCCTTGGAATTTGAAGGAATTAATTTTTTACTAAACACCTGCTAAAGGGCTGTGTTCTGCACTTGGGCATACAATTTAATCTTTTTGTGTTGTCTCCCAGCATTTTCATTGCTGTTTGAGTAATTCACAATGGGAAAATCTGAGTCCAGCACTAAAGAGATAAGCTCGTTTGGTAATACCTACATGTTCAGGCATTTTAAAACACTAACATCTCACATTTGCCTTTTCCATAGTACAGCCCACAGTATTTAGTACAATTTTTTAAAAAGAAGACTTATAAGCAATAACAATATAGTTTTTATGCTCTATCACAGTATGCATAAATACTCACATCTATTGCCTTACTCACCTCATATAACAGAATCCAAATTAGATCCTATTATTATACTGAAGTCTCACACTCAATAGCAGTTAAGCTTCTTTGAATGGATTCCCCATTGCACAAAAAGTATGCCAGTCTTTGACTGCCAAAATCAATTAGTCGCATTCATTATGCCTCTATTTATTAACACTGTACTCTTTATAATGCATTTGCTGCTGAACAAAAGAAAGTTATGAAATATCAAATGTATGTTATGATTATAATTATGGCAAAAGGAGTAACAATCTCTTTTAGCAGGATACAACAGTCTTGAAAAGATTACATTAGAGGTGGCAGATTTATGATCTTTCCAAATGAAAACCCTTTTCTATTTGCGCATTTGAACACAAAAAGATACATGATTGGTTACAGGTTACTGGCTCTAATAGCAGAAAATCTTATTGTGCTTCAGTGTCTTGTAATCCAACCGCACAAATTAAAACACTTTGACAAATGCCATGGTAATCTGCACCAATTTACAATCAAATAGATCCGTAACACTATAAAGCTTTATTTTATAATTATGCTTCTTGACTGTACAAAACATAATCCTTGTCCAGAAGTTCAGTAGTTAAAGGAAGACAGGGCTGCTAACAATGACTGGGCTGGGAAAAGTTCCTATTTTTTAAAGAGAATCTTTCCCCCCTCCATTAATTATTAATCACATTAAGGATGAAGAACCAATTGAAAATAGTCATAGTGAGTATTAGGTAAAGTTGCTTGATGAAATTTGCTAAGTGCAGCATTGCACACCAATGTCATCCTGAAAAACAAACAGAATTCTGAACGTAGTATTTTAGCTTCAACTGTAAAATTTCAGTGAGAAAAGAGAATTCAAATCAGGATATGTTCTTATCGACCAAATTCACATTCTTCACTATTTTTATTGCTTTGTATAGCTTGTCTTGATTACTCAATATTATCAGGAATGCCAGGCTGCTCTATAAGCTAATTAAATAATTAGTTATTAATAGTTATTAAACAACTAACAGAATGGATTAAACAAATAAATGGATGATTAAATAAATAAAAGTTATTTTCTTTCCCTGAATACCTTACAGGTATGCAAAATCTGAGACACACTATAAATTTCTGCAAGAGGCAGTCAGTAAAGCAGTGGCACAGAAGTAAGAAACTCTTCAACACTTGTCCTATATTACTTGCTATTATCAGGGAAATGAGGATCAGGGCTGCAGTTTTTGCACTGCACACCCCTCCAACTGGACTGTAGTCTTTGTGCAAATGGGGAGCAGCAACATCTATCAGATCGAATCCTATGGTGCTCATTCTCTACTCAGTGTGAGCTGGCTGAATCCTTTTCTGTTCTATGTTTCATACAAACGGGCTTGACTCCAATAGATTTTTTTTATTCCTCTTGGTTCTTTCTTTCTACTTTTTTCCCTGATGCTACTTTGTATCATAATATGAAAACTTTCTTTAAAAGTCTTGATGTAATCATAGTGATCCATGACCTTTGGTGCTAACTAAGGTACTGGGGAGATTAGGCAAAGGTAAGCAAATAGAAAGTTCTTTTTGGAGCTGATTTGGGAAGTGGTGAATCACACATCTTGTTGAACCAAAGAGCTGGTAGAAACTGTGCATCTAACTTGACAAAGTCTAATGTTTCACTGAAAACCTTTACTCTAATTTGGTTACAATAGCACTAGCAAAAAAAAAAAAAAAGACCCATTACTTCCATCTCTAAAATTGCTGTCAAGACTCAAGAGACTATAAACAACATCTTT